>NW_026526766.1:93154389-93786321 GCF_024362965.1 Panthera pardus
TTGGGGTGCCGTTGGGTCGCGAGCCTAGTCTGGCGTCGTTTGCGCGCGTGGGGGGGGGGGGGTGTGTTTGCTCCTGGAGGGTTTAGGGCGTCCCCCGCGCCCTGGGATGGCCTCAGTGCTGCCGCCCAGTGGCCCGCGCGTGTCCGCCCGGGCCGCGGAGGTCGCGGGGGGCGTGTCCCTCGACTCCCTGTCGCACCGGGTCCACCGCAGCAGGCCCTGCTCATCCTGGAGGAGGGCACACACAGCCTGAGGGCCGGGGAACACGTGCACACACGTCATCGGCGACCCCGGCCACGGCGAATCCCAAAGGGGGACCCGGGGAGCAGAGGGAAGGGCCCCGCAGAGGCGAAGCTCGAGTTGACTGGGCACGGGCTGTGCGGCACCACCCCACCCCACCCCGCGTCGGAGCTCAGCATGACCTCTGATCCCCGCAGACCTAGAATCATCCCAGGCCGGCTCCCCAAGGGCCCCGCGTGGCGGGAGCCCCCTCACCGCCCATACCATTCTGGCCCTGGGGGCCGTCTGCGGCCCTGGGCCAAGGTCAGCCGAGGGGTGGGGGGGCGCGCTGGCCGGGTGGCCGCGGACCTGCGGACCCGGGCCCGGGAATCAAGGGCAGAATGGGGCCAGGCCGGCCAGAGAGGCTCTGAGAACTGGCGGGGCAGGGGGGAGGAGGGCGAGTTTGGGAAGCTTTTTTTCCCCAAGGGGGTTGGGCGGGGGGTGGCCAGCTCTGTCTACCAGACCCCACTTGCTGGCAGCTGGGACAGGAGCCCCATGTCTTTAAGGCCGAATCTATGACAAGAGCCTGTGTCCAGTGCCGAGGTCCTGAGGTCCCCGGCGCCGCTCCTGCTTTCGGTGCGGGGAAGCAGCGCCTACACACGCTAGCGACAGACTGGAACTTCTCGCGACTTTGTTTTGTGCCTTCTAGTTGTCCCTGCCTTTTTACACCTCGTTGATATTTATTTGAGCACACGCCGTCCCATCTGTGCCCTCCGTCCGCTGGCAGTTACACCGGACCTCACTCCGCCTGGTGCCATCGTTTGGCCAGTTAGCCCGCTGTGGTCAGCCGACCGCACCGCCCCCTCCACCGAGGGGGCGCGTGCCCAGTGCTCAAACCCTGTCCTCATCACTCAACCCTCCATCCCAGACATTATGTTTATGTTTACTCTTTGTTGGTGTTTAAATTTATTTTATTGACTTTATTTATAAACTGGCTCCCTCTTTTCTCCATGCTCCGCAGTTCCCATTCCGTGATAAATGGGTTCCTGCCGGACTGTTTTCCAGGATGCGGGTCAGCACCTCACTGTCCGGTGGCCCGTTAGTCTTTGGAAGTCATGACAGCTGCCGGGACACCCTCTTTGAGGTTATTTGACTCCTTCTTGGGCTTTTTTTCCTTAGAACTTGATGTTGTCCGATTCTTGGGGAAACCTTTTAGGATTTGACCGGAACTGCACTGATTTAGAGATCAGCTTGGGAATGGTGATCCCATGACAATGCCACGCTTTGTAGAAAGCCTGACTTAACCATGTTTCAGTAGAGCTTTGTAACTTTCTGCGACAGGCCTTGGTCATTTTTGTGAGATTTCTTTCTAAAAACCGTATCATTTTTGGTTGGTATTGTGAGGGGTTATTGTTGTATAATACAACATGCATCTGGAAAAAGTGTAGAAAGCAAAATATGCATTCAAAGTTTTACCACAAAGCAAGCGCCCATCCAGGTCAAGAAACAGGACACAGCGAGGCTCCTAGAAACTCACCAAGCTCCTCCTCCCCACCCCAGGCGATAAACACCCACCTTTCAACGTGATTACTGCCTTGTTTTCTTCATACTCGAACCACCTAACTTTACAACTCAAACCAGTCTGATTTGGTGTTGTTTTTTTTTTTAATTAATGTTCTTATTTATTTTTGAGAGAGAGAGACAGAGCGCAAGTGGGGAGGGGCAGAGAGAAAGGGAGACACAGAATCCAAGGCTGTGAGCAGGCTCCAGGCTGCGAGCTGTCAGTGCAGAGCCCGACGTGGGGCTCGAACTCACAAACCGTGAGATCATGACCTGAGCCGCAGTTGGACAGTCAACCACCTGAGCCACCCAGGTGCCCCCGGGATGTCTTTTGAAGTGTAAAAGTTTTTAATTTTTTTGAAGTCAAACTTACCAGGGTTTTTTTTTCATGGATTACAGCTTTGATGTCATATCTAAGACTCCTTGCTTAACCCCAGATCATAAAGATTTTTCCCTATGCTTTATTCTAAAAGGTTTTAAGGTTTTAGCTCTTACATTTATTTAGGGTCTATGAACCATTCTGAGCAAATTTTTATGTATGGTGTGAGATGACGATGGCCAGCACCACTTACTGAAAAGCCCATGCTTTCCCTGGTACGTTGCCTTGGCACGTCTGTAAGGGGCAAAGGTGGGCGAGGACTCTGGCACCGTTTCCCAGAGGTGGAATTGGTTCTTCCCCGGAAGGCTCAGCTGTGCTAAGTCTTTTCAACAGACCGAATCAGGCCCACCCAGGTCACATAAGATCACTTCTTTTACATAAAGTCAACGTATTTTGGACTTTTTTAAAAAAAATTTTTTAACGTTTATTTTATTTTTAAGACAGAGAGAGACAGGGCATGAATGGGGGAGGGTCAGAGAGAGAGGGAGACACAGAATCGAAAGCAGGCTCCAGGCTCCGAGCTGTCCGGCACAGAGCCCGACGCGGGGCTCAAACTCACAGACCGCGAGATTCATGACCCGAGCCGAAGGTCGGGATGCTTAACCGACTGAGCCACCCAGGCGCCCCCGTATTTTGGACTTTAATCTCATCTACAAAATGCCTTCACAACAACATTTAACTTAAAACTAGATTAAGTTTTGTTTGAATAACAGGGGACTGTAGCCTCGCCAAGTTGACACAGAAAACATCATAACACCTTTTCAAAATTAATTGGGCACAAAGATGAGTGTTTATTTCTGGACTCTCAGTTCTCTTCTGTTGATCTAAGTGTCTGTGCTTATGCCAGAATCACATTCTTTTGATTTCTGTAGCTTTATAGTTAGTTTTTGATACTGGAAAGTGTGAGTCTTTCAACTTGTTCTTAGTTTTCAATATTGTTTTGGCTGGGTCCTTTGCCCTTCTAGATAAATTTTAAGATCAGATTGCCAATTTCTGAAAAAAAACACAAAACAAAAAACCAAAAACCAATTTCTATATTTTGATACAAATTGCATTGACTCTAGCGATCGGTTTGGGGAGAAGTGCCATCTTGATAATATTGAAGCTTCCAGTCCGTGGTCTTGGAGCCACTCAGGCTCCCGTCCTTCAGTCCTCTCAGCCCCGTGGCGTGGTTTCCACGTAGTTTCCAGCGTGCAGGCCTTGCACTTCCTGTCTTCAGGGTATTCCTGAGTACGTTATTCTTTTTGGTGTCATTGCCAGTGGAATGGTGTTACGGTTCTTTTCAAGCTCTTCATTGATGGCATATAAAATAAAATTGAATTTTGTTTAGTTTAGTTTTTTTTAATGTTTATTAATTTTTGACAGAGACAGACAGAGTGCTAATGGGGGAGGGGCAGAGGAAGGGGGAGGCACGGAATCGGAAGCAGGCTCCAGGCTCCCGAGCTGTCAGCACAGAGCCAATGTGGGGCTTGAACCCATGAGCAGCGAGATCATGACCTGAACGGAAGTTGGACGCTTAACCGACTGAGCCCCCCAGGTACCCCCAAAATAAAATTGAATTTTGTGTATTGATCTTGGATCCTATGACCCTGTGGAAGTTGTTTATTAGTCCCTCATTTTGTTTTTGTTTTGCTTTTGTGTCGTTTGTGGGATTTTTTTGGTACGGGTTCCTTGGGGTGCTCAACATATGGGACCATGTTTCTGCAAATAAAGGCAGTTTTACTTCTTCCTTTCCAATCTCTATGCCCTTTATTTCTGTTTCTTGCCTGATTGTACTGGCTGGAACTTCCTAGTACAATGTTGGCCAGAAGTGCATCTCTGATCTTAGGGCAGAGCATCAAGTCTTTTGCCATTAAGTAGGATGTTAGCTGTAGAACTTTTTGTAGTGCTCTTTGTTGGCATGGAACAGTTTCATTCTATCTTAGTGTTTAGAGTTTTTTTGAGTGAGTGTTGGATTTTGTCAAATGTTTTACTTCACTTATTGAGAGGCTCATGCGGTTTATGTCCTTTATTTTATTTATTTTCAGATGTTAAACCAACCTTGAATTCCAAGGACAAATCCCATTTGGTCGTGGTATGTAAGCCTTTTTATATGCTGCTTGATTCGGTTTGCTAATATCTTGTTGAGGACTTACGCATCTGTGTTTATGAGGGATATTGGTATGAAGTTTTACTTTCTTGTGATGTCTTTGTCTGACTTTGGTATCAGTATAATTGCTAGTTTTCTGTTATGCCATAACAAGTTGCCACAAACTTAGTGGCTTGAGACAACACAAATGTATTATCTTAGAGTTCTTCAGGTCACAAATCCAAATTGGGCCAGAGTAGGCTAAAATCAAGATGTCAGCAACACTGCACTTCTTTCTGGAGGCTTCGGGAAAAGTTGCCCTCCTTGGGTCTTCTTGCTTCTATTTCTTAAAAATGTTTTAATTATTTTTGACAGAGGGAGCAGAAGCAGGGGAGGGTCAGAGAGAGGGGGGGACAGAGGAACTGAAGTGGGCTCCACACTGACAAAAATGAGCCCACGCGGGGCTCCAACACATGAACTGCAAGATCATGACCTGAGCCAGTAGGACACTTAACTGACTGAGCCACTCAGGTGCCCTCAAGGTCTGTATTCTTAATTAAACATGCCAGTTCTGCGAGTCAGTTTTCATAATTCATGTTTTTCTAGGAATTTCTGGGAATTTATCCAATTCATGTAAATTGTCTAATTTATTGACATAAAGTTTTTATAGCATACCCACATAACCCTTGTGAAAAAGATTGTTTCAGTTTGTGTTTATGACTTCTGTATGTACTACCCAGATTCTAGCCTTTCACAGTCCATTGAGCTATTTTAGGACTCTTTGTAAATTGACATACATCCAAATTCTGTCTTTTCCGTTTCTTCAAAAACTGTAGGAAGTTTGATTCATATAACTTGACTTACACTGAAGTGGTAGTTTACTTTGGAGCATATTGACATCTTGACAATATCGCGTCTTCCAATCCATGAACATGGGATTTCTTTCCATTTATCTAGTACTATCTTTAATTTCTTTCAGCAGCATTTGTAGTTTTCAGCATATAAGTTCGATGGGTTTTGATGGATATGGAATTCTTGGTTGACAGTTTTCCTCTTGACACTTTAAAAATGTCATCCCACTAGGACACCTGGGTGGCTCAGTTGGTTAAGTGACTGATTTCAGCTCAGATCACGATCTCACAGTCCATGATCCGAGCCCCACGTCGGACTCTGTGCAGACAGCTCAGAGCCTGGAACCTGCTTCAGATTCTGTGTCTCCCGCTCTCTCTGCCCCTCCCTTGCTCATACTCTCTCTCTGTCTCTCAAAAATAAACATAAAAAATTTTTTTTAAATGTCATCCCACTGCCCTACAAGTTTTCATTGTTTCTGACAAGAAGTCAGCTGTCACCACACTACATCCCAGTACAGAAGCCCTTCCACTCTTGTTGCCTTCAGGTTTTCTTTTCGACTTTCAATGTCTTCTGTCTGGTATGTCTAGGTGTGGATCTCATTGAGCTTCTTTGATGTAAAGATTAATATTTTGCATCTAGTTTTGGGAATTTGGGGCTGTTGTTTCTTCAGATATTTTTCTTCCTTTGTCTTTTACCTCTCTTTCTGGGTACTTACCCATTATATACATTTTTATATTCCTGATAATGTCTCACAGGTCTCTAAGGCTCTGTTTATTTTTCTTCATTCCTTTTTAGCTTCTTCAGAGTGGATAATTTCTATTGATCTGTCTTTAAGTTCGATGATTATTTCTTCTGGCTTTTCTTTCTTTCTTTTTTTAAATGTTTATTTTGAGAGAGAGACAGAGAGAGAGAGAGGAAGAGAGAGAAAAGGAGAGGGCAAGAATCCCAAGCAGGCTCTGCACTGTCAGCTTAGAGCCCAACATGGGGCTCGATCTCACAAACTGTGAGATCATGACCTGAGCTGACATCAAGAATTGAACTGAGCTGACTGAGCCACCCAGGTGCCCCTCTTCTGGCTTTTCAAGTCTGCTGTTGATCCCCTCAAGTGGATATTTTAAAATAGACTTTATTGGGGCACCTGGGTGGCTCAGTCGGTTAAGTGTCCAACTCTTGATTTCAGCTCGGGTCATGATCTCACGGTTTGTGAGTTCGAGCCCTGCATCAGGCTCTGTGCTGACAGCTCAGAGCCTGGAGCCTGCTTTGGATTCTGTGTCTCCCTCTCTCTCTGACCCTCCCCTGCTCACTCTCTGTCTGTCTCTCTCAAAAATAAATAAACATTAAAAAAAATAAAAAAATAAATAAACTTTTTTTTTTTTTACAGCAGCTTTTGGTTCACAGCAACATTGGAAGAATGTGGAGATTTCCTGTGGAACTCCTGTCCTCCCAGCTGTGAACATCCCCACCAGAGTAGTGCATTTGTTACAATCGGTGAGCCTACACTGACAAGCCATTATCACTCAGACTCCCTAGTTTGCATCAGCGTTCACTCCTGATGTTGTAATTCTGTGGATTTGGACAAATATCTAATGATACATAGCCACCATTATCATAAAGAGTGTTTTCACTGTCCTTAAAATCTTCTGTACCCCACCGACTTATCCTCTTTCCCTCCTAACTTCTGGAAACCACTGGTCTTGTTGTTGTTTCCTGTGTTTTGCCTTCTCTGGGATGTCATATCATCGGAAGACCTGCAGTTCAGTATGTCACCTTTTTAGATTGACTCACTTCACCTACCAACATGCATTTAAAGTTCCTATCGTGTGTATAGTGGCTTAAGAGCTCATTTCCTTTTAGTGCTGAATAGCATTCCATTCTTTGACGTACCACGGTTTATCCGTTTACCTACTGGAGGACACCTTGGTGGCTTTCAAGTTTTGGCAATTATGAATAAACTATGGATCAAGCTGCTATAAATGTATGGGTGCAGGTTTTTGTGTGGACAGAAGTTTTCATCTAGTTTGAGCAGACACGGAGGAGCTGCTGGGTCACATGGTAAGAGCAGGTTTAGTTTTGCTAGAAACCGCCCAGCTGTCATTTTTAGTGGCTGCACCGTGTTGCGTGCCTGCCAGCGATGCGAGCTCCTGCTGGCCTGTGTCCTCGCCAGCATTTGATGTCAGGTTCCGGACTTTGCTCGTTGCCATTGTGTGTAGTGGTGTCTTGTTTCATTTGCTTTTCCCTGATGACATGTGATGTGGAGCTTCTCCTGTGCTTACCGGCCGTCCGTATATCTTTATTCTGGCAGGTGTCAGCTCAGATCTTTTGCTCATTTTTTAATCAGGTTGTTTGTTTTCTTGTTGAGCTTTAAGAATTATTTCTTTAACCTTTTAAAAATTATTTTTTTTAAGAGAAAGGGAGTGCAAGTGGGGAGAGGGGCAGAGAGAGAGAGAGAGAGAGAGAGAGAGAGAGAAACTTAAGGAGGCTCCGTGCTCAGCTGCTCAGCACAGACCCTGATGGGCTCCACCCCACGACCCTGGGATCACGACCTGAGCCGAAATCAAGAGTCGGACGCTCAACTGACTGAGTCACCCAGGCGCCCCAAGCTTTAAGAATTCTTTGTACGTTTTAGATAAGAGGCCTTTATCAGATGTGTCTTTGCAAATGTGTCCCCCTATCTGTGGCTTGTCTTCTCATTCCCTTGACATTGCCTTTTAAGAACAGAGGTTGTTCATGTTAATGAAATCTAGCCAATCATTTCTTTCTTTCATGAAATGTGCCTTTGATTTTGTATCTTAGGGGCGCCTGGGTGGCTCAGTCGGTTAAGCGTCTGACTTCGGCTCAGGTCACGATCTCGCGGTGTGTGGGTTCAGGCCCCGCGTCGGGCTCTGTGCTGACAGCTCGGAGCCTGGAGCCTGATTCGGATTCTGTGTCTCCCTCTCTCTCTGCCCCTCCCCTGCTCGCACTCTGTCTCCTCTCTCTCTCTCTCAAAAACAAATAAACATAAAAGAAAGTCACTGCCAAACCCAAGCTCATCTAGATTTCCTCCTTGCAGAAGGCTATTAGTCTTGCATTTTGCATTAAGGTGATCCATTTTCGGTTTCTTTTTAATGAGGGGCATAAGGTCTGTTTCTGGATGAAGTTTTTGCGTGTGGACGTCCAGTTGTTTCAGCAGCAGAATCTCCTGGACTTTTCATTCAGTTGTTGTGCTTTTCAACTCCAGATGTTCCATTTGGTCCTCCGTCCTCCCCCCTCCTCCCCCTCCCTCCTCCCCCCTCCTCCTCCTCCCCCTCCCCTCCTCCCCCCTCCTTCTCTCTTCCTCTCCTCCTCCCCCCCTCCCCCCTCCTCCTCTTCCCCTTCCCCTCTCACCCCATCCCCCTCCCTCCTCCTCCTCCCCCCTCCTTCTCCCCCTCCTCCTCTCCCTTCCTTCTCCCCCTCCTCCCCCTCCTGTTCTCCCCCTCCTCTCCCTCCTCCTCCTCCCCATCCCCTCTTCCCCCCTCCTTCTCTTCCTCCTCCCCCTCCCCTCCTCCCCCTCCTCCCCCCTCCTTCTCCTCTTCCTCTCCTCCTCCCCCCTCCCCCTCTCCCCTTCCTCCTCTTCCCCCTCCCCTCCACCCCATCCCCCTCCCTCTCCTCCTCCTCCCTCCTCCTTCTCCCCCTCCTCCTCCCCATCCCCTCCTCCCCCCTCCTTCTCTTCCTCTTCCCCCTCCCCTCCTCCCCCTCCTCCCCCCTCCTTCTCCTCTTCCTCTCCTCCTCCCCCCTCCCCCTCCTCCTCTTCCCCTTCCCCTCCACCCCATCCCCCTCCTCTCCTCCTCCTCCCCCTCCTTCTCCTCCTCCTCCCCCTCCTTCTCCCCCTCCTCCCCCTCCTTCTCCCCCTCCTCCCCCTCCTTCTCCCCTCCTCCCCCTCCTCCTCCTCCCCATCCCCTCCTCCCCCCTCCTTCTCTTCCTCCTCCCCCTCCCCTCCTCCCCCTCCTCCCCCCTCCTTCTCCTCTTCCTCTCCTCCTCCCCCCTCCCCCTCCTCCTCTTCCCCCTCCCCTCCACCCCATCCCCCTCCCTCTCCTCCTCCTCCCCCCTCCTTCTCCCCCTCCTTCTCCCCCTCCTCCCCCTCCTCCCCCCCTCCTCCTTCTTCTCTGTCTTCCAATTCGTTACTACAAAAAAAACTATTGTTTTCAGTCTGTCTTGGAAGTTTTAGAGTCAAAGCATCTTCTCTTTTTGAAGAAGTGAAACGTTTTGCAGACAGAATGGAAAGTGATGGGAATCCACAGAGGAAATGGGAGGGATCCTTTCCTTTGTGGATCAGATTGCATCTGGAAACGTCAGTGGCTCGGATGAAGGAAGACACGGCAAAGTCCTCCTTGGAACTGCAGAGCGAGATGGGCTCTTGCGCCGTCAGAACGGGTGCATCTTGTTTTGTGATCGGAGCGTCGACCAAACGGTTACCGGGCAGAAGACCCACTCCAGTCTCGTGTTTGGCCTCTTGCCACTTGAAAAGCAGTCCTTGAGAGACGAGTGGGAAAGGGAAGGTTGCTTTATTCAGGAAGCGGGCGACCTGGGAACATGGCAGACTGACGCCCAAAGACCGTCTCCAACCGTCCAGGTGAAGCTCGGGAAGGTGTGGCCAAGGGTGAGGCGGCTGCACGCGGGAGAAGCTGGTGCTCAGCCACTTAGTCATTTGTCGGCGCGACCTCCGAAAAGACTTGGTGGCAGCGGTGGCTGTTTTCGGAAATGGTCAAGACGCATCTTCTGGGAAAGTCTGGGTCCTTCGTTCCTCGCCGCCGGAGGTCTGCAAAACCCCGGGCGAAGGAGGTCAGTTCTGCTACAGACTGTGGGGCTTAGGCCGGCAAAGCAAGGAGCGCCCAGCTGGAGCCAGCTGGCCTGCATTGGAAGCTGTCACAGATCCAACACGGGCGACGCTGGAGCGGAGCGTGCGACATCCTCTCGCCCCAGACGACCTCTCGCGAAGCCTGACCGCCGCAGGCTGTCGCAGGGCCGGGCCGCCGCCGTCTCTGTGCCGAGTTCCAGATGGGGGACGTTCAGCGGTGAGTGGGGCAGCCACAGGCTTTTATGGGAGAACAGACGCCGTCCTTCCAGAAGGGGTCAGCACCGCTCAGGGAGAGAGGCTCACCGCTTGCCCGCACAGGAACCGCCGAGACTCCAGCCGCAGCCCGCTGCGCGTGGCTCTGGGTCTGGTCGGTGACCTTCTGCAGCTTCTGCTCTGAGATGCTCGGGAGAGAAGCCCGGGGTGCCCCGCATCGGCTGACCGCCTGGGTGTCTGAGCTGGGGCCCCACCCTCTCGCCGTGAGGCTGGCTGGGTCGCTGTGGTACCCCCGGATTTGCTTCTAAAAGTGATGGAATTGATGCACCTAAGAGAGTGTCGTGGGGACATTTTTCCAGGAATGTGCAAAATGCCCAGCACTTCTCTTTCAGAATGACCTTCAGAACCAGTGGCCCGTTCGTTCAAACACCTTCAGGGGCAGGAAGCTTCATCTTGTGAAGACGTGTTGTGCAGGTGGTGAAATAACCCAGAGTCCCCCAGGACCGAGTTGAGTGAGACGTTCCGGGACCAAGTCGTAAAGTTACGAGACTGATGTTCGAGAGTGCCTCAAAATGGTTTCGTTTACATCACGGGGACGCAAGTATCACTCACTCCTCAAGATGTCCAGATTCACGGAAGCACCATACTCTCCGTGTCCACTGCGTGCTGGACCTTCTACAAAATACCGAGATGACATCCTGAATCCCAGACCCGTGGCAGCAAGGTGCCAAGTGCCCCTTCTTAGCAGATCTCTGTTTTTGTTAACGGTCTGCTTTACAAAATCTCACATAGTTAAAAGACATTTTTTCAATGTTTATTTATTTATTTTGAGAGAGAGAGACAATGTACATGAGTGAGTGAGGAGCAGAGAGAGAGGAAGAGAGAGAGAAGTGCAAGCAGGCCCACACTGTCAGCACATAGCCAGATGCAGGGTTCAAACTCAGGAACCGTGAGATCATGACCTGAGCCGAAATCAAGAGTCAATGCTATAACTGACTGAGCCACCGAGGCACCCCTTAATTTTTTTAGGTGTTTGTTTATTTTAAAAAATATTTTAAATGTTTACTTATTTTAAGAGAGAGAGAGAGAACACGCACGGGGGAGGGACAGAGAGAGACGGAGACACAGAATCTGAAACAGGCTCCAGGCTCCGAGCTGTTGGCACAGGGCCCAATCACTCCAGGGCTTGAACTCACAAACTAGATCATGACCTGAGCTGAAGTTGGACGCTTAAGGATGGAGCCACCCAGGTGCCCCTGGAAACTCTGTTTTTAGCATTTTAAGGAACTGCCGAGCTATTTTCCAAACATTTACACTGGCTGCTTGGAAGTCTATCTGCTAAATTCAACATCGGGACCCCCTCACAGTTCTTACTGTGTTCACCGTGTGTGTGAATTTCACTTTCCTGTTTGTTTGCCTGTCTCCTAATATTTCCGTTTCAAACTGGACATTTTTGATAATACATTGTAGCAACGCCGGTTGATGATGGGACTTTTCCGGGTCGCTTCAAAGGTGGCTGTCCCCCTCTGGCTGGTCCCACTCTGGCATCAGTCCTGTGTGACGCAAACTGGGGACAGCCCCAGGCCAAACACCACCGACTCCCACTTTCCTCTCAGAGATCTGAAGAAATGCTTCTCAATACCATTTTTTTTTTAAGATTTTATTTTTAAGTAATCTCTACAGCCAGCGTCGGGCTCGAACCTACAACCCTGAGATCGAGAGTCAATGCTCCACTGACTGAGCCAGCCGGGCACCCCTGCTTCTCAAAGTTTTTGATCAATTTCCAGAGTCTAGAATTTTTGTTTTTATTGCTTTTTGAGGGACAGGATTTTTTGAGCTCCTCAGTCTACAATTCTGGAACTGTTGCCACCTTCTTCTTTAGTTTTGACTATTGATTGAACTTTATATAAGTGGAACCACACATTTTGTTTTGTGTCTGGCTTCTTTATTCAGAATTGTGTTCGTGAGACCCACCCCTGGTGCAGCTTGCACTCTAGTCTCCATTGTCCTTACTGCAAACACTTTGTTCTAGGAATCGACCGCATTCTGTTGATGGATATTTGAATGTTTTTATTATTTCACTATTTTTGCTATTGTGAGTAATGTTGCCTTGAATATTTTTGCACGTATCTCCCACATCTCTGTGCACAGGTGAATCCACAACAACTAGGGTACTGTTATGGGTTGAACTATGTCACCCCCAAATTAATCTGGTGGAGTCTTGCCCCTCGGTGCCTCCAGTCAGGTCTACTCGACCCCCACCCCCCCGGAATTGATTTGTGTGTACGGCACAACTTGGGGTCAAATTTCAATGTTCCTGTTTTCTTCAAGTACTGAGCCAGTGCAGCTGTCATTAGGAGTCAGGTCTCGCGTGTATGTGACCCTCTTCCCAGACCCCGTTCCACTGCCCTGCTCTGTGTGTGCGTTCTGTGCCAGCCTGCACGGCTGAGCTGGTGAGGCTCTGCACGGAGTCTTGTGTCCGGACAGCGTGGTCCACGTTGTCCTGACCCTTCGCATTTTCAAAACCACTTTAGAGTCAGGCTGACAAATCCTTCCCCAAACTGTGGAGGTTTTTTTTTTTTTTTTTTAATGTTTATTTATTTTTGAGAGAGAGAGAGCAAGCAGGGGAGGGGCAGAGAGAGAGGAAGACAGAATCCCAAGCAGGCTCTGCGCTGTCAGCGCAGAGTTCGATGTGGGGCTCGAACTCGAGAACAAGGAGATCGTGACCTGAGCCAAAATCAAGAGTCGGGTGCTTAGCCGACTGAGCCCCCCAGCGCCCCTGCACTGGGGAGGTTTTGATTAGCATCCCGCTGAATACATATGTCTTCCTCAGTAGGAGCTTAGTGTTTAAAATACCTCTCAGCAATGATTTATAGTTTTGCACGTCGAGAGATTACACATTTTTCTTAGATTTCTTTCTGAGTCATTTATATGATGTGATACTATGATAGTTAAAAGATTTTTGGTGTATATTTTCTAGTGTAAAAACAGACATATACTCATGAATGCATATCATGACTTGCTATTGTTACTTAAACATGTGATGACCGTTATTTTCTCATAGGTTTAAATACTTTTTCAAGACTCTTATGGAGTAACAGCACTGTATTATATGGCTGCACATCCTTCGTTGTTTTTATTGAAACTGAGGTGTAATTAGCATATAGCGAGCCGTCAGGTCTTCAGCGCGCCCGCAGGTCTAGGAGCTGTGACAGGCTTGTACGTCTGTGGGACCCACACCCTTGTCAAGATAGAGAACATTCTCTGAAAGATCCTTGAGTCTGTCCCACTCCGGAGAAGCCACTTTCCACCATAGGTCAGTATTAACCATTACGGAACTTTGCGGAAATGGAATTTTATAAAGTTTGCTCTTTATGTCCAGCTTCCTGTGTTGAGCTACTTTTGTTGTTGTTGTTGTTGTTTTAAGGTAAGTTCCGCACCCAGCATGGAGACCAACTCGGCTCGTGAACTCACAACCCTGAAATCAAGACCTGAGCGAGATCAAGAGGCGTAACCACTTCACCAAGTGAGCCACCCAGTGCCCCTGAGCTACTGGTTTGGGAGTCCGTCTACACTGTTGCAAGTACCAGTGGTTTGTTCTTTCTTATTGTGGAGTAGCATCCCGTCACATGAGTGTCCTACCGTTTAAAAACTGGGTGATGGACATTTGGATGGTTTGCGGTGTTTGGCTGAAGAGGGCAGCTTCTTTGGATATTCTTGTAGGTATTTGCGTACATGTGTTTTTTATTTCTCTTGGGTCAGAGGGTAGGTACGTATTTGCCTCTGTGAGGAACTGCCGGGCTGGTGTTCACGGTGGCCGTGCCTTTTTTACACCATTACACAGGCAGTGTAGACGGCGGCCAGTTGGCCCACACTCGCCGACACTGGGTGTTGTCAGGCTTTCACTTCCAGCCAATCCAGCCGCTCTTAGTGCTTTTTGCTGTTTCAGTTCAGTTTCCCTGCCAACTACAAGGTGGAGCCCTGGTCTGGCTTTGCCCATTAAAAAAATTTTTTTAATGTTTATTTTTGAGACAGAGAGAGACAGAGCATGAATGGGGGAGGGGCAGAGAGAGAGAGGGAGACACAGGATCAGAAGCAGGCTCCCGGCTCTGAGCCATCAGCCCAGAGCCCGACGCGGGGCTCGAACTCACTCGAGATCACGCAAGATCACGCGAGATCGTGACCTGAGCCGAAGTCGGACGCTCAACCGACTGAGCCACCCAGGCGCCCCTGGCTTTGCCCCTTTTAAACCTTGGGGGCTTGCCTGGTTTGTAAGCGGCAGAAGTTCTTTATACGACCCTGGTGGGAGCTGTTTCCTGGGTGTGTACACTGTAGGGTTTTTTCCCAATGCGTGGATTACATTTTTATTTTCCTGATAGTATTTGTTTTAATTTTTATTTTTGTTGATGTTTATTTATGTTTGAGAGAGAGAGAGAACAGAGTGCGAGTGGGGGAGGGGCAGAGAGAGGGAGACACAGAATCCGAGGCAGGCTCCGGGCTCCGAGCTGTCAGCACGGAGCCCCACGAGGGGCTCGAACCCACAGACCGTGAGATCATGACCTGAGCCGAAGGAGGACGCTCAACCGACTGAGCCACCCAGGTGCCCCCCCACCCGGTAACGATATTTTTAAAGTTTCATTTTCTAAATATTAATGGATAGGATACAGAAATGCAATTGATTTTTGTATGCCGACTGTACCCCATGACTGGCAGTTCACATATCGGGCCCTGTGAAGTGAGTACACAGCTTACTCTTATCTCTGGCAAAGGAAGAGCCCTGGGTCTCAAGCCCACACTCTTCAGTGCATTGAGACGCACATTGTCCTGGGTGACGCTGGCTCTGTGGACACTCTGGGGTTGGATTTTCAGTTCTTAGGGCTCCGTGTCCGGGAGGGGGAGGAGGAGGAGACAAACTGCCACGGACACTGGCAATGCTGGGTCCGGGGCGGGGGAGGGGGGGGGGGATGTGCTGGGGCGGGCCTGTGCCCACCCTCCTCAGGGTTTTCTGCGGTGTCCTTGTGATGCCAGCACCTTTTATTGAGGACAGTCATTCTGTCGACGAAAAATTACCGTTGAGAACTATCCTGTGTTGGGTGTGTTACCAGCCAGAGTTTTCTAGTGGAAACACACACACACACACACACACACACACAGAAAAAAAAGACCGACACCCATTATTGAAACGCTGAGTTTCAAAAGCATTATGCCAAATGTCAGAAGCAACACCAAAAAAGTACATCCTGCACGAATCCTTTTCTATACGATTCTAGAACGGGCACAACTAATCCGTGGTGAGAGAAATCAGGTCAGCACGAATCTGGAGCTAGAGCTGGGGAGGAATTGACACGGAGTGGGGGGCATGGCAAAACTTTTTGGGGGTGATGGAAATACTGTATATTTTGATTATGGCATTAGTTATGTGGTGATGAACGTTGATCGGCACTTACCGCACTGTAAATGGCTGTATTTTATTGTGTGTAAATTATACCACAATAAAGTTGATTTTTAGGAATATAAATGATAAACCTAACGATTTTCTTTCAGCTTCAAATAAAATGAAAAGAAGCCAACCACCCAAAGACATCAGAGGAAGCCTTGAGAAGGAGTATTTTATTAACAACATGGCCTTGAGAATTCAAAGTGCTGGGTTACTTATTACTTTCCTCCAAGATAAGGGGGAGGGGGGGTTGAGGCGAAGAGAACCCGGAAGAAGGACGTGCGGGGGGGGGGGGGGGCGGGGGGGGGGGGCAAAGGGCTAAGTTACATCTACATACATTTCTGTTCGCGCTGGGCTGCGGGGAGCAGAGGCTTCCCGGGGCCCTTCCTGAGCCTTGAGAGCAGAAAGTAGTTTAACTTCCTGATGGCTGCACGGCCTCGGATCGCCCACCTGCTCCGGCGTGTGCTGCTTGCCGCGGAAAACAGGCCCAGATCCGCGCACACACTGCGGCAGGAGGCCAGCCTCGCGCCTGTCCTCTTTCTCCCGGGGGCGGAAGTCCCAGTGCAGCACGAGGCTGGTTTCTCCCGCGCTCAGGAGGGCCCCTCTGTTCTTTCTGCTCGGTCCATTGGTGGGTATTTTAATTCTTAGGACGGTTCGAAAGCACAGACTTCCAAACCTAGACTGTTGAGTGTGCTTGCAGACGGTTAGAACACGGCAGGGCAGAAAGCACAGACAATCCTGCCTGACAACTTGGGTGCCGACGTCTCCAAGGCAGGCACGGACCGCTACCTCCCCTCCCCTCCTCCAAATTAGCAGCCTTTCTTCCTCTAAGACCCCATCTTAACCTGGGCGACAGCGCCGAATAGAAACTACATTTCCCAGTCTCCCTTGCAGCGAGACTGGTCATGTGACTAGGTTCTAGCCAATGAGACGTGAGCAGACGTGGCCGGAGCAACTCGTAGGAAGCGTGTCTGAAGAGAGGATCCGAATTCCAGTTCTTCCAGTGTGTCGGCTGGAATGTAGACTTGCTGGGCCGCCATTTGAGTCACGTGAACGATACGCCGCACAGCAGAACAATATCCGGGGAGCCTGGCCTCTAACAGCGCAGACCAGCCGGGGACCGCCTACCCTGACTTCTCCTTTGAGAAATGCATCGTATTGTTTACACCACTGCTGTTTTGAATTTTGTCGTATCTTCTTGGAAAGCTTATGGGACGTTTTGGGCTTGGTTCCCTTAGGGGTTCTTGTCCACGGGGTACCAGTGAGGAGGCCCACAGACCTGCAGAGGTGGGTTGTATGCACTGGGGGGGCCGTACCAGGTGTAAACCTGGTCTCCAGGCTCCAGCGCTGAGCGGGCGAGAGTTTGAGCAGAGAAATTCTTTCCTTGCACGTGCTCAGCTTAACCGCTTCCTGTGGGGCGGGGTGGGGAGGGGAGACAGCAGGAAGAGTCTGCAACTGCCAGTGCCAGCCTCTACCCGACCACCAGAGCCTTGCCCACTTCCCAGCCCCCTCTGCTGAGGCTCCAGGCTCCGTGCGGTGATCTGGTACCCGCCTCACCCCACCTCCATGCCTGGTCCTGCTGGTTCTGAGAGATGTGGCCTGCGGGTCCTGAAGTGTGACGTGGTAGCCACAGGGCTTCCACAGATACTGGGTCCTGTGGACCATCCTTTCTTTGTGGCCCCAGCGCCCTGGAATGTCCTGTCTTCCCTATTCGGCCAAGTGGGAGGACGGGACACCACTGGCAAGCGCTTGATGAGGACCGCAACGGGCTCCCTTCCCCGGGCCCTGTCTCCTTCCCGGGACTGCAGCAGCCAGCGGCCGCTATGGGGTCAACGCACCTGACCCATCCTCAGACCCGGGGTGGGCTCCAGGGTGTTCTCAGCAGGCGGGGAAGGCGTGCGTGCGCGCGGCGAAAGGCCGGCGGGCTTCGTGTCTCCCTCGGACGCTGGGACCCCCAGGCTCGTGGGCGTAGTGCCCGCCGCGGCCTCAGGGCGGCAGCACAGCCCGCGTCGCGCGGCCCTGGGCCGGCGCCCCCGCTGGTGCCGAGCCCGCCCTGGGACAGCTACCGCGCGGGACGCGCCACGCGAGAGTTACCGGGGACCCTGCCCGCCGTCCCCACTCGTGGGTTCTCGCCCGAGGCGGGGGACGCGGTCGAGAACCGGCAGGGGCGCACCGGGCGCCAAGAGCCAGGCTCGCGGGGTCCTCCCACCCCTCGTAGCCTCTCGGACTCAGGGTGGACGGTGGTCAGGGTCCCCGTCTCCCTCTCCGCCCCTTCCCCAGTCTCAACGAGACCCGGGATCCTCACGCACCGCCTGTGGGGGGCTACCCCGTACCCCTCTCTGTGTCCAACCATCCATTCCTGGGGTGGGGGCGGGGGGAGTGAGTGCCAGATCCCTTCCAGTGGGAAGCGCACTGCAGTCCCCGTGCGCAGCAGTGCCTTCGGGACGCGGTGCCAGGCGCGGGGTGGGGGGGTGGGGGGGGGGGAGACGACCTCCGAACGGTCCTAGGCCGTGACCCCAGAAAAGAGATGACAGCTGGTCTCTACCCCGTACATCCCGCGCCTGGAGAGTGGGTGCCCAGGGTGGGCTTTGAGTTGGGGGTGGTGGGGCAGCCCCCGTGCCCCCACCCTACCCCGGCCTTTGTGAGTGCCCACCCCCTCCCCCAGCCAGGGCCCCCACCGTCCATCGCATTCCCTCCCCCGCTCTCTGCCGAGCCCCCAGTCTCCCCACGCTGGTTTCTCCCACCCAAGCCCGCCCCCCCCCAGCCCGCCCCCCAGCTGCGCCATCCAGCGGGACTCCCCCACTGGCGCCTCTCTCTTGAGCTTCTGCTGCCCCCCCCCGCCCCCCACCTCCCTGGCCCCCCAGCCTCCCCCTGCCCGCCGGTCCCCCACCTCCCTCCGCCCTCATTAGCATAGCAGCTGCTCGCCGAGCGGGGACCCGCTCGGAGGAAAGGGCAGAGGCCTTGAGAATGAATGGGGGCCACAGCTTCGGAGGGGGCAAGAGAAGAAAGACAGACAGACGCGCAGAGGGACGGCCCGACATACAGCCAAGCAGAAGAATGAGCCCGACGGAGGGGAGGGAGTGTTGAAGGGGGGCGGGGAGCCTAGGCCCCAGAGGCGGAGCGTGCAGGGGGAGGTGGGGGAGGGCGGCCTCCAGAGACCCCAAGCCCCAGGAGGAGGCCTCTGGAGGAACTGTCTGGGAGGTTCCCAGACCTCCCAGGGCCCCCTGTCCTCCACGCCCTCACACCCCGGCCTCAGGCTTTGTTCCCCAGCTGCCCCCTGTGCCTGGCACCCCTGCTCTTCCAACAGCTTCCAGGTGGACACTGGCCTCTTCTAGGCAGGCTCCTGTGAGGCGTTGGGAGGCACTTGGCCAAGCCAGCTGCCGGGCCCGTGTGTCATACCCCTCGTGTGCCACCCTTTGCTGAGCTGGGAGACGTTTGGGGGACACCGAGGGCAGCCCCTTCTCCTTCTCCTAACCCCCCTCCCTGGCCCTTGGCCCTTGATCTGGCCTCCAGATCCTGCCCTCCCTCCTCTGGCAGGCTCTGTCCTGGCTCCCACGCCTGTTGACTTTAGACTTCACTCTTTCTGGCTGACCATTTTCCTGCATTTCCTGGTCTGTCTCTGGCATCCATTCCAACAGTAAACACTTCCTGTGTCTGGCTGGGGGCAGGTCAGGGAGACAGACAGTTGGACTGGAGCCGCCATCACTCCTGGCTGGGAGAGTGGGGCAGGCCCTGCCCCCCGACTCCTCCACCTTGGGTGTCCTGGGTGGTCCTGGCTGGGCCCCTGGCTTGGTCTCCACGTGCATACCTGCAGAATCCTGGAGGCCAGGCGGAGAGGTCAGCTCTGACTTCTTTCCCATCCTGGCCACAAAGACACTTGAGAGGATGCTTCCACCCCTGAAGGCCCATTGGGGGCGGAGGGGGACTCCCAGGTGACACCATTGGCCCACCCACAGCAGTTACCGCCAGTTCCTGAGCACGGAGGTCCTGGAGAACCAGCCGGCACTGCTCGGTTTGCTGGTTTGTTCACAGCTCTGACCTCGGACAGCGGAAGGAGAACTGTAGTTCGGGGTCTGCTTCCTAGGGCTCTGCCCAGCGAAAGGGCCATGAAATGCCCATGAGAGCCCTCGCCAACAGCCAGGGTCCAGGCAGTGGGGCGGCGGGCACCTAAGGAAAGAGGCAGCCGAACCCCAGCAGGCCTCCCCCACAGCTGTGGTGCTGAGCAGGGCCTGGTCTCCTTTTTTGTCCTTGCTGGAGAGACCATTCCTGTGAGCAGCGCAAAGCCTTTCTCAAAGGTGTCTCTCCAAGGGAGGACTTAAGGGAGCCGCAGACAGCCGCCGGCAGGTGCCTGGGAAGTGCCCCGGTGCCCATGCTCCACCGGCGGCCGACGGGCCTCTCCGCTGTGGGGCTTTAAGGGGATTGCAGGGACAGCGGCTCATTGGGAAGCAGACCCCTCCCCAGCAGCCTAGGCCGGGAACAAGCGTCACTTGCTAGTTCTCAGCCAGCTTCCTCCCTCTGCCGTGGGGAATGGAGATACTGTCCCACATGCCACCCAGGGAGTGCCCAGGGCCTGGCTTCACGGTCCAGACACCCCAACCGAAGCCCGGGCTCTTGTGGCAACTCTCCCTTTCGAGGCCTGGCAGCCTCAGCTGGAGTCCGCAGCCCCGCGTGCTCGCCAGCCCAGTGGACACCGCCTCCCCTGGGAGCTCACTGGCAACAAGTATTCCACTCACCTCTGCGTGTGTCCCAGGGTAGAGCCGGCCCCGGTCTCTTGGCTGAGGGGAAGGTAAAGGCCGATTTCATCAACAGAAAAACGAGCTCGGAAAACCCTCAAGGGTCCAGCAGGGCAGGGTGTGCGAAGTAGGAACATGGAAGGCGCAGCCCCCAAAGCGTCCAGTTTGGACAGGGCAGTGTGTCTGTGGGGCGGGGAAGCCCGAGCCCTTGGGCTGCTGTAGAGGGGTCCGGAAGCTCCGAGAAAAAGCTGTCACCTTGGAAGTCTTAAGCTGCCGGCTCCCCCTTCTCCTGGCAGGCTCCTCTTGCTCTGGTGTCCCCCCCCCTTTCCCGTAAGGCCCCAGGACCCCGAGGGCAGCTCGGGTATGTGCCAAGAGTCTCTGCTCCTCTAGTGGGTCCCAGCAGCAGACACCCTGCTCTGAGCTCTCCTCACGCACACAGGGACGCTGGCTGACACTAAGTCCAACTTGGGGTCTGTGCTCTTCGAGGACCGGCCGGCTCCAGGGGCTTCCCCAGCTCAGCTCCCAGATGCCACCAGGGGACGGAGAGGAGAAACTGGCCTTTTACTTGTCAGGAGAGAGCAACTATGGTGTTCCCGCAATTACAAAAAATACCCGTTCTGCGCAGCAGGCGGTCCAGCATGAGCCCACAGCAAAAGAAGGTGGTGGTGGGCAGGAGTGGGGCCTGGTCCTTCCCGGGACCCGTGGCACGTCGGGCTGGCTAGGGGTTGGGAAGAGCTTCGAGAACTTTCCATGCAAAAGGCCTCGGCTGCTTTGCCAGGGAGCAGAGGAAAAGGTTTGAGGGCTGGTTCTGGATGCACTCAGGGTGGCCTAGGTTCCCCCCTCCGCCCCCACCCCGGGGGCGGAACTGGGTCCACCCCTGGCACCTCCTAAGTCCCGGTTTGCGGCCGACCAGTTCACCAGGCTGTGTTTAGGTGAAAACAAGCCAAGCTTTGTGTAGATGGCACCCACAACTAGCAGGTTGCAGCCTGACCCTCCTCCTGGGTGCCAAGACTAAGAAAAACCAACAAACTTTTTTTTTTTAATAAAAAAAATCAATGAAAAATTTATTCATAAATTTTTCATGCTGGGCTACAAGTCTATATCGTACACTCAGGAATGTGCTGCAGACTTTATCCAGTTAGAAGTGATCATACCAGGACCCACACACAGCTTCCATATAAGCCTAGAAAGTCTTAACATTAATTAACATAATTAAAAAGGTATTTGCATCTAGAAAAAATATACAGAAAAACTCCTTTTGGAGTAATCTGTGCCTCAGTTTCAATGTCTGCTTGTTTCACTGACATTATCAATATATTCTGCTCACACAAGGTTTTATAAAAAGCCCCAGATGACGCCCGAGTGTGACCGGCCGCGCGCAAAGGGCCTCCACCCACCTGTGTCCTCAAGCGCTCCCCATTTCTGCACGGAGGGTCAGCGGCACTTCTACCCAGGGGAAGCCTCATTTAAATTTGAATAATTCAGCCTCCCTTTTATTTCCCAGGATCAAAACAACAAGGGGTGTGGGGTTGCATAGAAAATAGGAACCTCGGAGACCAGGAAGGGCGCCTTTCGGGACCGAAAGTGACGCGGAAGCACCGCCTCCAGCCCAGGTCCCCGCGCGGCCCCTCCCCCCATGACAGGGTTTTTGGATTCGAATCGGGTCCTTGAAGCTCCGGGAGACTGAAGAAGGGGCCAAACAGTCCTTCAACTTACTCAGCAATTAGCACAAGAGATTCACAGTCTTATAGGTATTTTATAAAAATATAAATATGGGTACACTGTTGCCTTCACAACGCTGGATACAACGCCCTTTAAAATTGGGTTTATAACCAAGATTCAAAACATACACCTAAAACTTGGCTTAAAATATGTTAATATTTTATATTCTGTCATAAATGTTATGACATTCAAATGTGGCAAATCCATTTACTTTTTTAAAAAAGTGTGCGACCTACTAACTATAATAGAACTCACTAGAAAAGGTAGGACCCCTCCCGCCCCCATCACCGCCACACCCGAGCACCCGTGCTCCCGAGGAAACTTCGCAAAGCCAGCAGGTTCGGGGGATGGTGGCCTCTCTCACGGGAGAGGGGAGAGGGAGCCCCGGGGCTTCCCAAAATTGTGTGCCTGTGTGTCAGGAGGGGGAGGAGAGGGGGTACGGGGCGGGGGGGGAGGAGGGGAGAGAGTGAGAAGCAGGGAGAGGGACCTGCACGGGAAAACCATCAGGCTGGGCGGTGTTTTCAGTGCAACCAAGAAATGACAGACTCAAGTTTTTAGTTTTAAGACTAAGAAAAAAAAAAATGTATCTTCCCCCCGATAACCACATTGACCACGCACAATATTTTCCAGACAAAAAAATTCAGGCGCACAAACTTCACCCACAAATATACACACACATGATAAATAGTTTAGAACCCTAAGAACAGCGGAGCGTCTCCACCGTCGCGCGTCCGGGCCGGAAACGCCCCGCCGTGGCCCCTGGGCGACTGCGGGCTTCGGCCGCGGGTCCTGCGGGCGGCGGAGCGCCCCGAGCCCGGCGTCCCCGCCGCCCGCCTTCCACCTTCGGGAGAAAACATTTCGACCGGAGGATCCGGTGTCTCGGGACTCCAAACTTGCTGGTAGCGAGACTCAAATTTCAAAGGGGCTGCAGCCCGCGCCCCGCCCCCACCTCCCCCCACCCCCCCACCCCCCCCCCACCGCGAGGCGGAGGGCGGGGGCCGTGGGAAGCCCTCGGCCCGGGTCCGGGCGGCCGCGCGGGGGCGTCGACCCCTGGCAGCGGGCGCCGCGCGGCCCCCGTGGGCGCGGACGCGCGCGCCAGACTCGTTGTGGCCGCGGGGCCCGGGGGCCCGATGCGCACCGAGGTAGTTGGCGGGAAGGTACAGCAGACGACACGCTCGAGGCCCGCGTCCGGGTCCGGGCGGGCATCACCGGCCGCTGCCCGCGTACTTGGCCTTGGTGATGAGATAGAGCACGATGTCCTGGTGGCCGCCGAACGCGGCGATGTGCAGCGCGCTCCAGCCGTCGCGGTTGGCCAGGCGGATGTCGGCGCCGAACTTGACCAGCAGCTTCACGAGCTCCAGGTTGCCGTCGATGACCGACTGGTGCAGCGCCGTCTGGCCCTCAGGCCCGAACGAGTTCACGTTGAACTCGCAGTTGGTCATGTTCTGCAGCAGCGACTGCAGCTCCTGCGTGTTGCCCTTGCGCACGGCCTCCTGGAAGATGCGCTGCGTCTGCGGCGCCGAGCAGGTGGACAGCTCGGCCTGGCTCATGCTGCCTCCGGGCGCGGGCCGCGGGCCGCGCCGGGGCTCAGCGCGGGCGGCGGCGGCGGCGGCTGCGGCGCGGGCCCCCGGCTGTCTCGGGGCGCGCCTCGGCGCATGGAGGGCGCGGCGCCCCCGGGCCCCGCACGCCGCCCCTGGGCGTTCCGGGCTCTGGGGGCCGGGGGCCGCCGCCGCGGGGCCCCCGCCGCATCCAGCCGCGCCCGGGCGAGCGGGCGACGGGGGCGGGCACTGCGCTCGCGGGGGCCGGCGGGCCCGGCGGCGGCGCCGCGCGTTCCGGGTCCCTGCTCGCTGCGGCTCCCACGCGGGTCCCACGCGCCTCCCCACGCGCAGCCACACTCGCCCGCCCGCCCGCCGCGCCGGGGCGCCTTTTACTCCCTTTATATTTGCATAACAATAGGGCGCCCGTGACGCGCGCGCCGGCGACCGGATGATTGGGCGGCGCCCACGTGGGGGCGGGGCGGGGGCGGGGCGTGCCTGGGCGGTAGCGCGCTTCGCGGCAGGGGGCGCTGGTCGCCGGCAGGGGGCCAGGTGGCCGTAGCGGGGGGTCCTTGCTCTCCGCACCCCCCGGGCTCTCCGCATCTCCGCGGTCGTCCCGCCTACTCCCCTTTCTGCCACTCGGGGAATTCCAAGCTCCCTCCGCGGACGGACCCAGGCCCGATCCCCGGCCGAGCGCAACCCCGAGGTGCACCGAAGGGCGGCCTACCGGTGGTGGGGGTTCGCTGACGTTTCAGACCCGGGAGGCCCGGGTAGAGAGCCCGGGTCTCGCTCCGCGCTTCCGGAGCGCGGGCCGCAGACCCTCTGCGTCCCTAGCGGGCTGGGTGCGCAGCGACAAGACTGGCTCAGCCTGGCCCCCAGGACACGAAGTCCACGCGGGTGACAAGTCCACGAACAGCTCGGGCGTGTGACCTGGGCCACGCGGTCTTTCCTGAAGGAGGGCGGCTCCTCTGGCGCCCTGGGTCACCCCGTGTTTGCCCCCAACCTGACAAGCGTGAGGAGCCAAACCCTGAGGTCCCGCCCTGACGAAGCAGGGTCTTTACAGGAGGAAGCTGGGGGCTGGAGGTGCTCAGAAGCCCCTCCAAGGCGGGGAGGTCAGTCGGCCGGACCTCAGGGCGTGCTTCCCTCTCCTGGGCCACCTCCATCAGCACGACTAGGGACAGGCAAGGCCTGGCCAGGTGAGCAGCCCCAGGTAGGGCACCAAGGACCGAAAGAAAGCCCAGAAATGACTCATTTCCAATCCGTAAACCCATTTTGTATTGACATTCTAATACTCCCGCCAGGTTTCCTCATTAGGATTTTACAGTTTATAGCTGGGCTCTGGTGGCTGGAAACGGAGCAGGAATGACTCTCGGAGCAGTAGGCCCAGGGCAGCAGGGCAGCACACAGGAACTTCAATTCCTTCGGAAGCGGGCTGGAAATTCCCGAGGAGGCGGCCCTGGGCCTCAGCCCGGGAGTCCCCCCCTGTCAGGCCTTGTTTGGGGATGGGCTCCCGTGGGCACCGGCCTGGTGTGCCCCATGTTTGGAGACATATGGGGGTGGGTGTGTGCCCCCCATCTCGCTCTGTGCTCTGGAACGAGTCACAGCCGAATCACAGGAAAAACTGGGTAAGGCCACCCCAGGGCTGGCTGCCTCTGGCCAGCTGCCCTCAGACCTGACCATTGTGGACTCTCTCGGGGTCCTCCTGGCAGCCAGAGCTCCCCGAGTCCCTCCCTCTGGTCTTCCGGAGGCTGGTGGTCTGGCTGGTGGTCCAGCTCTTCTGCTCAGTCTTGCTCCCACCAGGAGCTCCCCACAGTGTAGGTGGGTAAGCCCTGGCCCGAGGGGGGAGTCCCGAACCAGGCCCTGTGCTAGGTTCAGCTGAGGTTGTGACCTGGTGGGGGTGGGGGTGGGGTGCCGGTGTCAACAGCCCCTCCCTCGCCCCACTCATCTTGCCAGATGGGGTCCCTGGGCCCAGTAAGGGAGCCTGCTGGACTGTGAACCCCTCGAGGGCGGGGCCCTGACCACCTCCAGCACCCCCTTCCCTGCATCTTCCCAGCATCAGGGAAGAGGGCATAGGCCCTGTCCCCTGGGGCCTGTATTTACCTCTGGACAGTGCCCAGGGCTATGCCCAGAAGGTGAGGGGTTCATAGGCCCCAGCGCAGGTGGGTTCAGGTCCCCTGACCTGAAGAAGGGCATCTGGAGACCCTGTAGGGCCCGGGAGCAGAGCCCGGGGGTGAAATGTCCCTTTGACACGCGCGCAGGCTTCGGGGTGGGCAGACAAAGGGGCCCTGTGAGCTCAGTGTGGGAATGCACGGCCACCACCATGGGCCATGAAATCGGTGGCTTGGGTGCCCCCGGCAGGGACATAGGAGCATAGAGTAGCCATAGGAGTCTAGCCTGATGTTGCCTCCCGCCCCACCCAGGGCTCGGCGTGAGGGTCAGGCAGGTGCAGCCAGGTCTGCCACTGTGGGGTTTGGGTGACAGTCACACTATCTCTGGGGAGCCGATGGGATTTCCGTGGCCGTGCCGTGGCTGGGAGGGAGTTTCTGGTCTGAGCCGCCGTGGTCCACACCCTGGGAGTTGCCCCATTTGAGGACAGGAGGGGAAGAGGGGCTTGCAGGGCACTGGCTCCCAGTAAGCTCTTCTTCAGCGTTTGCTGAAGGAATGGTCCAAAAGGAGGACATTTGTTCCAAATGCCTTGGAGGGAATGGGGAAGCCAGGCCCCGCCCTGCGGCCCAGAGAAGCCCCTCTCCGGTGTGGGTGGGGTTTCTTGGTGGTGTTGTATAATAGATAAGCAATTCACTGGCTCTGAGTGAGAAACCCCTGACCTGGGGTCTGGGGGGACACACTCGACCCTGACCATGCGGCAGGACCCCGTCCTTCTCCCCATTGGCTCCAAGGATGCTGGCCCAGGAGTGCCACCCTGAAGGGCCGTGGTGGGTGGAGGCCAGAGTTGGAGAGGGCCCCCTTCTTTCTCTGGGGACCCCTTCCTCTAGAGGCTCACAGCAGTGGGTGTTGGGGGCGAACAATGTGGGCAGGGGTGGAGCGGCCTGGGGAGCATTCTGGGATATGGGCTGGGAAGGTCTGGGTGGAGCGGCCTGGGGAGGACAGCGCAGAAGAGGCGGCTGGCCAGAGCTGGGCCAAGGCCTGCGGCCACCTTAAAGGCACTAGGCGGGGGAGGGAGGGTGAGCAGGCAGGCGGGCAGTGGGGGCGGGGCTTCCAGCTAATTCATTAAAATGTGTCGGGGAGCGTGGGAAAGAGGAGAGTGTTTCTTCCCAGCAGCCCAGACACCTGGTAGAAGGGCCGAGAGAGGATAGAGATCAAATAACAAACACTCAGCCCTCGGCCAGAGCGGAGGAAGGACGCCCGGGGCAGGAACTGTGGCAGACAATCACTGCGCGGCTGCTTAGGGCACGGCCTGGCACTAGGGCCGTAGCCCACCCTGTCGGCGTGGTGCCTGACCCCTAGCCTGGGAGGGGGCCTGAGGCAGTCCTGGGGCCTCAGAAGGCTTTTTGGGCTGACCTCCTGGTGGCTCAGGACCGGGGGTCGGGGGCTGGGGCCTAGGATGGGGTTGCCGTGGGGCTGGGCTGGGCTGGCAGCGAGTACGTGAGCCTGGGAGGGTTCCCGGGGGGACACGGCCAGTCTGGGCAGCAGAGGGGTGGGGAGGTGGGAAGGCAGGCTGGACGGTACGCGTGTAGCTGTGAGGGGGCACACTGGGAAGAGGCCCCACGCAGTCGCCCTCTTCTCCCTCTAGAGGGTGCGCGGGGCAGTGGGGTGCTGGGGCCGGGCCTGCCTGGAGGGACAGGAAGGACACGTGGTCTCCTGTCTCCCCCGTGCTGGTCCCTGGCTCTGGCCTCCTTGTGTTGAGGACCAGCTGCAACCACCACCAAGGCCTTGGGTCAGAACAGAGTCTCCAGAGTCTTCAGGAAGCAGCTGGGTTGGGCAGTGGGGCCGGCACCCCTGGCGGTTTCCTCCTGACCTTACTAGGGGAGGAGCGTGGTCAGGGCTGCCTCCCAGGACAGGACGCGGGCCAGTGGTCTGGCTCTCGGAAGCAGCACCCCGATCACAGAAGGTCCCGAGCCCTGGTGGGGTGTCTGCTCGCCCCCACAGCCCCACGTGGCCCTCGGGCTCAGCAGTGACCGAAGGGTGGGGGAAGCCAGGGTTGCACGCTTGGCCCTGACACGGTGCCCCGGCTCAGCCCGGTCCTGTCCTGAGTCTCCGAGTCCCTCCCTCCATCTGTGCGGTAGCATCTGGTCCGGCTGGCCCCAAGGTTGCTGCGGGGCCGGGTGGGCCAGCGCCTGGCACGAGGTGGGCGTTTTCAGGGAAAGGAAATGATGGGCAGTGTGGCAGGATGGGTGCATGGCGTTCAGCATGAGCCCCCAGCCTCATACTCTTGGGCCTGACCCCCAGCCCAGGCGGGGGCAGAGGTAGGCCTGGCACTGCCAGCACCCACCTGGTACCTGAGGCAGTCACACCTGGGCCTGCAGGTGCACCCGCTCTGGGCAGAGGCGGCAGCCCCGCCCCGCCCCGCCCTGCCCCCCGGGCTCCCCAGCCCTGAGGCTTCCGCCTGGGTTCCCGGGCCAAATCTGAGCTGGTTTCCGCTCAAGGCAGGAAGGACAGGAAAGGGATGTGGGGGGTGGGGGGGGGGCACATTCCTAGGGAGTGAGCCAGGAGGAGGCGGCCAGGGCAAGATGCAGTCTAGGCCCCTCTCCCCGCCCACCTGGCACCGGTGCCCGGGGCCCTCGGGTGCCGGCAACGGGCGCCTGCGCCTCAGTTTCCCAGAGAGTAGGTGGAGCAGTGGCTGTTTCCTGCAGTTGTGAGGGTGGACGCTCTCGTGTGCAGGGCCCCCTTGTGGCTTCGGCTGCCACTCTGTTTCATGAGAGGAGGCCACCTCGACCGGGTTGGGGCGGGGGGAAGAAGCCATGTGGGGTCACACTCCGGCCGGCGAGGGGGAGAGGGCAGCAGATGCAGAGGTGGGCCTCCCCTCCAGACACAATGGATGCCCTCCTAGAGGGTGGCCGCCCTGCCTCTTGCACCACAGAGGGCTGGGCCCCGTTCCCCAGGAAGCCCCCAACCCCCACCCCCGCCACATCTGGCCTAAAGGGCCCTGGCCCTGAGGGGTCCCACCATCTATACTCCCTGGAACTGGAGGCCTCCCCGAAGGTCTGAGGAGCCCAGGAAGGTGGGGCAGAGGGGGGTGGCATTTACCAACACAGCAAAGGGAGTGGGCCCCCAGTGCGTGGGGGGCCTGTGTGCCCCCGCCTCCCTCCGCCCCACTGAGCCCCGCTGACGGGAGCCGCTTGGGTCCCAGCCCCGGGCCTTTGTGAAGGCCATTTCCTCTACCAGGCGTGTCCTTCCCACTTTCCGTCGGCCTCATTCCCGAGTATCAGGCGGTTCTCAGCTCAGGGTCCGAGCATCCTGACCTTGTGCAAGAACTTTCATCCCTTCCACCCCGGTCCTAGCTCTGCACCTGGGGCTGGCGCCCAGGTGTATGCAATGAGTCCACGGCCACAGGTGCACCTAGGGCCAGGCCCAGGTGTGTGCAGTGAGTCCATGGCCACAGGCCCATGCAGGTCAGGACTTTTATTATCTGTATTGCTGGAGGTGGGTGGGTGGGTGGATGCCCCAGGGGGCAGTGCAGGCCCGCGGGCCTGGGGGCTCAGCTCTGCTTCCAGGAGCTGGAGGCGCTGCTCAGGATCTGGCTGAATTGCGAGGTGACACGGCACAGGTGGGAGCCCTCCCAGAAGACCTTGCCACAGCCAGAGCAGCAGTAGAAATGGCGTAGCCCCGGCCGCCGCAGCACGCCCTCCGGGACCCCTGCCAGCTGCAGCTGGGTGCCACTGGCCAGTGTGGCAGGCGCACCAGCCCGCAGGTCTGCGGCCTCCAGCCAGCGGCAAGGTGGGTCGTAGGTACAGCCCCCGGGGGCCTCCTCTGGGGCCGAGTCTGGAAAGGTGGGGGGTGGGCGGCCACCCTGAGCTCTCAGCCTTATGGTGGGGTGGGGTGGGGTGGGGTGGGGTAGGGTGGGGTGGGGTGGGAGGGGCTGGGGGGATGGTCTGGCCTCCACCCTTTTCTTTCCGGTGCCTCTGCCCTACACTGCCCGGTCCCCCCAACGCTCTGCCTCATCTTACCCACGGACCCCTGGCCCTCTCTCCCCACTGGCCCTGCCCACTACCCCTCGCCTAGGGCACAGGCCCATCCTCTCAGGGCAGTCCCCTCTCCTGGGCCAGGAACAAACCCTGTCAGTGGGTGGTCCCAGGGCTCACCTGACTCCTGTATGTCCTCGCTCTGGGTGGCCTCATCACCTGGCAATCAATTGAGGACATCAGGGACTGTCCTAAGGGTGGGTCCTGGCAGCCCCAGTGCCCACAATGCACCTCCAAGTGCCCAGCCTCTCCCCCCACCCTTAGCAGAAAGGGCAAAGGGTAGGGGGCTGAGGAGCTTTGGTGCCAGCCTGATCCCCTCCCATGGGAACTCACACCTTGGAATGTTCTTGGGGCTCAAAGGTCCTTGGGAAACAAGTTCTGGGCGTGAGATTGGCCGATTAGGGCACTGGGGGCCTGAGAACGGGCCGGTGGGGGCGGGGGCATCCCATTCGTGGCGATGAGAAGATAAGCCACTGCCAGGGCCTGTGTTTCATAGCAGCAGGGCCCAGGGGACCTGCTGGAGCTCAGGGCGACCTTCTGACTCTGCAAGAGGGTCCCCACCTCCGCTAAGAGCACAGGAGACTCCAGGGAGGTGGCCAGGCCTGGGGCTACTGAGGGGCCAGTGCCGGCGTGAGGGCAGTGACAGCTGAGGAGTCCTAGCCGGCAGGCATAAGAAGAGTCCTACCCCTAATTTGCTTGGCAAACATCTCTCCACAGATGGCTCCAGATTAACTTTAGCCAGAGCCTGAATGGATGAGCACTGCCCCCACCCCTCCCCCCCCCACCCCCCCCCCCCCGCAACGCAATGAGGCCATGACCTCCATCTGGTCTCCCTATCTTGCCCTAGTCGGTCTGGCCTCAGCCTTTACCTGAGGCCCACGAGATGCCAGCAGGCCCGCAGGAGGGCCACCCACCACCTCAGGACAGGCGTGGGCCTCTGGGCAGAGCGCTGGTGGCTCAGAGGAGCCGGGAGCCCAGTGGTGGGGCGGCTCTAGCAGAGGGCAGTGCTCGTACCCTGCTCCTCCCTTCCTGGGCCTTGAACATGTCAAGGCCACACTGTGGAGAGCTGAGAGCTGCTGGGGGCTGGACACAGGCCATCACGATGGCTCACCTGAGGAGCTCCAGCCCAAACCTCAGGGGGTTTCGGAAGAATAAGAACACCCTCGTGGGGACGTCACCGTCCGGGAGAGCCACGGCGAGCCGTGCAAAGGGATCTCAGAGGCACCCTAACCTCAGGCTGACCCCCCTGGAGAGGGCACTAAGACACTCTCCTATCCATCCCATCCTGCTCTCCACTGAGGAGCAGCCGGGAGCCTGGGGAGGAGCTGCGAGGCTCCCTCTGGTGCCCCTCTCTCTAGAGGGCGGGGGAGCCGGTGATAGGAATGGAAGGGCACACTCACTGCCCCAGCCAGCGACTTCAAAGTCTCCTTCCAGTTTCTAGTTTTACAAGGATGGAAACTGAGGCTGGGTCCACGGTTGAGGGGGTTGACATCTGGGGTTTGCCCTCCTTTCTGTCTGTCCGGGATCGTCCGCCTTCAGATTGCTTAGCAGGTGCCAGTGTGCAAGCAAATGTGCATCTGTGCACGTGCACGTGTGTGCAACAAGTGTGTACAAACAGGTGCGTGCCGGCACACATGCCTGTGTGCATGTGCACTCTGTGTGAAGGGCAGGGTGACCGGAGAGAGGGCGGGGGACCCCACCCCAGAGGGGCCCTGAGTGTCTCAGCTTCCTGGCCTCCTGGGCCTGTAACCTTTGCGCAGCGTGAGCTCTGTCTTTCCACCGGCCCCTGGCCGGCACCTCCCTGGTCATCCCTGCAGTTTAATCCCGCAACTGGGCCACTGTCCACAGAGCCCACACCTAACCCCATGGGGCAACATACCTGTGATGCTGGGGCCTTCCGGGCGGCTGCTGAGCCTCACCAGCTGCTTCATCGTGTCCTTGGAGACCTTCAGGTACTGGTCACAGTTACAGGCCTGGGGACAGAGGGGTGCTGAGGCCAGGTGAGGCTCCGCCCACCTCCCACCCCCAGCCTCAGGCTCCTTGCAGCTCTGGGTCTGGCTAGGGGGTTTCACAGCGACAAAAGCACACATCCCTTCCTCTCCTTGCAGGACAGGGCACACCTCCTCCTGGGAGCCCTCCTGCACGGCACTGGATCCTAGTGGGCCCTAGGCAGCCTCTTCTGGCTCATGAGACCCTGTGGGCCTCTGTCATCATCCTGGGCTGTCCTCCCCAACCGCAGAGCCTCGAGGGCACAACCAGGCCTGGGCATCCCTGGGCTAGCTCAGCATCAAAGGGTCAGGGTAAGAGGCTTGCAGCGGGCCCCTCAGCCAGGCCATTTCAGTGTCCGTGTTTGTAGATGATGCCTGCTGCCTGCTGCCTGCCCCCGCCCCCCTGCCCCCGGGGCACCACATCACATCTACAAGGGATTAGGAGGGAAGCCACTTTTGCTTCTATTTGGGGTCCTTGTCTAGGACGTGCAATGGCTCTTGGAAGGCACTCAGCTCGGCCCTGCTGACCTTGCAGTGACACTGGGGGTGGGGGCAGGGGCTTCTGGGGCCCATCCTGTCCTCCCAACACAGCTGCCCCAGGGTTGCTTCATGATGGCCACTGACTGACAGGGTGAAGGACCCCAGGGTCCCCATGATGAGGTAAGGAGGGCCCAAGGGAGAGTGGGAGGGGCCACTGGTTCCCAGGCAGGTGGGCACAGGTGCTCATGGACACAAGCACAGCCAGTCACAGCCCTTCCCCAAATCAGAGAGGCCTGTAAGAGGAGGATGAGCCTAGAGCAGGGCCTGAGGGTGGGAGGGGGCGTTCCGGGGCCACAGGGAGGAGGGGTCCATGATCTGTGCTCATGGGATCACTCCCGGGCCCCTCCTGGAGGAGCCTGACCAGTGCCCTGAATGACACAGCTCCCAGGGGTGGGTGGGTAGGTGGCAGCCACCAGCCCCTGGAGCCTCAGGGTGTGCCCACGTCAGGGGCGGTGCCCCCTGCCCCCACACGCCCTTTTCCCATGGGCCTTTCGACACCATGAGCTTGCTGTACTGCATCCAGCATCGGGAGCCAGGGCCTGGGGGCGCCGGAGGGTGGGGCCACCTCTTCGGGGAGGCCTGGGTGGGGCTGGGGCAGGGCCGGTGCCAGCAGGACCCTTCCTCCTGCCTCTCTGGGGGGGTGCCTCCTGTCCCCTGGCCACCTCTCTGCCACGGGGAGTCTACCGTGGGCCCTGGCCTCCCGGTCACAGACCCAGGGACCTTCCTGGGCAGGAGTGCAGGTGGAGCCCTGGCCGCAGGTCTAGCCTGTGGTCACTCCAGGTCCAGCTGGGGAAAGGGTGGTCGCTGCCTTGGGCTGCCCACCACAGAGAACCGCGTTCGCCCTCCTCCCCCGCTACCCAGGCCCCCCCAGGGGACGGAGCCTGTAGGTGTGAGAGGGATGCTGCATTAGTGGGAGGGGGTGGGAGCCTTCCCAGGACCTGGGCCTGATGCACACACCTGGGCGGGACTGCCAGCTCACGCTGAGTCACGGCACGAAGACAAACCACCGGTGCCATCCACAAGGACCTGGCCCCACCCTCGGGAACCACCGGTGCTGCTTTTCCCACGGCTGCTGCCCACTGCTGGGCCCTGCCGTCACCCCATAGGCCCTGGGAGGCCCTGTCCCACCCCCACCCCCAGCTGGAAAAGCCGGTTCTACATGCTCACCCCCTCTCTGCCTGTGCTCCCCATCTGCAGGAAGGACCAGCACCTAGCGGCTCCCTGTGTCTCCTGTCCCCGTCCCCTGCAAGGTCCACCTGCCTCACACAAGGCTGAGGCCCTGCTCTTTGGGGCCCATGGCCCAGCACAGGCCTGGTCATGGGCTAGGTGCCAGTCCAGCAGAGGTCCCTTCCTGACACCAAAGGGGGAGACATTGCCTTTCATTATGAAGAAAGGGGGCTTCTGAGGGGCTGAGTAACTTGCTTACAGGGCCCTCGGCTAGCGAGGACCCCACACCGGGGTCCTCACGCTGACCCTTAGGAGAGGGGGTATGTGCAGGTGGTGTCTGGGCCATGCCCACTCCCCCTTGGGGGACACACGAACCCGAGCCTTGGGATGCCAGTGGGCCTGGACAGACTGCAGTGGGGGTCCCGGGGAGGGCCCTGGACAGGGGCTGGGTGGTACGGTCTTGTGAGTCCAGCCTGGTCTCTGTGTACCCCCATTCAGTCTGGGAGTCTGAGGGCGGGGAGGGCCTCCAGCCCCAGAGCCTGGCTGGGCGGGAAAGGCCAGGTGAGTCGGGGGCTGGAGGGGCTGGGAAGGCTCATGGCTTCCCGGTCCCAGGAGTCCACCTGCGTGCCCGGTCCCCACAGCTCTTACAGCTGCTTGGAGCCAACACCCACTTGCCGTGCTGTCCCAACTCAGGGCACTCTGTCGGCCTGGGGACTGTCTCGGCCAGAGACCTGAGCCCACAAGGGGGAGGTTGCCTCCCAGGGGCTGGGCCGCCAGCAGTGACTGGTCATCAGGACTGCTGGGGCCCACAGACCGGGAGTTAGGCAGACTTGACCTTTTGGCCCACCCTCTGCAGCCCCTTGCCCCTCCCTGGGGCCTGGGGAGGGCAGGAGAGGACTGCTTTGGCCACTTCTCCAGGAGGCTCTGTTTTCTGGGCTTCTTGGGGGTGTGACAAGAGGCTATAGCAGGCACTTGGGACACCTGCCCGTTCCACTGAGGCTAAGACTTGGCAGGGGGGAGCTGGGGGGCTTTGAGGGGCCATGCCCAAGGGCGGGGCCTCCTCTCAGGTCTGAGCCCAGGATTCGCAGTCACACTCACCCAAGGAGTGGTCGTGGCCAGCAGAACCAAGAGCTGCGCAACAGGCAAGGTGGCAGCATCTGTCCTGAAGTCTGCGTCCCTGGAAACGTCTGTGTTCCCACCTGCCCTGGGTGCAGGGCCACCCACACACACACAACCCTGGTCAGCATGCCTGCAGGTGTCTGCTGTGCACAACCAGCGGACAGCTGGCACACAGGTGTAGAGTGCAGAGGGGCACGCCCCAGCCAGGGCCACAGAACGGGCTGGGCAGGGCCAGCAGGCAGCTCGGAGGGGCCCTTGTACACGTTCCTCTCCAGAGGCAACCAGCCCTCCCTGGGCCCAGGACAGCACAGCCCTGTTGGTTGCTTGTAAACACCCTTGGGCCCCCATCAGCCTTGAGCCCCAGGCCTCAGCAAATGGGGGGTGGGTGTGAGGGAGAGAGGAGGGCGGGATAGAAGCCATACCTGGGACTCACCGGGCAGGGGGTACGTAAGAGAACACGTGTTCGTAAGGGTGCAGGGCCTGCCTAGGCTGGGAGCCCAGAGAAGGAACCCCCGCCCTAAGAAGGATGTGAGTGGGGCCTCCTGCCCAGCCAGCAGCCAGGTCCATGACCTGAGCTCCGCACCACAGGCTGGCTGCCTGGGGAGTTCACACCACCCTGCTTCCCCAGCTCGGTAGGCACTAGGCACCGCTGAGAGTTTTAGGCTCCAGCCGGGAAGTGGGCCCAGGCCACTTGGGTGCCCTCCTTCTGAGCAAGGGGCAGGCTTGTAGAAACCTCACTCCTGCCTGACGGCAAGTGCGGTCCAGGCTCCAAGCGGGGGCCCTGCCAGACTCCTGCAGCCCCCACCCCCAGTGGGGGAGGGGGGAGTCATTCTGGAGCCCAGGCCCTGGAAGGCCATGTTTGGGGATTTCTGACCCACAGGCAGGGCGGGTGGGGGCTGGGCTCAGAAGCTGTGGCATGTTCTAGAGTAATGGGCTATTTCTTGCTCATTTAGAGCAAATTGGAACAAGAGCGAAGCATAAAAAAGCAGAAGAAAAGAAACAGCACTTCGTCCCACCGCCTGGTGGGAAAAGCCAACGTGGCACTGAGAATGGTTTCCGGCACCTTCCCGAGCACATCTACACACGGCCAGCGTCTCGGATGCTCCGGTCAGGGTAGTGGGAGCCCTGGAGGGTCTCAACTTCAGGACACCAGCATCCCTGTTCCCAGGGTGCTTTCTGCCCATTTGGTCCCTGCCAAGCGCCACCTCCCCCTACAGTCCACACTTGCTGTCCTGAGGCCTCCCCAGGCTGGCTCATCCACCGTGACCGCCCCCAGGGCCACCCTAACAAATGGCGCCGGGTGCAGGGCCAGAGGGCTGGGATGAAAGGCCACTGGCCTGACACCTTGCCCGGACGGGGCGGGAACAAAGCCCCAGAGGAAGCGGTGAGGCCTGGGTCTGCTCCACACCTCACTCTCCCACACCGTCCGGGCAGCACCTCGTGGGGCCCTGAGCCATCTGCCCCCAAAGGTGATGTGGCCCTGGAGCGGAGCACGACTGCTGGGGCTGGGGCCCTCCTCCAAGACAAGCACATCAGCCAGCTTTGCCCATGAAGACCCTGTTGGCCCCCGGCACAGGGTGTTGTCTGATTGCCCAGAGGAGATGGGACAAGGGGCCAGGAGGACGGAGCCCCCTCCCTGCAGCTGGTCCGCAGGGCATCTGTGAGATGTGACCCCATCCTGCTGGCCTGGGGCGAACGCTGGACAGAAGGGCCAGGACCCAGGCCCTGCAAGGAGCACGTGGCTGGGGCTGATGCACAGGCCTGCAGGCCTGCATGGGAAGGTTTTCAAACCCAACCCTGGTGCTCTTCTGTCTGTGGAGCAGGCCCTCCTGCCGGTGGCCTCCAACCTGGATGTCTATGACCCGGGACAGCAGCCCTACAGGGGCCGTGCTCCAGCGCCAGCCCTGTCCCCAGGCCCGGGAAGGCCAGTTCCCATGGGCCCATCCCTTTGTAGGCTCAGGACAGTGTCTCCACAGACACAGCAGGGCCTGGGCACAGTCAGCATTGTGTGGGTTCCCTAGGGGGTCAGGAGCCACTGGCACTGGGGCGTGTGGGGTGCAGGAGTCCCCGAGGGGCTATGACTGGGCCCGTGTGTGAAGCTGGCGCCCTGCAGGTGTCTCTCTCATAAGCATTCCGGCATGAAGGGTGCAAGAGCACTGAGGGTGTGTGTGCATGTGAGCAGCACAGAGGCATGAACAGGAGTGAGTGTGACTGGGTGTTCCAAGGTGTGGATGAGGGACCTGTGTGACGGGGTGTGTCAGGGCGAGTCACTTCACATGTCCCCTGATCCTGGGAGTGTGTCTGTGTATGAGCAGTCTGTAGACAGGGGCTTGTGTGCACCTCGCCAGGGAGTGCAGGAGGGGTGCTCCCGGGGGCCTCTATTTTCAGTGGCAGGAGACCTGAACATCCACCTCCCCCAGCAGGTGTGGAGGGGACAATGGCATCTGGGACCTTCCCGGCTGGTGACCGGCTCATGGGGCACAGGCTCAGGCTGATGCCATCTTGTGCAGCCTTCTGAGGCCAGCACCCCGCGACTGGGGCCTTGGCCTCAAAGGCAGACGTACGGCTGGCGCCTGGAGCCAGACACCCTCCCCGCCAGCCTCCTGCCGGGCCCACCTCCTGCTACAGGGACGGGAGGGCCTGCTGGACTCCCTGGGAGTGGACCCCCCAGCTCCAGAGCTGCCCTCATGCCTGCAGTGGGTGAGGGCGGGCTGACAGCTCACAGTGAGGGCCCCAATAGCCACGGCTGGGGGTGGATACCCCTGAACTTGCAGCAGCACATGGCTGGTCTCTCTGATGGCGAGGGAGGGGGGAAAAGGGTGGTGGGTGGAATGGGCAGAGGGGCACAGCATGCGTGACAGCCAGAGCCTGCCCGAGCAGGAAGCCCTGCCCCGCCTAGGTGTACCCTGGCCGGGGAGACTCGGGAGGGTCACAGCCCTTCCTCCAGGCCCCTCTGGGGCTTGCAGGCTGGAGCCCTGGGCAGTGGCCACACATAGGACGGGCAGGTGGGCCTCCTACTTGGCATCCACTCCCCACCCTGGGTGCCCGGGCTTCTGAAAAACTCCTCCTCCAGCTGCACCAACCATAGCCCAGGGCCCACTGGGGACCCCCGTGCAGACCCCCTCGTGGGGGCAGTGGGGCCGACTCCAGCCCAGGCTATCTGAAGCTGGGTGGAATGGACCCCCTTGTTCCGGCTCACTTGGGTGGGCCGGGGCTGACCTTCATGGAGGCAAGCCAAGGTGAGCCAGGGGGCCCAGACTGGTAGTCAAGTCCTGCCCTGCTTCCTCAACCCTGATAGGACACAGTCACAGGCCCCCTCAGGCAGCCAGCGAGAATTTGGGCCCTGAATGCGAATTTCAGATCAAGTGTGGGATGGGATTACAGTTCTATGTGAGAAGGTATTCACTATTTTCTGCGGGGTCTGTATTTGTACTTCCTAAAACCAGTGACCTAGTCTCTGCAGGGTATCAGGAGGAACCGAGGCCCCAGAACCTGCTCCCGGTCAGGGAGACCCTAATGAGGAGTGAGTGCTTTTGTCCCCACTCACAAGGCAGGGTTGGCCAGGGCCCCCTGGGTGGCTCCACGAGGCGTGGGGGGCCAGAGAGCACCTGCCCTAGGTTAAATCCAATACAATCTGGCCTCAGGCCCCGTGTGTGGGGTGCTGTCTGCCTCCCTTTGGCGACCTCAGCAACCCCTAGGCGGCACCCCCTCCAGTAACCCCCCCGCCAGGCGCACCCCCCCCCCCCATCCTGGGGCTCCCGGGCACCCCAGCGCGACGGGCGCAGCGCGGCCCGTTCCCAGACGGGGGAGGGGCAGCGGGCCGTGAGAACCAGCCGGCGGCCGGGCCGCGTGGGAAAGCGGGAGGAGGGGCGGGCGGGGAGGGCGGGGCGCGCCTGGGAACGGCCCCCGCCCCCGGCCGGCCTTTGAAAGGGCCACTCAGGACACCCGGCCGAGATTCAAAAGCAAACGGTTGCGCCTGCCTTCCCGCGCCAGGACCCGGGGCCAGGGGGGCTGGGGTACCCCTCCCACCTAGGGCCAAGGGAGGCAACGGGCGCGGGGTGGGGGGGTGGGGGGCAGGCTAAGGAAGTTGGGGAGGGGCCCCGAGGCTGTGCCAGCCGGGATCAGCTCTGGTTGTCCCCCTTCAACAGACAAGTGGAGCCAAGCCCTCAGACAGCAGGCAGCGGCCTGGAAGGGAACTGGAGCCCTGAAGCCTGGGGTCTGAAGCTGTCTGAATGTCTGTGGGGCCTGCCTTTCACTCACAGCAGGCCTGCCCTACTGTGTTCCCAGCCAAGGGAGAGAGGAGCCCCCAAAGTACTCCTCCAAAGAGTGGTGATGCTCTAGAGATTGGGCTGGGGGCCTGGAGGCCTTCCTGGAGGAAGTGACAGACAACCTGGGGCTTGGTGGACCAAGTGGGGAGGGTGGGAGATCAGGTGCCCAGGGGGCCACAGTATGATGGGCCCAGCACTGTGGGGAGCCAGCCTGAGTGGGGGCTGAGACAGGGCAGGGGTCCCCTGGCCCTCTCCTCCCTGCCTCTTCCCAGGGCCACTGAGTCAGGCTAAGAGAGGCAGCTCCTTCCACCACACCTATGCCTTGAAATGCGTTTTCCAAGATGAGGGGAGGAAGCAGCAGTCCTTGCTGGAGCCTGACTCCCCCCACTTCCCTGAAGGACCCTGCACCACCTACTCTCCCACCTCAAGGGAGGAGTTCGGGCTTGGCCGAGCAGGCCTGTCTCCCTTTGTGGGGTTACTCTTCCAAGGCCCCTCCCTGTCCCTGGCTGGCTGGGGTCACACCCAGCCCCCATCCTGCCAGAGCAGAGGGCCCTCCAGGCATGCTGCTCTGCCTCGGACGCCCCATCTGCCCTCAGTGACCTCTGGGGTCTACACTTGTCCTGAATGTGCTCCTCTCACAGTGGGCAGTGAGTAGGGCCCCCTGGGAGAGAGGGAGGAGGGGATATGCGCCACTCCCCAGCCCCAGCCAGGGAGGGAAGAGAGGCTGGGCGGGAGGAGGGGGGGGGGCAGTGCGGGTGACTCATGGATGTTCCTGCCCCCCCTCCCCGCCCCCCCCCCCCCGCCCCCCCAGCGCCCTGCTGCACCGGCCATCCAGCCGTTGGTCCCTGCCTGGCAGACCCTGTTTTACCACCCGTGGGCCCTCCCCAGACCCAATCCATGGCTGCCCATGGCCTCCTCTCCCTGCAGCCCCAAGGGGGGCTGGCTGCTGCTGGCTTTACACCCCTGAGGCCAGCCAGGCCTTTCTTTCTGTATCTAGGGTTGAGTGGACAGTGGGTCCGTGCTCTCAGGCCTGCCGTCCCCATCCAGGCCCATGGCCACCCACCACGCAGCTCACTGCCCCCTGGCTCTTGGGCCCCACTTCTGCTTTGGGGCTGGCAATCGTTCAAAAGGAAGAAGAGTGCCCGCCTCCACGGTCAGATGCCAGCCAGGCCCCTAGGCAAGGGTCAGTCCTCTGGAAGGGCCGTTGGGTCCCTGAGAAAGCAGCTGTGGGCAGTGTAAGGACACACAGGCAGGGCTGCTGCCAAGACAACTATTTGCGGATGCTGAGATGTGAATTTCACACGATTTAGCCGCAGGCTGCGGTGTGCCGACACCAGGGGCAGGGTGTCTGTCTCAGCCTGCCGGTAACCCCGAAGCTGGCTGTGTGCGGCCTCGGTGTGCCTCAGTCCCTGAGCCCCAGGCTCCCTCGGCCCGTGTGGGGCTGTTCTGCTCTCCAGCCCGGAGGCCCAGCTGGTCACCAGGGGCTCTGCCCTCCCTCCATTTCTTCAGAGCCCGGTCCTCGGCCATGTCTGGCCAGTGGTTCTGGACAGCTCCGTGGCTGGGGGCTGTGCAGCGGGTGTGGAGGTGTGGAGCGGAGAGGGGGAAGGACCTAGGTCCTCAGAGACACGACCGCACCCCCAGACAGTGTGTCGTGGGCGCCAGGTGTTGTTTTACTGTCCAAGGTGTCCTAACTGGCCGCAGGCCCAAGACGACAGCACTGGGGGTGCCCCCGGCGGCCAGCTGTGCCTGGCCCATCCTCTGGTACATGTGACCACCAGCTGACCAGCGGAGGGACGCCCTGGCCCAGATGGCTAGGCCTGCACTGTCCTGCCTGAGGGAACCTCCCCACCGTCCTCGCCCCAGACTCCCAGGGGTCTGTCTTTGGCCTGCACCAGCTCCTCAGGCCCAGGGCACACTGGCCTGACTCGGGGCCATGGATGCGTCTGTCCAGGCCACAACAGTCCACCTGCATGCTGAGTGTCCACGCACCTGTGGACACTGGGTGAGCACGTGTACCCCGTGGCCCTGTGTCCAGTGTGGTCCCCTCACAGCGTAGCCAGGCCAGCCTGTCACCCCTTCTGAAAGTGGACAGGACGTGGGCTCACTTTTCCATCAACATTCCGGGGGTCCAGCCAGAGAAGCCCCATCCAGATGGGCCTCCAGATCGCTGCAGGGAAGGCCCATTAAGAAGCACGTGATCGCCGACGGCCGGGTCTTGGAGCACAGCCCACACAGACTGATGTGTGAAGGAGAGAGGGGCTGGGTACCCGGCTGGGCGCCTGGCGTGAGCTGGGCTGGGGGGACTCACACATCAACCCTCCCGGACACTGGCCCAGAGGCGCCCTGGCAGGTCTCAAGGCCATGAGCACAGGACTGGCCCTAGGGCCTCCTCTCAGCCCAGGCCACTTCGTGGGGTGGCACAGGTGCCACTTGTGTAGCCGTGGAGGATGAGGGTCTCGTGGAGATGAAGCAGGCAGTGCTGACTGCTGGACGGGCCAGGGCCAGGGGTGCGACCCAGGAGTGCCAGGGCCCTTCCTAAAGCGGCTGGGGTCAGATTGGAGCCACCAGAAACTGGGGGGGGGGAGGGCAGGCCATTGGGCCCGGGCCCTTAGTCCCCAGGACCATCTGGTGGGAACTGAAGCTGGGCTCTGGCCGAGGACCAGGGCTTTTCTGGAAGGGAGGCAGGACAGGGGGGTGGCCCTGCAGGCTGTGGGGCCTGGGCCCACCCTGCTGTCAGCCCCCAGGGACCGCACTGGGACATCACCCTGGCTAGCATCCTAAGGCTGGGGGCGCACTGGCCTTAATCCCTGCCAAAACCTGCCTGGTGGACCCCACTGTCCTTGAGGCCCCATGTCGGCACGGAAACCCGACGCCAGCTGCCCCCAACCCATCCTCCCCCAGAGCCCCCCGCTGCTCCCCCTGCCGCCTAGGAGCCGGCGGGCCAGGGTCTCTCCCTGTGCAGGGTGGTGGCCACCCCTCCTGCAGCCTTTGTGCCTGTGTGACCCTGGGGGCACGGAGTGTGGGAACAGGGCTGGGGGCCACGGGACACAAAGGCTGGGGAGGGGCGGGGTCAGCGGCCACTGCCCCTCTTCCTGTCGGTTCCTAGTCTGGTCGTCAGGAAAGAGGGAGGGTCTGCAGGAATGGGCTGGGCACAGGTGTCCCCGCTGCCCCAGGTTCTGGGCATGGGTGCTGGGAGGTGGCTGCCTGCAGTCCCCCTCACATCCCCAGGCCAGGGGAGCCCTCTGCTTGCATCCGTCCCCTGCCAGAGATCAGTCTGGGCCGGTGTCCACCTCCACCCCGGGGGCCCCCCGCCCAGCCCTGTTGTGTCCTGGGTGTCTGTGAGCCTGTAGCCTGAGGCCCGACCTCTTCTAGCTGCAGGCTCCTCTCTGGCCCAACACCCTCCGTCTCCTGGGGACCCTGTGGCCAGCACTGCCTGGGAGCTCCCCAGGGCGGGGTCACCGTCCTGCAGTGGCCTCTCCTCCCGGGTGCCCGCTTCCGGAGGCCAACGTCACTGACTCCTAGGACACGCCCCACTTGCACACGGGGACCACAGCCTGCTCCCCACCATAGCGGAGGGGGACCAGAGGGACAGTAAAAATAGACATTACACTTGGGCCATGTCAGGGGTTCCTGCTGACGCTTTTTTTTTTTTTTTAACTCCAATCTCTTTGATAAAATATTTTCCCATAGCGGACGGCACTGGGAACATCCATTTGGCGGATGTTCCTGACGGACGATCCCAGGCCCAGGTGGCCATTTTCAGGGGTCCGTGACCCTGCCCGCCACAGGAGACCCACCGCCCCCTCACCCGAGCCCCCCTGCCCACCTCTGGCCTCCACCACGTGGCTCCCTGTCCTCGTGTGCAGACGCCCCAGAAAGGGGACCCTGTGCCCAAGGCACACGCCGAGTGTCAACACAGCTTGGAGGCAGGTGCTGGGCACTAGGGTGGGGCACGGCCACGGACCCCTGGCCGGGCACCTAGCCCAGGCCTGGACCAGCCCTCTCCCATTCTGACTTGCTTCCCGCCTTGGACCCTGATGCACCGGCCCAGAGAGTGGCCAGGCTCACTCTGGGAATGCCTGTGTGTCAAGTGGGTTTTCCCTCTGGGAATGGCACTAAAATAGCATAAGGAAGGAAAAGAAAACGGAAAGTCAGCCTGGCAGTGGGGGGTCTCCAGGGAGACAGCCAGCTCCAGCCTGGGCCGGGCGGCAGGGGCTCTGAGCCAGCGTCCAGGGTGCGCAGGCCCCACTGGAGCACAGGGCGGGGCCCTGAGGACAGAGGCCCTCCCTGGGTCAGTCCTGAGTGTGCCGCTCCCTGCTGGTCAGCGGCAGGCACTTTCTCATGTCCAGACCGGCTCGAAAGCCGGTCTAGCCCGTGGGGCCACGTGGAGCCAGCCTAGTGGCTTCACTGAGCTTTGGGCCATCGCCCGGGAACGTCTGTGGGGCACCTCTTCGGGGCTTCTCAGTGCTTGCCACCCATCTACCTTGCCTGGCCCTGAGTACAGCGGGGCACTGGGTGGGGAGTAGGGGTGGCCAGTGTGCAGGATGGGGTGGTTGGGCGTTCCTGGCTGTCTCTCAGGCTGAGCTCCTGGGGTTCAGCTGGGAATGCCGTGGCGGAGGGGCTCCAGGAGCTCTGGGTGGGAATGTGGCCGGAGGCCTGCCCAGACCTGTGCTCACAATGACCGGGTATTTGGTCTGAGAACATGCGTGGGGACCCCGGCCTCAGGCCCAAGCATTAATACTACCAGCTCACTGACACAGAGTAAGCTTAGTCCTCCCACCGCTTCCCCAGATGTCTCTGTGGTGACCACGGCCGGTTCCAAATTTAGAAATCCTAGCTTCTCAGAAACCCCTTTCTCTGCCCACTTGGCTCCATAGAGTTGGCCTTTCAGGCTCCTTGTGCACATTCCTGGACCCTCCCACACAGTTATCTGCCACCCAGGGAGGGTCCTGCCCTGGGGCACACCCAGCACACTTTCTTTTGGAGCTGAGCTCAGCTGGAGGCCACTGGCCAGCCTTGGAACCAGAAGCTCTCCAGGCCCTTTCTTGACAAAGGCCCATCGGGCGTCCACATGCAGCCCTACACCTGTGCTCCTGCCTGCTGCCTGTCAGCCAGCCCCTGACTGCAGCCACACACAGGGGTCTCTGCCTGGGACGCCCCCTCCCACCCCCCCCCACCCCCCCGAGCCTGGGGTGGCTGCCCTCTGCTTCTTGGCCAGTGCAGTCACATGGCACCAAGTCGTGGACCCTGTCTGTCCTCCTCCCCAACTAGTCTTGGCGGAATGCATATATACCTCAAATAAGGACAGTGCTGGGCAGAGCTCCCGAGCCGAGGCTTCCCCTTCCCCATGCCCGTCCCCAACCTAGAGGGCCTGATGCGTGGGCCTCCAGACCAAGACCCCAGGGAGCCCAGACCCAGCACCTTCCCTCCCTGCTGGCCAGGGGCAAAGCCTGAAACCCGAGCCCACTCCTCACCTGCTACAGATGCCACCTCTCACCTGGGCTCCCTCCCCCCCGCTACCCGCTGCAGCCAGAATAGGTCTTAGCACCTCTGTGCCCCCGGACAGCGTCCCCCCGGTGGGTTGTCTTCTGTCCTGGGGTGCTGAAGAGCTGCCCTCTCTGGCCAGGGCACTTGCTGGTCCCCTATCAGGGCTGGTGCAACTCTGCCTCCCAGCCTTTGAACTGGCTCCATACTGCACCCACCCCACCTCCCCGGGGCACGTTCTGCATCCCGCCCCTCGCACCTGGCAGGGCAGGGGGGCTCTACAACTGCCCAGGGCGGAGGGGCAGGTGGGGCCGTGGACACTCTTCTGTGTGCGGCTGCCCTCGGTGCCCTCGCGGGCCTGAAGGAGGTCAGCCTGCTCCCCAGCATGAGGCTTCCCGGGGCACGGGTGGGGGTTTCCTCCCAGCTACCCAACTTCCTGTTTTCTCAAGAAAACTTAGCAGCAGAGGCTCTGAAAAGCTCATTAAAATGCCTCCCAGGCATCCCGGACGTCCTGGGGTCTTTACAACACTTGTCGGCTTGAGCACAGACAAAGAGAGGCCGCAGACAAGGTTCCTGTCCTGCCAGAGCTCACTGAAGGAAAAGGCCCCGCGGTGCACTTCCCGCCACTGGGATGACCACAGTCATTTCTGGAAGGGCCGGGGGCCCGGGGTCTGCACAGGCTGTACCTGAAGCTGGGTGGAGGGGGATCCAGGACCTGAAGAAGGGCCTCCCTCCCTCCTGTCTCCCACACTCGGCTGCACGCCTGCCCTCAGGGTGCCCCATCTCCAGACACAGACACACCAAGGTGGGATGATGTCCCATGAGCCTGGCTGGAGACCCTGACCCCTACCCCCCTGCGCTGCAGAGGTGAGGCCCAGTGTCCACCAAACAACTGGGCTTGGAGAGGTGCTCCTCACAGAGCTTCATCATGGCCCCAACTCCAAATAGTCCGGGAATAGCCAGCACTCTGCACCAGGAGCCACTGAGGTGCACTAGGACTGTGCCCTGTGGGGACCCCATGCCGCAGTGCAGCCACGCCCCGGCCTGCACCACCTCCCCCTAAGCCGGATATGGGGGCTAGGACTTGGTGCACCCAGGCCGGCAGAGAAGGGAGAGGAGGGCGCCCCCTCCCTGGTCCGAATTGGCAGACAGGACCCAGGCCTCTGACCCCTCTCTGATCTTAACCCTAGACATGGCTTTCCCGACCCAGACCTTTCTAGACGTTAGAATGGACCCAGTGGCGCCCATCTGCCCCAGATGGGGCAGCGGCGGCCGCTTGGAAGGGCACAAACGCTAAAGCACATGACCTCTGCTGTCTTGCCACCAGCCAGAGACACGCCGGGTCTCCTGTCACAGCAGTGGCTTCCTGACAGCCCTGGGGCTCACACACTGGCCCAAGGCAGGCCGGGGGCAGGTGGGACTCACCTGGCAGCGGCTGAAGATGTCTGCGTGGGTGACCCGAACGTTGAAATGCCTGAGCACGGCCTTGGCCTGCTGACGGGCCTTGAGGGAGCAGTCCACCCAGAGGCAGCGCCCAGCCCCGACCTGGGCCCGGAGCTGCACGGAAGCGCAGCCGCTGAGCTGTGGGCACAGGACCCAGAGCCTCTCCAGGCCCACCTCCCCTCCCTGGGCTCCGGGGCCAAGGGCTCCTCCCCCCCAGCTTGTCCCCCCAAGTGGGACAGCCGTCAGCCCCCACTCCCACTAGCCCCCGCAGCGAGCAGACCCCGAGGGCGGTGGCCCAAGGGCCAGGCTGAGGCTCCCTTGGAAAGATGAGCCATCTTCAGGGCCCCCACCTTGTGGTACGGCAGCCCCGACGTCAAGATGATCCTTCCCTCCTGCCTGGCAACCTGTGGGGAGGCAGAGGGACAGGTGAGGGGCAGGCTGGTTCCAGGACAAGGGCTATTTCTGCCCCTGCCTCTGCCCTGTCTGGCCTCTGTTGCCACCACCGCCCACCCACACCCCCCCCGCCCACCCACACCCCCCCCCGCCCCCGGCCCCCAGGCTGCCCGCCTGGGGCCTGCGTGGCCAGCAGAGTCCCGGTCCGCTGCCTCATTGTGCAGATCGGCTCTTAAAATCATGCAAACATTTTACATAATTGCAAACAAAATTTGAAATAAAAAAAGCAATCTCTCAAAATCCAAAGATGGCGAGACCAATGAACTGCAGAGAAAGAAGTCTTCCAAGCGCCCTGAAAGCGCGGCGAACTGACGGCGCAGCTCCAGGCTGCCTGCTAGCGGCCAGGGCGAAGAAGCCGGGCAGCGGTCCAGTCGCTGGTGCTGACTCTGGCGGCGTCCCTCGAAACGCTCGCTGCCAACTGTGCCAAAGACAGATGGCCGACGCTGGTGCTGAGCTGGGTCCGGGTGGGAGAAGGAAGGGTGAGCGTGGGAACCAGGGAGGTGGCACCGCGGCTTCAGGCCTGACGGGAGCTTCGGTACGAATTTCACACGTGCGTGTGCACGTGGGTGCCTGTGTGTGCACACACATTGAAAAGCATTTCATCACTCTGTCTACCACAAAGGCCTCCAAATGAGAACAACCATGTAGCCAGGAGCAGCCTGTGCCCAGACTGGTTTCCAAACAGGTGGAAAGGGAATCGGGCTTTTTTTGGAGAACTAGCTGACTCCAGGTCTGAGGCAGAAAATGCACACAGTGAGGCGGGCACATCTCGCCATGTCAGAAAGCAAAGAAGTCATCAAAGTCCACAAGTGTCACGTGAAAAGGACTGAGGACCCAAGGAAAGCTCTCACATGCCCCAGGGGGGCAGGGCACCCATCAATGAGGTGACAGCAGCAATGCACAGAGACGTCAAACACGGCGATATTGATGGGTTCGGCACATTCTAAACAATCCCTAGTGATCTCTGAAGTATGCAAGGGGCCAACACAAAAATGTAAGAGTTAAAACTATAAAAATCTCTTTTTTTAAGTTCATTTATTTATTTTGAGAGAGAGAGAGAGACAGCATGAGCAGGGGAGGGATCGAGAGGGGGTGTGGAGAGAGGGAGAGAATCCCAAGCAGGCTCCACGGTGCCAGCTGCGGAGCCCGATACGGGGGTCGAACTCACAAACCATGAGATCACGACCTGAGCTGAAACCAAGAGTTGGATGCTTAACCGACTGAGTCGTGCAGGTGTCCCTAAAACTAAAAGAAAACTAAAAACTAAAAATCTTAAAAGAAAACGTGGTGTGGGAAATGCCATGGCATTGTATTTGGCAATGATTTCTTGGATATGGCACCAAAAGCAAGGCCAACAAAATTAAAAACAGAAAAATTGGACTTCATGGAAATTTAACACTTGTACATCATAGGACACTATCGAGAAAGTGAAGAGTGAGTGAAGATATTTGCAAATCATGTATCGGCTCTGGGATTAATATCCAGAATGTATAAAGAACTCCTACAAGTCAGCAACAAAAAAGCAAATAACCCAATTAAAAATGGCCCAGGGGCTTAAATAGACATTTCTCCAAAGAAGACGTGCAGATGGCCAACAAGCACATGAGAAGACACTCAACATCTTTAATCGTTAGAGAAATGCAAATGCAAACGACGAGATACGACTTCACACCCATTAGGGGAAATAAGTGGTAGTGAGGATGTAGAGAGGTTGGAGCCCTCATGCGTGGCTGGTTGTCATAAAATGGTATATTCACCACGGAAAACGGTATGGCAGTGTCTCAAAAAGTTACACGTAGAATCATCATACGATCCAGCAATCCCGCTTCTAGGCATAGTCACACAGGAACCGGAAGCGGAAACTTGAACAGGTACGTGGACAGAAAGGTGCGCACTGGCATTACTCACAACAGCCAGAAGGTGGAAAGGACCCAAGCGTCCAGGTGAGTGGGCGCACGTGCACACGCACACACACATACACACACGCGCACACGCTGGAATTTATTCAGCTTTAAGAAGGAAGGAAAGTCCAACACGCTACAATGTGGATGAACCCTGAAGACATTCTGCTCCGTGAAATCACCCAGACACAAAAGGACAAATACTGTACGATTCTGCGTGTATCAGGTATTCAGAAAAATCAAACTCATAGAGGAAGAAACTAGAATGGTGGGTCCCAGGGGCTGGGGGAGGGGGATGGAGAATGTTTAATGGGTACAAAGCCTTTCTTTAGGATGATGAAAAATTTCTGGAGCTAGATAGTGGTGATGGTTACACAACACTATGAGTCCTTAATGTTACTAAACTGTACACTTAAGAATGGTTAAAAAAGGGGCGCCTGGGTGGCACAGTCGGTTAAGCGTCCGACTTCAGCCAGGTCACGATCTCGCGGTATGTGAGTTCGAGCCCCGCGTTGGGCTCTGGGCTGATGGCTCGGAGCCTGGAGCCTGTTTCCGATTCTGTGTCTCCCTCTCTCTCTGACCCTCCCCCGTTCATGCTCTGTCTCTCTCTGTCCCAAAAATAAATAAAAAACGTTGAAAAAAAAAATTAAAAAAAAAAAAAAAAAAAAGAATGGTTAAAATGATCAATGTTTTGTATATTTTACCCCAAAAAAGAAGAAAAAAAGCAATAGAGCGAGTGGTTACCTTGTAGTGATAACAAACATACGTCTGTGTGATGAATAAAAAACAAAATAAACAAACACAACTGAAGTAAATATGAAGAAAGAAGCAAATGAATGGAAAGTTAAGAAAAAATATACAGACAAGGTATACGGAAATGACCAAGCATAGGGGCGCCCGGTGGCTCTGTCGGTTGAGTGTCCGACTTCGGCTCAGGTCATGATCTCACGGTCCGTGAGTTCAAGCCCCAGGTTGGGCTCTGTGCTGACAGCTCAGAGCCTGGAGCCTGATTCTGTGTCTCCCCCTCTCTCTGCCCCTCCCCCGCTCATGCTTTCTCAAAAATAAATAAGCCTAAAAAAAAAGAAGAAAAGAAAAAAAAGAAATGACCAAGTACTGATGACAAACATCTCAACAGCAACGATGGACACCAAGAAACAATGGGCTATTTTCAAAGTTTGTCAAACTATAGTTATAAACCCAGAACACTCTCTTTCAGGAGAGAGAAGACATAGAGATTTTTCAGGGAAAAATAGCCCCAGTGAAATGATGTAGTAAAAGAAGTTCTTTTAGCAAGAAAGAGCTTGCTTTTTCTTGGAGCAAGTTCTGTTGTACAAGGGCACATGCACACAGCATAAACTCTACGAGCCATCAAATACACAAAATAAACATGACGTCTAATTAGTAGAATCAAGAAAAACCACATTGTGTTAAAATATTGGAAAATAACAACAGGTAAGTTGGGAGGGAGAAAACTGACTTGATCTAAGATCCTCGTATTAACTTTAACTCTAGACAACGTTAACTCAGATATAAATGTTAAAATTTCTAGCATAATCTCTAAAAGAACAGAAATATAACTTATAGGGGCACCTGGGTGGCTCCGCTGGTGAGCGTCTGACTTGTGACTTTGGCTCAGGTCACGATCTCACGGTTCGTGGCTTGGATCCCCATGTTGGGCTCTGCGCCGACATCGTGGAGCCTGCTTAGGATTCTCTCTCTCCTCTCTCTGCATCCCCCCCCCCCAAATAAATAAGAAATGGAATTTATAACTTTCAAACTAACAGAAAAATAGAACAAGGGTGAAAAGCTAAAAGAATGTTAAGAAACAAAGGGAAAAAAGAACAGAAGTAGAAGCAACAGAAAACAGAAGTTAGGGGAGCACAACTGAACCCACAGGGTATTAGCAATTACATTAAACGCACACAGACTAACCTAATAATTTAAAAAGCAAAGATTGTCAGACTAGATTTTTTTTTCACATTTAGCTAGAAGCATCTTATAAGAAACTCATATAATACACCTAGGCTACAAGAGTAAAGGAAGGTTGAAAGTAAAAGGACTAGGAATGATATACAAATACTAACCAAAGAATACTGGAGAAATGACGTCAATATTAGTTAAAATAGACTTTATGGCAAAGAGCATTACTAGAGCCAAAGAGGTTTATTATTAGGTAATAATTGTAAAAGATTTCAAACAAGAAGATATAAGAAGTCTAAAAATTATATGCATATGCACCTAATAACATAATTTAAAAACATATAAAGCAAATGCTGACACAACTACAAGAAGAATTTGATGAACCCACCATCATAGGAGACTTCAGTACAGAGAATTAAGCAGAAAAATAATTGAGGTACAGATGATTTGAGAAATACATTAATTCAGTTTGATCTACTGAGTATGTGTATGTATGAGAGAGAGAGAGAGAGAGAGAGAGAGAGAGAGAGAAATGAGCATGATTAGAGGAGAATATGTATCATTTTAAAACCCACATGGGGGGGTGCCTGGGTGGCTCAGTCAGTTGAGTGTCAGACTTTGGCTCAGGTCATGATCTCACGGTCAGTGAGTTAGGGCCCCGTGTCGGGCTCTGTGCTGACAGCTCAGAGCCTGGAGACTGATTCTGTGTCTCCCTCTCTCTCTGCCCCTCCCTGGCTCATGCTCTGTTCTCTCTCTCCAAAATGAATAAATGTTAAAAAAAACATTAAAAACAAAAACCCACATGGAACATTGATTAAAAAGATCGTCTACTTGGCTATAAAAGGCAAGTCTTCACAAACATCTAAATTAGCACTATATAGATGATGCTCCTTGATTACTATTCGGTTAGGTTAGAAATCCATTTAAAAAAGAGAACTATAAAGCTCTAAAACTCCAAGCTTTCTGAAATTAGAAAATAGTTTCTAGAGAACTCTTGAGTCAAATAAGTAATTGTAACAGGCACTCAAAAATTATTACAACTATAGAATAAGAAAAGTACTACACATCAAAACTGATGGAATGCAGTGGAAACAGTACTTGAAGAAAAAATGTATGGTCTTGAATGTTTACATCATCAAATTCAAAAGGCTGAAAGTTAAGGAGCTAAGGGGCACCCCACTTGGAAGTAACCCCAAGAAAGCAAAAGGAAGGAAACTATAAAGATAAGAATAGAAGTCAATGAGACAGAAAACAAGAATGAGATAGAAAGGATCAACAAAGCAGATACCAGTACTTCGAAAAGACTCATTAAGTTAACAAATGTCTGTAAGATCAAGGGAAACGGAGGAGCGCGAGTGCCCGACGGTGAGACCGGAAGCGTGAACGCTGCAGACACGGCGGGACTCACGCAGAGAACACCAACGACGGTGTGGATCTGGGACACGGGGCGGGAGGGACACGCTCCAGAAAAAGATTAATTACCAAAAGTGACCCAAGAAGATGCAGACAACTAAACAGTCCTATAATTATTAACTAAGAAAGAATCAGCTCTAGAAACCCCTTCCCCTAACACGTCAGGCCCGGAAGCCTCGCAGGAAGTCAGCCAACATTGGAGGAGAAGAGAATTCAAATATGACTCCAAGGTGCAGAAAGAGGGAAAGCGCCTCCACGTGTTTACGAGGCCAGAAAAGAGGGCGATGGCAGGAGCAGTGCTGTGTCAGACGTGTTCCTGGGGGGACCCAAACTTCCCAACTAAGACCTTCAACCCAAGGCCAGCGGTATAGGAAAGGGTCACAAGCTGGGCCAGGACAGGTCCAACCACGGAGGTTGTCTCGGTTGCTGCAGAGGCGGCTTTCGGCAGATCCCCATCTCCTTCGTGACGGGAGGGCAGCTGGACATCGGCTTCGTGCTGAAACAGCCCCTGGGCCTTGGAGGGCGCGGGGCCAAGAGGCTACCGCTTCTGCGCAAGTGAGCGAAGGATAGGAAAGGGGCAGAAACTGAGGCTGAAAGGATCGGAGAGGGAGGAAGGACAGCGGTCCGTAGGCGGTGAGTCCGCAGGAGGCCCCGAGACCTGACTGCCGGCTCAGCAGAACCGAGGAGACTCTCAGCAGGCTTCTGGGTGTGAGGTCAATTCTTGGCAAAACCGCCAAGTTCCTGGGTGAGCTCTGCCGAGCGAGGCAGTGGGCCTTAGTGGAGAGGGCCGGGGCAGAGAGGTGGGAGGCCGCCTCCCTCCCCTCACCTGACCGGCCGTCAGTGCAGTTCCAGGCTTTACCCGAGGGGCTGGGCTCACCCCACCTCCCGCCGAGGTGAAGAGCAAAGCCAGAGGGATGGAGACAGGGGAGACCTTTCCAGGGCAGGGTCCCCAAACCCCCCAGGCTCACTGGCTCACTAGAAGGACTCGTATGTGTTCTCGTTGACGGCAAAGACTGATTCTGGGGCAAGGACATGAAGCAAAACGAACACGTGAAAAGGCACACGGGCGAGGGGCTAGAGGCACGGGGTGCACCCAGCAGCAGGGGCACGCAGCAGGGAGAGCTGGCTGTCAGGCAAAGCCGCAGGGGCTGTACTGGGGCCGGGTACACGGGCACCTCGGCCTGGCCTACGCCCAAACTGCCGACTCCCAGAGAGACGGGGGGCGGGGGGGGGTCCACACAGAACACACGCTGTGTGGACGCTGCAGGCACGGTGAGCCACCTTCAGCATTTCAGGAAAGTGCCGTATCAGCGAGGGAACGGTTTGCCGGCCGAGCGCTTCTGCGCGGGCCTCTCGAAGGACGGCGTCAGGCCCGCTCCACCGACTTCCTCACTGAGCACGTCGTAGAGCTGGAGGCGGCAGCAGCTGGTGAACACAGCTTGGTCGGTAACCAGAGATCGGCGAATTAAAATACACCATACAGGACTTCACACCGACAGGACGGGCGAGGACAGCTTGGTGCCAGTGGTGAACTTGGCTTGTTCCCACTTGCCCGTCCAGAGGCGCAGACCCTGGCTCTGCTGTCCCGCAATCTCAGGCCTGCGGCTTCTCCTGGGCAGATACGGAAGCTCTGCAGTCCCCGGTGCGGGCTGTGAACACGAAGCGTGAGGCCCACGCCCACTCCTTCCCTTTGCCACTTTGTCTGGCTGATTCCACGCGCTGGTTACTTTGACTAAAACGTCCTGAGGCGTTCACCAGTCTCTTCTTCCGTAGGTATTTGGTAAGGATATCCAGGGCAGGCAAGATTTTGAGTGCCTTTTGCCACGTGATGCCACGGATTACCAGCGACCTGTCTCCTGCGGGAGACACTGCCTTTTAAGGTTGCCAGATTAGAGCACCGAGTTGGAAGCCCCGGGCCCCACTCAGAGGACCCCTCCTGAAGGCTGTGCTCTGGAACCACATCTGGCACCAGCGTCTGTAGGAGCTACGGTCGCCCGGAGAAGCAGCACCAGTCAGAGGCATAAACAAGGAACTGGCTCTCGCTCATGTGGCTGGCCAGGTGCACCCGAAGTCCACCGGGTGGCCCATCGGGGGCGGGTCATGAGCGGCAGGACACCACAGGCACAGCCCAGAGCTGTCACCGGTGGGTGGGCTTTCTCCTCAAATTCCGGCTTCTGCCGAGGGAAGTCCTTCCCTGAGGACTCGGGCTTGGTGGGCACCCTCATGCCCTCACGGCCCTCCATAGCCTTTTGTAAACTCAAACTCTGACCTCTTCTCCATGGCACCTGGCCTCCCCTCGGCCACCCTTTGGAAATCAATCACTTGATTTTAGCATCTTTCACGGTCCCACCAGACTGAGAAGCCCGCCCCCCCCCCCCCCCCCCGTCACCCAGTCTGGCTCCTCTTTGCTGAAGAGACCTTCTCCCAGCTGACCCTGTCCTCTCCCACTTGACGAGAAGCAGCAGGAGGCCCCGGGATGTGCCCTGAGCACCTGCATGGGGGCCTCAGGTCTGGGGGCCTGCCTGACCAGCGCAGGACACGGCGCCCCGTTCTCTGCGAGCACCCCGCCTGCCTGCAGGGAGGACGCCCCTCGTGCCCCGGGGCCCTCAGCAGCAGAGCCTCGTTTCCCTCCAAGAACGAGCTTGTCCGTGCACTAGCAGCACACGAGATGAGCGGTACAGGAGGCGGGACCTCGAGGACAACTGCCCGCATACAGAACACACAGTTCCCTCGTGGGAGTTCTGATGCGGAAATACACGGTCCGGAAAGGTCCACGGAGGAGGACGGAGAGCAGCCAAGGGACCCAGCAGCTCGCTCTGGAAAGTGCCCGAGGCCCTGCCCCCGCGAGACCATCACCGCCCAGAGCGTTTCTGGCAGCAGACAAGCAAAGGGGCGTGAAGCTTCCTACTCTGGAGGCCCTGAAAATGCAGAATCCAGTCACAGCTTTGAACAAAAGGCCTGCTGGGCAGAAATGAGTCAAAGGGACTTTGGAAACTGGATGGCTGACAGCAGTCCACGGCAAGTACGACACCAGGGCAGGGTCCGGGTCTGGCTCACACCTCTGTCCACAGGTTTGCACCACGGAGAAGGACCACCCACAAATGCTGCCTTCGCCAGGGTGGGCCGGGCATCTCCTCTCGACTGAAGCTGGTGTGTTTTTAGGTCTGAACATCCCAGCCCCGGCCGGCCCAGCAGCACTGAGCGGACCCTGCTTCTGTCTCGTGACCTTCAACGCCTTCCGCCCTCGGTCTGCCAAGGCCGGCCAGGCTTCTCCCCTGGTGCCCCAAACCGCCCTTGATTGCCAAGCTCCTTCCACGTCCGTCCATCCGTCTGTTCCGGCGGCGCCACACGCTCTGCCACCAGGACCTGCGCTCCCTCTCTTGCGCGGCCGGAACGTTTCCCCCAAGCACCACTCGGCAGAAGCTGGGTTGCGGCCGGGCTCTGGGGGTGGGGGCAGGCCCACCGGGCAACACCACCCTGTGCCTTGACTCCGACTCCTCCCTCCTGTTTCTGCTCGGAAGGGCTCATGTGACGATGCTGGGCCCACCTGAGTGATTCGAAATACTCTCTTGATTACGGACTGATTGCAAGTTGATTAGTAAATTACATCTTTAAATCCCTTTTGTCACACAATATAAAAAAGCACAGGTATAACACGGGTGTTTAAGGAACACGGGAACCAAACCCTGTCTCCCATTTGCTGGCGATCACACGCTCTCTGGGGGGCTGGTGGGAAGACACCGCCCTCCTGGCTCATGAATTCCTTGACCGATGACGTCTGGTCTGGAGGCCCCGAGAAGGCAGGCTGGCCACCTTGGTCTTGGCACCCCACAGGCTAAAAGCAGCCGTAGCTGGGAAACAGGTGTTTTCTACAGGGACGGTGGCCAGGGCCAATGCCAGGACAGGCCCCTGGGAGAAGTGGCCGATGAGGGGCCAGAGATGGGGGAGAGCGCCACCAACCCCTCACGAACGGCAGGGGCAGGCAGCCTGGGGCAGGCTCCATTCTTCTGGCCTCAGCTTCCTCATTGTTGGGGGGTGGGGGGGGTGACACCAAGAATAGCCACCCACAAGTGCTGGATGTGTCGGGGGGCTGAGCCACGAATGGCCGGCCCTGCCCGGACCCAGTACGTGATATACAGGCAACCACGGTGGCTGCTTGCTCTGGGGCTCCCGGGCCACAGACAGATCCCAGTGCTCTGCCGTCTCAGGGCCGCCACGGGCTCCGTGCTGCAGCCAGCCATCCAGTGAGCCTGGGAACCCGTTCCCAGAAGGACGTTTGCAAAGGCACAAAAGAAACCACGATTAACGGAAAACTACATTACAGTCATGTTCGTGCTCCCCTACAGCAGCGTGACCGGGAGCAGCCCAGGTGACCATCCATTCACACAACAGGACACTATTTGGTCGTAGAAAGGAAGGAAGCAACGGCACATACAAGAACATAGATGAACCCGGAAAACGTGCCGAGTGAGCACAGCCAGACTCCAGAACAGCCTCCCCCGCCCCCCGGGGACAGACACGGGATGGCCAGGGGCCAGGGGCCAGACACGGGATGGCCAGACCCCCCGGGGACAGACACGGGATGGCCAGGGGCCAGGGGCGGGGCTGGGGGGGGTGACAGTTGTGGTTCTGGTCCCACAACACTGCGGATGTACAAAAAGCCACTGAACTATACGCTCTGACGGGTGAGTTGTGTGTTGAGTTTTATCACCATGAACCCGTGGAAAAGATTTCCATCCAAGTGCAAGCCCCTGAATTCCAAGACCCCAGCTCAGGATTTCTCCATGGCCCCGGGGGCTGGTGTCCTCACAGGCAGGCTCCTGCCACAGCTGAGAGCGGAGCTCCTTCCTGTGTGGTGTTTCCAGGGGCCACAGGACAACGGGGTGGAGGTGGGGGCGAGACCACCGGGGTCTGCCTGGGTCAGGCCCACTCCTGCAGGAGCTGAGAGGGCTCCCGCCGGCAGACCCCAGGTGCCCGGCAGCCACAAACATCGCTGTCCTTGGAGACAGTGTCCCTGACAGGCCAGGGAAGCCCTGCCCTCTGCCCCGGGGCTGGGTCTATGCAGCAGGGGCACCACGGCAGCTTGAGACACAGCCCCTGCTCCCGGCGGACAGGGGGAGAGAGGGGCCCCGAGCCCCAGCTGGGTGGGCACGAAGCCCCGCCACGCTCACCTCAGCTGCCCTTCGGTGGTCCTCGTTGGTGCCCAGCACGCGCACGTCCGCGCCCAAGCAGCGGAGGCTCCTTGCCAGCCCCTGCAGCATGTTGTCGCACACCACGCGGAAGGCCCTGGCCGGGACCTCTGGAGCGGCGTCCTCGCGCTCGGCCACAGGCACCTGCAACACGGCCCTGCTCAGAGGCCTGCAGCCCCCCCTGCCCCGCCCCGGACTCTGTGGGGAGTGAGCGCCCTGCGGGCCGAGTGGCCAGCTCTTTCTCAGCCTCTAGAAAGAGGATCGCGAGCAGTATGGCCTCCATGCAGAAAACAGCAGACGAACACATTAACAAAATGATGCGAGATCGCTCGCACCGGGCCCAGGCAGGGCCTCCACACGTTTCCTGGGGTGGGGGCTCTGTGTACGATGCAGCGGGGCTCGGGGCTCGGGGCTCGGGAGCCACACGGTCCACGCGAGACACCGCCCTGGACCTTGGTGGGAGCACGTCAAGCCCGCTGACAGGAGAGCGATGGGAACCCCCCTCCTCCAGGACGCTGACGGGGCTCTGCTCCCCTCCCAGGCCTCCTTCCCCGTCTGGTCCTCCTCCCTGAGAACTCTAATGAAGGGGTCCTGGGGGGCTTCACCCACCTGCCAAGGCAGGGCTGAGGCCTCCTGCAGGCGGGGCGGCTCCGGGGCCCCCGGTCTCTCACTGCACCCTGGCTGCAGGCTCCTGGCCAGGTCCTCAGACAGGGAGAAGCTGGCAGGCTCTCTGCTCAGCGCCTGGTGCACCTCCAGCAGGCAGTAGGCGTCAGCAGCTGGGGTTGGCATGGGTCGGCCTCAGCCTCCAGTGTGGGGGGCACAGGGGTGTGGGGTGTGGGGGAAGTAGGGGTGTGCACCTGCGTAAACCAGCTGCCCCTCGCTCAGCGGCCGCCGATCCCAGTTAGAGAGCTGCTGCGTCTTGTCGAGGGGCTTGCCCAGGACCTGCTGCACCAGGAGGCTGAGGCCCCGCAGCCCCCTGGCCTCACACATGCCTCCAGCTGGCATGTTCACCACCCGCATCTGCCAAGACAGAGCCCCTCAGGGGTGAGCGGCCTGTGCGGGAGGAAGGATGGCCACCACGGTGCCAGGCGGCCCTGCCCTGGGGAAGGCCCTCGCCCTCCAGAGCCGCCAGTGCGTGGAAGGGAGGGCGTGGGTGGCCGAGGCAGGCTGCGCGGGGGGGCCTCAGGTCAGCTCTGGGGATGACATCTTAGCCCCCAAGGGCGTGTGCTGAGAACTCAGAGGGGCCCAAAGCAGGGCTGGTTCTGGGGAAAGTGTGGGGACACGTGGTCACTCTCCCTCCTCGGCAGGGCCTGGTGACCTGGGGCCAACACAAAGGTGCTCTGAGGTCATGAGCTCATCCTGGCACACGGACACCCGCCAGCCCATGGCGAAGAACCCCAGCTGGCGCAGGGCATCGCTGTGCAGGCGGCTCAGCAGAGAAAGGAGGGCCCCCCTGTCCCCCTCGAGCGGACCTGCCTGTGCACCCGCAGCAGGTCCAGGCCGCCCCACAGCCGCTTCTCCACGTGCGCCAGGGCCGGGCAGGAAGCACCCAGGCTCCGAAGGTCCCCCGCCAGCCCATAACCTGCAAGGAGGGCCGTCAGCGTGACAGGCGCCCGAGGAAGGGGCCGGGGCCTTGCCCCAGCACCCTCCCCCTCGGTGGGCAGGGGCTTTGCTCACCCAGTTTCGTGATGGAGGGGTCCGAGAGCAGCCGGGACACCAGCCTGGAGAAGGCCTTCGACACCTGCCCTCCCGCTGGCCGCGAGAGCACAGGCAGGTCCAGCAGGAACACGCGGCCCTCCACTGCCAACTGCATGACTGATGCCTGGGGCCGGCCCCCCGTGCCAAACGAGGGTCTCCACTCCACGTCGACCCCGACCACCTGGCCGGGCTGCGGAGAGGGGCTGCTATGAGCAGGTGAGGCCCGCTGGGGCTGCAGGGCTGTGGCTGAGGGCTGGGAGGGTGCAGCTAGCCGGGCCCCCCCTGAGTGTGAGGTCCAGGTAAGGCAGCCTCTGTTGGCAGGGCTGACCAGCCCTGGGAGCTCCCACGTGACCAGGGCCGCGCCTGGCCCCTGGCTTGCCCGCCATTCCACACAGAAGGGCTCAAAGGAACCTGGCAACCAGGCCGAGGGCCCAGCCACAGGGCAGGTCTGGAGCTGCTGCAGGTGAGGGGCCAGTGTCTCATGCTTGTGTTTTGGGCCCAGGGTCTTCCAAATGGGCTGGTATGGGTGCCCTGCTCTGCAGGGGTGTCTGGGGCGGGTGGGAAGGACAGCCAAGCCTGGGGGTCCATGGCGTGGACAGAGCCCCAGAGCTGGCCACCCACCTGCAGCAACGCCTCCTCATGCCTGGCCAAGTCCTCCCAAGAGGCCAGGAAGTGGATGTCCTCCCTGGCGATGGGCAGCTGGTAATAATCACCCTTCCTGTCCTCCAAAGGCGCCCTGGCCACCCTGAAAGAAGCGGAGCAGTGGCACCCACCCCCCGCTCTGGGCCCCTGGGGCCGCACCCCACCCCACCACCTCCTGGCCTGGCCGGGCCCAGAGTAGACCTCAGAGAGGAAGGGGAGTTACGAGGGCCGCTGGCGTCTGCGGGGTCTTTGCGGTGTGCCCGCCTGTGCCCCTCCTCCCACACAGCTGCTCTCTCCGCCTTGCCCACCTGCCCCTGTCCCACCCCCCCCCCCCCCCCGCCCCGGCCAACAGACTGCCGCTTCCTCAGGCCCTTGGGGGTGTGGGGCCTGGTTGTGGGCTCCAGCCCCAGGGTCTGAGGCCGGTGCGGAGGGGTGCGGGCTCCTGGCTCATCTGCTCTGTGCGTGTCTGCGTTCTGGGAACAGGGGCATGTGCCCCCTCCTTGGTTTTCTGGTCTCACTCCCAAAGTGCTGGCATATGTGAGTCGTGGGATCACTTCCCAAGGGGTGGGGGCCCCAGGGCGTGCTCCCCTCACCAGCCTCCCGAGCCTGGGGGTGCTCACCTCTCCTGGAGTTCGAGCCGGCGGAGCTCGGCAGCCACTGTGGCTGGCAGCTGCTCCTCGGGCACCGAGAGGCCCAGGGCGCACTGCGCGGCCACGGCCTCGTTGCCGGGGGAGGCCAGCAGCTGCACTACCATCTCTTGGGGCCACTCTTCCCGGCCCACCAGGCCCTGGGGACGGATGGGATGGGCTGTGCTGCCCGGCTCTGCCCCGAGGGGGTGCAGACAGTCCCGCACCAGGCCCAGACCTGCCCCCGCAGACCCCAAGGCTCTGTGCTGACCGAGCTGTCGAGGACCTTCCACACGGTCAGGCTGGAGGGTCACCGTCCTGTGTCCGCAGCCCGGCCTGGCTCCCTGCGTCCGTCTCCCCGTCTCCAACGCCCGGTCCCACCCTGCTGCTATCACCAGCACCTCCTCACCGGTCCTGCCCCCCCAACCTGACACCGGCACTGTCTTTCTAGAACATTGTCTCCACCCTTGCCTGGTGGGTTCTGCTCCTGACCCTCCGGCTGTCCAAGTCTGCCCCTCGGGCATCCTTGCCTCCACCCTTGGGCTGGCCAACATGCTCAGGGGAAGGAGGGCCATGGGACACCCCTGAATCCACGGTCCAGACAGTGGACACGGACGGGCGGCCCTCAGAGGGGTAACGATGCTCCGGGGCCTCCCGAGGCGGCCTCTCCCACACCAGTGCCCAGCACAGGAGCACAGGACTCATGTAGCCCACGGGCAGCCCACCCAAGTCCGCTCAGCCTCGGGGCACCCAGGGCAAGGCCCAGGCACCCCACCCTCCCCAGAGTCTGAGCCTCTCGCTCTCCGGATCTCTAGCCCCCGAGGCCTCTGTGCTCCCCAAGGAGCCTCTGCTGGCTGACAGGCAGGGCCCCTCCCAGACAACTCTGTCCCCCCAGCAGCCTCAGGCCATCCGCTTCCCGCAGGCCGCGGGTTCCCACGTGGACGACAATATGTGGAAACCCCTCCACATTCTTCAGGATGTCCGCTGCCCTTCCGGCTGCCTCGGCCTTGGCACCCAGGGGGGACCAGCCTTCCGGGCCTTCCCGGGGGTCCACGTTCCTCTCTGGTGACTCACCGCCCACCCCACACACCCATCACTGCAGGGGTGGCTCAGCGCTGCCCCCCACTGGATGCCACTCAGAACACCAGACGCTAGACCATTCATCAAGGAAGGAGGGCCCCCCCCACCCCGCTAACTGGTGCGTTGCTCCCGTGCTGCATCTGGGACCCCACACCCCCTACCTTCTTCCAAGGCTGCTTCGCCCAGGGCTGGGGACAGCGCTGTGCCCATGATGACCCATACTTCCAGCTCGGGCCTGAAGGACCCAGGCCACTACATGGTCCTGTCTAGGCTGCTGTCCTGGCGGGCTCTGTAGCCCCCTGGGCCAGGAGTGGCCCTTGTATCACCCCATTGGGCAGTTGGGGGCTCATTCCTCACCAGGCCTCAGGGGGCACAGAGCTGTGTGCAAGCACAGCACTCAAGGATGGTCTAGAATATTCTCTCGGTGCACAAGTGGAATCTCCAGCAAACCTGACCTCCTCCATTGCCTGGCAGCTCCGTGCTCCACCAGCTAAAAGGGGCCCCAGGACCCCCAGCCGCTCTGGCCCTGCCTCACCTGGTGGGGTCCCCCTCAGCAGCTGCCTCTGGCACCCCCCCTTCTGACAGGGGTGGGCAGACATGAGTCCCTGTGTCTGGTTTCTCATCAAGGTGTGGGGTCTGTGCTGGGCGGGGAGAAGCCCCGTCCCTGCACCATCTGCTTCCGGCCCTGCCTGGACATTGGAAGAGCTGACCCGGTGTGTGGGCCTACACACCACATGCCTAGTCCATACGTGTGCACATAGCCTCTCAGGGTCACGTGCCCCTCTAGTCCTTGCCCAGGTCTCCAGTGAATGCCCACCCTGCACAGGGCTTCCAGGGGCTTCCAGAGCCTTCCAGACCCTTCCAGAGGCTTCCAGGGCCCCTGGACTCACCTGCACGTGGTCCACCCAGTTCTCCTGAGACATACTTCTCTGTAAAAGTAAGCATCAAGATAACCTTTTCTAGTTGCAGCTCTAGAAGCTGGGGAGGGAGAGCTCCCCCCACCCCCTGTCACGGGCCCAGGCTCAGGGCGCTAACCAGGGCACACGCACCTCCACAAACCGCTTGTAGCACAGGTAGCGCAGGGCGGCCAGGCGCTGCTGATTGGCAGCGTTGGGACACAGAGCTGTTGAAAAAGCACAGAGCTCAGGGCTGGGCAGGGGCCGGGGGCCAGTGTGTGGGGGGCTTCTGCCCACTCCCCTCCACCCTTCACTGTCCCCACAGGTGCCCTCCCAGCCTTGAGCCTCGTTTGGGGTCTCCCAGACCCTCTGCATCGGGGGCTCTGAGGGACAGGAGCCCCATCTCTCCAGGCTTCTTGTCCTTCGTGTCCTTCTCCCACCAGAATGTGAGGAAGGGGCCATCTTGCTCACCTGTTTACAAACTGGTGCTTACTTGTTGGCCTTACTTCCACATTTTGTTCAGAGCCCGAGGGGGCCCAGGAAGGGCCCCCTCCCACCCACCCATCCACCCGCCCCACCCTCTGATGCTGGTCCTCCCTCTTGGGGCCAGCTGTCCTTGAAGCCTGGCAGTGCGCAGGGGATGCTGACCACAGAACCCTGCCCCTCCCAGTGGCGGCCTGGCCTTCTCAGGGCCCTGCACCCTCCGGAAGTGTGGCTGCGCCCGCAGCACCCCACTCCCAGCACCGGGGAGCGCCCTGTTACAGGGTCGCTGTCCAACCACAGCGGAGGTCAGTGCCGCCCAGAGGTTGGGGCCTGCAAGGGAGGGCCAGCGACTCCTCAGACAGGTGACTCCTCAGACAGGGGGCTCTCCCTCCTCCTTCCTGCCCAGGCTGTGAGGGTTCCAGACCCCAGGAGGCTGCTAAGGAACCTGGGACAACACTGCAGAGTGAGGTGGACAAGGCCTGAGGAACGGGGGAACGAATGAGTGAGCTACAAGGAAAGAAGGAAAGAAGTGAATTTCTGCAGGCTCTGTCAGGACACAAAGTAACCATGTGTCCTTGCAGAGGCATCTGCAGACAGAGACTGGTTTTCCGACATTTACGCAATTTGAAGCATCATTTTGCCAGTGGGAAACTTTGTCCAAAAGCCTTGTGGATACGGTATCGTGTCCACAGATAGATTCTGGCGCAGCCTGGGCTGACTGGCTGGTCCAGACGCAGCACAAACCCTTAAAGGGGCGGGCACAGCTGAGCCAGGCCCAACCGCCTGCCACACCCCTGAGCACCTGCAGATACCACAAAACCCAAATACAACGCACACTGCAGCCTGCTGGTTCATCTGCGCAAGGACACCTTGGGGGGCTCCACCTGGGACCCAGGCCTGGGGAGGGGTGGGCTAGTGGGGAGCTCAGGCTGGAGAGGCAAACAGAAGTCCCCGACCCTCCTTCTGCGTCTAACGTCAGCCCACGGAGGACATGGGGTTGGTCCTGTGGAGGCCACAGCTGTGACGGTGGACACGCGGATGGACTGCAGAGGGGCAAAGGGACAGTGACCACAGCTGTGACCCTGAGGCCTCCTGGCTAAGACAGACCCTGCTGGGGAAGCAGCAGATGGGGCCTGGCAGCGGGTGGTCATGCGGAACAGGAGACCCGGAGGGGGTCTGTCCTCCCTGCCCCCAGCAGGCCAACGAGCGAGGCACCCACGGAAAGCACCGGCTTGTCTACCCCGCCCTCTTGTCCAGCGGCCCCCCACTGTGTGTGACTATGTGACCCGGCACATAGTCAGGGGGGAGTCCCCACTATGTAGGGGTGCCTAGGCACCTAACCTGTTCCAGTGCCACACTCAGCTGAGACCTGTGGGGGGGGGGGATAGACCTCCAAGGGGGGCACATCCTGAACTGCGGGGGGCGCCAGGCTAAGGCTGGTCCAAGACCCCAAAGACCTCTCTGGCCCCAAGCCCTGGGCCCACTGTGGCCACGACCCGACCCGGAAGTGTGGGCCCTGTGGGTCAGTGAATGTCATGGCAGGGCTGCTGGGGGGGGGGCGGGGGGAAGGCCTGCACCTCAGACCCAGCTGTGGTCTCCCACACAGCCTGCCCACCACCCCGGCCTTGTGGGCCTCACGCCCCACCCCCGCCCTGCCCCACACGGGCCTGAGTCCTGGGTGGGGAGAGCCTCTGCCGAGGCGGCAGGCGCAGCCCCCCACAGCAGCCAGCATCGACCCTGTGAGTGATTCCGTGCTGAGAGCCTCTCGGGCCCGTGTCCCTCACCCCGTGTGCACCCTGAGGGACGCCAGCAGGGCTCCCCGACACAGCGCCCAGGACAGGCACGCAGGTGACCTCAGAGGCCCCCATGCCAGGGACGGGGATCCCCATGGGGGGGTCCACTCCTTAGCGCTCCAGTCCTGCAGCTGCACCCCAGACCTCCCGGTCCCTCAGACCCCAGCACCCCCAGGGGTCTGTGCTGCCGGGACCCTCCTTGGAGCTTCTGCACCTACAGCCCTGCTTTTGGTCTTCTTCTGCCGCCCGAGGGTGGCTCCTTCCTAGGGCTGTGTCCCCTGGCGCCCCAGGGGTCCCAGCAGCCGGCCGGTCCTCCTAGACCTGCCTCGGCTGCTTCGGGAAGAGGCCCCCCCAGCTACCGTCAGCACAGCCAGCAGCTCCTTGTCCCTAACTGACCCAGACTGACCCGCACCACCAGCCTGCAGGCGCCCACTTCTTGCTCCTCCCATCTCTTCACCTAGTGCCACCTGGGGGCCGTGGACAATCACACATCAAAACCTCTTGGTGATGTGTTTCTGTCTGCAAAAGCCCCTAGCGTTGCCCTCCTTTCTGGAGGCAATACTGCCTTCCGGAGGCACCTTTGTCCAGGGTCAGGGGATCTGCACAATTTCTCAAGGGTGTGAGGACAGAGAAGCCTGCAGGTGACTGAGACCGAAACGAGATGCTGACCAGAGATGGGGCTGAAACTTGGACACAGACCATAAAACACCTGTGAGCAAGACATTCAAAGGAAAAAAAGACAAAACTGGAAATATGTTCAAGTATCAAGAAACCACACAAAGCGAAAGAGCAGATCTGGAAAAGAACCAAAGTATGACTTCTGGAGCCACGGATACAACAATCAAAATGCAGTGTTTTGTAGTTTTTGGGACACAGAGGAGAAAATTAGCGATGCGGAAAAGAGCAGGAGTTGCCCGAGCTCATCATGAGCAAGACACAGGACGGTAACACCGCAGGGAAGGCAGGGTGACAAGATCACACACGGGGCCAGAGAACCAACAGCAACATCTGAGGACATAGTGACTTACAATTTTCCAGAACCAACCGAAGACAGCAATCCACAGATTTAAAAAGCCCAACAAAACCCAAGCCAGATAAATACAAAGAGATCTATAACCACTCTCCTCACAGTGAGACTGCGGAACATCAAAGAGGAGACAGAGAGAGAGAGAGAGAGAGAGAGATTGCTTTCAGAGAAAGGAAATTAGATTTCTTCATAACAACACATTTCAACCCAAAGGACTGACATCATACCAAGCATGATCTTCGATCATGATGAGATTAAGAGCCCACACTAGAAAGGTAACTAATAGTGCCACATAGCTTTGAAATGAAGAAGTACCATTCTAGGGGCGCCTGGGTGGCTCAGTCAGTTATGTGTCTGACCTCGGCTCAGGTCACGATCTCACCGTGAGTGAATTCGAGCCTTGCATCCTGCTCTCTGCTGTCAGGACACATCCTCTGTCTCCTTCTCTCTCTGTCCCTCCCCTACTAGCTCTCTCTCTCTCTCAAAAATAAATAAACATTAAAAACAGAAAAAGAAATACATTTCTAATTAGCCCATGGGTAAAGAAAAAATTATAATAAAAATTAGAAAATATCTTAAGCTGGACAATAATAGAACTAATATATGTTGAAACTTGAGGAATATTTTAAGAAGCAAGAAGGTTTAAAATCTAGTTTGGTGGGCTGGGGAGGGCAACGAACAAAGAGGGCCAAAAAGCCAAAAGCCACCAACAAGTGGCCTTACATCAAACTAAAAATTAGCTTCTGTACAGCAAAGAAACAGTCGACAGAATGAAGAGGCAACCTACAGAGTGGAAGGAGATATTTGCAAACCACGCATCTGACAAGAGGCTAATGTTCAAAATATAGAAGGAACCCATGCAATTCAATAGCCAAAAATCCCAAATAACCAGATTTAAAAACGAGCAGAGGAACCGAATGGATGTTTTCCAAAGAAGACATCCAAACAGGTGTTGAATAAATGAAATGGTCCAAGGTACCACTAATCATCAGGGAAACGAAACTCCAAATTATGATGAGATACCACCTCACGTGTGCTAGAACGGACATCAGCCATCATTGGACGAAAAGACAAGAACGAACAAGAAGGGGCAGGGGCAGGGAGGGGGCGGGGTGCAGCAAGGCCCCGCCTCCCAGGAGTCTACGCAGGCGGGCAAAGGGGCTTGCGGGCCTCAGGCTCCTGCTCCTGTCCGGGGCCTGCGATGGGCAGGCGGCGGGAAGCGGGGGAGGTCGGTGGACCCTGGTCAGCCTGAACCCCGCATCCGCCGGGCGCACACAGGTTGTGGGGGCGGCACTCACCCGGGTCCAGGCCCAGCCGCTCCAGCTGGCTCAGGACCCGCCGACTTAGCACTCGGGGACTCAGCCTCTCCAGCCTCGAGGTCACCTGTGGGTGCTGCCTGCAGGGAGAGAAACACGGCTCCTGTCTGGCACTGCTTTAAGACTTTTGTTTTCATCTAAGTCACACACGCACAGTTTAAAACTCAGGTAGTTCTACAAGGTTTAGGGAGAGAGCAGTCACCCTGTCACCCTGCCCCACTGCACACCAGACACACACGTCACTTTTGCCGTGTTTCGTATTTGTCTCTGTGCTTACGAGCGACATCCTTGTACGTGATCTCTTGGTTATTCAGTTTTAGGAGTTTGGTCTGGACATCTCACCACGGAAGGCCCTCCAGCCTCCCTCCCCACACAGTATCCAAGCCCTTACGTGGGGTCAGGACACCGTGTCTGCCATATCGTGACCAGACGACCAGGCGAACACTGTCAGCGGCCAGGCCACGCCCTCCTGCTCTCTTCAGGGTTAATACCTGTCTGCTGAGGTTGCTGACCCAGGCCCCCCGCCTGCCTCGCCCTGTGCCCACAACTCGGTGGACACACCTCCTCACTCCCCCGGCTGACAGCTCAGCACACACCCGCGGAAGTTGCTAGAGCTGGTGTGCGCCTGAGCTCTGCCCCGCGCCGGCTGGAGGGTTCGGCTGAGCCGAGACCTGGGGGTCTGGGCAGGCGACGCTCCTGGAATCCTGCCCGATCCCTGCTCTTCCTGGGGTCTGCGGTGTGCGTCTCACCCATGCGGGCCGCCCCGCGGACCCGCTAAGCCGGGCGCCTCGGGACCGGGGTTCCCATCACTTGATGTCGGGCCTTCTTGACAAGATCTCCGCTTTTTCTTTTAACCTTTTCTCTCTGATTTTCATTTTGTTTATCTGTTTTGTACTTTTTCGAAGACATCTTCAAATTTATCTTCCAAACTTTTATTGTGCTTTTCACTTCGCTGTTAAATTTTTGATTGCAAAGAGTTCTGTTCTGTGTTCTGCAGACACCTCGGCCCAGGGTCCCCAAGGACCGGCTGACCGCTGAGGGCCCTCCTCGGGCTCTGCGTTGGACCCCACATGCTCCTGGCGGCCACGGGTCAGCTTCCCAGCCTGCTAAGTGCTCTACCTGCCCACCTGCCACCAGCTCTTGGACCCCCTGCTGTTGCTGCCTCTCCTTCTCTTACAATGTCTTCTTCATTTTGGGGCAGAGACACAATAATAAATGCTTGTATTTATCAGCCAGAAGCACTTTTTAAAACCTAGCGTTTATAGGGGCGCCTGGGGGCTCAGTTGGTTAAGCATCTGACTCTTGATCTCAGCTCGTCATGATCACGGTTCGTGAGCTAAAGCCCCACATCGGACTCTGTGCTGATGGTGCCAAACCTGCTTGTTATTCTTTCTCTCTCTCCCTCTCCCTCTCTGTCTCTGTCTCTCTCTCCCTCCCTTTCTCTAGGCCCTAGGAAAATTTTTTCTAAACTATTCTTTTTAAGTTTGTTTGTTTGTTTGTTTGTTTATTTATAAGAGAGAAAGAAGAATGGGGGGAGGGAGGGAGAGAGAGAATCCCAAGCAGGCTCCAAGCTGTCAGCACAGAGCCCAACGTGGGACTCAAAGTCATGAACCGTGAGATCACGACCTGAGCCGAGATCTAGAGTTGGACTGAGCCACCCAGGTGTCTTAAGACCCGGGAAATTTTTAAAAAATCATTGATTTAAACCAATATCCTCAACTAAATCCAGCCACACAGGGCCTTCCTCACTGTCCCACTGTCCATCCATGTATGTCCCTTCTCCACATGGGACTCTGACCCCTGGCCCCACAGTATGTTCACTTATTTGCTCTGTGTCCCCCCACCCTTTTTTTAAAGTCGTTGTTTATTGTTCAAGCCACTTTTTTTTTTTAGTAATCTCCCCGCCAAACGTGGGGCTCAAACTCATGGCCCCGGGATCAAGAGTCGCATGCTTCACTGACTGGGCCAGCTGGGTGCCACTCTGTCACTTTTCAAATCCGTAATGACAGGGAGGAGAGCCAGCGCTGGACGAGCCCAGCCCGGGGCTGTGTGGGTTTGCCTGCTTCCCAGCATTTAAGTCACACAACCCTTGAGACGGCAAAATCAGTCCAGTTTTAGGGACAAGGAAAGAAACCCAGAAAGTGAAGTGACTTGCTCATAGGTCCAGGGAGGTCTGCCCCAGAGCCCAAGGTCTGGATCTCCAGCCGGGGGGCCCCAGGGCTGGGTAGTTCGTGGAGCCCGGATCAAGCCACTACTACCTGCGGACGGGCGGGTGGCTCAAGGAGCCTTCACAGACCTCCAGGAGCTGCTGCCCCCTGTGCCCCCCTCAACACGTGTGGCAAGAAGATATTCTCCCGCCAGATGCCACCCCCGTGCCCTACACCCAGGCGACACCCTCACGTCACATATACCGGCACGTGGGCTATCCACATGGGCTCCACACCCGTCCCTGGCGATTTATCCCGCGAAGGGATGAAGGAATGAGTGAATGGATAAGCAGCATGACTTCCGGAACCAGGTAAGAGGTCATCCACCTGACGCGGAGGATTGTTTCTGTTCGCTCGAGGGTGGTAACCGTCTCTCATCTGGTCCCTGGCAGGCGTGGCCCCTCGCTGGCCGACCCGGCTGCGACTTGTGGGGGCCACGCATGTGGCCTTCCCCTGTGCTTGCCCCCCTCACCCCACCCTGGGCCCCCGTGGGGCTCACCTGGCAACAACTCCGATGTCAAAGCCGGGCCGGCACCAGGAGTCCAGGAGGGCCAGCAGCCTCCTCTGGAGGTCCGGGAAGCCGGCCACATAACGCTCCACGAGGCTCACTCTGTCCTGGAGGAGCAGTGGGGTGCACATCTGCGGGGAAGCACGTCCTCAGGCCACAGCCCTGTGGGCACCTGGCACCTCCACCCCCAGCTGAGACCCCAGACTCACCTCCAACCCAGCCAAGAGTGTGAGTGCCCCCATAGTGGCTCCTGGGGCGTGATGCAGGCAGCCCAGCCCATGCCCTGCGCTTGAGCATCTCGCCCCCACGCATGCAGGCCCCACAGCTCCCTGGGGCTCGGCCTGGGCTCTGTGGTCATTTTCATCTCCGTTACAAAGGCCTGGAGGCCCCAAGAGGCAAGGGGAACCTGGGGAAGCTGTTTCTCCTGTCTTCACTGAATTGGGGGCGGGGAGCGGGAGGGAGGCCAACGTGGGCAGTAGCCCGATGGCCCAGAAATGCCTCCTCGTTGGCACAGATGGCATGCCTACTCCTAGTGCCCATGAGTGCATGAGCCTATGAGAGCCCCAAGCTGAGCCCTCAGGGAAACTTGGAGGCAGCCCCTGACGGTGGCACTGGCCCTTTGGACACTCGGGCCGTTTCCACCGCAAACGTCAGGCCTCGACAAAGCCCCCTTCCAGTGGTCCCTACACTAGACCCCACCTCGCCTCCTTTCCTCTCCATGTGACCACGTAGGTCAGGCTGCCTGGAGCCCAGACTGGATGGGGTCCCCTCAGCCAGGCTGGAACCATGGGGGTGGTCCTCACGGAGAGCTCCATTCCTGAGAGCCCCTCTGGCCACCACTTTTGGAGCATACCACACCTGAGCCCAATGACTGCCCTCCTGGGCTCGCCCCTTGGGCCCTCCGAGTAGGGTCGGGTGGTCACATGCGACCCTTGCCCTCTAGCACCCCAGCCCCACCCTGTGAACAGCAGAGGCCAGGGCTCAGTGGTACGAGACCCTCCGCCTCCAGACCATGTTTCTGGAGACCTGGGCTTCATCCATGTTGGGACCTACAAAATTCACGTGAGAAAGACACTTACCTTTTCAACATCAAGTGCTGGCTGCAACTTCAGCCTGGAGCCCAGCACGACAGCCTGGCAATCAGAAATGGAGCAGGTTCCACAAAGTACACGGGCCCTGGTGGGGCACGGACAGCACCACGGTGGGGGGGCTCCCACCCCCTACACCTCTGTCACTGGGGCACAGGACAGGCCTGTTCAGGTCCAGGGGGCCTGGAATCCAGGAGCCTCCTGGCAGACAAGCACCCCTGCCCCCCACCCCCCACCCCGGGCTGAGTCAGGTTCCACAAGAGGTGGGGCAGGTGGGAATGACCCATGGGCCCTACCAGGCTGGGGTGTGGCCTGCTGGATAGGGCATCAGGGTGGGTGCTGGGCCCAAGTGGCTCTGGCCAGGGGGTGCTGATGAGTGGATAGAGAACGAGGGGGGGCAGACAAGAAGTAGAAGTTTTGTCACCTACCCCCAGGCTCTGCTTCCACACACCCGCTCTCACATGCCCCGTACCTCCCACCAGTTGCCCTCCACCTGCAAGAGCCTGGCATGGCCAGTCACGGTGCTCACAGCCAGGGGCCAGGGTTGGTGACCCCTGCCTCTGTGCACCCTGAGGCCTGGGGGCCTGTGGCCCTGAAGTGCAGGGGCCTCTGAGCGCTTTCCACAAGGCATACTGTGTGTGCAATCCAAAACGACTAATGAGCGCAGGACTCTCTGTCCAAAAGGGCGGATTGGCCCCAGGACGAGAGGCCGGAGTAGGCCGTGGTGTGGCCTGAGTGTGTTGGGGGAAGCACAGAGCTGCCCCCTTGGGTCCACAGAAGAGAGGCTCTGCACCCACCGCTTCCTGGTGAGGACGGGAGGGTAGTGGGCGCAGCTGAGAACCCTGCCCGCGGGCGGCCGACCGGCCGCAGGGACCCTCCTCCGACTCAGCATAGAGAACGCCCGGGGCCCTGAGCGCCCGCACGTAGCGCTGACCGGGCTGCTATTAATAATTTCCATACATCGCGCTCCCATTATGAGCAAAAATAACCGGCAGAGCAGCCGGGCGCCCCGCCCCACGCGGCTCACACAAAGGACCAAAATAGCGGCCTGGGAAAGGCTCGCTCCGGCCTCCGGCCGCGGACCGCGCGGGGCGGGGGCGCAGGGCCAGGGGCCTTTCCCTGCGCGGCGCTGACCCGGCGCCTCCACAGCCTGGCTGCTGTCCAGGAGCTCGGCCGCCAGGGCCCCGAGGGGCCCCGAGCGGGGGGCAGGGGCGCAGGGGGCGCAGAGGGCGCAGGGGGGAGGGGCCAGAGCTGGAGGAGGGACTCGAGGCGGGGCAGGGCCTGGGGAGGGGCTCAGGGCGGTGGGAGGGGTGCAGGTGCCTCCCGCCCGCGGGGACCTTGTCTTTTCTGGATGGGAGGCCCCCTGAGAACTGAGGGAGCGCCAGGCCCCCACCCGGGAAGGCTAGCGTGCATACCCCGGTGGCCCCGCGCACCGAGCTCACAAACTGGGGTGGTCGGAACACTACCACCTGCGGTGCTTCTTCCGCCATCGACACCTGGACCTGCGTGTGGTCAGGCCTCGCCTGACAGCCAAGAAGGGGCTGTGGGGAGGGATACCTGGGGGCCTGAGACCCTCCCATCCTCCAGACCGGGCCATGAGCCAGTGACCCTGGGAGAGGTGGGAGGGGGGGCACGAGGCGAGGGGCAGGGGGCGGCAGAGATGCCCTCCTTCTCCCCTCACTACCTCTGCTGGGGTATCGGCCCCCATCATCTGTGGCTCCTGCTTCTCTAGGGACAAGACTTCGCCCCCCACTCTCCAACAACCCCTCTGACTCCTGGGGTGAGGCCTCAGGCTCGGGAAGGGGGTAGCCTGGAACGGTGGCCTGGGTGTCAGGTCAGGCTGCCACGGGAGGCTGGGCGCTGCCCTTCACAGAAGCAGGAGCTTCGCCTTACAGGGCAGCCTAGAGCCCCGAGGGTGCCCCCGCTCTGCCGGCAGGGCCTCCCTCCCCCCGAGGAGCCTGCGGTGCCAACCCCAACCCTCTCACCTGCCGCCTTGCCACCAGGGTCCTGGTCAGTGATGCCCACCGGCTGAGGTGGGGGGGGCGGTGCTCAGAGCCCAGCCCACCCATCCGAGGCAGGCAGCTCAGGCCTAACATGTGTGGCTGGGTGCACAGCCCACCTGGCCGCACAATGACACTGCCACACAGGGCTCAGAGTGCTCAGCGTGGCCCCTCTCTGCTCCCTGGTTCCTCCCAAGCTCTCCTAGCACCCAGGGTGCCCTCTCTCAGCCACGTGGCCTGTGTGGAAGCTGCAGGGTATGGCCAGCGTGCCAGGGCTGGATGGCCGCAGACACCCCCCAGGGACAGTTTAGGAGGTACCCTCATTCTGCACCTGCACCTCTGTACCTGGAGGCTGGGTGGGGTGGCACAGGACAAGGAAAGGGGCAGCCAGGGGGTGTGGTCTCGGTGACCTGGCGGGGATGATTGACAGCAGGAAGCCCCCGGGGCCTGGCTTCTGTCTTGGGGCTTGGTGGGGGCGGGTGCTGTATGTAGTTCTTTCATTTCCAGGAGGTGGGCTTAGCATCTGTCTCTGGTCATTTTTCTGTCTGAGCTTCTGCTGAGAGGACAGCACACCAAGCCGCCCATGGCCTGGTCACATGAGAGAGTGCAGGCACATCACCTGCTGACACAGGCACCTGTGACAGGGAAGGTGGGAGGGGCTGAGACCCCACGGAAGGAAACTGCGGAGGACTGGGCCCCTGGTGCCTCCCAGGCCTTCCTGGCCTCTGCATGGAGGCCTCTAAGAAGAGAGATGCCAGCTGAGTCAGGGCGAGGCTGTGGAAACCTCTGGCCAGACAGACTCCGGGACTGCTGCCTTTGGGGAAAACAACTCAGAAAACCCAGAGGGGCCGGGGTGGCCACCGTGGGAGGAGCGTTCATGGGCCACCCCCCACCTCCTCCCGGCTGTCCACTCCATGGGGCTGGAGGCCGGGCAGGTGCCCAGGCAGCCAAGCCCAGACTCGGCAGCCTCAGACCCAGGACGGGCCTGCCTCCCACCTCCACAGCTCAGCTCGGGCCTGGAGCCAAGGGGCTTTTTTTTCTTCCCCCTGAAGCAAAGCTATCTTTTTACCTTGATAAGCTGTTTAAAAAATGTAAATAAAATAACTCAGTAGACAAAAGCGGGCATTCATCCCGCCTGGAGCCAGCCGCCGCCCTCGACATGAAATATCGGTGCACATTAAGTCGTGAGTCCCTGCTAATCCGAGCGGACAGGCCTGAATGCGGCCCCTTTCGCCGGGCGCGGCGGTGGGCACTGGAGCATGCACCGCCTGCCGGGCGGCCCCGCTTGGGGACAATGGCTTTTCTTCGCAGAAGGGGCCTGTGCGGGACAAGAGCCCCCTTTGTGTTGGGATTCCTGCCTTGGAGCGCGAGGGAGGCGCATTCAGCCGGCCCTAGACACTCTTTGAAAGGCTCGGGTGTAACAGAAGACACCGAAACACTAGCCTGCCTTCTGCCTCCCGCATTCTTGCAAGCCCAGCCGCCCATTCAGCCTGCGGAGAATGGCCCTGCGCCACAGGAGCGGAGCCCCAGCCACATTGTCCCTGGTGTGGCCATCTTGGTTTCTCAGCGCCCTTCGCCAGCCTCGAGACAAGAGCCCAGGGCCGGGCATGACAGTCGCCAACACATGGCCCACACCTCTGAGGGTGCAGGACTGGCGGTCCAGGTGAGGCCCAAATGGCAATGAGCCTCCTCACTGGGACTGGCCCCTCGGGGAGGAAGCCCCCCCGTGGGGCAGGTCTGGGGTCCTGCCTCGGTGCCCACCGAGGCATGGGGAGCAGCGCCCCTGGGCAGTGGGAGGGGTGAGCCAGGAGTGCGCCCCTGGACACCCCCGGGACTGGACCTGGGACATAGCAAGAGTGCCCCGCTGAGCTGGGCAGCCTAGGACTTCTCCCCGTGTTGCGACCTTCACATCTTAGGGCACAGAGATGTCATGGGGGCCCCTGTGCCTGCAGCAACAGCTCAGAGCTGCACCCCACCCCCACCATAGAGCCGCCGCTCCCTGCTCACCACAGACCCCCCACTCCTTACTACCTCATGCAGACCCAAGTCACTCCCAGTGCTCGTGGCCAGCCTCCACCTCCTCTCGGAAACTTCTGGACTTATATGAGAGCTGGCAGGGCTCATAAAGGAGACCCAACGAACCCACCAAGACCTCCAGAGCCCCACAAGCTCTTACCCAGAGACCTGCAGCTACTAAGCCCACGTTTCCACATTTGCTTTTTCTGACCCAGACTTTCCCAGGATAAGGGAGCCATGACCGGTCCCAGGCATGGCCCCACATCCCAAAGCATCATATGCGCTAGAGGACTCTCTGCTGTCATAACTGGTCACCCGTGCCCCAAAGTGCCAGTGCTGTGCCCTACGCGGAACTTCTGCAAAAAAACCCAAAACCATGCTGAGGGGCTGGTCCTGGGAAACACTGAAACAGGTAGGTTGGGGTCCTGCCCAGCCTAGTACCTGCAAGGAGCCAAAAGGACCCTCGGGGTGTCTGACCCTCACAGGGGCACCACCGCTGCGGGGACCTGGTCCAACAGAACGACAAATAGCAGGAGTTGTGCCACCCAGAGCGAGGCCCCTTCACTCCAGGGCAGGCCCCTTGACGGGTGCAAGGAGGTGGCAGACACAGCATGAGGGCTCTCAGGGGGCTCTTCCAGACCCCGCTGTTAGAAAAGGAGCAAATTGGCCAGTCCCCAGGCCTGGTGTGGGTGTGGCTGCAGGACCCCCGACAAGGATACAAAGCCAGCAGCTGGAAGCGGCTGGGCCCAGAGGGAACTGGCCTGTTGGTCCCCAGGCCACATCACACTGAGGCCAAGAGACCTTGCGAGTGGGCCTGGGCAGAGGCAGGAGGGAGAAGGGGAAACCCTGTGGGGTCATGTGGGTGCTCCCTGGCAAAGCTCCCTGCTTGGGAGGCTCTGGGCTGGGAGGGTGTGGGAGGTCCAGCTGTCTGATCGAGGCTCGAGGGGTGGCAAGTGTGGGCAGAGGGATGCCCGCACCCCTGATCTTCTTAGCCCCCCCGAGTGTTTCTGGGAATTGACATGTGAGACTGGACAGCAGCGGCTCAGGTAAGCGGTTCTGCCACAGGGCTTCCAGGCCAAAGCCAGGGTGTCCTTGGGCTGCTGACCACATTTGAGGACCCAGTGAACACCCAGGAGGAAGGACCCCAGGTGCTGCACCAGAGAGCCAGGCGTGGGGGGGGGGGGGTGCTGGGTGCTGCTCCCAGACTCTTTTCCAGCTTGGTGAGTGTGAGGGGCTCCTAGGACCCCAGTGCATGGCACAGCCCCGAGCTGGGCTCCTGGGGTGGCTGGTCCCTGAGACCCTCTGCTCCAGACCCAGAGTCCCCGTTGCAGCACTCCCATAGTGGAGGGGTGGAGAGGACACTCCCAGGGTGGACCCTGTGAGCCCCCTCAGCCCAGCTCTTGCCTGCTCCACTGACCCCACGTGCAGACCTGGCCCCTGAGCCCCTCCCTGCCAGCCCCGGTGTACATGGGGGTCACACTCACTTCTTTGAACTTGCCCTCCTGGTGGAGCTGGTGGATGTGAGTCAGCAGGGGGCTCCGGTCTGCGTCCTGCAGCTGGAAGATGCTGACCAGTGGCTCCACGAGACTAGGGGGGCTCCTGGCGAGGACCCTGACTGCACGGGCCCGTAGCTGTTGCAGCCTTGAGCTGTGCTGGGAGACCAGAGAGCCAGCCTCAGCCGGGGAGTGGGGGGCTGCAGCTGGAGCATGGTGCTGGGGTAGAAGTCCAGCACCTCGACCCTGTGCCTACGGTGGACAGTCCAGGCAGGCAAGGCCTGGGGGGCAGGAGCACAGACGAGGGCGATGTGTGACCGTGGGGAAGCTGAGAGTCAAGCCCACAGACCCGGGAGCACAGTCAGTCCGAAGGCAGCGGCCCCTGCCCACCAGGGGTGAACGAGCTCAGCGGGCCAGGTCAGGCAGGCGTGGAGCCCACCAGGCCGAGAGCTATGGAGGGGGTGGAAGGGGCGAGGCTGGTGGGGCCGTGGGCAGGGCTCACCTGGGCCGGCGCAGGGAGTGGCCGTGCCTGCAGCCAGCGGTGCAGCTCACAGACTACCCAGGCCTCCAGGGAGGGGCCCTTCCGCTGCCAGGCCTGGCTGCCTTCCAGCATGTCCAGGAGTCCGGTCAGTGGGTCATCCAGGGCAGCAAACCCCCGCCAGGCCTCTTCCCGGAGCTGCGGAGACACAGCACCTCACTGTCTCTTTGTTGAGCTCAGACCCTCCTGGTAAACCCTGCCCCGACCTGCACGGCCCAGCATGTGGTCTGCTCAGAGGGGGCACTGGGGCTGGTCAGCACTGTCCTCCCATCCTCGGGGTCCTGGTCTGACCCGCCATGCCCCTGGCCCCGGGTGGCAGCCACCGTCCACACCGACGGTCCCGTAAAGACAGAGGGCATGTTCCCCGAGTCAGGCCAAGGGCGGCGGGACCCATCTGAGAGGCTCCGTTCATTCGGCTTCGCCCCAACTACTCGTGCGGCACGCCGAGGACCTGGCACTGGTCCTTCAGACACAGTGACTCCCTGGCGGGGCCAGCAAGCAACAGGAAACAGAAGAAAGAAGAGAAAAAGCCAAACTGGAAAAGGTCTTTGATTCACTTTTCTACCTCTTGCACTGCCAAAGGCTTGGAAACACGTATGAGCCGAAAGGAGAAACACCAGGAACACGTGTGCTGTTCTCTCCCAAACGTGTCTTCAGGAGAACAGTGGTTCCTGATGGACTTTTAAGCAAGTGGGGTGTCGGGTGAGGGCCACACTGCACCCAGCCCTGGCTCTCCACTCTGCCTGACTCGGCCGTTCAGTCACGAGACACCCTGCAGTCAAGAACTTGCTGCAACTCCAGAGGCCTGTCTCGGGCCCCCCTCCAGGCAGAGCTGCAGGGTCAGAGTCTCGGCCGTGAGCTCAGGAAACAGACACCCGGACACCTGAGGCTACTCGTAAGCAGCCTGGAGGTGAGGCCCCGGCTGTCCTTGCAGACCTGCACACGGAGAGCACCCTGAGGACAGCCTGAAATACTGCCACTCTCTGGGATGCGCGGGCCACACGCCCGTCTCAAGGAGCCTGGGGGCACCCGCAGGGGCCACTGTCCCCCACCCTCCAGGAACGTGTGAAAGAAGACAGCTGAGGCCGAACCACCGCCACTTTCTTGCTCATGGAAGGAAAGATCTAGAAGGATGCGGCCCTGGACTTTGGTCCTAACTTGTTCACGTGTGGTGCCCATTCAGGGCCCCCGAAGAACAGCTCCGAGAGGCTCCCAGAGCAAAGCAGGGAGGCCGTGTGGCCGGGGCCTGGGCTTACAGTCGCCAGCCAGTCAGCTTTTCCGCTCGCAAGGTGAGCTCAGGTAAACGCCTCATCTCCTTTCTCCGCTGGGCAGTCTCTACCTGCCTGGCCCCTTGCCACCAGCCGGACAGAGGGTGTGCGGCAGCCAGCCCTGGGGCAGGGCAGGGGGCCGGAAGGAGGAACCAGGCGCAGGACCGACCTTCCAGCTCTGAGCTGGGTGCCTACTGACCAGGCGCCACGAAAAGGAAGGCTCTTCCAAGGGCACCACCACCCTTCCAGCCAGGTGTGGCTGCCCAGCCCCGGTAGGTTTCACAGGCCCCTTCCCAGTAGGGTCGCTCCGTAGTCCACTGTTGGGGCCGGCTCCCTCCTTCGGGCTCGCCCAGCTGCTCTTTGTGGTGGAACCTCGTGGTAGCCAGCCGAAGGGGAGTGAGCGGGCATGTCCTTCCACAATGGCCGCTGCCCATTGTTGGCACCCTGGGCCAAGGACTCTGCCCTCCGTGGCTGGGAGTTGGCTCTGTCCCTTCCCGTGAAAAGTGCCTGGGAGGGGCGCCTGGGTGGCTTGGTCAGTTAAGCGTCCGACTTCAGCTCAGGTCATGATCTCACGGTCCATGAGTTCGAGCCCCGCGTCGGGCTCTGTGCTGACAGCTCAGAGCCTGGAGCCTGTTTCAGATTCTGTGTCTCCCTCTCTCTCTGCCCTTCCCCTGTTCGTGCTCTGTCTCTCTCTGTCTCAAAAATAAATAAACGTTTGGGGCGCCTGGGTGGCGCAGTCGGTTAAGCGTCCGACTTCAGCCAGGTCACGATCTCGCGGTCCGTGAGTTCGAGCCCCGCGTCGGGCTCTGGGCTGATGGCTCGGAGCCTGGAGCCTGTTTCCGATTCTGTGTCTCCCTCTCTCTCTCTGCCCCTCCCCCGTTCATGCTCTGTCTCTCTCTGTCCCAAAAATAAATAAAAAACGTTGAAAAAATAAATAAATAAAATAAATAAATAAATAAACGTTTAAAAAATTAAAAAAAAAAAAAAAAGAAAAGTGCCTGGGAGCACTGTGGAGGTGACACTCACCTGCCCAGGTACCAAGCCCCACTGGGGGCTACAGGCCTCATTTATGCTGTGTCACCAGTGAGGGCCCAGGCACCTCCTTGCTGCACTCTGGCATGTCCCCTGGAGAGAGGAGGCCTTCTGGAAGCCCCCAGTGACCTCCCCAGGGTTCTGCTGATCAAACTTGGTCCACAGACTCCTCCACTGCCAGTGACTAAGCAACAGTGGAGGGGAAGTCACCAGGGAGGCACAGACCCCCTCTGCTGTTGGCCCCACGGCCCTTCCCACGCTTCTGCCCTGAGAGCATCTCGGGGCCAGGCTGGGCCAGAACCCTCTCCTTGCAAATCATCTCTTATGTCTGGAGCTCCGAGAGTCACCCACGTTGTCTGTGCGTGCCTTCTCCCACACATGTGCCTCTGCCCTGCTCAGACAGCACCCAGCAGCCCACAGGTCAAGGGGCCCACCCACAGAGCAGTGGGCAGCAGGCAGGGTGCAGAACTGGGGCATGGGCCACAGCCCTGGCATCCACGGTGTGGACGATGCTTCCCCAGGACACTTAGAGCAAACACCCACTTGGTTTGAATGTAATTTTAAGACCACAGTACTTGAGCAATCTGACTTGCTTACCAAAAATGAAATGCAGACTTTCCCCTCAAGCGTTTGGGTGAACTCAGGAAGCCAGGCAAGTCTCTCTCTGCAGACGCCCAGGAAAGGAGAGGCGTCTGTGGGAAAGGAGGCCTCTGAGGGCCCAGGGCTGTGCGGTCAGCACCCTCCACGGGGTGCCACAGGGAAAGGGTGGGCCAATCCCAGTTCGGTGGGCTGCCTGGACTCCAGGAGTCCCAGGAAGCCCCTCCAACACATGGGCCTCCACGTCACAAGGACCCGCATTGGTGACACCCGGCAGGAGCTGGCAGGAAAAAACACCATCGCTCTTTAACTACTTTGCAGACATACTTGGGCCTTCGCCACCAGGGGAAGAAGCTTCAGTAAGATGAGCCCACGTGAAACCCCACAAAGCACACAGGGAACAGTCACCGTGAGTGACAGCCACAACACGACAGTGAAAGGTCTGAGAACAGGGACAGGAGGACACCCCCCAGGCTGGGGTCTGAGAGCCCTTCCCGCCCCTCTGGCCCCTGTGGCCTCCAGGGTGCCCCTCAGGTACTAGGTCCAGCACCCATGGGCCATCTGCCGCCCCTCGTCCTAGAGGATCTAAGCGTAGGCCCCAAGGCCCTGCTCCTGTGCTGGTCCCTCCTCGGCCTGGGTCCCAGGTCTCCTTCCCTCCTGCCCCCTGACCGCTGCCACCCAGCAGGGGCCTGTGCCCTGTCGTCACCAGCTTCTGTGCCCACATGGTCCTGGGGCTGGAGCGGCGCCAGAGCCCCTACGGACCTGTTCAAACAGGCAGGGCTGCCCGAGAACTTGAATTTCTCACAAGCTCCCAGGTGCCTGCTGCCTGGGGGCCCTACTCCAAGGAGTACCGTCCTTCCAGTTTGCTCACCCCTCCTGTGCTGGCCATCTCTCCTGCCGTACCAACTCAGGGGGCTCTGAGGGCATCCCAACCCCACTGTCCGTCCCCCGCCCCAGGCCCCAGTCAGTCCGCACCAGCCTGCCCCTTTCCTCTTTGTGCCACAAACCCTCACACGGTTCTCCAAGCCCAACCCCCAGTTTCCCTGTGCTGTTCTGTCGGGGACCCTGAAACTTCCCTGTGGTCAGCCAGGGGACAGCACGTGTCCCTCCAGCCAGGGGCTTTGGGAGCCGACGCAGTTCCCTGGCACATGCACAGCAGGCCTCGCTGGCACCAAAAATGAAAATTCACGGACGTGACCCTTCACAGACAGAAACGAGTAACAAAAGGTAAAACACACACCTGTGTTTGCTTGGAAATAAGTAACCTGCTGGCCGAATGAGACAACATAATGAAAATCAGAAAACAGGGAAGAGGGACAACGGGTTTCTCCACCTCAAAACTCGTGACCAAGGGAACTTGGAGGGAAATGCACCGCTGTGGGCGAGCGCCTGGGAAAGAAGGACTGGAGAGTAAGGACGGCGTCGACAAGCGGTGGTGCCCAGCGGCACCAGCCACGCCCACACGCTGGCCACAGCGAAGACGCCAAAAGCGGAGCCCCGGGGAAAGCGCTACAGCTCGAGCTGGGGGCTCGCACTGCCCCCCTCGGAAAGCCTGGCCAGCAGCCATGATGACACAGAAGAAACGGAAGCTTCCTGGGGAAATAAACCAGAAGCAAAACTCTGAACAGGCCTGGGTCCCCCGCCTCCCCCCCCCCCCCCCCGCCAAGACCCCCCGGGGAGGACTGTGCACTCTTCCCTCTCCCAGACTCTGGAGGAACAAGTAATTCCTGTCTTCCACCAGTCGCTCCAGGGACAGGAACGAAGGAACACCTTGTATGAGGTTAGTTCCAGGACTAACTAAGTTTTGTACCAGGAACAGAGACAAAAACTCACAAACGCCACAGTGACCAGGGGAGACGCGTCCCAGACACGCGGGGGCGACTTGAGTTAGAGAATCTGTTCACCAGACAGCACGGTCATGTTGCTTCAGTCTTGATCCTGAAGCCACCGTTACAAAATTGAAGAGAGCTTTTGACTTGCAGAAAACTTCGGATTCGTCCAGCTTGAACTGGCCGCTCGAAGCCTAAGCACCTGGCTCAGGGGTGGAGGAGCCCAGGTCTGTCCCCGACACAGACATATGTGGTGGCCCCAGGAGTCTGGCTGACCCATTAGCCAGGGACAGGTCCTCCCGGCATCACCAAGCAAGCTGCGGGCCCGGGGAGCACCCTAACCCTGGACAGCTCACAGACACGGCTCCCGCACGAGCCTGCAGCCCCTTCCTGCAGCACGCCTGCTCTGGACACCTGCCCCCGTGGGCCTGGCCCTCCTTGGGCGGCAGGAAGCAAGGCCAACACTAGACTCGAGCCTCATCCCCCCAGCCTTCACAGCAGTGACTTCTGTGTCCTCCCTGGGAACTAGGGCGACTTCACTCTTTTGCTGCCCCAGGGGAGCCAAGTACAGGGCACGGGGCCCGAGGGTCAGGCAGTCCCACTCCGGAGACAAAGCTACCCTCCAGGCACAGGCCACCACCAAGCAGCCTCCTTGTCAAGCCCACCGCCTCCTGCTGGACGACAGGCTGTCCCTGAGAGAGGAGGCCATGGGCGAGGCCAGTGTGAACCAGTGAGTACCCGGGCCCCACCCGGCACACAGGTGGTCATGGCCCACTGGGTCCCCTGTGCTGTGCGGAAGCCGAATGGCGGCCGCAGGCCCTTCCCTCCCGCTCTGAGCCTCAGGGGTCTGTGTCTACCAGTGTCTCGTGGGTGTCACCCCAAGCCCCAGCCCCCACGTGTCTGCCAGAACATCCGGACAGGGCGGCCCACTGAGGCCAGTGGAGGGCCCGCAACCCCCATGCTCACTCACCTGCTGCAGCTCTCGCGTGGACCACAGTGTCTGCAGGGCCTGCCGGAACAGGAGTGGGTCCTGGCCTGGGGGGACGAGACAAGGGCTATGCAGAGTCCACCAACACCCCCCCGCCTTTGATCAATGCCTGGGGGCTCCCCGCAGATGCCAGCCAGTGCCCGTGGACCCCGGCCAGAGCTCCCCGCTGCCCTTCCCTGTGACGCCAGCCTGGCCATCCTGCAGTGCTCACTGGGATGGGCTTCTGCCCACAGCTTGGGGCAGCCCAGGCCTCATGTTTCAGCAATGGTGGGCTGCAGGTCTCAGACTGACCACACCGTGTGGGCAGGGAAGGGGCATCGGACCCCAGGGCCAAGCCCACAGCACTAACCATCAGGGCATGCCTGGTGGGCCACCGCGCCCCCACTCCTCCATGCCATGTCACAGCCCACGCCTGTCCACTGCCCACCAAGTGTGGCCTCCAGCCCCTGCTGAGCCCCTAAAGTGGTCCCGGCCTCTGCCTCCCCTGGCTGCTCCCCAAAGCCTCCCCACCCACAGCCCTGGCCCTCTCTTGCTTGCCCAAGTCTCCAGCCCCACCGCAGGACTGCTGGCCGGGGCAGGGATCCCACTGGGACCCTAGGCCCCGGGGAAGTTGGGGTTACCCTCATGCTGGAAAAGGGACTGTGCCCTCAGACCAGGTTTAAGGTCAAGGTCTGGGAAGGTGGCTGCCGCCTGCTCTCCGCTTTGGGAAAGAAAGCGGTCTCTGAGTCACCCACAGCCACCAGCGCCCCCTGGCTGCCTCTGGAAGGCCCGCCCCACCTCTGCGGCTACCTGCCCTGGGCCTCAGGGCAGGGCCACCCTGCTCAGCCCTTCCTGGCTCCCCACGGCCTCGCCACACGAGGCCATGGAAACCCATTTTCTCTGTGCAAAAGCTCTGCTGCCGACACCCGGTTGCCACTGACCCTGGCCTCCCCAGCCCCGCCAGAACCTTGCAGAGCACAGGGCCCAGAGGGGGCGCCTCGTTCTTTCCTCAAGAACCATCAAGGCCATGTGGCTCAGAGGTGGGGGGGAGGGGGTGGTGTCACTAACAGATTCCATAGGTCAAATCAGGGGGCTCAAGAGCACGGGTGGCTCACCCACAAATCTACTCAAGAATCAAAGAGACAAGAGCAACCCACTGGGCTCCTGCAGAAGACCAGACGTGGAAGGAAAGGCGGGGACACCTGAGCCCAGCCCTGGAGGGCTGCCCACCTGAGCACACAGACGCAGGGACCAGACAAGGCAACAGTGGTCAGACTCAGTGCACAGCACGGGAGGAGGGATACGTTGGGCGCACTCCAGAAAGCAAGGCTGATCGACCCATGGAGGGTCCACCACTGTGGCTCGTTAATGGGATACGGGGAAACATTTCGTAAAACAAGCATTTCGTAAGAGTAAATTCTATTCACGATTTAGGAAACAACTCTGCAACTAGACCACAGGCAACTTCATGACCCAGAAAAAAAAGATGTTTATAAACAAAACCCCTCAGCAAACATAGAACTTAATGCTGAAAGCTGAAAGCAGGCCCCCAGCGACAGGGCCAACAGGAGGGCACCCACTGCCCATTCAGCACGGCCTGCAGGCCCCTGCCGGCTCAGCACGACACGAAGGAACAGTTGACGGCACAGAATTTGGAAAGGAAACAATAAAGTCAACACTACTCTGACAAACTCTGGTCTGTCCACAAGCGGAATGCGACTCAGCGCTAGAAGAAATGAGCGGTCAAGCGAGAGAGGACACGGAGGGCCCTCAAACGCACACTCCTGAGCGGAGGAGGCCGTGTGAACAGGCCACACGCGGCAGGATCCCAGCCCCGCGACATTCGGGAAGAGGCATGGCCATGCAGGCAGTGACGCGACGCCGCGGGAGGCCGTCACAGTGGACGCGCATCACCACGCACGTGTCCCAGCCCACAGAGCACCGCCGCCAGGAGGGCCCGAGTGCCCACGGGGGCTCTGGGCGATGGCGGCGTGTCAGTAGGGTTCATGAGGGCACCACACTGGCCGGGACGCGAGAGGCTGTGTGGGGCAGGGATATGGGAAATCTCTGTAACCTCCCGGATTTTGCTGTAACCCTGAAACTGCTCTAGAAAAAATAAAGTCTTTAAAAGTTAAAACAAAACAACAACAAGAAAAGACACTACTGCTCACTGAAAACATAATTTTGTGGAGAGCCCTGAAGAATCTGAAGAGGTTCCTCAGTGGACACGTTTCTGCACGGACGCTCACCACCAGGCCAACAGTAAAGTCCACTGTAAGCCCGCAAGTGGAGACGGGCATCAGAAACAGTGGGGGCGCCTGGGGGGCTCAGTCAGTTGGGAGACCGACTTCGGCTCGGGTCATGATCTCGGGGTTTGTGAGTTTGAGCCCCACGTGGGGCTCTGTGCTGACAGCTCGGAGCCTGGACCCTGCTTCCGATTCTGTGCCTCCCTCTCTCTCTGCCCCAACCCACTCACATTCTGTCTCTGTCTCTCTCAAAAATAAATAAACATTAAAAAAAAAAAAAAAGAAAAGAAATTTCAAATAAAGGTGTGCCTGGGTGGCTCAGTCAGTTAAGCTCGGTTAAGTCAGACTTCGGCTCAGGTCATGATCTCGGGGTTTGTGGGTTCGAGCCCTGCGTCGGGCTCTGTGCTGACAGCTCAGTCTGGAGCCTGCTTCGGATTCTGTGTCTCCCCCTCTCCCTACCCCTCCCCTGCTCACACTCTGTGTCTCTCTCTCAATAATAAACAAACGTTTAAAAAAAAAAAAAAGAAACAGTGACAATGGCACAAAAAAATTCAGATTTCTTTGGATAACTCTAACAAACGAAATTCATGCAAAAAAGCCATAAAGCATTGAGAGTAAAATTAAAAGGCCTATTGAAGAAGGGCCATCCCACACAATAGACAGTGTGAAGTTGTCACCTGTCCCACAATGAACCATTCTGCTCCAGCCCAAACAGCGGGCTGGTGTGTGTGTGTGTGTGTGTGTGTGTGTGTGTGTGTGTCCACCTGTCTTAACCATCCACCCAAATCACAGCGAGACAGGACTCTGACCCCACCCAGCCCCAAGCAGCACCCTAGCTAAGGCGAGCGGCACTGGCCCGGAGAGGGCAGGTGTGGACCAGTGTAAAGACCTCAAGTCAGAGCTGGGCACACACAGGACCCGATGTGTGACCACAGTGGCCTCAGGAACTGGGTAACCCTATTCAGAGGACCCTGGAGCATCTCCTGGCCTCACACCTACAGAAAATCCATCCCCCAGTTGTAGATCTGAACGTGAAAGATAAATCGGGCCTCTGGGAGAACATCTTGAAGACCTTGGGCTGGAGAGGTCTCCCAAAGAAGTCAATCACATAAAAGATTCCCACTGATCAGAAGGACCCTGCAGGAACTGGAAGACGGCTCTCCTGTCTGGCCTGGTCCTGCCCTCACCGGGGGCTGTCTAAGGGCACAGCCCTGCTCCAAGCTGCTTTCCCAGCACCTAAGACCTGGGCCCCACTGGGAGCTATGCCCTGGACATGCCCCCCGACTCGGCCCACACAGCTGGACCCTGCACATGGGCTGAGAGGCTACCATCGGTCCCTCCCAGGAAGGGAGCACATTTGACCATGCTCACGGCTGTGGTCTGGGCCTTGATGGGTGCTCCACAGTGACCTCGGTGCCAGGGCCAGGCGTGCACGGCCACCAGCTCAGAGTGGCCTCAGGGAGACCTCTGGAGGGGACCTGAGGCCGGTCTGGGTGGGGTGAGGCATGGCAAGGGCATGGCCTGGGTGGGCGCGGAGTTATGGGCAAGATGCAGGCAGGGGGTCAGGGAGGTCCCCTAGGCTGAGGGGGGGCTCCCAGGCTGATGCCCATCCAAAGACACAGAAAGGGAGGACTTGGGAGGTGTCTGTCTAAAGGGTTAGATAAGCAAGCTCTGTGTCACTCTGCAGAACCCAGGGAGGGGCCTGTGTCCCCACTGCCCTGGCCTAGGGATTTAGGCAGGAGGCTGGGGCCTGGGAGGGCACGTGGGGCCTGGTGCAGAGGGGCCTCTGCCCACAGCCTGCCATGACCTCCGCCTCCCCACCCCAGGCCTGGATCCGGGACCCGAGACAGATGGCCTCCGGCCTATACCTGGCCCCTGACCCCATCCCAGGACCATGCAGGTGGGGGCAGGTGGGGGCCTGTATGCAGGGAAGACACTGAAAAGACACTCAATCCCCAGAGCCAGACCTTCACCCCTGCACCCTGGGCTGCTTCTCCCCGCCAGGCACATGGGCCTCACTGGCTGTCCTGGCCACAGCCCTCCCACACACGTGCCTGGGGGCCACAAGGCAGCCAGGGACTCGGGCAGAGGCACGGGGATGGCCCACCTTCTGCCCTGCCCCCTCCCATCCCGCTTCCCCGGTGCCCACTGGACACCAAGAGCTGCCGGCTACCTCCACTCGTGAGGTGGCCGACAGGAGGAAGAGGGATGCAGGGACAGGGACAGACAGGACAGACAGATGCCGCTTCATCTAAAATGCCACTGAGTCTAAGCTACCTCAGTGGCCTTCGCTTTAAGAAACAGACGCATTCCAGAAAACGTGTTCAGCTGCCATGCCAACTGCCAGGAAGACCCCTACTATTTTCTATCACGAAGCTGGTGTTAAGGAATAAAATAAATAAAGTGGGTGCTTTTTATCGCTGGAGTCGAGGAGATGAAGTTCAGAAACCACAGCTGGGCGTGACTGAGCTGGGCTGCGGTCTCCGTGAAGCCACCTCTCCTCGGACACTCGGTCCTCCTCGGAAGTCAGGGACCTGGATACACAGCTGCGCTCGGGTCAGGGTCTGCAGAGCTCCAGTGCCCACCACGCCAAGCCCAGGCCACCCCGACCACACCTGCCCTCTCTTCAGGTGGCCTGGAAGCCATCGGGTCATCACGGTGTGCACCCCCGCCCCCAGGACGGCTGTCCTGACCCTGTCGGCCCTGAGAAAGGGCCACAGCATCAGGCCCCGTCTCATCTGCAGACCTAGAAGCACCTCACAAAGGCCTGTCTCTGGGAGGCCAGCCCGTCCCCTCACTGCCCACCACACCACCTGGTGCAGGTGCCGGCCCCCTCTGCGGCAATGTCCACGTGAGTGCTGGCGGCGGGCGACATCCCACCTCCCAGGACGGGGGCTCACGGTTCCTCTGCAAAGCTGGGGACTGCCACTCTCTCCAGTGCACCTGTCTGCCCCTCTCGGTCCCTGGTCCCAGGTTCCACGCTCGTCTGGGATGTGATGGTGGGCCCAGCCCCTCCCGAGCGGGCACCGCGAGGGCAGGCGCCAGGCCAAGAGAAAGGGCGTTCCTCAAAGCTCCCAAATCCACACCTCCTGCCCGGCAGCCCCTCGGAGGCCCCCAACGGCACCCAAACCCCATGGGCAGGGTGAGCTCTCCGGTGGGGGCCGTCCCCATCTGGGAAGTGGGGCGAGAAGGCCTTGTTATCTTGCCTCCTCCGACAAGCCGTGGGCCCCCAAGACAGACCTCGCCTGTCCTCAGCACAGGGCCCCTAAGCGCGAGGCCGGCGAACAGCCGTGGAAGTCAGGACGAGCCAGGGCGTCCACACAGACGCAGGCTCTCGCTGTCTGCGACAAGACCACACAGCTTATGGGTCCACTCGGGTGAGCATGTGATCCACACACAGAAACTACCAGACTTCGAGGGCACATTAGAGAATCTGCTGGAAGAAAAGATTCTACTAACAACAGGGATTTAAAATGACGGCACAGCTACTCGTAAAAACAATGTGGGACTGGGCGCCTGGGTGGCTCCTGAGTTAAACTTCTGACTCTTGGTTTCAGCTCAGGTCATGACCTCAGGGTTCCTGCGTCCGAGCTCCACGTCGGGCTCTGCGCTGACAGTGCGGAGCCTGCTTGGGATTTTCTCTCTGCCCTTTCCCTGCTCTCTCTTTCTCTCTCTCGATATAAATAACATTAAAAAAAAAACAACAACTGCGGAAAATCAATTTTTTAAAAAGCACATCTAAGAAGAAAAGACAGCTAGGAAGGCAAACCCTGTCCTTGAGGGGCGTTCCCTTTTTTATGGCTGCGTAGAAATTTACCCTAAACCAGTCATTTCTTACACTCACAGATCCCACAGGCCAGGAATGCTGGCACTGGGCTCTCAGAGAAAGGTCATTTTGATTTCGTCTGAATGGGGGGGGGGGGGGGCTGTGTCTGATCTGGGAGGGGCTGTATCTGATCGGGGTGGGAGGCTGTGTCTGATCCAGGAGGGGCTGTGTCTGATCCGGGGGTGGGGCTGTGTCTGATCCGGGGGGAGGCTGTGTCTGATGGGGGGGGCTGTGTCTGACCTAGGGGGTGCTGTGTCTGATCCGGGGGGAGGATGTGTCTGATGGGGGGGGCTGTGTCTGATCCAGGGGGGTGCTGTGTCTGACCTAGGGGGTGCTGTGTCTGATCCGGGGGGAGGCTGTGTCTGATCCAGGGGGGACTGGGTCTGATCTGGGGGAGGCTGTATCTAATCCGGTGGGGGGGGGGTGCTGTGTCTGATCCAGGGGGTGCTGTGTCTGACCTAGGGGGTGCTGTGTCTGATCCGGGGGTGGGGCTGTGTCTGATCTGGGGGGGGTTGTGTCTGATCCAGGGGGTGCTGTGTCTGACCTAGGGGGTGCTGTGTCTGATCTGGGGGGAGGCTGTCTGATCCGGGGGGGGGGGTTATGTCTGATCTGGGGGGGGCTGTGTCTGATCTGGGGGGTGCTGTGTCTGACCTGGGGGTGCTGTGTCTGATCCGGGGGCGGGGCTATGTCTGATCCGGGGAGGGGGGCTGTGTCTGATCCAGGGGGGCTGTCTGTTCTCAGGGTGGCCTGTCCCTTTGCTAGCTCCAGTAGACCAAGGGTGAGGCCTGCAAGACCCTGGATGGCAGGCACTGTTCTGCATATCCTCAGACTAAGGCCCAGGTGTGATGCCGGGTGTCACGTCAGTACAGGCCCCACCCTACATGCACCCCAAGGGGATGGGCAGACACAGGAGGGCCTGACACACCACCCTGGGTGAGGCCCTGAGAGAAGGAGGGGCCGGAAGATACCCTGTCCCAGACCCAGAGTCCCTGCCCCAGGCCCCAGGTCCCCCAGGCCCCAGGTCTCTGTCTCCCCCCAGACCCTGGGTCCCTATCCCACCAGGACCTGGGTCCTCGCTCCTGTCTCTGGTTGGCTCAATGGGCAGAGGTGACCCCCAAACTGATGACCCAGTTTGGAGGCTGCTGTGGGGAACATCTGGAGACCATGGCTGCTCCGAACAAAAGAGGCAAGCCGGACTCTCAGGGTGGAAATGAGAAAACAGTCCACATCCAGGGCCACCTTTGCTGACCACATCCAGGGCCACCAAGCTGAAGATGCCTCCCTTCCCCACGGAGGAGCTTCCGTGCCCAAATAGGCCCCTCATCTCCGGTCAGGACCCGGGGCCAATGCCCTGCACTGTCCTCTTCCGCCCCTGGGCGCAGGGCAGGAATACCCCACGGGGTTTGGGGCTCCTGTGCTTGGAGCCCGGTCCAGGCCCCTGCTTTTCAGACACATCCCGGTTCCCTTCCCGCTCCTTCTTGGCAAGATGGATCAAACGACCATGTGTGGAGCCCAGAGACTGTGCGTGTCGAGCCGGGACTCAGAGAGACAGCCGTCCTTCCCAAGTGCCCCCACACACGCCTGAGTGTCTGTCCGGTCCCGCAGTCCTCCTGGCAGCCCGCAAGCAGGTGGCCAGCAGGCAGCCCGCCCTGGGACAACCAGGCCACGCGGCTTATCCTCGAGAGCCGGTGGCGCCCTCCCCGGCGCAAAGAGAGGCGCCTACCTGCGGCCCTCGAGACAGGACGGCGGCGCTGCCGTGCTGTGTCGCCTGCACGCTCGCACCCGCTCCCGGGGCGGCCTCGCACAAGGCCACAGCACGGGATGCCTTCCCCCGGGGTGCCTACCTGGTGCACACACGTACCCCATACCCGGACAGACCTCCCCCGCCACACCCGCTGCACGCGCACCCCGCACGCGCACCCACGCCTGGCCCTGCCACGTGCAGCCAGCCGCACTCAGGGCCGTGGGCGCGCAGACTCACCTGTGCAATGGCGCTCGCCGCCAGTGGAGTTGCCAGGGTGGTCTGTGTCTCCAGCGGCGGGGTCGCCGGCGGCGGGGTCGCCAGGAGGGTCTGCCGGGTCCATCCTCAAGGCGGCGCTGGGGAAGAAAGCGGGCAGCTTGAGGAGTGAGGCATCGGCGGAGAGAGACAAGTACACCGCACGCCAAGGGCCCGCCTCTGTGGTCCAGGTGCAGGGGCCCGGGCGCCCTCGGCTCCACCCGCCAGCTGGCCTCGGGGACGGGCTCGCCACGAGGAGCCGGGAGCCAGCCCACACAGGCACACGCACCGCTAACCGACGCCGCCCGGCAACAAGCCGTTACGTCCACGACGCACTTCGCCACGTTTCTGGAGATTAGCCTGTTCTCCCTCCTCTCCTCTGTGCCCAGGAGGCCGTATAAAGACTTCGTCTCCATTCACGGTCGTTTCCTTGCACCACGGTAACGCCTGCATGGCCGACCGCGTAAACCCCAAATCCTCACACGGGCACGGGAGGGGAGACCCACTGTGCTCCCTACTCCAAACTTCCTACCCAGAGGAGCTCTGCTAGCTATGCCCTTGGATACTTTCGTTTATCTTTCTAAAGAATACGTTGATGTGGTTATTCCTTCAGTTTCAGTCTTACCTGTGATGGACCAACCTCAAGGGAAGAATTCACTATCGTCCCCCGGCACCGCCTGCATACCCCACAACCTCCTGAAACGGTTCTGAGAGAGTCTTCCTTTGGCTCACCATTTACAGAAGACATGAGTACAACTCTGTAAATACTATCCCCAGCTGAGCCACATGGGGACTACGGTTTTTTCTCCTTTCTTGCAGGGTTTGCTCCAGACTTCTGCTCTGGTCACGTGGGAGGGCTGGCACTGACGCAGCCCTCTCACTGCAAACATCAACTGGACAACACAGTCGAGGCAGCTGATTCTGGGCAACAGGCCACACACAACCGTGCTTCCCGACAGCAGGACAATGCCCGAGGAGGGCCCCGGGATGACCGCCTCCCACCGAGGGCAATCCCCCAGCCAGGACCACTGATCTGGAACCCAGGGAGCACAGCATTCCACCAAGTGGAGGAGGTGGCAGGCCACCTGCGGGGCAGCGCACCGGCAAGAGGGGCGGTTGAAGCAGCCGGGAGTGTGTACGAGCGACGCAGGATCCCCACGGCTCCCAGAAACAGTTGCCTTGGGGCTGAGACCGAAACAGAGACACTAGCAGTCAAACAGTGCTAGACACATTAGACTCCAGCCCAGACAACACTGCAGCATCTAGCCAAGACTCCAGAAAGACCAGGCCTTGGTGCTATGCCTAGAGTGAGCCCCACTCCTGACCTGCCCTGCCAAAATCCAGAACCAAGCCCCGGTAAAATCCACAATGGAGCACTTTGCAGGTTGAGTCCCACCAACACAAAGACCCATCCTCACGAAATGCCAAGCCATGCTCGCCTGTTCAAGGTAATCAGCTAGAAATTAACTGCCTACTAGAACAAAGGTCAACGTTCTTCAGAGGAAGATAACAGAATCCAGAGTTGCTGCGATGCACCATTCACAACATTCGGTACATGATATGAGAATAACAAGATCTACCCAGAAACAGGAAAATATGGCTCATAATCAAGGAGAAAACATTACAAAAAACAACAATAACGAAACAAACCCAAAAAATAGAAACCAACTCCACGTGGCTCAGATGATGGGTTTATCACAGACTAACACAACTGTCGTAAGTGTATGCAAAGAATGAATGGAAAACATGTCCAAAAAGTTAAAGGAAAACATGGTCATAATGAGTAAACAGACAAAGGAAAATGGAAATTACTTGAAACTATATAAAGGAACTAAATGGCAATTCTCCGATAAAAAGTATAATAGCTGAAATGAAAAATTCACTGATTGGGCCTGACAGTGGATTGGAGATGGCAGGTGAATTGGGGGATTTGAAGACAGATCACTAGAAATCATCTTATGTAAAGAATGGGGAAAGGGAATAGATCAAAGAACAAACTGCACTGCTGGATGCTCTACATTGCCATCATTAATGGGACTCTGACAGAATTCCAACACCTCTCTCCACATGTTTAAACAATCCTGGAAGTCTATCACTTGTTCTTAAAGACATCCCTTCTCAAGCCTCTGTCCTCTGTCTCAGTCTGGACAGCCAATCTCCAGCCCTGTGCCATAGCTTCCACCCTGAGACTCCCATTCTCTTCCTCTCCCGGTGCCTCCTGTGTTTCTGGACTTCCAAGTCCTCACCTTCCCCAGTTTTCCTCTGGTTTTGAGGAGCACATTCTCCAGCATCTTCCTGAGAACAATCGCAAAGAAGCACATTTAACAAGGCTTTGGTTGTCTGCAAGAGTTTTCCCTGGGCCCTTGCTCCTGGCTGGAAGTCTGGCTGTGTGTGGGCGGCAGGTGATGGCGATGGCCCTCCACTGCCTTCTAACTCCCAGTGCTGGTGCCAAGAGGTCTGCAGCCACCTGACTCCCCACTGCATGCAGGACGCTTGTCCCCTCCTCCCGAGGCACCCTCCCTTCAAGCATCCAGGGTCTCAGCAGGATGGATGGGGTGGAGTCCATCGGGTATGCTTATGTCCCTCAGTTCTGGGACATGTCTTTTATTTTCCTTGACAATGTCCTGGCCTCCCTGTCCTCCGTCCTGTCCCGGAAGTGCTCTTAGATACTGAGCTTCCTGGAAGAACTTCTATTTTTCTTATCTCTCCTCTTCTGTGCCTTTGGGGAAGGTTTCCTGAACTTTATTTTTTAAAATGCTCGTTGCATTATTCATTTCCGCTATCAAAATTTCATTAATCAAGAACTCTTTCTCTTCTTACCCCAGAGGACCTCATGACTCAGTCTTTGTTTTCATACACATTCTTCTGTATCGACGCCCTTTTTCCTGCTTACACAGTGACTGTCTTTCCTCTCAGAAGCTTTTCTCAAGCGTCTGGAGACCACTGCTCATATTCAAGAGTGAGGCACTGTACAGCCGCCTGGGGGCTGAGCAGAAGCCAGTCCTTGGTGCGGGTACACTGGGGGCCTGGGAGACCAGGGCCCAGAGGTCTCTCGCCTTAGCCGGTCTGTCAGGAGGGAATGCTCCCTCCTCACCTGCAGACGGGCACTCGGCTGCCACCGCCCAGGTCTCCGAGGTCAGGGTCTGACCCCTCCACTTGAAAACACCCCCAAGACCCTGGTTCCAGTCTGGAGCCTCCCTGGGCTCGGGCCAGGACGGGGTCACCCCTCTGCCTCAGGCTCCAGCTTTCTCAGGCTGTTAGTCACCCTGCTTTCCATCTCCTCCCCTTGTCTTTTCCGTTAAGCACTTTTGCCTTTAGTAAAAGGCAAAACTGTCTTTTTTAAATGCCTTTACCATCATTTTTTTTTAATGTTTATTTATTTTTGAGACAGAGAGAGACAGAGCATGAACGGGGGAGGGGCAGAGAGAGAGAGGGAGACACAGAATCGGAAGCAGGCTCCAGGCTCCGAGCCATCAGCCCAGAGCCCGACGTGGGGCTCGAACTCACGGACCGCAAGATCGTGACCTGAGCTGAAGTCGGACGCCTAACCGCCTGAGCCACCCAGGCGCCCCCTTTACCATCATTTTAATGGGCCTCAAAAGAGGCTGGGGTAGGCAGCCACCACCCAGTCTCTGTGGCTCTTGGCCGGCAGGCAGGCGTCTCTGCTATAAACCCAGCTCCTGCAGAGCTCACGCTCTGTTCACGGTGCTGCCGTATGTCTCACTACTCTCCTAAGTGTTATCGCACCCAAGTCCACAAATGATGTCGGCCTGCACGGTTCTCTTCTTGGAACACCTGCCCCAGAGGTGTGCACATCTCCTACCACAGCTCAGATGAATGGATGCCCGGCCTGGGCTTCTCACCAGGAAAGAAAGGGAGAGACGGGACTACAGGAGGGGGTGGTCCTCACGGCGAGCTTACAACCCCACCCCACCCACAGACTGGCCTCCGGGGGTGGGGGGATGCCTTTCCTAGGGTGGCCAAAGCAAAGCACCACAAACGTATGGCTTAAACCACAGAAATCTAATCTCTCTCAGTTCTGGAAAAGGGAAGCCAAATATCAAGGTGTCGAGGCCTCTCTCCTGGGTGTGAACGCGGTCGTCTTCCCCCTGTGTCTTCCTTCTGTGCATGTCTGTGTCCTGATCTCTTCCCACAAGGACACCACTCAGAGTGGATGAGGGCCCACCCTAATGACTTCATTTCATCTTAATGAGCTCTGTCAAGATGCTGCCTCCAAATACGATCACATTCTGAGGTGCTGGGGTTTAGCGCTTCAGCATATGAATTTTTAGGGGGACACAATTCAACCACAACGGGGGCTAGACACCCCTGATGCTTCCCCACGTTTGGTTCCGAACCGGTCAGAGCACCCTCGGACACTAAGGGACCACATCCGGTCTGACTTTCCACCAGAGCCAGAGGGATTGCCGTTCATTTGCGTGTGAGAAAAAGGGGGTCATCTGGGACTAAACCTGGGTTTTCTTCCAGCTCTTTCCCTGCACCACCGTTCACTTTTATTTGTTTTTAACTGGCTTTTTACTATTTATAAAGGCAATTATGCATATTAGTAGAGTATTTGGAAAATGAAATAAGCTTGCAAATTTTGAAAAATTAATGCAAAGGAAAGCTATTAAAAGCTACAGTCGTGTGCTGTTCACCTCCTGGCCGTTGCCCCGACGCTCCGGGTGCCAGCCTCCCTGCCGAGACACGTGGTCAGGGTCAGCGCTCCCGCCGCGTGCGGCAGCCCTCCTCCCCTCCTGGTGCTGGGTGCAGGATGGGCCCTCATGCGGTGACAAGGAGGGACAGGCGCCTTCCTGCAGGTCGGGGTTGTGCCGAGTTACTGCGCCCCCGACTCGCCACCCCTGCCACGCGCACTGCACACGCTGGGTACAGCACGCTCCAGGCACAGGCTCCCACGCCCCAGGGCCCCTCCTTCTCCTCACAATAAACCATCCTGTCTCCTACCTAACTCAAGAAACAGAAGGACTCACAGCAGGAAGACGCTTTAGGGACAGCTCTCACTTTAACGTAGCACAATCATAATTTCTCTCTATTGTGGGTTTCCTCCTGGATCTTGTTCCGAAATCACGTTAAGGTGGCTCAAGTCCACAATAAACGCCAAATGTGCCAAACCAGAAGATCCTGAGGGCTCCGCTCCAGCCTGCAAGACCAAAGCATCTCCCAGACGGCGGCTACCCTTGCACCTGCCCCACCTTGACCGTGGCCCACCCCGTGCCAGACCCCGCCCACACCCCAGACCACCTTGACCCACTTCACACACCTGCCTGACCCTGGCCCTCAGCCCTCCCCCAGCCCTGCACCCCAACCCCCCCTTCCCACACCTGGCCTTGCCCCTGACCCCGCCCCCAGACCCAACCCGCCCCGCCAGACCTGCTGCCTGGAGGCCTCCTTCCTCCTGCACCACAGCAAGCAAATCAGGGGGACAGAGACTCGTTCCCACAGCACACCCTCTTTGGGGGTCTCGGCCACCCCTGTACCTGCACCCCTGCACACTGGCCGGGCCCCATGGGGCACACGCACAGGTGCTCCTCCAGGCCCATGGCCAGGCTCTCCGCTGGAAGGAGCAGCAGGAGCTGGGGGCTCTCCTCGTTTGTCTGCTCGTCTCATATGTAGCCAACGTGCCACCTTCGTCCCTCACGGTCTTTCCCCCGTGACACCTGCCGGGTCACAGTCTCCCGCCGATCCACCTGTCTGTTTACTGCTGTCCCTTTCCTGGGAATCCCCACAAAGCTGGGTGCTGAGGGGGCAGTCCGGTGCCACAAGTGCCTTCGTGGGCTGTGCCAAGGAGACCTCTCGGGCCCCTGTGGCCTCAAGAGGGAGGGGAACTCTCGGGCCTAGCAGACGGCCCCCACGAGGGGAAGCTGGAGACCGTCCAGGTCCTGTGGGCCCCTCCCTGAGGAGGCACCAGGAGCCCCGCCCATTTCTTCCCCTGGTCAGTCCTTCAACCCTGGTTCCTCCCTGGACTAATTTGGAGCAGCCTCCAGGCCTCAGCAAGGCCAAGGCCCCGGCCTGGCTTCTCCATGGCATCAACACCGTTGTTTCTAGAGCCCTCGACACCTCATGGCATGTGTAGCACGTGTGCAGAAGGGCCTCTTAGGCAGGGTCCTTCCACACCACGCCCCACCCAAGCAAGCAGCAACCCCCCAAGGGCAGTGTGAGCCCCTGGGGCCACGTCCTGTGCCTGCATTCCCTGGACACGAGGATGGGGGTGGGGAGGAGCAAAGAGCATGATGTGGGGGGCGGGAGTTCCCCCCAGGGTACAGAGTTCTGGCTCAGCACCCTTCTGTCCACCGTCCAAAAACACAGGGCCAAGCACCCACCACCTGCATGACCGAGAGCCATGTGGGTGGTTTAAATAAACCCCAAATGGTGGCTCCTCCCCCTGGCCTCTGTCCCTGGGTCGACTGCAGGCAGGTGCCCTGCGCTGCCCTCTGAACTACAGGCCACTCTGACAGCTGCTAGAAGGGTCTCAGAGGGAGGCCGAGGGCTTGCCACGCGTCCTGTCTAAAGCCCTCCTTCAGGCACAGCCAGGCCCCCAGGCCACCCCCTCTCTTTGGCTATCCCCACCCTTGTGTGGTCTGAGGGGCTCCTCTTTAAAAAGGTAGAGCTGGGGCTCCTGGGTGTCTGAGTCAGTTCAGCATCCCACTCTTGATTTCAGCTCAGGTCATGACCCCAGGGACGTGGGATCCAGCCCCACACTGGGCTCTGTGCTCAACGTGGAGCCTGCTTGGGATTCTCTCTCTCTACCTCTCCGCCCCTCCCCAACTCATCCCCCCCTCCACCTCTCAAATAAATTTAAAAAAGGTGGAGCCCCAGTCCAATCAGAATTATAATAAAGACTAGCATCGGTGCAGGGCAAAGGTTCCTCTGACCCCTTCAAGTCAGGTCACCAGAGGAGGAAGCCTGTCCTGCAGACCAAGTGTGGTCCATCCATGCCTCGTGGTCAGGCTCTTTCCACGCCGCATACAGCACAGACTGCCATGACCCCGACGACCTCCTTTGCACTGCAGCCACCCGCTTCGCCGGTCAGCCCAGGAAGGAGGCAGATGACCAAATGGCCCTTTTGAGGGAGGGGCCTTTTTCTAGTGGAGAAACCCCTACGACTCCAAGATTTGCCACAGGCTCTCTTCCCCTTTTCTCTAAGTAGCATAGCACCCAGCGTCTGGCCACCCAGAGGCGGGCAGTGGGCTCCGTTCACAGGCCAGTCCCAGGACAGGTAGACGGACCTACCCCCTCCTCCTGGAGAAAGGACCGAGGCCACAGAAACTCCGCTCAGCTCTCATTACACAACCTTTGTTCTGTTCCCGAGCCCTGGACAAAGTACAGCAACACACTGAAACCCATGTGCTTCTGAGAATGAAAACAGCTGGCAGAGACCAAGTTCAAGTTCACCCCACGACAGACTTTTTTAATTGACCTCATTTTAAAGTGAAAATTAAAAAATCTGGAGTCCAAATCATCTTTAGCTGGGAATGTGGTTCTGGGTTTGCAACCCACACCACAACCAGCAGGCCTTCCCACGGATGGCCTTCCAGGAGCCCACTGGGGTGAGCGGCTCCTGGCAGTTTGAGAACTTCTTTTTAAAATGAACGGTCAAAATGTGCAACTCATTTAAGCACCATGTATTTTTCTGAAAGGCGGCTAACCTGAGCCAGGTTCTTGCCGGGTACCCTGCAGCACAACAAAACATCTGCCTCAAAGAACCCACTCACTCCAGAGGCCCTGCTCCCTGGCCCCTGCTCCACACCTGAGTGGGAAGCCCCTGGCCCAGCGGCAAACCCGGCAGCAGGAGGGCGCGGGCCAGGTGGCCTCCTCTTGACAGCTGGCCCAGGAGAGCCTACCTGACAGCCGCACAGGCCCGCCAGGCCCCAGCAGATGTGAAGCAGAATAAAGGAACCATCCTTTTACGTGGAGCCAGACAGCCAGCAGGGGGAGCCCTCAGCCCTAGCGTTCTGCGCCAGCCGCACACCCAGCAGCAAGAGAGTCACCTGTGCGTGCGTGCACACTACTTTAGCTGGGGCCTCATTCACCCCTCAGCAGGAAGGACTCGGCCAAGGAGAAGCTGCCGGCACCCTGAGCCCTCCCTTCCTCCAAGGGGTTTCCCTTCCATGCAGTGCCTCACAACTGTCTCCTTTTTCTCTGTAAAGTAACCTTCCTCTCCTTTGTTCTCCAGACTTGCCTGTGGCTTCGTCATGGCTTGCTCGTCCCGAATCGCAAAGCCTCTGCCATTCCCGTGTAAGCCCATTTTGCTGGCAAAACAACTGGCTGTCTAATTATCGGGGTCGACACAAGCCATGTCCAGTGTTTGCTACAGGTTCCCGATGCTCCAGGGCGCACCGACCAAGCAGGACCCAAGGCCTCCCGAAACCCTGCCCCTCGGCCACGCCCCAGCCACCCTCCCAGCAGTGTTGTCTCCTCCAGGCAGAGCCCGCTGGCACCCTGCACAGTTCAGGCTGGGGTCCCGGCCCAGCCGCACGGTGAAGTGGGCAGCCTGGGGCAAGTGAGGGCATGGGAACCACAGAGCGAGTGTGGCTGACACACGCACAGCCCTGGCTGTGACCTGGCTGTCTCGTCACCTCTACAGGAGGGAGAGCAGCGCGGGGCCCTGGCTTGCTCTGAGACGGGCCGGGAGGCACATTCTTCCAGCTGGTGGTCTCTCTGCGTAGAGGCCACATGCGTGGGAGGAGCACGGCAGCAAAGCCTGAGACCTGGCTGGAAGCCCAGAGGGCCAGGCTCCTGGCCAGGACAGGACAGCATGGAGCAGACACTTCACGGTGTGTCCTGACCTAAAGCTGCCCTCCAAGCCTCCCAGAAAGGTGGGAAGTAAAGGAAAAGGTCAGAAGTTAAAAGAACCCGGAAGGAGCTACGTGGCTGGCTGAGAGTCCAATGCGGCTGGCTACTGGCTTGAGCCTTCTGCCTGTCTGTCCCTCCGTCCCAGGAGAACAAGGCCAGGGGGCTTCCTGCGGCCACAGAGCACGATTCTCTCCACACTGTGGTCACTGAAGTGACTTTAAATGTCACCAAAGCACTCTCGTGTGAACGCCAAGTCATGGTCCCTTCACCACTTTCCTATAATGCTTTCTGCAAACAGGGGGCGCCGCTGTGTGGCCCCCTCTCCAGGTGAGTCCTGTGCCCTTTATCACAGGGGTGGCTGAGGCCGAGGAGGGGGTGACCACGGAGCTGCCAGCTCCCAGGCTCCACTGCCCGAGGCAGCCTCACTGCCGGGGGTGCCAGAGCCCTGGACTCCTCCTGGCGCCCCCTACACGGTGCCCAGCCCCCCACGCGGCACCCAGCCTTCCCAGGCCCTATGGGTGGCAGCCCCCGCCCGTGTTACCCATAAGACATGCGGCAGGAATGCCGAGGGGCCGTCAGAGGGTCATCAGCTGGCACCAGCCCTGGAGCCCCCGAAGCCGTAGGCCTCATGGGGGAGGCCCCTGAGGCCTGGAGTCCCTGTCTCCTCCCAGCCCTGCCCCGCCCCCCACACCCCCCCCACCACCATCCAGCAGGTCAGCTACGCCCTACTTTTCAGTGCAAAATGTACCTGGCGTAAGGCATCAAATGTCTCTATACTGATCTCTTATACCGATTACAGGTGGGAACGGTGATATTCAGGGAACACTGGACTTAGGAAATGAAAATTAATTTCCTCTCCTGGGGCACGTGGGTGGCTCAGTCGGCTAAGCGTCTGCCTTCAGCTCAGGTCATGACCTCACGGTTCATGGGTTCAAGTCCCACGTCAGCGCAGAGCCCACTTCAGAGCCTCCGTCCCCCCCCCTTCTCTGCCTCTCCTGCACCTGCACTCTCTCTCTCAAAAATAAACATTCAGAAAAATTAACTCCACCCCCCACTTTTTTTTATGTTTTTTAACAGAAGCTCTATGCCAACGTGGGGCTTGAACTCACAACCCTGAGATCAAGAAACTCATGCTCTACCAACGGAGCCAGCCAGGCTCCCTGGACCAGAAAATTTAAAAGCACATGTGTGATTCACACATTTCTGCTGGGTCTTCATTGGGTAAGCAGCCGGCCAGACAACAGGGGACCTGGAGGTGCCTGGCCGCCTCCACAGAGATGGGCACCGGGCCCAAAGGCACCACTCTGCACAAGAGCATCGGGATTCACCCTGCCGTCCCCAAATTCCAAATGCCAGTGGAGCTGGGGTCGCCACCCCAGACACATTTGGGCGTCCAGCCTGGACCCTGAAAACTGGGGCCACTCAGGTCTGTTTTGTTAAAGGAGAATGCTAATTTGAAAGCCATTTCAATTCGTTTTCAAACTGAATCAAATGTCCGGGCACACAGCTCAGTGATTTTTAAAAAGTTTTATTTATATGACACACATACTATGAAATCTACCCCTTTAAAGTGCACAACTCGGTGTTTTGGTATATTTAGATAGGAGAAAACATCGCCGCTACCTAATGGCAGTACGTTTCCATCACCCCAGAAAGACCACCCATTAGCAGTCGCTCCCCATCGGCCCTCTCGGTGGCAACCACAAATCCACTTTCTGTCTCCTGGGATTTGCCTGTTTTAGACACTCAAAGAAAAGGGGTCATATGATACGCGGCCTTTGCCTCTGGGTCCTGCAACCCAGCACGCTGCTTTCAAGGCTCATTCACCTTGTAGCACTGCTGGCACTTACTCCTTTTCACGGCTGAACAATACTCCACGGCACAGCCGGACCACACTCCTCTGTGGACGGACATCTGGGTTGTTTCCACCTTGTGGCTGCCGTGGACGTTTGTGCGCGGATGCCGTACGTGGAGGTGTGCCGTCATTTCTCTGAGAGTAGAGTTGCCGGGGTGAGCGGAGCTGATTCGCTGGCTGAGAGGCGGCCGGACTGCTTCCCTCCACGGCGCACGAGGGGCCCAATTTCCGCACATCCTTGCCAACGTTTGTTGGTGTCTTTTTTATTCTGTCCGTATCCGTGGGAGCGACTTTTAACTTACTGGTTTAACTTCAGGCCGTTCCTTTCTTTAAAAATTAAGACTGCCAATTTGAAATACAAGAAGGTAACTTTTCCGAGATACCACGAGGGGTCCAGGTACAACTGCTGGCGTGTGCCTCTCTGGCCGCCGCCGTGGCGGGTGCTGATTCTGGGCCGGAGCGGTGCCCTTCCGCACACTCACGACCATGTGCACATTGTCAAGACCGAGCGGGGTCTAGGCCTGCATGTGCAGCTCAGGGAGGAACCGGCTCCTCCAGAGTCCCGGCTGGGGGCCCTCACGAGAGGAGGCTCTTCGGGGACCCTTTCCCATGGGGCGCAGGCTGCGGCACGGCCCGGGGGCAGGAGGCAGAAATCACTGGCCCCGGAGTTCAGCTGGGCTTTCCGGCTCCACACCTGCTCTCGTGAGGGCCTCCTAATATCCAACAACGGGGCAGAAGTCCTATGAATGATGAATGGCTACTGAAAAGAGACATTTTACAAAAACATCTAATGTCACGGGAAACAAAGTCCTCACAATGTGGCCTAGCGTTGAACCTAACCGAGAGCATCGATGTTACGGCGTGTGCCACAGGACAGCCGGTGGTGTCAGCCCGGGACACGGCACGGACACGAAGGACATGTGGGCCCTGGCAGCGGGGGGGCCGCCTGCCAGTTCTCTGTACAGGAACGCCTTGGTTTGTGAGCATCATTCATTCCGGAAACATGCTTGTGATCCAAAGCACTTGTATATCAAAGTGAATTTCCCCATAAGAAATAATGGAAACGCAGATGATTCATTCCACCACTCAAAAGTGTTCATATGAAGTATAATACAAAATAAAGAAAATACAAAATATAAAGGAAAATCAACAAATTAACCTGCACTGACCTTTGAAAACCTTCGTGGCTGGTGTGAGGGAGACAAGAGAGAGGAGGGTTATTGGGTAGGACGACTTTCATCATCTCTAACGGAATCACTGCTGTCTATTGGCTCCGTGGGATCTCTTTCTTTTCGTGCAACTTTAACACGGAACCTATCCAATGACACTTGCTTTTGCCTCCGTTTGAGGATTTCACGGAAATGGGACATCGCATTGTCGTTAAACAGATTCATCGCTCGCACTGCTACAGCCTTATTCGGGTGGTGCTTTTCTACAAACTTCTGCACTGTTTCCCACCTTTCACACATCTCCCTAATCTCACTTGAAGTGAGGGACTCCTTGGCCTTTTTCTCCCCTGCAGACGAGATCTCCCCCATAACCTCTTGCTGCTGCTCGCGATGCAGACCCATCAGTTCGTCGGTGGTCGGCTCCCGGCCACGCTCCTCCACCGGCTCCTGACTGTCGTCCTCATTCACCTCCAGTCCCCTGGTCTTCCCCAAGGACACCGCTTCACCGACAACTGGCGGCTGCTGTTCGTGAGCAAGCCCCTCTAAGTCAGGTGCAAGAACACAACCGGGCCACAGTTTTCTCCAAGCAGAATTGAGGGTTCTCTTGGTGACCCCGTCCCAGGCTTTATCGATGATCTGGAGGCAGTTCACGATGTGGAAATGATTTTGCCAAAACTCTCGGAGGGTAAGGTCTGTTCCTTTGGTCACCTCAAAGCATTGCTGAAATAGCGCTTTGGTGTAAAGCTGTTTAAAGTTGGAAATGACCTGCTGGTCCATGGGCTGGAGGACTGGAGTGGTGTTGGGAGGAAGGAACTTGACCTTAATGAACTCGAATTCCTCCAGCAGGTCGTCCTCAAAGCCTGGAGGATGAGCAGGGGCATCGTCCATCACCAGCAAGGCTCTGAGCGGCAGATTCTTCTCCAGAAGGTATTTCTTCACTGCAGGACCGAAGGCCTCGTTGACCCACTCGACGAACAAGATACGAGTGACCCAAGCCTTGCTGTTGGACCTCCACATGACGTTTAACTGGCTCTTCTGCACCCTGCATTTCCTGAAGGCTCGTGGGTTCTCGGAATGGTACACGAGCAGGGGCTTGACTTTGAAATCCCCACTCGCGTTGGCGCAAAACAAGAGGGTGAGACGGTCTTTCACGGGCCTGTGACCAGGCACCGCACTCTCTTCTTCCGTAACGTGCGTCCGCTCTGGCATCTCTTTCCAAAACAGCCCCGTCTCATCGCAGTTAAAAACCTGCTCTGGCAGGTAACACTCGGAAGCCATGAGCTTCTGGAACTCGGCAGCGAACACCTCCGCTGCCTTAGCGTCCGAACTCGCAGCCTCTCTGTGCCTCACAACACTACGGATGCCGCTTCTCCTCTTAAAGTTATCAAACCATCCCCTGCTTGCTTTGAAGCCTTCTTCGTTTTCTGTTGACGTACCTGGCAGTTTACTTACGAGGTCGGTGTACAAGGCCTTTGCCTTCTCGCAGATAAAGTTCTCGGTCACGGTGTCACCTGCCAGCCGTTTCTCATTTATCCAAACCAGAAGCAACTTCTCTACATCTTCCAGAACACGTGGCCGTTGCTTTGATATTCTCGTGACTCCTTTCGCTGCATCTAGCCCCCTTATTTCTTCTTTCTTCTTTAATATTGTGCAAATGGTCGACGTAGACTTCTTATAAAATCTTGCAATTTCGGCCACTCGCATCCCTCGTTCGTACTTCTCGACGATTTCCTTCTTGACTTCCACCGTGATCATCTCCTTCTTCCTGCCTTTCTTTTCAACCTTTCTCTGCATGGGGGCCATTGCAAACGTTCACACAGATGCTGATTACAGCACAGTATTAACAAACTCTTGTCATAGACTGTATTTAATGGAACCGGCAATAAGGCAGCAGAGGAAAGGGTCTCTATCTGCAGGCAGCCTGACCTAGAATGAAGCAAAGCATTCCTAAGCTTACTCTTGTCTGGAAAAGCAAAGGACTGTCCATTGGTGCTTTGAAGTGACAAAAATACACCAGTGCCGGTTGTGGGCACCTTGTAACATTCTGAAAAATCACAGATATCTGCCAAACACCACAGCCTGAGACCAAACATCCAAGCATGGAAGACGATCACCCACAATCCCACAGAGAGAGAGAGAGAGAGAGAGAGAGAGAGAGAGAGAGAGAGAGAGAAAGAAGAACCATTGGCTCAGTTGTGATCACGTGACGTTCGGCGTTCTGTACTACCTGTATTGCAAGACATGGCTCGTTTATCAAGTTAAAATTTATTAGAGATGTTTGCTCATCTTGTGGAACACTCGCAGAACAAGTTACAATCCAAGGTTTTACTGTATTTTCTATTTTAACTTTTTTGTACTTGCTAAATATTCTACCATGAACACACTCCACTTTATATTCACAAAGAAAAGAAAACCACAAATGGTATCTTAAAAGTTAAAATAAACTATAAAGGAATCTTAGCTGCAGAAAGGAGACGGGGCCACCGTTCACTCCTCCATGAGCCCCCCGACAGGCCGCAGGGTTGGTGGCCATTTCCCACTGGACACCAGGTCCTCTCCCCACGGCCCTCGCTCTGCTGGACGGCTTTAAGCCCTCATCACCGGTTATCTGCTGCTGGCAAACAGACCGCCCCAAACTCAGTGGCTCAGAACAGAAAAAACATCCTGCCCTGGTCGCCAGGGGTCAGGCACTTGAGGCAGCCTGGCCCAGTGGCCCTGTGTGAGGGTCTCTGGCGGTCACAGCTGGAACAAGGCAGGGGCTGCGCTGTCTTGAGGCCCAGCTGGGGCCGGGGGCTCACGCAGGCTGGGAGCACACACCCGTGCGTGGCAGGAAGCTGCCAGCCCGGTGCCCGTGTGGCGGGAACTTTGCAGCCCGCTGCGTCCCTGCTGCTCACCACCTGCTCCAATTTTCTGTTTCTTCTCAGGTGTGTTTGCATAAGGCATCGATTTCTTGAGGTTTTCCCATTTACGACCGTGGTGCCAGTGTGGACGCAGAACATCTGCGCTTCTCATTAAGCCTGAGTGTTGTCTCACTTCACTGGTTTCCCTCTATCTCGTCAGGAGTTTATTTCATCGTTTGTTTTTCAAGAACTGGTGTTTGGTCTTACTGATTTTATTGTTTTAATTGAGACACTGACTTTTTTTTTTTTTTTTTTATTTACTTTATTTTTAAGTAATCTCTACACCCAACACATGGCTCCAACTCACGACCCCGAGATGCAGCGTCGCACGCTCGGGCCAGCCGGGCGCCCCGTCTTACCAATTTTATACTTTCTGATTTAATTAATTAATTAGTTAATTAATTAAGCTTTTCTCTTAATTAACTCCCTCTTCTTCCTTTTGGTTTCTTCCCTTTGCTTTTTACTTTTTTGGGCATGATTTCCTTCCTTTTGACTAAATACAGGCTACTTGGATTTGCCTTTTCCTCCGAACGGCTCACAGATATTCTGCTTCCTCCCGACCTCCAGAGCTGCTGTGCTGGCCTGGCTCCGTCCTCTGCAAACGGCCGTCACCGCCCTCTGGGACCTCCTCCGACCGGCCCCTCATCCTTGGATTTCGATTCAGCCCTGCATGTCTCAAGGTGTCACCCACTAGCTCGCTCACCTACTTCCTGCACCATAAGCTCTTTCCTTTCTCACAGGCTGTTCTACCAGAGTCACGGGGCGTAACGTGACGGTGTCGGTCGGCCCGAGGGCTCTGAGCCTTGCCCCTTTCTCGCTTCCCCCGCAGACAGCGGGCCATGCCTTGTGGTGGCCATGGCACAGGGTCCCCCACCGCTGCGAGAGGGTCTCATGTGTGGCCTGGCCCAGACACCCACCGTGAAGGGCCGCGTGCAGAAACTGGCTCAGAGACCGGTGGCGGCTCGTTCTGCGTTTGAAACCACAAGGCGAGGAACCGGCGCTGGCTTCGGCCTGAGAGTAGAGGGGCGCGTGAGGGCGCGTCGGTGCTGCCGGCCCAGGACTCCCATCGCCCAGAGGATGAGGGTCTGCCCAGCATGGAGTCCTGCAGGAGTGCTGACACGTTCCCTGTTCTACAGTCTCAACCGTGCACCTTAAAGGAGAGGAGTCTTGAGGCGCTTCCTGCGGGCACGGCTTCCCTGTCACACAGGCGGTCTCAGCCACCAAGAAGAGCACCCCGCAGCGGCCTGAGCTCTTCCTCGTCCCTCTGGTTTTCCTTCAATGTTTCCTGGGTGGTGGAGGGCGAGGTCCTCGGCGGAACTGGTGGCTTTGAGAGACGTGGTGCCCTGCGGCGGGTGCCTCCTCGCTGACCCCAGGAAGGGCCGGGTCTCAGGAAGCTGATCTCTAACACCATGCATTTCAATCACACCAAGACTATTTTTATTTCCTGAAGGAAAAATCTTATTTTTCTTTCATTTTGTCTTGGAAAGTGCCCAGTTTTTAAAGGAAAAAAAACAAACAAACCCGACTTCTTCGTATTGGGCTAAAACCAATTCCTGCCCGTTTCTTGGACATTCGTGCTCCAGAATTAACCACAGAGAAGCACTGCCCTCCTCTGCAAATAAGTTCCAGCACCATGCCGACCTCTATCTGAGTCATGCTCTTACCTGAGGAAATGGTTCCCTTTTCTGGACTCTTCTACTGAGGCAGGAACTGTGTGATCCACACAACCTTAGCGGGTCTGCCCGTAAAGCTGACAGGGAGGCAGCTGGTGGCGGCAGGAGCCTGGGCGGCCTCCCCTCCGATGCCACAGCCACTGCACGTCTGGGGAGGGTGCCAGGGCCCCCTGCAGAGGCCAGCTTCAGACCGGTCCTCAGGCCGCGGCCGCTCCAAACGCTGAAGCACCTACTTGGAACAGATTTTAGCAGATGTAAGTTTTCGAAACAACATGTCAGCAGCTGAATTTCAGAGCTGGAAGAATCTTAGGCTCAGTAATCACTCCAACTTTCAGGGCATCTGTAAAACAGAAAAACCTGTGATTGAATCCTTCTTTAAAAATGGTTTTAAATTAAGAATTTATTTTGAGATACACACGCAGTTCTGAGAGAAAGAGACATCTCATACACCCTTTATCCAGTTCTCAAGACGTTACCACAGTCAAAATCATAATGAGGGACTGACACCGACTCAGTCAAGATATAGAACGTTCCACCCCACAGGACCCCCCAGGGTTGCCCCTTTATAGCCGCCATTAATCTGTTAGCGGCCCCAAGCAACCACTAACCTCTCCGCTTAGATCATTTGTCACCTCTAGAAACGTATACAAATGGGATCAAAGTATGCGATCTCTGCCCACTCAGCATGCCCCTGAGCCTCCTTCCCCAAGCTGTGTGTGCCCACCGCCCATCCCTCGTCCACGTGTGGGTGCGAGTCTGCCTAACCGTTCGCCCACTGGAGGACAGCTAGGTTGTTTCCAGTTTGGGGCTTCATGAACAGAGCTGCGGTGAATGTTAGGGTATGGTGACAGGCACAGGGATGGGACTTTTTTCATCTTTTTATTATGGAAATAGAGAAGTCTAGAAAAGAGCCATGCGGCAGGTGCCCAAAGGCAATTCAAACAGTGGGACCACTGGGGAGCGAGGGCACAGAAAGGCCAGGCCAGAGCCCAGGGGAGGCAGGAGGGGCAGCCGGGGGGCTTGGGGGACCCGGAGGGGGTCATGTCCCTGAGGCCAGGGGGAGGATGAGCCATGCCCAGGGAGGAGGTTACTAGTGACCCTGACAGGTCTGCAGGAAGGCCACCCAGAGGCGGTGTGGGAGCAGCACGGTGGGAAAGGGAACCAGTGCTGCCGCCCACCTCCAGGCCAGCAGGACGGGGAGCCTCAGCCCCCACTGGGGAGGAAGCAGGTCCTCGGGGGCACAGGTGCCCTTCCAAGCACATCACAGGCGATGTCTGTGAGTCGTCACAGCGCTCTGCCAGGCCAGGACTCAGCGCTCCCATTCCTCAGGTAAGGAAGTCTATAGGGTCAGAGAGCTGGACCAGGATCACCCAGGGAGGAGACTCAGCCATAACGGAGCAGAGTAGGACCCAGGGTGTTCTCTTATGTGCATGAAAGGACAGAGCCTGTCTACGGGAGCATTTCTGGGGTTGGGTGTTGTGATGGCTCATTTTGTGTCACCCTGGCAAAGCCGTGGTGTCCACATGTTTGGTCAAACACAGTCACAGGTTGCTGTGAAAGCATTTTTTATATGAAATTAACATGTACAACAGTAGACTTGTCCTAAAGCAGATGACCCTCCCTAACGTGGGTGGGCCTCATCCAGTCAGGGGAAGGCCTTAAGAGAACAGAGTGAACTCTGCCCCCAGACTCAAGTTGAACCCTGAGCTCTTCCCTGGCTCTCCCGCAGATTTTGGATTTTCCAGCCCCCACAGCTGCTCAAAGTCAATCCATCTCTCTGTACACCTGTTGGTTGTTTCTCTAACACAGGTGTGAAGGATGTGACAGCAGGTAAGACCTGTATGGGAGTGTCGGTAGGGACGTGTGCCCCCGAGAGGCTGGGGCCCCTGCAGGGAGAGGCTCCTGGCCCCGGAGGGCCTCCACTTTCTAGTGAATGAGGTTGTGCAGGGCACAGGGCAGGGGCTCCGCCTGCCACAGGGGTGGGTTGGGCTGAGTTAGTCCTGCCCTCTGAGCCTCCATCTGGGGCAGGGACAGGGAGCACAGGACCGACGGGCCCCAGAAGAGCCACTGGCACGTCACCACGACCTGGTTTTCCACGAGTGAGACTCGGGGCCTCCCCCCGAGTTTCCCCCCGAAGTTGAGCGAGGGTGAGCGCGGGCCGCCGCCGTGGGAGACCCCAGACCACCGTGGCCCGCCCCCCGCCCCAGGACCGGCCCCCGCGGCTCTCCCCTCCCAGCGGAGCCGGAACGACGACGCCTTCGCTCCTCGCAGACTCGGTCCGCGGGCTGGCGGGGACAGGGGCCGCAGTGGAGGACCCACCCCCACCACCTTCAGGGCCGGCCAGGCCGCCGGCTCGGCCACAGCCCCGCTCGGCCCTGCCTGGCTCCCCGCGCCCCTGCAGACCCCTAGACCGCCCCACCTCGGCCCGCGCCCGGGCGGTCTCTCACCTGAGCCCGCGGGGTCCGCCCGGAACCCTGGCCCGGCCGCGGCGGTAGCGGCAGGCCCGGACGGCTTTCCCCGGCGCACCGAGACCCACACTGCCGGAGGCGCCGCGGGCTGCGGAGAGCGAACTCGGGGAGCTCCGGACGGAAGTCCGGAGGGGCGCGGCATAAGCGGGAGGCGGGGCCGGATGCAGAGGGGCGGTCCCTACGGGGGCGGGGCCGTGGGGAGGGGCGGGGCCGCTCTGCCGCGAGAGGGCGCTCTGGGCAGCAGGAGGCGTGGCGCACCCGCGGCTCGTGGACTCCGCGCGCTCCCAGCGCCGCGTCCCGCCCGGATACCCTGCCGGCCTCGGAGTGGGGGCCCCACTTCCCCACGCTAGTCTCCCGACCCTGAAGGCCCTGCCTCGCGGCCCTCGGCCCGCAGTCGTCCCGCCGGACCCCTCGCGGGACCCCCACCGCCGCCGCCGGCCGCGCCCGCCGCGCTCCCGCCCGGAAGCGCGGACTTCCGCCGCACGGTCCCGCGGGTGTCCACGCCGCCATGCCCTCTCTCGGGGACCTGCTGCGGGAATGGGACCGGGGCGCGCAGGCGGTAGCGCGCGGGGACTGGGACTGTGCCCTGCGCCTCTTCTCGGGCGACCCGGAGCCGTCCGCCAGGATGTGCTTCAACGTGGGCTGCGTGCACCTGTTGGCCGGGGACCCGGAGGCCGCGCTGCGGGTGAGCCGGGGGCCTGACAGCCGGGCGCCCCCAGGGTTGGTCGCGGAGACCCCACCTCTTGGGGAGGCTGTTCTCTGGCCCTGGGGAACCTTACTTACCTTGCTCCGGGTCAAGGAGCGGTGCGATAAAGACCCAGCTACAGGGATGAGCCCGGGGTCCCCCCCCACCCCCCGCCCTTCTTCCTGATAGTCACCTGGGGATGTCCCCCCAGGGTTCCGCCTCAATGAACACCTGAAGCAGGTGGGAACTGTGTGATCGGGGGATCCCACCAGAACCGAGTCTGGGCCATGATGGAGGCGCTGGGCTCCCTCACCACCTCCACTAGGTGATGACCACGTGCCACACTCCCCAGTCAAGGAGAAAGGCCGGGGCTCTTGCTAGTGGTTCAGGTGCTCACGGTCTAACATATCCGGAAGTAGGCTCGAGGCTGGATCTTGCTTGGAGGGGACTTACCTGCTTCCCGAGGTGTAGAGCTTAGAGCAGGGGACTTCATCAGATGCCTGTGGCAATGGCAAGGAGATGAGGTCTGTCTCGTCTGATCTGAGTACTTCTGTTTCCCAATCTGTCCCCCAAAACAGAACCAAGACTCAAAAGTGCACACGGGCACACACACATACCTGCCTCTGCGGAGGGGGCAGCACCGAGCCACTCGCCGCCTTTTAAATGCTTTGTGTTCTTTAAAGTGATTCATGTTCCGCAAAAATCCAGCAGCACTCTGCTCATTGTTCTGGTCCCCAAATCTCCCCAGTAAAAAGAAACAGGATCCTACAGCTGTGGAGACCATCAGTGACAGTTACCTGGAAAATGACACAAATGAAAAGAGAATTAGGTATTGTAGGAGAGTGCCCATGTCAATATCTTGCAAAAATTCACCACGGGAGTTGGGGGGGGGGGGCGGGTAGAACTGGGCAAATCTTACAAGGGATCTCCTCTGTCATTCCTTGCATCTGCATACAAATCTACAATTCTCAGGAACAATTTCAGTTTTAAAATGTTACCTAAAAACGGGAACACAATCGCTGACAGCAGGTAGTTCAACAGCGAATGGTAGATGTGAGGGCAATCCAGTTATCACTTACTTATAAACTGATTTAGCCAGACAGAGGGGCCAGAGGTGGTGAGCAGAAGAATATGGTATTAAATCCTCTACCCAATAGGAGAGGGAGGACTGTGGAAAGACAATAAAATTAAGTAATTAAAGCATGAGCACATTAATTGGAAACGTGGAGATTTTTGAAAGCAGACGGAATTGCTGCGATGAATACAAGTGTCTCTGGGGAGCAGGGCGGGTGAGGAAGGTGTAGAGAGGACTGTGGTCTGTCGATAGGAACCTATGCGAGCCTGATTTGGTTGCTGTTCCTGGCAGGGTGGCAAACAAATGGACTTCTCTGGCACTGAGCGCCCCCCGCATCAGGGCCTCCGTGCATCCCTTCAACCTTGGGTCAAACCCAGGGCTGCACAAGCCCCCCATTTGGCCAGATTGTAAGAGCATGAAGCCCCTCCGACGGATTGCCTGTGTCTAACTGAGAGCCACTGTCCTTGTTAGGAACAGACAACATCATTTCTGAGTGAGGTGTAGGGAAGAGCTGTGCTTTACACACACACTAAAACTTTTGTTCTTTCTGATTCTAATAGATAAGGAGTGTGTCCTTTCATGAGAACTATCAGAAATAGGGTTGTCATGGACTCTGGGTCTGGAGTTCTTGTCCAGCAAGAAAGCAGACCCAGGATTCAAAGCGGGAGACGACTAATGTCCGGGAGAGGACAAGAGCCCCGAGTAAGGGTTCTTGCTCCATTTTTATTAGGATCAGAAGGCTTACCAACATGGCGATGGACGTGCACAAAGGGACAATGAAACTGCGAACATTAACTCGTGGACGTGAGGGAAAGGGGGTCTTGAAGACATTCGGGGTTAGGGGTTTGGGTTAACACAAAACAAAATCCTGGCTCCTAGCGAAAGGTTGTTTACAGCAGACTTGACTTGTTTACTACCGAAACTGGCCTAGGGGACCAGAAAGACTGAGCAGGCTACCTCTGGGTCAACAAGGCACCTTTCTTTTGCTAATTAGCTCTGCCCTGGGCAACTTCACCCGCAGCGTCTATAGCCCTATTTACCTGTTTACCTAATTTGGTCCTTCCTTCCTGTGAAAGCAGCTTTCTGCTATTAAACTAAGTTGGGGGGCTTTTCCGCCCTGGATACCTAATGTTGTTCACCTCACCTTGGATGTTTTCATCCTGAGAGTCCCTCTTCCTGTGCCTTTGTCCTATACTGGGACCTTTGTCGCCCTTTGCCTAATCTCCTTTACCCAAACTTGGGTGCGAACATCCTGTGGCTTTCTAGTTTTTCACGCCTTGTTAACCCATCCTGCAGGCTCAGGGAATTCTGAAGTTTATTTCCCACATAGGATTTAAGTTTTTTTTTTATTTTTATTTTTTTAACGTTTATTTATTTTTGAGACAGAGAGAGACAGAGCATGAACGGGGGAGGGTCAGAGAGAGGGAGACACAGAATCGGAAACAGGCTCCAGGCTCTGAGCTCTCAGCACAGAGCCCCACGCGGGGCTCGAACTCACGGACTGCGAGATCATGACCTGAGCTGAAGTCGGCCGCTTAACCGACTGAGCCACCCAGGCGCCCCTTAAGTTTTTTTTTAATGTTTATTTTTGAGACAGAGAAAGACAGAGCATGGACGGGGGAGGGTCAGAGAGAGGGAGACACAGAATCCGAAGCAGGCTCCGGGCTCTGAGCTGTCAGCACAGAGCCCGACACGGGGCCTGAACTCACGAACCGTGAGATCATGACCTGAGCCGAAGTCGGACGCTTGACCGACTGAGGCACCCAGGCGCCACTCCCCACATAGGATTTTAAAAAGACAAAAATCTTGCATAACTGCATCCCCCAGAGGTAACCATCATTAATGTGCCACAGTGTTTCCTTTTTTTGTACCCCCTTGTCATTACGGTAAACAGACTGGACTGTGACTGTGTTCTCTGCACCTCGGGAGCTCAGGCTGGTTTAGGTCGTGCCACTGAGGGAAACTGAATGGTGATGCCCTGCATGCAGGCTGTTGTGGGGCCCCGTGAAATTCCTTGGCCCCCCGTCACTGGTCATCTGTCTGGGCTGTATCTGTGACACAGGGGTGATGGAATTGCAGACCTTGGTGATCTGTGGGCGTTTCTGTCCTCAGGCATTTGACCAAGCAGTGACCAAGGACACTTGCATGGCTGTGGGCTTCTTCCAGCGAGGAGTGGCCAGCTTCCAGCTGGAGAGGTGAGCACAGAGGTGTCTCGTTTCTTCTCTGAGGGCCCTTTGTCTCTGCAAAGTCCATTCTTGTGCTCCCCGCCTCCTCTCTCCCCATGGGGCACCTTCTCTTGCCCACCCCCTCCTCCATAGCTTCAGGGAAGCCTGGAAGAGGACACTGTGGTCACGCTGGAGGGGCACGCAGGGAACAGCCACACGGTGAGCCCTGTCTCTGTGCTGAGGTTCACAGGGCGCTTTCACGGGCACTTCTTCCTTTGTTCCTCGCCACATCTTTGCTGCAGCAGGGATGGCGGGATTACACCCATTCTGCAGATGAGGAAACTTCGAACAGGGCTGCAGGAATGGTGTGTCCCAGGGCAGGGAGGGGGTTCGGGTCCTCAATGCTCACCTGGGCTCTTTGCACTGTGGTCCTTCCCAGAGGAGGAAACCTTCTGCAGGACAGGCCTGGCTTCCCCCTACCCCACCTAGCCCCGGGACAAGCCTCACGGCAGGCAGGCCCCATGCCAGGGCAGGCAGGCTCTGGGGACAACCTCCTCCTCTCATGGGTCCAGGAGCCTCCTTGGAGGAGATGGGGATTCTAGTGGAGGCCAAGGAGTGTCCAGCCGGTCTCTGCGGCAGGAGGCCCACAGGGTTGGGGGTCCTATGAAGCAGGAGGGAAATGTGGAAGAGGGTCTGGGGTACAGACAGAGGCTCTAGGCAGCAGAGTGAGTGAGGTCCCCAGGAATCAGGACTGGATCCGAGCTGGCATCACCTCACACCCCGGATGTGGTGCCCCCATGCCCCTCACAGCCAGTCTGTCCATGACCCGTGTGTTGGGACTCGAGGGCCCACCATGTGCTGAGGCCTGGGTGACCACCACTGCCCCCTAGCAGGTGTCCCTGGAGCTGGGGTGGTGGGGAGGCTGGGGCAGGGCTTGGCCCCTTTCCCTGCAGCCACTGAGGTCCCCCTCGCTGCTGGCTCCCCCACTGCCCACAGGTTCCAGGAGGCCCTGTGTGACTTCCGTCTGGCCCTGGCACAGCTGAGGGACAACACCGCCATCGACTATACACAGCTGGGCCTGCGGTTCAAGCTGCATGCCTGGGAGGTGAGCTTGCACCGGGAAGTGTGGCCTGCTGGGGCTCTGGGGGTGCTGTCTGCGGGTGGCCCGGGTGGTCCTTCAGGCCCCGTCCTCTGGGTTCCATCCTCTTCTCACTGTCACAGGTGGGGCCGTGTTGACCGAGGCTCCCTCTGGCCACTCTTTCATCCTGAGGAAGCCGGAGGGTAGAAGAAGTTAGAGGCCACCAGGAGTGCTTTGCCCAGGAGAAGGGCAGGGGAGGGGCAGAGAGCAGACAGGTGAAAGGCAGGTGGGGTCAGGAAGCAGCACAGCTTGGCTCTCTGTGGCTGACACCAAGGGAGGGGAGTGGAGAGGACACCGTAGTGCTCCCGGAAACTGGCTGCCTTGCAGCCTTCTCCCAACAAGCGGTGTTGCAAGAAACAAGTCGTGGGAAAGCCCCTCCAGGTGGGGTCCCCTGGCCCAGGGCACTGAACAGTGCAGGGCGGTGGGGGGGCGCGGGGAGGAATGGCCTGGCAGTGACCCCCACCTGGCCTTGTAACAGGAGTCTCCAGAGGGCGGCCAGCTGGCTCTGGGGGTGTGGTGTCACCTGGCAGGCCACGGGGACAGAGGGCCGCGCGGAGGGAGTGTGTTGATTTCTCTTGACGTTGGGCCAAGTTGGGTGGCACTTGCTGCCTCGGTGGCAGCAGCAGGGGCTCAGTGGGGAGGTCGGGTCCCAGGAGCACCAGGCGACTTTGCTTCTGCCCTCGGTACGTCCGGCCGCGGCAGCCTTAACCCAACCCAAACTGTCTGTTAAACGTCTTGTGACACGGGGGTGGGGACGGGGACAGGACAGAGAAATGGGTTCCTTGGACGGCACCCCAGACTCATGCACTGACAGGACAGCACACAGACGAAGGGGCCGCAAAAGGGGTTTGGCCAGATGCAGAATGGGGGTGAGGCAGGCAGAGAGGATGCTTCCCGCTTCCAGAAATCCGCCCCTGATTTTTGGAGCAGAGAAGCGCCAGAGCGATGAACCGCTCCGGATGGGGGGGTCTGGAGAGTGAGGCCTGCCCGGCAGAGCCCCGCACCGGCGCCGCCACGGACCGGCTGCCTCGCCCTGAGCCAGGCTCCTGGGCCAGAAGAGCCCTCGCTGTTGTGGCTCGGGCCGGGGGTGGGGTTGTGGGAGGGGCTGGGGTGGGGCGGGGTCAGCGGAGGGGCTGGGAGTGGGTCCGGGGGAGGGGGTGGGGGACGGGCTGGGGGACGGGCAGGGGGCCGGGGGTGGAGCCAGGGGAGGGGCGGGGGTGGGGCCGGGGGTGGGGCCAGGGGAGGGGCTGGGGTGGGGCCGGGAGAGGCGCCGGAGGGGAACTGGAGGTGAGGCCAGGAGAGGGGCTGGGGGTGGCACTGGGAGCCAAGGCCTGAACGGGAGGGGGTGGGGGGGAAGGGCGGGGAGGTCCGGAATCCGGGCCAGAAGGTCTGATCTAGGAGTGAGACCTGGGAGGGGACCATGAGACTGGAGCTGGAGCTACATAGTGGCACTGAGGGCGAGGCCAGGAGAAATGTCGGGGGTGGGACTGGGGGCACGCCCCGGGGTAGAATCTGGGGCAAAGGCGGGGCAAGGCGGGGGGGGCGGGGGGGGGGGGGTTGAGACCCAAAGGCGAAGGGGACTAAGGGAGGGAGTGGGCTGTCCCCTGGCTCCCAGGTGCTCTTCAACTTGGGGGCCGCACAGTGCCGCCTGGGTCTCTGGGCTGAGGCCACCCGCAGCCTAGAGGAAGCCCTCTCCAAGGGGTCAGAAGGGGCCCGAGACCACCTGTGCACTGCCCTGGACCAAGTGCAGGTGAGGGGGGAGGGCAGGGAGGAAAGCAGGTCGTCCCCACCCCTTGGGGTTGTTGGTCCCATAGCCCACTGTGCAGGGCTCATATCTATACAGGCCCCCCAAGACTTTCTAGAGGGAGGCAGCCCGTGTGCCCAGGTGCGGGGGCTGGGGAAGGACTTCCCGTAGTCTGTGACAAGTGGGTGGAGGGGCCCCCTGAGACCACCGCCCTGGTCAGATGCTCAGGTCTGCGTTGGCCGGACCCCCTCCAGAGACAGGTGCACCTGCAGCCTCGGCAGGGCCCCAGGGGTGAGGTCTTCCGGCCCCACAGGTGGCACCTGGAGCTCCTGGAACCCGTGGATTTCCTGGGCAAGGCCAAGGTAAGGGGGCAGCGTCTCGCTTCCCAGCCCCGGTGCTCAGGAGCCAGCAGCAGCCAGCAAGCTGGGGAGGGACCGGCCGCCCCCAAGCTGCAGACATACGGGAGCTTCCTAGGTCAGAAGCAGTGTCTCCAGGTGGAGTTTACAGATCCCGGGCTCTTGGAACCAGGACACAGAGGCCACCAGAAGTTGGCTGCAGAGGAGGGAGCTCATGCCTTTTGACGGGGATCCCCGAGGCTCCCCCCCGCCTGCCTCCACTTCAGCCATGCTTTTCTGGCCTCAGAATCTCCTTGGCTCTGTCTGCCTGCATCTCTGCCCCGGACAGTGAGATCTCAGGGAGGCCCGAGGTAGGCTGGCCCGGGCCACTTCATGCCTACCCCTTGGCCAGGGCCGGGCAGCACCACCAGAATCACAGAACACTGGGGAACACAGGGAAATGACTCCTGTGCGCACAAAGGAAAATTCACATTGACTTCAAGCTGGTGGCCCTTGGGTTAGCCCCGGCACCCCCGAGGTCACCAAGGGCCAGCGTGCTGCATGTGACCGTGTTAAAAGTGCTGGCGAGGTCACCTGCCACAGACACCTCATGTTCGCAAACATCTGCTGGTGGGGGCCAGGCGGTTCTGAGCTGCGTTGATCAGTTTAGAGTCCACTTATCACAGTATAAGACCTCTAAGAAACAAAAATATTTCAAAAATTGTACTCAAAATAAGTTGAAACTCTCAGCACAGATGTCTTCCTTTATCAGACGTATTCTTCCTACCTTCCCAGCCCCCATGGTGGCGGTCTGGCAGCTTGGGTCAGGCCCCTGCCCAGCAGATGGGAGACTCAGGGGGGTGCAGTGGGTGGCAAGGGCTGGGAGCCAACGTCACAGAGCCCCCTGGGGGTTGGGGCTGGTGCCTGCTGACCCGGCTGTCCCCCTGCTGTCCCCCTGCTGTCCCTTACCAGGTGGTATCCTCTGCCTTCCCTGCCGACCGGCAGGAGGACATCCAGCCTCAGCAGCCCCAGGTGGGTGGTGGCCTGCCAGCCAGCCCGGCTTTCTCTGTCAGTTTGCAGGCCTGAGCCCTTCGCACCTTTTTACTGTTACGGGAGGAAAATGCTCTGGACCGTCCCCAGTGTTCCTCTGATCTGGAATCGGGACTAGCAGGCCTATTCTGTGCGAGAGTCTATAAAAATCACGCAGTCTTGCTTGGGGGGGTGGGGAAGAGCATTGCTAGGCCTCCCCACCCCGAACTCACCCACCGGGGTCTGCATCCTGAGAGAGGATGGCATTCTGTGCCCACAGGTTCAGGGTGCAAATGGCAGAGCCAGGCCTGGAGCCGCCCCACGGTAGGAAGGAGCGTCCCTCCTGTTGGGGCAGAGGCCCTGGTGTGAGGCCTGAGGCCGGAGCCCCCATGCAGACCTGGCCAGGGGCCAGGACTGTCACACCCCCTTCCCAGAGTGGATGTGGCCGGAGCCCCTGGTGCCAGGGGAGGGGTGTCCCCCTCTCATAGAGCCGTCACTCTGGCCCTGGCGGGCACCAGAGGGGAGTTGAGACTGCGGTCATGATGACTCCAAGCAGCGCAAAAGCTCAGAGCCAAGGTGCCCAGGGAGGGTGCTGGCGGGACTGCAGCCTGGCGTGATTACGCTTCCGGCATTGCCAGACTGGAGCCTCACAGATGGGGCTGTCCCCACTCAGGAGAGGGGCTGGTGCTCAAGGTTGCGCGACGTAGAGCCAGCCCCACGCCCTGGGGCCCTGCTCGGACCTAGCCCTCATCTCCACACTCCAGGCCCTCCTCAGGCCGTCCGGGAGGAAGTCCTGAGGTCAGGGGTCCCCCCCTACCCCTAGGGCTGCAGTCACCGGGGCCTGGAAAACCCGCACCGCCCGTGGTCCCAGGAGGCCCCCCGAGACAGAGACACAGGTCGGCCCCGGGCAGGCAGGGCAGGCTGACCACCATGCGCCCGTCCTCTCCGATGAACAGGTGGGTGACCCCGAGATGGGGAACAGCAGCCACAGCCGGGCGCTCTGCGGGTCTGGGGCGGGTGACCTCGTGCCCTGCTGGGGGACAGAGCCTTGGCTTTCTCTGTCGGGTCAGAGACAGGGCCGGAGCCAGACACCGGGGTCGGGGGGGCCTGCTGATGGCCGTCCTCACCCGGCCGTAGGCCTTGGGGGGCCTGGCCTGCAGCCTGTGCATCTGGGTCTTGGGTCTCGTGCCATCCAGCCGTGGCCCTTGGCACCCCAGCCCTCCTTCCTGGACACCGGCTTCTCCCAGGCAGGTGCAGCCAGGAGGGGCGTGGCTGACCCCCTCCCACACCAGCACCAGGAGAGGGGCCTCCACGCACAGAGCAGGCGGTTGAACTGAACAGGCATTTTATCAAAGGACTTCATGAGGGAATATGCGGTCACTTCCCTTTCTTTTCCCTGGTGCTCAGCTAACTCAAGTTGAACGGACCTGTGCCCTTAGCGGTTATGCTCTGTCACAGCTGTGCTTTATTAACTTCCTGCATGCGGTTAAAGCTGCATTTACTAAGTTCATGGTACTTAGGGGTTTTAGGCCCTCGACCCTCCTGGCACAATAGCGAATAGCTTCTGAAGTGCGTTAACCAGCTGGTAAATACGCTGAAGTCCAAATGCTTCCTTTACCAATGAACTTCCAGACCCTCACCTGAAGTCAGAGTCAGGATGGCCTGGACCCCGGGGCCTCTCTGGGGTGCCCTGCTGCCCCTGCAGCACATCCAGCATAGGGTGAGGTCCAGCTGGTCCCTGGCCTGGGTCCTCAGGCTCCGCCTGGGACCACCCGGGATGACAGCTTCATCCGCACTGACGTGAGGCAGCCTGTCTGTGGTCGCTAGGACCGTGGGGACCCGGTGCCTGCCCCGAACACACCCCAGCACGGGTTGCATTTCTGGCTTGCTGGTGGTCAGCTGGTTCACAGGCCGTACGCCTCACCGCTGGGCCTGTGCTGGGCCTGCTTCCACAAGCCGGGGACACTGCCCCACCCGCAGGGCCCCCATCCCTGGCCCCTGCTCCAAGCCTGTGGCTTTCCCTGCAGAGGCCCAGTGTGGAACAAGCTGGCAAACAGGTTCCTCCAGGTAAGGGCTCCTGAGCTGCAGGCGGTGGGCAGGGATACTGGGGGAAGGGGGCAGGCATCTGGGGGTGTGGGGAGCAGCCTCTTTGTGCCCTAAGGAGGAGATTGGCTACCTGTGCTTCCCAGTGGGCGAGTGGTCCAGGCAGGTCCTCTGCTCCAAAATATTCCACCTGAGAACCTGCTCTGTTAACCTCCACAGGGCTGCGGGTGGCAGGGGAGCCAGACCCCGGCCCTTCTGAAGACCCCTCTCATGCTGGGGTAAGAGCCTTGGTGTCACCCCCACTCTTCTGGTATTTGGGGCCCTGAGGCTAGGCCCCATCCCTTCAAATGGCCCTGGGGACCCCAGCTGATGAGCAACTTACAGGCCTGTAGCCCCAGCCCCCTGCCACCGTCTTTGTCCCCACCCTCAGCCCCAGCTCGAAGGCCACCCCAGTTGGGCCTTGTGCATGGAGATTTGGGGCTTTACAGGCTGACCACTGCCTTTCTGCCTTGTCCCAGGGAGTGGCCGTGGGGGACCCTGAGTCCTTGGTGACCCTCATAGTGCAGTGTGCCTTCACACTGGCCCTGAAGGTCCCAAGAGGAGCTGACCTGTCCAGCCTGCGGACCCTGCTGAGCCAGGCCCTCCCCCACCAGGCCCAGCAGGGGCAGCTCAGGTGAGCCAGTCAGAGGTGGGACCTGAGGTCTCTGAGCCTGGCCCAGGGCAGAAGCCCCAGGGCAGGGGTTGGAAGAGGGGCTGGTACATCTGTGCCCTGGCAGAGAACCCCCCCCACCCCCACCCCCCGCTCACTTGGAGGGGTTTCTCTGCAGTTACCAAGACCCCAGCAACGAGGGGCGCTGGGTCCCCCTTGCTAGGGAGGAGGTGCTACAGAGGGCCTGGCGGGACAAGGCGGCCAGCCCTGGGGTCCTGCGGCTCCAGTGCCGGGTGAGCCCCAGGAGAGCCCGGTGTGGGTCCCGGTGTGGGTCCCGGTGCGTGCGGGGCGGGGGAGGCCCTGGGGCCCTTCTGCAGCCGGCCCACCCTGGAGCCCTCCCCTGCCACAGGGAGCTGGCGGCCGGCCTGTCCTCTACCGGGTGGTGGCCCGGCACAGCTACTCTGCCCAGGGGCCTGAGGACCTGGACTTACAGCCAGGGGACATCGTGGACGTCCTGTGTGAAGGTCAGTGGGGCGCTGGGGCCAAAGGGGTTTCTGTGAGCAGATACTATCTGATGTGCCCTAAGGAACACTGACATCCCCTCGCGTGCAGTGGACCCGGCCTGGTTGGAGGGCCACTGTGATGGCCGCATCGGCATTTTCCCCAAGTGCTTCGTGGTCCCAGCTGGACAGTACATGTGAGGAGCCCAACACCCCCACCTGGAGTCCCACATACCCCAAGCCCAGTGAGGAAATCGGCCCTAGGAAGTCCCGTGGCAAGAACAGTTTTAATAAAGGAATCTTCCCCCCACTGAGGTGTGGTCTGTGTTCTTGGCTTGTCCACTGTGAGGGCCCGATGGAGGCTTTGAGGATGGGGGATGGGGCTGCTCCCAGAGAAGCCTAGGAGCCTGGATACCTCCCCTCAGGCTGAGTGATACCCCCGTTCGGGCCGGGCCCCTCCGCCAACCTCCTGAAGCCCTGCCAGCCTCTCCCAGGGAGCCGACCCCTTCTTCAGCAGTCACTCCCACGTCCGGGCTTGACCGGGCCCCACGTCCCGCTAACACTGAAGGTCACAGAGCCTTGGAATGCTGCAGGGGCCCCTGTGGCCTGGCATTTATCACCTGCCGCCCTGGGGAGGCCACAATATCTCCTGCATCCACGGGGGCCATCTGACCGTGGGGCCAGAGCCCACGGGACAAGGGGACCCGGCAGGGGTCAGGAGATCAGGGAGGCTCTGACCAGCTCAGACCGTGGGAGCTGAGCCCGTGCCTTCCACCATCAGGCGGCCGCCCAGCTTAGCCCTGGGGCCAGAGGAGCTGGCCTGCCACAGCCCCCAGAGTAACCGTGAGAGTCAGCACGGCAAAGACGACCCCGGCCGCCCAGATGCCATAGCTCTGTGCCCGCCACTGGGCAGGCACCTCGGCCGGGATCATCCTGGTCAGGTTCAGCATGTAGCCCAGCGTCCAGCCCATCTCCGTGCCACCAGCCTGTGGGACACATGGGCTGCTCAGTGCCGTGGGTGGCTGCCCTGGAGCCCCTGACCCACCCTCGTCCTGGGCCAGGTGGTCACCTGCTTGCGGAACTCGATGCCAGGCCAAGTCTCCTCACTGAACCCGTAGCCCTCAAGCAGCAGCGTGAGAATATACAGCCCCGAGGTACAGTAGTCACGAAGCCAGCGGTCCTGCCCGGGCGAGCTGGCCTCCACCTGGGGGCCCGGGAGGTGAGGAGCCAGTTGGTGTCCCCGCTCCCAGCCTTCCAGGGACAGGGTCCCACCAAGTCCCGGCCTGCTGAGGTCTGTGCCTGCGACAGCTGCAGCTCGGAGACCCAGGGCGGCCCTGGGATCCACCCACCTGCTTCCAGGGCCTCTGGCAGAACTCCCAGATGGTGGCGTTGACGGTGGCCAGTGGCTGCTTGGAGGTGAGATTCAGGAAGTGGAAGGTGTAGTAGAAGTTGGAGAAGGCCTGGGGGCGGAGGGGGGTGATGAGCTGTGTGTCTTCCCTGGGCACTGGGTGATGCCCGGTGGGCCCGGGTCAGAGGAGCCCTGGACAAACCAGGCAAAGTCCCCACCTGCCCCCATGCGGGGCCCCAGAGTTCCCAAGAGCCCGCCTGTGCAGGGCTCATCCTGGGCCCACCTGGGGTCAGACCCCTGGGACCGGGGCCGTGGAAGGAGGCTGAGACCCTGGGGAGGACGGGGTAGGGAGCTCACATAGAACTGGCCCCGCACAGGGGGCTGGTAGACCCCATTGAAGGCACAGTGTCCTCGGCCCTGGCAGCTGGAGAAGTTGAAGAGGCCCCGGATGGCTGAGATACAAGCCCCGGGGTTCCCTGTCCCTTCCACAGTGAGGTTCCCGGCCAGCTCTGGAGGGGCTGCTGTGTGCACACAGGGGGACTCGTAGAGGGCGGCCGGGGACAGCGTGGCCCAGTAGCCGCTGTGGTAGCATGGGTGGCGGACCAGGGGGCCGGAGCTGCTCTGCGGGAGGGCAGGGAGGTGGCCTTGAGCCCAGCCCAGGGCCACAGGCCGCCCCAGCTCGCCTCCCCCTCCTCTGTGGCCCAGCCGACCTGCACCAGCTGTGCCAGAAGCCTGCTCAGCATCTGGTCCCGCCCGAAACAGAGGTAGCTGTGGGTGTAGACACTGTGCTCAGATCCGTAGAGGCGGAAGGTGGTCTGGGTGCTCTTGTCCAGTATGGGGCCTCCAGGCACAAAGGTGATCTGGGTGGAGGCTCCACCCATGTCCAGGGCGCCCACCAGTGTCCCCTCCAGAGGCTGGATCCATTCTCCAGAGAAGGAGTACTGAGCACAGACAAGGGGCACTGAGTCCTGGGACCAGCCGCATTGACCCACCGCCCCTGGTCATCCAACCCCCACCCTCGGGCAGCACACAGCACCTTGACCAGCATGCCCAGGACGTAGTTAATGGTGATCCAACCTAAAGCACCCTCGTCCTGCCCGGCCAGAAGCTCAGCACCCCAGAAGTCCAGGGGGGACTTGCCCAGGACCTGGGTGACCGCCTCGAAGATGTCTCTTGCCTGAGAGCTATTCTTCTGGCTGGACAGAAAAGACCAGCAGCCCGAGCTGGCAGGAGACCCACACCCACTCCACTCCGCCCGCTTGCCCAAGGCATTGACACCACGGCTCTCGGAGCTGTTCCTCACGGATGTGCCACAGGCCCCAAGTCAGCCCGGCTCACCTGAGTAGCCTCATGCCAGCCGTGGCCCCCAGGAACATGGGCGTCTTCCGCTGCTGTGCCTCTGGGATCAGCGCCAGCGCTTCCTCCAGGCAGCCCTGCAGGCTCTCACCGGCTTGTGCAGGATTGGAGGCGTAGGAGGAGATTCCAGGCCCTGAAACACAGCACCCCAGGCCGAGGTTCCAGGCCTGAAGGCTGGGCTGGGCCGGAAGGGCCTGTGGGGAGTTGAACAGTGTCTCCGCCCCCCACCGCCCCCAAAAGGTATGCCCATGTCCTAACCACTGAGATCTTTGAGTGGGATTTTATTTGGAAAAGGGATCTTTGCAGATGTAATTAAGTTAAGGGTTTTAAGATGGGATCATTCTGGATTCCCTGGGTGGGCCCTAAATCCGATGACCCGTATCCTCTAATTTAAAAAAAAAATTTTAACGTTTTATTTTTTGAGAGAGAGAGAGACAGAGCAGAGGCAGGGGAGGGACAGAGAGAGGGAGACACCGAATCAGGCTCCAGGCTCTGAGCTGTCAGCACAGAGCCCGACGCAGGGCTTGAACTCACGAACCGGGAGATCGTGGCCTGAGCTGAAGTCGGACGCTTACCCGACTGAGCCACCCAGGCAACCCCTGATGACCCATTTCCTTCTAAGGGAGAGGAGAGGGAAGGTCAAGGCACATGAGGAGGAAGGCCACGTGAGGTTGGGGGGAGAGGTTGGAACGATGTGGCCACAGCCCAGGAGCCTCCAGAAGCTGGAAGAGGCAGGAAGGACCGGGCAGGCCCTGTACCACTTCTTTGCAGGCACATGTAGGTTCTGGTCCAGTTCCACACTGACCATCTGTGCCACTTGGGTAATTCACTCAACCTCTCTGAGCCACTTTTCCTGTAGGTTCATCTGCTGATTTGCTAAAGGATGTAAATGTGGCTCAGCTGGCTCCAGCCTGTACCGCCTCCCAACCCTCCGCCTCGCCGGGAATCCCTCCCAGACAGCAGCCGACAGCCGTGCGCACCCGCCCGCTGTCCCCAGAGCTGCCCACTGACCTTTCGCCTGGCAGACCAGGGCCTGGCTGACCACGCCCGTGTCGTTCTCCTTGTCTGCCGGCCACCGGTACACAAAGAGGGACGTATGGGAGGACCCCGCGTCAAACACAATCCCAAACTGAGAGTGACAACAAGGTCAGGAGGGCGTGGGGCCAGCGCCCAGCCCAGCCCAACCTCCCCACTGCTCGGGGTCTGGGGGCCTACCTTGGTGTCTGTGGGCAGGAGGACATCAGTGGCCTCCACCAGGATGAGAATGAGCGTGGTGAGGCCTGAGGCCACTGCCGCCCCGAGCAGTGCCGTGAGAACCCGTGGCTTCCAGGTCAGCCCCATCAGGGCAGGGCAGGGCAGGGCTGGGCTGGCACCTGCGGGTGTGGGCAGCAGTGGGCACCGGACGCCCCTTGCCGCAGACACTGCTGCCCTGGAGAGCCACCCTGTCCTCCCTGGGGCTCAGCATGTCTGAGCTCAGTCAGTGGGCAGAGCGGAAGACCACACCACAGGAGCCGGGCCTGCCCAGGAGTGCTGTGGAGCCAGGGTCCAGCCTGGGACACACAGTGCTGATGGGGTCCAGAAGAGCCCCTTTCTTTCTTCTTCTTTTCAGACAGAGAGAGAGAGAGTGAGAGAGGGGGGCAGAGAGAGAGAAAGAGGGGGGCAGAGAGAGAGAGAGAGACAGAGCGAGAGCGAGGGGGGCAGAGAGAGAGCGAGGGGGGCAGAGAGGGGGGGCAGAGAGCGAGGGGGGCAGAGAGAGAGAGAGAGAGAGAGAGAGAGAGAGAGAGAGAATCCCAAACAGGCTCCATGCTCAGTGTGGAGCCCAACTTGGGGCTCGAGATCCTACGGCCCTGGGATCATGACCTGAGCTAAAATCAAGAGTCAGACGCTTGATCAACTGAGCCCCCCAGGTGCCCTCACTCTCCCCACCCTCCTGGGAGGAGCCCCAGTTCTGAAGGTCAGCTCCAGACTGACCTTGGGGGACCCAGGACCCTGCCCCCCCCCCTCCTCTCTGCAGCCCTCTCCCCAGGCCTCCCCCAGGGTAGGATCTTCACTCTGGGAGCCCTGAGGTCAGCCCTGAACCAGGTGAGGCCAGGGGACCAGCTAGACATATAACTGCTCCCAAGCAGCCTCCCTTGTGCCCTAATGAGTGAGGTCGGTAGGGCCCCGAGGAGCACATTTTCTTGAAAGGAACTTGAGATCAGGGAGTTCCGAACAAAGACGTTGGTTTCTATTCGAAAACCAACCGCTGCCTTCTCTCATCTGATCTGGAAGCTCTGCAGTTGGCTCCACACCCCGCCCCGGGCAGCTGGCCGAGGCTGAGGCTGGAGTGCAGTTTGCACAGGGCCGAGGTGCCCAGCTCAGTGGCCTTGGCCCCTGCAGGACCCTCCCCGGGCCCCAAGCGTCCCCAAGCCGGGCCATACACACAGGACTGCCGGGAGCCTCGCCCCCGCTGGTGCCTCCGTCCAAAGGAGACAGCTGTCTGGGGCCTCCCAGGCCCAGAGATTCCTGTGATTTTGTATCACACTGTGTCTCACAAAAGCGTAAACATCCCTCATGTGCTTATTTCAAATGCAGTGACAGGCAGGGGTGATGATGCCATTGTCTTGGGGCTCCAGCCACCCCCCCCCCCCCCCGCGGCGTGGGACAGGCTGTGTGGATTAGGGACCCATTTGAAGGTGGGAAGATGGGGGTTCGGGGTTGGTGAGGCCCAGAGGGAACCCAGCCTGTGTCCCCACACCAGAACCTGGGTCACAGGCCACATCACACAAACAGGTGACAGGCAGGACCCAGGGACACTGGGACCCCACCTCATATCTCACCTCCAAGGGATACAGCAATCTGAGACTCCTCAGCTTGAGTCCCCAATGAGTGGGCAAAGAGGATGGGCAGACTCCCCCACAGTCAGAACACCCTCCCTCAGGACTGGTTGCCCCCCACAACCGGAACAGCCCTCCTCAGACCGGGACAGCTCTCCCCAGACCAGAATGGCACCCCCTAGACTAGGATAGCCCCCCCAGACCCAGACAGCACCCCCAGCCCAGTACAGCCCCCTCACCTGGACTGTTGGAGAGCTGGCTGCCGCAAGGAGGAAGCCGGCTGCTGTCCCTCAGGCACCTGCTGGGTGCGGTCCCGCCTCTCCCTTTCCCTCAGCTAGTCGCCGCCCACCTCTGCTTGGACCTCACCAGGCAGGTGACAGAGCTGCGAACTCTGGCCACTGGGGGCTGGTGCCACCCACCCCCAGATCACAGACTGGCCAACAGAGGCTCCGTGGGGTTGAACTCAGCCCCTGCTGGGGGTTAATCCCCCACTACTTAGGGTCGCACTCCACACACCAATTCCCCCCCCACATCACCCAGGGTTATACCCTCACCTGCTGCCTAGAGTTCTCCTGCCCCACCTGCCGCATTTGGTGACCACCCAGGTGGGCCCCCACCCCTCCCTGGAGGTGCTCAGACTTTGCCCTCTAACCTCACCTTCCCCCAGTGGGAGGCCCAGTGCCTCCGCTCAGGCTAAGGGCAGGTCAGTCAGGTGACCCAGGGCTTGACCAGAGCAAAGGCCAGAGGCCCGGCTAGCTTGTGGTCCAGGGAGGAGGGAAATTCAGCTTCTTAGCAATGTTTTTGGTGATTTCAAGCATACAATAACATTACCCCACTTTTGTGCACACGTGTGGGCTCACGGGAGCACCGCCACAGTCGGACTCACCAGGCACCCCTCCTCTGCCCCTCCGGGGTCACGCCCTGGCCCCAGCCCAGCCCAGCCCCACCAACTGGCTCCTGTCACAGTTCTGTCTCCTGGCCACAGGGATAGGTGTGAGGCCTGAGGCCCAGCAGCCACCATGGGCTCTGAGGTCCCTGCTCTGTGCCTGAGTCAGTCTGCATAGACAGGCTGCAGTTTGCGTGGCCTGCCCCCGTGGAAGGCATGAGGCATCCGGGGAGTTTCCACTCTGGTGAAGAGCTGCCACGGATCCCGGTGCCTGAGTCTCACCCAGGAGACCGCTGCTGAGCCTGTGGCTGAGTCACGCCTCACTTAGTTCCAAATTGCCTGTTTCCAGAGCCAGGTCCAGGTTCTTTGCACCCCGCCTTCCCGCCAGCATTTGGAGCCAATGTTTTATTGTAGCCAATCTGATGCATGCACCCTGGCTGTGATGCTGAACACCTTTCCACGCACGGATTTGCACACATATATCCTCTCTGATGGTGTCATGTCTTTTGCCCATTTTGAAACGGAATTGTTTGATCTCTTCCTGTTAAGTTTAAAGAGTTCTTTATATATTCTCCATCTACCCCTCTGTCTTTGTCACGGATGCGGTTTGCAAGTTTTTTTCTCCCCGTCTGTGGGTGGGTCGTCTTTTCGTTTTCTTAATAGTGTATTTCACAGAGCAACATTTTGAATTCCTGATGCAATCCAGTTTATCGGTGTGTTCTCCGGGGGTGGCACCTTGCACGTCATTACTGGGGACTTCTCATCTACCAGATCTTCAAGATTTCTTTTTCCTAAAGGCCTTATAGTTTCATGATGGGTGTTTAGAGCCCCGGTCCACTTAAACTTTGTGTAAGATGTGCCGCTTAGGCTGAGGACCACGGCCTTCCTGTGGACAACTGATCACTCCAGACACATCTGGGGAAAGGACCATCCTTTCTGTATGAACCCTTGTTCACCTTTGTACGAATAGCTACGCTTGTTTCTGGGGCTGTCCTGTGTCCCCATGCCCCCACTCCTGTGCTGGCCGCTACAGTCCGCAGGGGGTCTCAGTGCCATGTGTGAGGAGCCCCCCCTCCCATTTTCTTCTTCTTTTTAACTATCGCTGTAGCTCCTCTGTGTTTCTGACATCTTTACAAGTTTGAGTCTTTCAACCCACGAGCACAATTTCTCTTCTATTTATTTAGAATTTACATCTTTTAAAATTTTTCTTTTGTCTGAATTTTCCAGTTTTCAGAACAATGATCTAGTACCTATGGGCTTTTTATTTATTTATTTATTTATTTATTTATTTATTTATGTTTATTTATTTTTGAGAGAGACAGAGACAGAATGCGAGTGGGTTAGGGGCAGAGAGAGAGGGAGACACGGAATCTGAAGCAGGTTCCAGACTCCGAGCTGTCAGCACAGAGCCTGATGTGGGGCTCGAACCCACGAACTGTGAGATCATGACCTGAGCTGAAGTTGGACGCTCAAGCAACTGAGCCATCCCGGCGCCCCAGTATCTGTGGGCTTTTTAAATTCCATTTCTTTAAACAAAACCAAGCCAAACACTTTACCCATGTCTCCTGCTCTCTACCCCCATCTCTTGCAACCACTATTCTGTTCTCTGTATCCATGAGTTTGGCTTTGTGGTGCTGGGTGGGTCCCATATGTAAGGGGTCACATGGTTTTTGTCACACTCCATCTACCTCGTTTCACTGAGCAGAATCCCCCCGACATCCATCCATGTTGTTCCAAATGCAAGATTTCATTCTTTTTAAAAATTTTTAAAGTTTATTTATTTATTTTGACAGAGAGAGACAGAGAGAGAGAGAGAGAGAGAGAACAAGTGGGGGAGGGGCAGAGAGAGAAGGAGAGACAGAATCCCAAGCAGGCTTCACCCGTCAGCATAGAGCCCCATCCAGGGCTCGAACTCACAAACTACAAGATCATGACCTAAGACCAAGAGTCGACGCTTAATTGACTGCGCCACGAGGTGCCCCAAGATTTCATTCTTTTTGATGGCTGAGTGATATTCCATTATATACAACTCGCATACATCCCATATTTTCTATATCCATTCATCCACTGATGGACACTTAGGTTTTGTCTAAGTAACTTGGCTATTATAAATATTGTTTCAAGGGGTGCCTGCATGGCTCAGTCGGTTAAGAGTCTGACTTTGGCTCAGGTCACGACCTCACAGTGCGTGAGCTCGAGTGCCATGTTGACTCTGTGCTGACAGCTCAGAGCCTGGAGCCTGCTTCGGGTTCTGGGTCTCCCTCTCTCTCTGCCTGACATAGACTCTAAGTCTAAAGTTCTTTCTTGTCCAGCAAGAGAGCGGACACAGGATTAAAAGTGAGAGATGGCTAATGTCTGGGAGAAGACAAGAGCCCCAAGTAAGGGTCCTTGCTCCGTTTTTATTAGGATCAAAAGGCTTACAGATATGGTGATGGACGTGCACAAAGAGACAATAAATCTGTGAACATTAACTCATGGACGTGAGGGAAAGGGGGTCTTGAAGATATTTGGGGTTAGGGGTTTGGGTTAACACAAAACAAAATCCTGGCGCCGGGTGGATGGGCAGATGGTTGTTAACAGCAGACAGGAGTTGCCGAGTCTGTTTGTCTTAGCTGGCCTAGGGGATGAGACAGAGTACGTAACCTCAGGGTCAACAAGGCACCTCTCTTTGTTAATCAGCTCCACTCTGGGCAGCTTCACCTGCAGCGTCTATAGCCCTATTTACCTGTTTACCTAATTTGGTCCTTCCTTCCTGCGAAAGCAGCTTTCTGCTATAATACAAACTTAAGGAACGCTTTTGCCCAGGATACCTAATCTTGTTTATTTCATATACCCTTGTTCTATACTGGGGCCTCTGCCCCGCCTATTATTTACCTAAACTTGTTTACCCAAACTTGGGTGTGAGCATCCTATGGCTTTGTAATTCTTCACACCTTGTTAACCCATCAGTGCAGGCTCAGGGAATTCCGAAGTTTATTCCCCACATCTGCCCCTCCCCCACTCATGCTCTGTCTCTCTCTCTCAAAAAGAAATAAACTTTTAAAAATCTTCTAAAATAAATAAATAATGTTTCAGTGACCATCAGGGTGCATATATCTTTTCGAATTAGTGTTTTGGTCATCTTCAGATAAATACCCAGAAGTGGGAGTGCTGGATCATGTGGGAGTTCTATTTTTAACTTTTTGAGGAACCTCCATACTGTTCTCCAGAGTGGCTGCACCAGTTTGCATCCCCACCAACAGTGCATGAGGATTCCTTTTTCTTGTTTCTCATGTTGTTGATTTTATTTTTTTTTAATTTTTTTAATGTTTTTTTTATTTATTTTTGACACAGGGAGAGACAGAGCATGAACAGGGGAGGGTCACAGAGAGGGAGACACAGAATCCGAAACAGGCTCCAGGCTCTGAGCTGTCAGCACAGAGCCCGACGCGGGGCTCAAACTCACGGACCTCGAGATCATGACCTGAGCCGAAGTCGGCCGCTTAACCGACTGAGCACCCAGGCGCCCCATCATGTTGTTGATTTTAGACATTCTGACAGGTGTGAGGTGTTATCTCATTGTGGTTTGGATTTGTGTTTCCCTGACGATGAATGATGCTGAGCATCTTTCCATGTGTCTGTTGGCCACCTGTATGTCTGCTTTGGAGAAACATCTATTTGGATATTTTGCTTATTTTTTAATCAGCTTATTTAGTTTTTTGCTATCGAGTTGCATGAGTTCCTTACATATTTTGGATATTAGCCACTTTCAGATATATGAGTATTTTCTTTCATTCAGCAGGTTGCCTTTTCATTGTGTTAATGGTTTCCTTTGTTGTGCAGATTTTTAGTTTGACGTTGTCCCAATATTTTATTTTTGCTGTTGTTGTTTTTGCTTTTGGTGTCAGATTCAAAAACTCATCACCAAGGGGCCCCTGGGTGGTTCAGTCAGTTAAGCATCTGACTTCAGCTCAGGTCATGATCTGGTGTGTGGTGGGACCAAGCCCCATGTCAGGCTCGCTGCTGTCAGCACAGAGCCCGCTTGGGATCCTCTGCCTGCTTTGCCTCTGCCTCTCCCCCACTCACACACACTCTCTCAAAAATAAATAAGCATTTTAAAAAAATTGTCACCAAGACCTATATCAAGGAGCTTCTAACCTATTTTCTTCTAGGAGTTTCATGGTTTCAGATCTTACATTCAAGTCTAATCCATGTTGTGTATGGTGGAAGATAGTGTCCAGTTTCCTTCTTTTGCGTGGTGCTGCCCAATTTTCCCAACACCATGTATTGAAGAGGCTGTCCTTTCTCCATTGAATATTCCTGCCTCCTCAGTCGTAAATTAATTGACCGTACATGCATGGGTTTATTCCCGAGCTCTCTGTTCTGTTCTATGTGTCTGTTTTTATGCCAATACCATAATGTTTTAATCACTATAACTTTGTAAAATAGTTTGAACTCAAGGAGCATGATGCCTCCAGCTTTGTTCTTCCTCAGGATTGCTTTGGCTGTTTCAGGTCTTCTGTGGTTCCATATGCATATTAGGGTTGTTTGTTCTAGTTCTGTAAAAAATACCATTGGGAGTTTGATAGGGATTGCATTGAATCTGTAGATTGTTTGGGGTGGTATGGACATCTTAACAATATTAATTCTTCCAATCAATGGGCATGAAATACCTTTCCATTCATTTGTATCTTCTTCAACCCCTTTCATCAATGTCTTATAGTTTTTAATACGTAGGTCTTTCACCTCCTTGGTTAAATGTATCCCTAGGTATTTTATTCTTTTTGGTGCAATTGTAACTGGGATTATTTCTTCATTTCTCTTTCTGATGATGGTTCATTAGTGTAAAGAAATACAACAGATTTTTGTGTATTGATTTTGTATCCTGTAAGTTTATTGAATTTGTTTACTCTGTTTTTTTTTTTTTGATGGAGACTTTAAAGTTTTCTAGACATATCATGTCATCTGCAAATAGTGACAGTTCTACTTCTTCCTCTCCAATTTAGAATTCTTTTATTTCTTTTTCTTGCCTAATTGCTCTGGTTAAGACTTCCAGTACTGTGTCAAATACAAGCGGCAAAATAGACATTCTTGTCTCATTCCTGATCTTAGAGGAAAAGCTTTCAACTTTTCAGCCTTGAGTATGATATTAGCTGTGAATTTGTCATGTACAGACTTTATTATGTTGAAGTACATTCTCTCTATATTTGCTTTATTAAGTTTTTATCATAAATGGATGTTAAACCTTGTCAAATCATTTTTCTGCATCTATTGAGATGATCATACGATTTTTATCCTTTATTTTATTTTATTTTATTTTATTATTATTTTTTTAATGTTTATTTATTTTTGAGACAGAGAGAGACAGAGCATGAATGAGGGAGGGTCAGAGGGAGAGGGAGACACAGAATCTGAAACAGGCTCCAGGCTCTGCGCGGTCAGCACAGAGCCCAACGCGGGGCTCGAACTCAGACCATGAGATCATGACCTGAGCTGAAGTCGGTCGCCTAACCAACTGAGCCACCCAGGTGCCCCTATCCTTCATTTTATTAATGTGGTGTATCACATTGACTGATTTGTGGATATTCAACCATCCTGCATCCCTGGAGTAAATCTCATTTGATCACAGTGCATTATCTTTTTTATGTATTGTTGAATTTGGATCATATTTTGTTGAGGATTTTTGCATCTATGTTCATCAGGGAGATATATATATATTATATATATTATATATATATATTATATATATATACACATATATATAATATATATATTATATATATACACACATATATATAATATATATATTATATATATACACACATATATATAATATATATATTATATATATACACACATATATATAATATATATATTATATATATACACACATATATATAATATATATATATATATAAGGATGGTGGCATCCTTACCTGGTTTTGGTATCAGGATAATGCTAGCCTCATAAATGTTTGGAAGAGTTCCCTCCTCTTCTGTTTTTTGGAAGAATTTGAGAAAGATTGGTATTTATTCTCTTTTGGATGTTTGGCAGAATCCACCAGTAAAGCCACCTGGTCTTGGACTTCTTGCTGGGATATTTTTGATGACTGATTCAATCTCCTTGCTGTTAATCGGTCTGTTTAGATTTTCCGTTAATTTTCCATTGAATCCAGTGATTCAGTCTTGGTGGGTTTTATGTTTCTAGGAATGTATCCATTTCTTCTGGCTGTCCAATTTGTTGGTGTAGAACTGGTAATGGTGGCCTCTTATGATCTTTTGTATTTCTTTGTCATTTGTTAATTCCTCCTCTTTCATTTCTGATTTTATTTGAGCCCTCTTTTTTTTCTTGGTAAACGTAGCTATAGGTTATTAATTTTGCTTAACTTTTCAAAGAACCAGCTCTTAGTTTCATTGATCTTTTCTGTAATCGTTTTAGTCACTGTCTCATTTATTTCTGCTCTGATCTTTGCTATTTCCTTCTTTCTACTAACTTTGGGCTTCATTTGTTCTTTTTCCTAGTTCCTTGAGGTATAAAGTTAGGTTGTTTATTTGAGACTTTTCTTGTTTTTTTGAGGTAGGCATTTATTACCGTGAACTTTCCTCTTAGAACTGCTTTTGCTGAATCCCATAGATTTTGGTACATTGTATTTCCCTTTTTATTTGTCACAAGGTATTTTTTTAAATTTCTCCTTTGATTTCTTCTTTGACCCATTGGTTGTTCAGTAGCATGTTGTTTAATCTCCACATATTTGTGAATTTTCCAGTTTTCTTTGTGTAATTAATTTCTAGTTTCATACCATTGTGGTCGGAAAAGATGCTTGATACGATTTCAATCCTCTTCAATTTATTAAGACTTTTTTCATGACATGTGATCTGTCCTGGAGAATGTTCCATGTGCTCCTGAGAAGAGTGTGTGGTCCTTTGCTGGTGGGCTGTTCTGTGTCCATCTGTTAAGCCCATCTGGTTTAAGGTACTGTTTACAGCCCATGTTTCCTTATTGCTTTTCTGTCTAGATGATCTATCCTTTGATGAAAGTGGGGTGTTAAAGTTCCCTACTGTTTTTGTATTGCTGCTTATTTCTCCCTTTAGGTCTGTTAATATTTGCTTTATATATTTAGGTGCTTCTATGTTGGGTGCATAAATATTTAGGGTTATTATATCCTCTTATAGGACTGATTCCTTTATCATTATCACTTCTTTGTCTTTTATTACAGTCTTTGTCTTGTATTTTATAGTACATGTTTTGTTAGATTTATACCTAAATATTTCCTTTTGGGTTATTACAGGTTGTATTACTTTTAAATTCCATATTCAATTGTTATTAATAGTAAATAGAAATACAGTTGGTTTTTGTGTGTTGATCTGTATCCTCCTACCTTGCTAACACTCACTTATTAGTTCTAAGAATTTGTGTATAGATTCCCCGGAATTTTTGACATAGACAGTTGTGTTGCCTGTTAACAGTAATAGTTTCATTTCCTCCTCTCCAATGTGCATGCCTTTTATTTCCCTTTCTTGCCTTATTGCAGTGGCTAAAATTTCCAGTTGCATATTGGGTAGGAGTTGGGAGAGTGGACATCTTTGCCTTGTTCCCAGTCTTAAGGAAAAGCATTCAGTCATTTACCATTGAGCATGGTGTTAGTTGTAGGTGTGATGTAAGTGTTGCATAGATGCCCTTCTTCAGGTTGGGGAAGTTCCCTTCTAGTTTTCTAGACAAGTTTTCTTCATAAACGAATGTTGCATTTTGTCAAATGCTTTTTCCTTATCCATTAATGTGTTCATGTGATTTTTCTTTAAACTCTCAACATAATGCATTACATTGGTTGACTTTCTTGAATACTAAACCGGTTTTATAGTCTCAGGAGAAACTGTAGTTGGTTGTGGTGCATTTTTTTCTTTATATATTAGTGGATTTGCTAACATAGTCTTCATTATTTGTGGATCTTGTGTTTGCAGTTTTGCCTACTAACCAAATTTTTTTGGTGATCTCCAAATCAGTACTTGCATGGTCATTCATGGACATGTGCAGGGCAGCAAAACACCCGAGTGCCAGACATGCATTTTCTCAGCCGAGGTTGAAGAAGGCAACCTTCTTGTTTCAGCCTTCTTGTTTCCACATCCTGGAAACTGTTTCTTTTTCAGAGCCTATGCAGTGCTGCGTTTTTGCACTTTTGTGCTTTGTCTTGGTGATTTCTGTTTAGGACGGTGCCAAAGTGCTGCTCAGTGTTGCTAAGTGCTGGGGCCTTTTCCCTGCTGGCCAATATTTCCATGGCTCTCCAGGTGGCAACCAGTTCTGGTTTGTGATATTTTGAATACTAGTCTGTGAGCCTGGGGTCTGGCCCCCATCCTGTGGACAATGCTGGGGTTTTAGCTGTGGCCTCGGTGGCTCTAGTCCCAGGTCATCCCCTTTTCTTTCACTATGTCGTCTGTTTGGCTTTGCTGTGCCTCCAGTCTGGGAGCGGGCCAGTCTGCTGCTCAGGCACGGGTTACGGTTCATTCTACATGGGCCTGGGTGCAGGGCTAGGGCCTCATAAACACCTTTCCAGGTGGTTTCCCGGTGCTTTCTATACCCTTGCCTCCAGGCTCCTCTCTGGGTCCCTTTTCCTGGCCCTGTGGCAAGCTCCTCCTGCACCAGGCCAGTGTGTCCGGCATATCCAGCCTGCGTGGCTGTCTTCCTTCAGCTTGCAGACAGACCCTGACCCTGTCTGGCTGACAGCTGCATGGGGTGGGACCAGTGGGGGCACTTCCCACAGTGGCTGACAATCTCCCCCGACCCTGGTTTCCGGAGACCGCTCAATGGGAAATGCAAGCACCAATCTATTCTCTAGGGTGCACAGACTTAGTAAAAGGAGCTGTGGGCACAAAGTGTCCCTTCTGGAAGCAGGGGGCAAATGGTGGTGCGAAATGTGAGTTTCCTTCTACGGGTGAGGGAGCATTGGAAGGTTCTGGATGAGGCAGATGTGCCCCCTATGTTGCGGCAGAGGAGTGAGGACGGAGGCTGCCTGGCCCGCCCTGCCATTTGCAGGGGCAGGTGTCAGGTCCTCTCTCCTCTGCCAGGAGTGAGCGGCCACACCTTCCTTCACAGCCTGTAGTTACACCATCTCTCTAGATGAGGAGGATCACACCTCGCTGTGACTGGAGACACTCTCCCCCACCCACCCTGTTGGCTGACCATGCCCCAGCTCTGTCCTCCAGGGCCCTCGTCTGGGGCTGAGGAGTGCCAAAGGATAGCCATTCGGGATTGTGGGGGCTAGCCTGGACATGCAGGCTGGGCCACCCACACCTTGTGAGTGAGCTCCAGACAGGGCAGTGTGGGGGACACGGGGCAGGCTGGGACGACTCTGCCCATCCTGATTGGAGACACGGGTGTTCAGGCCTGGCCTTCTGAGTAGTTATGAAAGTGTATGTGTCACCATCAGCATTCACTTACCTACTCGCTTTATTTATTTTAATGTTTATTTATTTTGAGAGAGAGAGACAGACAGACAGACAGAGCACAAGCAGGGGAGGGTCAGAGAGAGAGGGAGACACAGAATCCGAAGCAGGCTCCAGGCTTTGAGCTGTCAGCACAGAGCCCGACACGGGGCTCGGACTCACGGTCCACGAGATCATGACCTGAGCTGAAGTCGGACGCTCAACCGACTGAGCCACCCAGGCGCCCCATAAAGTTTATTTATTCTTTTAGAGAGACAGAATGCACGGGGGAGTGGCAGAGAGAGGGGGAGAGACAGAATCCCAAGCAGGCTCTGAATTGTCAGCGCAAAGCCCCATGCAGGGCTCGAACCCATGCACTGTGAGACTGTGACCTGAGCTGAAATCAAGAGCCCCTGTCCTTTTCTTATTAATACTTAAAAACTTCTTACAGGTCGGGGCACCTGGGTAGCTCAGTCGGTTAAGCATCCGACTTGGGCTCAGGTCATGGTCTCGCGGTTCGTGGGTTTGAGTCCCGCGTCGGGCTCTGTGCTGACAGCTCACAGCCTGGAGCCTGCTTCAGATTCTGCCTCTCCCTCTCTCTCTGCCCCTCCCCTGCTCACACTCTGTCTCTCAAAAATGAATAAATGTTAAAAAAAATTTTTTTTTTCTAATTTAGGGAAGAACTTCCTACATGGCAAGGATCTAAGTTCCATCATTGCCTCCAGCTGCTGGGGCAGGTGGGTCAGCCGGCACGGCCTCAGCCCCACGTCTGCTACCACCTTCCCTGCTTGTGCTTCCCTAAAACGCTTGTCCGCGTTGTACTGGGCACCTCCCCCATCTGACATCCTTCCCTCCGTGCTTCTCAGTGGCCACAGGCGAGGAACAGAACCTCGGGAGCCAGGTGCAAGGCCGCGAGCCTCCTGCCGGCAGACGTCCCTGCCTTCCCCACCACAGCCGTCCCTAAGAAGCGTGTGGGGAGGACAACCTGTGGGAGCAGCCCGGACCTGCAGATGCAGGGCCCCGGCAGGGGCCAGGGGAGGGGCAGGGGCCCGTGACAAAGCTTCCGGCTGGTCTCGGACGAGGGCCGCAGCGGCACAGCAGACGTGCCTTCTGCGCACACGGCGGGCAGGCAGGTGGGTCGTCGGGGGACAGCCAGCCTCACGGCCTGCACACGGAGGGCAAAGCCCACGGAGAGTGATTCTGGCAGCACCACGTGGACTCCAGGTGTGAGGAGTAGGGGAGACGCGCCACGGCTCAGGAACCGAGAGCACAAAGGACTCCCGAGTGACCCGTGACTTTGTAGTCAGCGACCCAGTACGTGAGAGCGTGTGGACAGGCATCTGGAATCTAGTCTACGCACCTACAGTGTGTCCGTCCACGTTGGTGCCGACACCTCTGCTGCCCTCCATAGCCCCGCGTGGGAGACCGTGCACGCGCCTGGAGGCTCCAGGGCTGTGTGCCCCCAGAGCTGGCACGCCCACCCCAGGAAGCGCCGCTTGGCCCCAGGTTCTCAACATCCCGGGCCGCAAGCCTCCCAGCCTCTGCCCATGCCGTCCGCCGGTGGCCTCCTGTCCCCTCCAGCCCTTGCTGGCGTGGACACACCCAGCCGGCACCTGCCGCTCCATCCCTGGGCCACAGGACCAGGAGCCACCAGGCAGCCAGGCTGGCCATAGCCATAGCCTGGCTATGTCCAGCAGCAGCTTTGCCACTGGGGGGAAAGCAGCATTAGGCACATCTGGGGATGACAGAGAAGAAGACTGGCCAGCTGGTCCCGTGGTCACTTCTTGGGCATCCTGCTGCAGCCACACTGCTGACCACACGCAGAGTGTGGCCTGAGGAGGATGGGTGGCCCTCTGCCCAGTGCCTGGGGGTAGTGACAGAGGAGGCAGGGCACAGGAGTGTCTCTGTTTGCACCTCCTGATCCTTCTCAAACCTTTTCCAGGAGCACAGCCCCTGCCCCCCCAGCGGCCATCTCAGGAACCTGCTTTTCTCCATTCTCCCCCTCCTCTGGCTGCCAGACCCTCTTCTGGAGTGTGCCCTTGGCAAGGAGGTCTAGCGGCCCCACCCAGCCCTGTCAGTCCAGGCAGAGGTGTGCGGGCAGCCACCACAGCAGCAACCTTGGACCAGCAGACCCAGAAGCTCCTGGGCCCAGGGAGGTAAGGGACAGGGCTGACAGAGGAGGCCCAGGCGGTGGCCGCAGCAGAGGGTCAGGTTTAATGGTCACTCTAAGGGATATCGTACATCATTCAGAGCCCAGCACATGCCCCTGCCCCCTCCCTTAGCTGAGGGCACAGCCAGGTGTCCTCAGACCCAGGCTCTGCAAAGGGGTCCTGCCCCTGAGCCCCAGCTATATACAAGAGCCGGCCCCACTGGGCCCCAGCAAGGCCACAGCCCAGAGTCCACCGTCTGCTCAGCGCTGCTGCGGGGTCCAGGCACCCACTGCAGTGTGCGGCGGGGTTCTCACCCAGCGGGGCCCAGCCCCACTTGCCCCTGCCAAACCCTTTGTGCTGGGAGAAGCCTCCAGACCAAGGCTGGCAAAAGCTGAACGCACCGCGGCATCAGAGGGCCAGGCGGGTGCCGGAGGACGGGGAGCAGGCAGGGCCCGGCTCAACCCAGAGCCTCCTGAGAGAAGGGAGGTGTGTCACCTCCCCCCTGCCCCGCGGCTTCCCAGGCACCCCTGCTAGGCCAGTACGGCTGAGGTCAGAGTAAGCAGTGGGTGGCAAGAGGGAACAAGCAAAGACCATCAGGGACTCGGCCAAGGCCGGAGCCGGGCCGGGCAGCCAGGCGACACCGCCCCCACGGACGGGCCACCCTGGTGCTGGTGATCAAATACGGCAGGGCTGGGGGGCTGGGGGCAGACAAGGTCCTGAACACACACTGGGCTAGGTTGTCTACACCGTAACTGGTAACATAGCACTTAACTATTCAACTAGTAATGCTGCTTCCCTTTGAATTGTTTTGGGGGTGTGAAAATTGCACTTATTTCTATGAACCCGCTAAGAGGAGCCACCCCAGTGCTGCACCCTCTGCACGAGGCCTAGGCCCTGTCAGCGCCTGGCCGCTGAGCAACCCCTGGCCACATGGGGTGAGGCTCGTCCCGGGGCCCCGGGGGCTGTGACCTCTGGCCTGTGGTGCAGTGAGGACCAGACCCGTGGGCGGGAACCTGAGCGACATCTGAGGGTGCCCTGAAGCGGCTGTGAAGACTGGGACCGCGTGGTCCTGGGCGGCCCACAGCACGTGGCCCAGCCCCAGCCACCGGTCCAAGGAAGCAGCCAGGCGGTGGCCGTGGCCCTCACAGGACATCCTCAAAGTCCAGCAGCTTCGAGTGCTGGCGGCTCTTCCACAGGCGGTACAGCCGGAAGTCAAAGTAGGTCTCTATCATCTGCTTCCCTGGGGCCAAAGGAGAGGGTGGCTAGGTCTCAGGCCTCTACTTCCTGGACCCCGCCCCTCAGGCCGGGAGCCAGCCTGCGAAACTCACCTTGGGCCGACAGCTCCAGGGGAGACTCAAAGGTGACCCTGTAAGGGGTCATGAGGGTCCTGAGGTTCTGGAACAGCTGCAAAAGCGGGGCAGGGCCATGAGCTCAGGGTAGGGGAAGGGGGGTGGTGAACGGTGTTGGGGGGAAGCAGGAATTCTCTACCACTGACAGGGGCTCATGCATAGGTGGTTCTGGGGGGTTAAGGAAGAGAGAACGGGAACAGAAGAAAAAGTGGGAGGTTCTGTCAAGTCTTTTACTGGATCTGGGGTCTCCAGAAAACTGGAGCAGGGCTTGGGGGTTCCTGTACCTTCTCCCCATTCGGGTTTCCCAGAATGTAGCAGCCCATGATGTGGACGACGTTCGGCTCTGGGTTCACTTTGCTCATCAGGCGGCTCAAGCGCTTCCAGAAGCTGGTGGGGGAGGGGGTGGGTCACAGGTGGTCTCCAGCCCAGGCCCCCAGGTGCAAGGAGGGGCAGGCCAGAGGCCAGGGCAGGGCTCCAGAGAAGGAGCATCACAGAGAGGGTCTGTGGGGATGGGCTGTGTGGGTGGACGTTGCCTCCAGCCCCTCTGCCCAGCCCCCGCGTGCAGCCCTGCCCACTCACTGGATCATGTCCTCCTCCTTCTCTACTTTGGCAAAGGTGGCCACCTTGTTCTTGAGCAGGTACAGGTGTCCTGGGCCACCCTGTAAGAAACTGCAATTGGCCGCGTGGGGCATACACAGGGCGTCCATCCACCGTCCCCATACGTGCACGCACGGACACACGTCTGCACGAAGCCTGCATTCTCAATACCCCCGACCCCCACAGCAGAAAGGGACTGAGTCCTACCTGGCAGAAAATCAGCATCTTCCAGATCTTGGCCCCTTTGTGATAGATGTTCAGCTTTTTCTCTATTTCCTCTATGGAGGGAGGAGTGTGAGCACAGCCCTCCAATGCCCCCCATGGCCCATAGGTAAGCCCCCAGACCCAGGATCAGAAGACAGGGGATTGGAGGACACATACCCAGGATGTCCTCAAAAGTCGCATGCTCGTGGTCCTGAAACAGACACGGGCCACACTCTCAGAGTCCCTCTTGGGCAGCAGTCCAACCCAGAACCAGGGGCCGGGGGAGGGTCACTCACATAGAGGATGGGGATGATGGACGGGTCATCTCTGCGGATGATAGTCGGGATGTACTCGGCTTTGGGCACCTTGGAGGAGATGAGCTGGAGACAGCACGGGGAGCTGCTCAGGGCCCAGCCACCTTGGAGCCAACGGGCAGTGGGAGGCCCCATGAGGTTGTCCCCCACTGCTAGGCAGCCTGTAGTGGCCGCATCATCTCCAGGCAGAGCCATTGGGCTCCTGGAGGAAAAGGGACCTCCCCCCTCCAGCCCAGGACAGGCTGGAATAGGAATAGCATAAAGACGGCCCGACCTCACCATGACCTTGGGGGGCACAAAGCCCTCTGTGTCACAGGCCACCGCCTCCAAGCCCTTCTCGGTCTCCCAGTCCAGATCCTCAAAGGCCTCGCCCAGGGTGCAGTGTGAGCTCTGCAGGTCACTACCTGAGGGGCAGGATGGGTCACCAGGACTGTGGACCACCTCCAGCCCCAGCCGTGGTCCACAGACACGGGTAGCAGACAGAACCCGCGATAAATGGTCCTGGAGGGCCCTCCAGGCCGGCGAGAAACCCAGGGTGGGTGACAGAGACCAACACTGGCCACCACCAGCCTGGCGGGACTGGCCGCTGCCACCAGAGCTGCTGCGCTGTTGACCTCCGTGCAAGGGTCAGCTCCAGCCAGGGCAGTGCAGCCTCTCAGACCTCTAGAGTCGGTGAAGCACCCCCGCACCCCCGCCCAGCACTGCCGTAGCCGTTAGTTAACCCTGCCCACGAGGTCGGAGGTGCCAGGCGCCCCCGCCTCACAGATGGGTAAACTGAGGCTCAGAGAGCAGAAGCGCGGAAGCCTAGCTGCCAGTGCAGGAGGCCCGCCCTGCGGAGCGCGGGGACTGGGGGACTAGGGGAACCTCTGAGGCAGGTGGGCCGGCCCGCGCCGGGCACCTACTGTCTCGGGAGTCGTGGGAAGTGTCGGCTTTCATGGGGGTGGGGTCGCTCCAGGACCGGCTGAAGCTCCGCTCGCGCCGCTCGGCGAACGCTGCAGTGAGAGCAAAGCCGCGTCAGCGGGCGGGGGGCGGGGGCGGGAGGGGCACAGCCTGGGGGGACTCCAGACACAAGGGACTGCAGACTTGGGAAAGCCAGGGTGAGAGTCCTCGAGCTCCCGACGCCGGGGAGGTCGGAGGACATCAGTTGGGCCACCCGGAACAGAGTCAGGTGGGGCAAGACTAGGGGTGGCGCCTAATGACGCCAACTGGGGCGAGGGGACAAGAGTGGGGTGTGGGACCTGGGGCGGGGCGGGGCCAGAGCCAGAGCTTCTGAGGCGGGGTTAGGGGCGGAGCCTGGGCAAAGCCATCGGTTCCGCTGGGGGGGCGGGGGGCGGAGCTGGAGCCAAGTGTTCTGGGGCGGAGGTGGGGGCGGAGCCTGGGCGAGGCCAGAACGAGAGGTTCTGAGCCGGGGGCTAGGGGCAGGGCCTGAGCCAGGTGTCCTGGGGGAGGGGCTGGGGGCGGAGCCTGGGGCGGGGCGAACGGTCCCGGGGCGAGGTCTGAGCCAGGAGGGGGGCTAGGGGCAGAGCCAGGCGTTCTGAGGTGGGGTTGCGTGCTGCACCTGAGGCGGAGCCTGAGTCAGGGAGTCCTCAGCAGGACTAGGGGCGGGGCCAGAGTCAAGGGTTTCTTGGCGGGCCTGGGGCGGTAGGAAGAAGGCCGCGGGGTTGGAATGGGGATCTGGGAACTTGGGTCTTTCCGGTGCAGCGAGCAGCCTGCGAAGCCCCAGCCGGCCAAGAGCAGCGCCACCCCCTCGCCCTCCCGCCCAGGGTCTTACTCTGGGCCTTCACCCTCCGGCTGCCGACCATGCGCAGGTGTTTGCGGAAGTTCCTGGGGAAGAAACACCGGTGGCTGGTGAGGACCGCGAAAGGGGGGGTGGGAGGCGTACGGATCCCCCATGCTTCCTGCTCGCCACTCTTCCCCCAGCAGCCGGACCTGACATGGCCTGCCTTCGCCCCTTTAGGTGATAAATGCCCTCCTGGCGCCCCTACGCTCTCCCACTCACCCACCGTCCACCCAGTCCCTGTCCTGCTGACACCTTTCCAGGGCTCCCCTTTGCTGCCAGGACAAAGGCACAATGATCACGCCTTCTCTTGCGGTCACCCCCCTCGTCCCCGTCCCCCCCACCCCCCATGCAGGACCACTCCCTTGGTGGCTCCCCAGCATCCAGGCACCCACCTCCACTGCCCACCGTTACATTCCCTCTTTGGGCCCAGGCATACTCTGGACCCTATCAGCCCCCCTCTTCCAGGTGGTCAAGGGCTCCTGCTTCCTGTGCTCTCAGGCCAGGGAAGCACAACTGTCCGCACCGACCCCAGGTAGGTTTGGGGCCTGCAGACACTCCCTCCCCTGCCCTTCTGTCCCTGGGCCACCTCAGAGACAGGTCTTTGCCCCCAAATCGGTGCCCTGCCGGGGTCCAGTGTCCAAGATGGACAAGGTTTCTGGTCACGTCTCTGAGGTGGGGCATGGGGAGCGTAAGCTTTGCTGCTGACCCCACAGCTCTGGGGTTCAAGGGCCAGAAAGAGACACGGGTGGGCTAGCTGGCTGCAGTTCAACTGGCAATGTACCCCCAAAACACACCAAAACACAGGCCTGGGGGGGGCCCAGGTCACATGACCTCTCCTGCCTGCAGCGTCCCCAGAGCAGGGCCAGGCCAGTGGTCGCCACCGCCCTTCCCCCATCAGGTCTGCGAGGGCCCAGTGGGCCCAGGCCAGACCAGCACAGACAAGAGACGGACTCTGGTGGCGAGTGGCTGGCAGGCCCTACCTCTGGATTACAGACGCGGAATCATTCTCCCGTTTCCGGCGCTTCCTCTCCGCGTAGCCCCTGAACACCCTGGGAAACCACCACGAGTCAGCACTGCCCTTGGCCGCAGGTAGGTAGGAGGGACCGAGACGTGGGGACAGAAGCGTGAGCACAGGGCCTGGAGGGGCATCCAGAGCGCAGGGCCGGGCAGAAGGGTCCTGGCCTGCCTCACCCTGTCCTCGGCCCGGCTCTTGGCAGGTCCTGCTGTGGCCTTGGTGCTGGGACACAGCACTCCCTCACAGTCAAGGCCCAGGTCCCTGGCCTGTCCAAACTTATTTGGGGGTGGGGGGTGGGGGGGGTCCCCCAGGGACAACCACCATGCCCTTAGGCTCAGGGTCCCGCAGAGTACTTACGAGATGCTGGAGGTGCGGCGGGAAGGGGCAGCGTAAGAAAGAAGACATAGTAAGCCACGACCCCCTCAGCTTGTAAATTCCCAGTCGTTTCCCTTCTTGTCATGGACTCCAGGGGTCCCTCACAGGCACTCCAGGCACTAGCAAGGCACTAGCAGTGCTGTGGTAAGCCCATGAAAGGGCAGTGGACACTGAGGTCACTGGCCCGTGCCACCAAGTGCTGTAACGTGGTTGGGCTTGCACAGAGGCCTGTTTCTGCTGGGCCTGGGCCTGGCAGCAAAGATGGCAGTCCCCAGCCAGCCTGAGGGCAGTGGTGGGTTCCCCAGGGTAGCACGAGGGGCGGAAGCTTCCTCAGTGTGGGGGACACTGCAGCAAAGGGTGCTCCCGGGAAGGAACGCTATATCAGAAAACAAACCCAGATATGTGTCACAGGTAGAGAAGAGCAGGCCCCCGCAGGGGACTCCTGACTTGTGATCCCTTGAGGCTCATACAGAATACGCAAGTAAGCTGCTGTTTGGGAAGCTGAGATGGGGCCGTGGCCTGGAAGAACCACCCGAGTGGTGACTACATCAGCCTCAGCCCTGGGCCGGGTCCGCAGAGGACCATGAGGGACAGGGGAGGGCTAGGAGACAGAGGGCAGGGCAGTGGGCAAGGGAGGAGTGGGAAGGGAGGGGGCATGGGAGGGGCAGTGGAGGGTGGGAGTTGGGGGGGGGGGGGGGGGAAGAGCGGCCAGCGCTGCCTTCCTTGAGACTGATGTCACCTCTGGCAGACCTGGTGGGACATGGGCATGTGGGGTCGCTCAGAAATAGCCACCCAGGTGGGCCCAGAGGGCAGGAGAGGGTCTGGCAGTAGTTCCTGAGCACCACCCCTCACAGCGGGCACGTATCAGGTACACAACTCACGCTTGCATAGTTGTGGTTGCTGTCTGGAAGCTGAAGAGGTTTTCCTTGGGGAACCAGGTACGGATGGGGACGTCATCTGGAAGACAAAAGAAGTGGCTAGGGTGGCCTGGGAGTTCCTAAAGCCTTTACCCCCTTCTGCCAGGGAAGGCAATGCTTCTGCCAAAGCCAGTGGAGGAAAGGCACCAGGGTCCCCTAACCCTCTCCCAGGTGGGCGGAGGCTGGCACAGGCCGTAAGGCAACATGTGCCCGCTTAGCTGTTCAGGCCAAGACAGCTCAGCGGCTTCGTGACAGTTTGTCTTTGCTTAGCTCTCCCTTTGGTGGCCTACAGTTGAAGAGCGGTCCTTTGAAAGCACAGCCTGTGTCCAGGGTGCCCAGAGAAAAGGGTTCACTTTGTTCCCCTTCGGAGAGAAGCAGGGCAGGGACAATGGTTGCAGCCTCCCTTTGTCTGCAGCCTGCACACTCCACTCCCTTGGACCCTGCCAGGAGAGTGAGGCGGAGCCCTCAGGCAGCATGGAGATGGTCTTGCTGAGGGCTGCCCCCTCCAGCTCCTAGACAAGGTGGATAAAAGTTTGCTCTACCCCCCTGAGAGTTGCCCTGACCCCCACCCCAGCCCCTGAGCTGTGTTCATCAGAGGAGTGTGAGGTCATGGAGCTGAACTGCCCACACCCCAGGCCTGTGCCCTGATGCCCAAGCAGGTTGTTGACTTGGAAGCCCAGGGGGTGTCCTGGGACGATGTGGGTGCTCAGCTAGTAAGGACTCTGCTTTTTAGGAAGTGACCTCAGATTCAAGAGGCATGGGGCTGCTCAAGCGTCCCAGAGAGGCCTCTTCTAGACATAGTAGGCCTTCAGGGCTCACCAGCCACCCACACAGCTCAACAATCCTTGGGAGGCTCCCAATGGCTGGCCAGGCCCCAGATAGACATGTGCTTCCTGGGGTGAACGAGAACTCCATTTGCTGGGACCCAGGGCAGGGACTATTTCCCAGGATTTCCCAAAGGCAGACCCATCTTCTAATTAAGCCATGTTTTCTGCCTGCTCAATCTTTAAGATTCTCCTGCCCCCTGCCCCCCTCCTCTGGGAAGCACTCCTTGATTGATTTGGTGCTGGCAGGGCCAAAACCAACTAAGAGGCCTGACATGTGGCGTGGGAGATAGCAGCAGGAGGCTACCTACATGCCACGACCTGGGCACCCTCCACCTGTCCAAGGCTCAGCTTACCACCCTGCCCCACAGCCTGCCCATTCCTCAACGAGCCCCCTCACCAGACACACGATCGACACTGTACATCCTCTCCAGCTTCTTGCGGCGGCTGGTGGCCTCAGGCAGAGGTGGCTGGTCCAGCCCAAAGGCCCGAGGGGAAGGGCTGGGACCAGGGGCCAGCTGGGCGCACCCGGGACATTCCTTGGAGCCCTGGCGGCTGCCTGCCCAGCTCTGGCAGGGCCTGCTGACGTCCTCGCGGCTGCCCCCTGGGCTGGCACGCAGGGGCTGGCTGTGGTGGTGGAGGTGCCGCTCCCGCTGCCGCCGCCCCTTCACCACAGCCAGCTCGATGGCCTCTGCCTCGGGACTGGGCAGCAGGGCAGGCTCCCCGGAAATGGTGTACACGCGGGGCTGGGGGCCCTCAGCGGTCGGTTTTCCACCGATGACCTCCTCTGAGAGACTGCCCTCATAGCGGCCATTGGAGACGAGGGAGAGGCGGCGCTTGTTCTGGGGGGCTGGCTGCATCTCGGGGGACCCGTCGTGGCCAGAGTAGGCATCAGCCAGCAGGTGGTCTGGGAGAGAGGCAGCAGGTGAACTGAAGCCCTCCTGGCCCTGCCCCCCCTTCTCCTGGTGCCGTGAGGGCAAAGAACACCCAGCGAATGCCTGGCTCAGATGGGGGGGTGGGCAGAGGCTGCCCCCCAGCCCCAGTGACCACATCCTAAGCCCCTGGTATCTCCAGAAAAGGTGTTTGCAAGCTGCGCACTCCTCTTAGAGGCTCCCACCCTCCTCCTACCTGGGCCCTGAGCCCTGGGTGTGCGTGCGTGGGGGCGACAGGCTAGACTACCTGTGGGTGACGGTGGGGGGTGGACAGGAATAAACAGGCCACCTCCCAGCCTGCCACTGCACTCGTGTGCCCAGTGCCAATTTCTCCCCTCCCCCCCACCAGCTGGCCCCCAGAGACAGCGGTGCCAGCCCTGGGGGTGCCAGGAGGCCTGTTGCCATGCCAACGGCCCAGGCTGGGTGGGTGCCATGGTGATGAGTGACTCCAAGCTCTTTCTGGGGCTCTGGGCCAGGGAGGGCAGGGGGCGTGAGGAAGCCAGCCCAGCAGAGCAGCTGCTGCCCGCTCACACCCCACAGTCTCCACAGCCTGCCGGCCAGGCCTGGGCTGCTGGAGCAGGGGACAGCATCCCTAGGTCGTGGGGGTGCGGTGGGGCTGCGAACCGACCCCGCCCCGGTACCTCTTCGAATGCCCCTACCTGCACCGTTCCGATTCTCAGGGTGACTCTGGGACAGGTACTCGCCAAATGCTCGGGCTGCTCTGAAGGGTGGACAGCGGGGTGCGCTGTCAGTGCACACAGACCACTCTGGACTCTGCTCGGATGGGAGCCTGGGGTCCCCACCCCCACCCAGACCTTGGACACCGGTAAGGGAGGGGCCGGGGTCACCCATGGCAGACAGTGCCCTCCCACCCCAGAAAGCCCAGGGCTAGCAGGTCGCAGTTCCGGGGGCCTTGGGTCCCAGTGCAACGTGGCCGGGGCCCTGGCCTGCTTTCTGTCCAGCCCCTGTCACTGTGTGTGTGTTGGGGGTGGGGGTGGGGGGGCGGGGGGGGGGGGGGTCGTGAGGTCGGGCATCTCAGCCGCAGCTGTCTCCGGGAGGGGAGCCGCACAAGGTGGGGGTGGGAGCGGGGGAGGGAGACTCGGCGAGAAGCCCCGCCACGGGGGAGGGGGCCGGGGGCGGGCGCTGAGCCCCGGCGGCCGGCCCCGCCGCACTCACCGCACTTTGGCCGCCACCGAGGACATGGCCTCGCTCCTCAGCGCCCTCCTCCGGGAGGCGGCGGCGCCCATGGTCGCGGCGGCGGCGGCGCATCCCCCGGCCTCAGAGCGCGCCCCGCGCCCGCCGCCTCCGCCGGGGTAGCCGCGCCACGCCGGGACTCGGGCTCGGGCCCCGCATGGCCCGCGCTGGGCCCTCCGCGAGTCCCGCCGCACCGGGAGAGCGCGGCAGGGGCCGGGGGCGGGGGCTCCGCCCACCGCAACGTCACGGACGGGGCGAGGCCAGGGGCTCCGCCCACCGCGACGTCAGGCCTGGGGGCGGCTGCCCGTGACGTCGGGGCCTGGCCGGGTCGTCAGGAGGGGACCGGGGAGGTGGCTCCGCCCACCGTGCCGGGGGAGGGGGCGGGGTTGGGACGTGGTGCGGAGAAACTGAGGCCAGCGGTCACCCGGCTGCAAGGTCCTGGGCCCTCGGGTCAGGGTTCTCGGTGCCCCTCACAGGCCTGCACGGGTTGCGGACCCCAAAGTGACAGCGCCAGAGCGCTCTCTCCTTTCCTACAAAAGGACTCCCGGGCGCCGTTTAACGATCTGAGAAAGTGTGGGCGGCGTACAACCTCGGAGCGCGGCTCGTGTACTGCGTGGGAAGACGCCCGCGGGAGAGATCTGGAGGGGGCTCATTCTTGGTTCGGGGGCACCCTGGCTCCACGCCAGACCCTGGGCGCCCTGCCTGCCTGGCTAGTTGTTGCCCTGCGGTCTCAAGCCCCAGCAGAGGGGTGCCTGGGGTCCCTACATGACGACTTCACACCCAACCTGGCCTCGGGGACGTGGCCCTCACGGCAGATCAGTGGTGCAGCCGGAGGCTGCTCTCTGGCTCCGGTCAGGCGCATCGTGCCACGGGGACGTTGGCAAACGGACGTGTCCACGCACAATCAGATCTACCTTTATTGACACATCAGGCCCTGATGCTTCAGGGGCTCCAACATCTCTCAGAGGCCTCGAGGAGCCCCTAGGACTGCTGTGTGTGCAGGGGTGCCAGGACCGAGTGCTCCACCAGCAGCTGCCGGTACACAGAAGCCAGAGACCTGCCCCCGCCACCCCCCGTCCCCCCCGCCCCAAACACATACAGGTTGGGTCCGGCACAGATGAAGCTGGACCCATGGCGCACAGGGCGCTGGGCCCCAGCCCGGTGGGGAAGAGCCCCCAGGAGCTCTAGGAGCCCTGTCTCTGAGAAAGGCCCACAGCAGAGGCAGACTCTAGGGCGCATCAGAGTGAGGGGCTCTACCCATCTTCGTCAGCGTGTCAACAGCAGGGCAGTTTGGGGAAGCCAGACTGGGGTACCGATGCCGAAGTGAGGGTTCGTCCTCCTACAATCAAACCGCACACCGTGCGGGTGGGGGTGAGCCCAAAGGGCTGACCCAGGGTCAGGTCTCTGTGCTCTGTGCTGCAGGGCAGCAGGGAGCGAGCAGCTGGCCTGCTTGGAGCCCTCGGAGCTGCCTCAGCTGAGGGGCACCACAGGCAGGTCTAGGCAGCTCACCGAGTCGGAGCCCAAGTGGGCCGGGGCGCTCTGGAAGTCAGCATACGTGTCCTTGGAGCCATCTGGCAGCTCCTCCTCATACTCGGTCTGGTAGTCAGATTCATCTGGGCAGAAGGGAGGGCCGTGTTGGTCCCCTCTCAAGAGCAGGGGCCATGCCACGGTGGCACAAGTCCCTACCTGCCACTCATCAGGTCCAGGGGCTGCTAGAGGGAGCCTGGTGACCAGGGTGGCTTGCTGGGCACACCAAGGGTCAGAAAGAGATGTTGCCACCCCCACCTGCAGCTGTGCATGTGTTGGGCGTCCAACTCACCGTCCACTGTGGCTACTTTGGCAGGCTCAATGCGTGACACAATCTCAGCAAGGTCCGTGAAGGAGGCATTGGGGCAGGTGAGGACCTGGAGGGCCGAGGTGGAAGAGACATCTCTGTGACCCTCTATGGCCCTAGCTTGCTAAGATGCCCAAGTTAATCCCTGGAGTTGGGGCAGGGGCACAGAAGATGAGCAGGGGCCTAAGCAAGCCCCCATCCCCTTCAACCGTGAGTACCAGAAGAGTAGAGAGCCAGAGTGGGGCAAAAAGAGGGGATGCTGAGGCAGAGGCCAAGAGTTCACCCCCACGGGGTCACACCCCTGCCCTGTCTTCTGGCCCCTGAGCAGCTGAGGGGGTGTGCCACGGTCCTGCAGAGTGCAGGGAGTTCTGCGCCTCTCGGGCCCACTGAGGCAGGAAGGGAAGGAGGGTGCGAGCTCTGGCACTCACATCACACGCCTTCATCTTGCTCGTTCCCTGCCGGTCCTGTAGCATCTTTTCCAGCACACCACTTCGACCCCAGATGTCAAACACTGTCCGCCCGTGCTGATACCCCACTTCCTGCACACACACACCAGGAGCCCCCACTTCTAAGCTCTCAGAAGTGAGGGCAGGGAGGCTGGGGAGGGGGCAGGCAGACACTGGACCCCGCCGACCCTCCGCACCCCAGCTGCACTCACGCAAATCTCGTTGAACTTGCCAAAGTCCAGAGTACCGTAGCTGTCGATGGGGGGGCGCAGGTACTCACAGTACTCACTGTTCTTCACCATCTCCAGCTGCCGGACGCAGCACACATAGGCCAGGCGTGTCTGGATCTCCGCCATGTTCAACACCTGCTGCCATCAGAGCACCTGAGCAAGGCTCTCCGGTCCCCACATGGCCCCATGTGGGCACAGCTGCCTGGGTCTTGTGCCCTGACCCTCTCCCTCCCCTCCCCAAGGGGAGACACATCCCTGCTAGGCCTGGGAGGGCAGGTGCCCAGCCAGGGGTCCTGGAGATGTATCCTGACAGCATGTGGAGCCTCTGGGCCCGTGTCCCCTTTCCCCAGAGCTGGTCCAGGCAGGATCCTTGGCAAGGACAGTGAGCAAGCTCCGCTGGCCTCGGGGCCTGGAATGCACTACAACCCTCCCCCCGCCCACGGGAGGCATTTGGGCAGCAGCACACGGCCCATCTTGGGGTCAGTGGTATGAGAGCATGGAGAGACTTCAAGGGAAGCTACAGAGGAGCACCTGATGACCTGGGCACTGTGCAGAGCTATGCCCCCCACCTTGACTTTTGTGGCCAAGGGGTTCCAGCGCTTCCACAGCAGCCACCACCCAGACAGCGCGTCGCCATAGTTGGTGAGGTCCGTCTCATCCTGGCTGCCCACATCAATGGCAATCACCACCTTTGCCCCCATAGACCTGGCCACATCCGCTGGGGAGAAGACAGCCTTGGTCACCACCCAGGACAGGCACATAGAGCCCCGGGTGGGAACAGGGCTTGGGAGGGACGGGGAGAGAGCCTGCACAGCACTGGGAGCCAGAGGGTCTCCCCTTGGGCCTGTAGAGAGGCAGCCTAGTGCACAGAACTGTCCAACAGGTGACAGGTGTGCCCAGGGGAGGGGCCTCACCCACAACAGACCTGGCACTTTCTGGCTGTTAGTTCTGACTGTGGGCACAGATGGGACATAATTGCTCTCAGCTCCTCTACTTGGCCCTTGTTCTGAGTGCTGCTGAGCCGACAAACAGGGCCATATGCTGGGAGCACACAGTGCCCGAGCATGTGTGCACGAGGGCGTGCGTCTGTGTGTGTGTGCCTGGACCTGTTCTCCGGGCTCCGGGAGCACCTCTGACCCCCAACCCCCTGCTCCAGGGAACACTGAGGAAAACGTGCCACTGGCCTTCCCGGGAGTGGAGGGGGCTGAGGCAGGGGTGGGGCAGCCCCTCCCCACCCACTGCAGCACCTGGGAGGTTGTTGATGTAGCCCCCGTCCATCAGCAGGTGTCCGTCTTTGGGGTCGCAGAGGGGAGGCAAGTAGCCTGACAGAGACATGCTGGCACGCACGTACCTCCACAGGGAGCCTGGGGGAGGGAGAGTCGGGGGGCTGGGGGAGAGGTCACCAGGGCCTGTGGGAGGGGAGCCTCGCACTGCCCACGGTGGGTTCCTGCCCTGGACCCTCAGCTCAGAGCCCTGCTAGCGTTTGGGTCCCGAAGTCTGCACGTCTGGCTCTGGCGGATGGCCGCAGGCCTGAAGACAGACACCCCTCCTGTTCTTTCTCCTCCACGAGGGAGGCCAGGCTGGCTCTGCAGTCTTTCCACGTTCCACTGTGTGAGCCACGTCGTCCCACTCACCTCCAGAGAGACACATGCAATCAGCTCACAAACCGCTCTGCCCAGGAAAAGGGCCCTCAGCTGCCACCCGTGCATCAGCCTTCTCATGGTCCCCGGCCCAAGCAGTCTACCACTACCTCCCGACTCGAACTCATAAAAACACATGCCCTGCATGTGCCCTTCATTACACCCCACGGCCCAAGCAGGCCCTTCACCTCACTCCTCTCTGCTCCCAGTTCACAAAGTTTTCTCCACCTTTCTGTGTCCAGTTTGGACTTCTCAGTGTTTTTAGGCTCTTCGTTATGGTCCCTCCCCATTTCCTTCATGCTCACAGCAGGATCACCTCTGTGTTCAGATCTCCCTGAGTGTTTTGCCTCCTCCAGGTCATCTTGGTGCTTCGTCCAGTTCAAGGAGCTGCCACGCTCTCTACCTGCAACCCGCCCCCCCTGGAGGTGCTCTTTCAATGTCCCTCCCCTGACCACTCTGCCCTGAGTGGGGGGCTGTACCCTGTGCACGCCTGAGCCCGTATCAAGGGGCACCCAAGGAGGAGGTGCTCACCGTCCGTGTGGACCCGCATAGCAGAGGCTGTGATGTCTGTGGTGATGGTAAAGTAGGGGATCCATAGGTCCTGCAAGGTGGGGGGCAGGACTTAGGACATCCTCCCCGACGGCCAGCTCCCTGACCCTGTAGGCCCAGGGGCTTGAGGGGATGAGGAGGACGCCAAGCACCCAGACACAAGTCAGGCTCAGGCTGGCTGTAGGCTCCAGCTGAGGCACCCCAGGGTGGTCCCTGCTTTGGGGGGCACCTCGATCTGCCGGTCCTTGAAGACGCTACAGATGCTGCTATTAAAGCCGGCCCCCGAGAACATGGAGGTGATGGGGTAGGTCAGGTCCAGCACAGTCTTCACCATCGACGTCATGTCCTGAGTGGATGGGGCACACGTGAGACCCCTGCAGAGGATGAGGGGCTCACACCCCGCCCCCACCTGCTGGCGTGGGTGGCAAGGTGATCCCACAGGACCCAGCCAGGAGCCCAAATCCAGAAAAGGGAGCAGGGACACAGCACACGTCTGTGCTTCCTGCAAACAGAACAAGGGTGTCTGGGAAGGGTCCTGAGGAGTCCCCCAGGAGGAGAGAATTCCAGGGCCTGAGCAGCAGGGCCTTGAGGTCCTGTGAGGGTGCCTGCTGACGCCTGCTCAGGAGGCCGAGCTGAGGACGGAGCTCCATCCGGGACCCACACTGGCAGGTGAGTGGCAGGGACCACTACCCCCTGAGGTCCCCAAAGGCAATAACACCTGACCCGTCAAGATTTCTCCAGGAGGGGGAGCCGCCCTGCCCCAGAATGCTCAGGGTTGACCCTCACATTCCAGCATGGCAGGCCCTACAACAGGGTCCCGGAAACAGGGCCCTGTTGAGGGTCCTCTCTCTTATGAAGGCCCCCCACCCTCCCTCTCTTGTGGGACTGAAGCTCATCCTTCCTCAGTGAGGACGTGGGCCTCTTAGACCTGCGAGGAGGACACGTGACTGACCAGGCAGCACTGGCCTTGCCCCAAGAATGCCTGGGTTCAAGGTTATCTACCTTCTTAAGAGTCAGGGATAGAGAGGAAAGGTCCTCCCTGCCTCTGTGTGGACAGAAACAGATGGAAAAGCCTAAAACAGAGGCCACACAAGGGGTGGGCCCCCAGCTGAGGGGGAGCTGCCCCCCAGTGTGTTCACACTGAGATGAACAGAGTGGAGACTCTGTTCAAACAGAGGGAACACGTGTGCTCCTAGGGGAAAGGGACCCAGAAGCACAGGACACCCCAGGGTCCTCCCTGGTTAGCAAGGCCTCACTCCTGAAGAAGCCCCTGCCTAGCACCAGAGAGCCTGCAGAGTCAAGCCTGGCGGCCCCCACAATCACATCCCCTCGGCACGGCAGGAGGCCAAGGGCCCACGCAGACAGGGAGGACAGAGGCCGTCCTGGATGGGATCCATTCTGCCCTGCCGTGCAGAGTCCCACAGCCCATTGCTCACTGAGGACAACGGGGGCATCAAGTCCAAAGCTCCCTGGCCAGTCCCACACCTGCACTGGGCCAGCAGAGGTGGGGAAGGGAGGTGTCCTCCTGGCCTGTGAGCAGACCCTCAGCTGAGGCTGAAGCACACTGTGCCTACACCCACTGTTCTCAGAGGCCATCCTTAGTGACGAGCTGTGTTTGCTCTTGGACCTCTCCTTGGAGTGGCCCACTGAGGGGCATCTGGGGTGGCTCATTTCAGGGAAAGAGGGGTCTCTGGAACAGAGTTGGGCCCACATGGATGGGGCAGATAGCCTTCTCTGACACCTTCTGCCATAGAAGGTGAACAATTTTCTTTTCTTTTTTAAAAGGAGAACTTAACACTTTTGACCCCACTCATGGTTTCAGCCAGGGCTCCGTCCCGCCCCAAGGAAAGCAAGCGGAACTGTGACAAGGGCAAACGGCATCTGTACCTTCAGGACAGGGGTGAGTTGGCCTCCCCACCAGGCTCCAGTCTGCCCACGGGAGCTGCTGCAGCGGGCTCACTTACAGTGCGGGCTTTTTGGCCTGCATTCATCACCCGGCCAGCTATTAGCACTTTTTTCTTATTTTCTATCTTCCTGATGCCCTGGCATGTGGGGTCTTACAGACCCGGGGAGAGGCTGTCCCCTCGCAGGGCTAGCCAATCCTCAGAGACAGCAGAAGCCTCGCCCGCTGGGAGCGTCTCTCCTGCAAACCGAGCGATCCAGAGCCCACACCCCCCGGCCCCCTTTCTATGTCACACTCTCACACCAGGTCAATAATCCTCCGCCTGAACCAACCCAGGCCCAGGCACCAGACAACTGGGGACGGCCCCTACACGGCAAGCCCACTGGAATTATTCCAAAAGCCCATCCGAAGCTGTTTACCCTGCCCTCCCCTGCCTTTCCCACAGAAACCCCATAAAGGCTCTGGCCTCAGCCTTCCCCTTGCTCCTCTCCGCTGCCTCGCAGGCATGGGTGCTCCCATGTGGTCCTGTAGGGTGGGCACTTTCCTTCCGGTGGTGCTGACCTCTCCATGTTGTCCTCAGTCACCTTTATAAATGAAGACCAGGCACCAACCAGAGCCAAACCTCCCAACACTGATGTCCTTATCTCTTTTGTGCTCCCCATTCCCTCACCACCCTGTAAACCCCAATCTGAGGCCAGAGCCTTGCAGAGCGTGATCAGGGGCCAAAGGTCCCAATGCCCTCCCGCCCCCCACAGCACCACAGGGACCTGGTGCTGAGCTCCAGGGAGGGCAGAGGCCCCTCACCTCAGCCCACTGCTTGGCCCGGATCCGTATCTGGCTGTAGTTCCGTTCCTCGGAGTATAGGGCGCCCATGAAGGCCCCGATGGACGTCCCTCCAACCATGTCCACAGGGATGCCACACTCCGTCAGGGCCCGGATGATGCCAACCTGGGCACAGCCTCTACGCCAAGCAGGAGCACAGAGCAGAAGTAAGCACTGTTGCCAGGAACAGCACCTGCCGTGTGCTGGCAAAAGGACCCAGAGACAGTCATCCCCATCTACCTCCTCCTCCTCAGTGCCTGCCTCAAAGACATGGCCCCAAAGAGGGGCTGCGGCCATTACCGGGATGTCTCTCAGAGCCTCAGCAGTTGTGAAGCAGACACAACGCAGGCTCTACAACCACCATGATTAGAGTCCCAGGGGCCAAAAGCGGCAAGCAGCCTACGTGTGTGATGGGTGAGGGAGTAAGCAAAGTGTGGCATGCACGTACAAGGGATGTTGCTTGGCCTTAAGGAAGAAAATTCTAACACATGGATGAACTTGAGGACCCTGCGCTAAGTGAATGAAGGCAGACACAGAAGGACAAGGTCTCTCCTCACATGAGGGACCTGGAGGGGTCAAGATCACAGATACAGAGAGCGGAGGCTGGGGACTGGGGTTGGGGGGTGTGGGGGCAGGCTACGGTGTAACAGGGACAGAGGTTCAGTTTGGGAAGATGGAAACGGTCCAGAGCTGAGTAGTGATGGTTGCACAATATCGTGAATGTACTTCATGCAGCTAAATTTCACATTCAAAAATATTTATAGTGGGAAATTTTATGGCATGCATATTTAATTTTTTTTAATGTGTATTCATTTTTGAGAAAGAGAGAGAGAGAACAAGCAGGGGAGGGTCAGAGAGGGAGACACAGACTCTGAAGCAGGCTCCAGGCTCTGAGCTGTCAGCACAGAGCCCGACGTGGGGCTTGAACCCACGGACCGCGAGATCGTGACCTGAGCTGAAGTCGGACGCTTAGCCGACTGAGCCATGCAGGCGCCCCGCATGCTTATTTTAACACAATTAAAACAAAATTTAATATCACCACAAAAAAATTAAATATTCAGGTATCAGGCTAAAAAATTTTCAAGAAATTGAAGACAAGATTGATAATTTGGCACAGAACTGGAAACTATAGGATAGAGCCAACCACCACCTTACAAGTGGAAAATACAGTGTCTGAGATAAAGACCTCACTCAGCAGGTTAAGCAGCAGACCAGGCTCACTGGAGACCCATGAAGCATGGAGATGGCACAAGAAAATCCTCACTGAGTCCCAGGACACCCCAGAACGGACATGGAGACCGCTCCTTAGAACAGACGTACGGGAGCCTAGAGCATGTGTGGGATCCGGCAGGAGTCCAGAAAGAGAAGGGGATGGGCGGAAACGTCTGGACAGAGGGTGCTCTGGTGCAGCCCAGGAGGGCTGGCCTCTCCGTCCTGAGGTCACAACACAACATCTACAACCCCTAACTTAGGAAAAAAAGAACAGTTTAAATCAAACAAGTCAAATTACGGAAATAATAAAGGTAAGAGCAGAAATTGATGAGGCAGAAAAACAAAAGACTCAGTAGAGCGGACCAACAAAGCTAACAAATGGTGCTCGGAAAGGACCAACTCCCGGCCCCTCCTGCGAGAAAAGGAAAGGCAGGGAGGGGGTGTCAGGAGTGAGAAAGGGCGCATCTGCAGAGATGCTTCAGTTACAAAAGTGAGAAGTAGGTGTGAACCTCGTGCCTAAGTAGGAAAATTCAGATAAAATGGACATATTCCTAGAACGACATAGTGTGCCAAACTGACAAGAGAATCTGAATTGTACTACACCCATCAATATGACCGAACCTTTCCTTTTTAAATCTTCACAAAGAAGACTGTATGTCCAGATGGTTTTACTAGTGAGTGCTACTGAACGTATAAGGAAGAGTAACACAAATTTCACATAAAACTTCCCAGAGAATAGGAGAGGAAGAGGCACTTCCCAACTCCACTCTGAAGCCAGCAAGCACACCCACGTGCAGCCCAACCTCACACAGATTCAAAGGGAGTCCAGCAGTGGGCAACACGTCATGGGCCAAGAGGTCTACCCTCAGAAGACATCAGTCTTTATTTAAGGATCAATGCAATTCACCACATTAACAGAATAAAGGAGAAAAATTACACGATCGTCTCGACAGAAACACAATAACAACCATCCACGATACGCACTCAGCAAACTAAGAAAAGAAGGGCGCTTCCTCCATCTGACACAGGGCACCATAGACACCACGGCCGAGGTGACACTCGATGACGGCAGTGAATGCTCCCCCTCCCACGGGCGACAGGACAAGACGTGTGCCCCACTTCCACTCGGCACTGTACTGGAAAGTCTAACCGGTGCAACAAGGCAAGAAGAAGAAACAAAAGACATATACGTATTTTGGAAAGAAAGACAAAAACTGGCTCTATTCTCAGAAGATATAACTGTGTATATAGGAAATGCAAAAATAAAAATAAAAAAGTCATTAGAACAAGTGAATTTAGCACGGCTATAAGATACAGAGCATCAATTTACAAATATCAGTTGTATTTCTATATACTGGCAACAAACACCTTGAAAGTGAAATTTAAAAGAAAACATTTACAACAGGAAAAAAATCCCATAAAATACTTAGCTGATTCTAAAAATTTATATGGAAAAGCAAAGGACCTAGAAGGGCCAAAAACAATTTTGAAAAAAACAGAACTCAGGAATTTGCAGCGTCTGATGTCAAGATTTACCATAAAGCTGTGGCAGTGGTGTCGTGAAGGACAGACACGACAGAGCCCACGGGCTCTGGTGGGGGACACAGCAGCCACGGGGGAGGGACAGTCTACAACCAAAGGTGCTGGCTCAGCTGGATGACCACATGAGGAGAACAGAGCCTTGACCGGCACAAGACGTGTCAGGTGGTTCACAGACCTGAATGCACAAGCTGGAGTCACAGAGCTTCTAGAAGAAGGCAAAATGCCTTTGTGACCTTAGGATAGACAAGAACTCTCAGAAGCCCAGCAGACCGGAAGCAGTAACCATAAAAAATGGAAAATCACGCCTCATAAAAATTAAAAACTATTCATAAAAAATACCATTGAGAAAACAAAAAGTCAAAGATTGAGAGACAGAATTACTACTAAATATTATCTGACAAAAGACTTGTATTCAGATTATATAAATAATTCCCCTGAATCAATAACAAAAGACAAACCACCAGTTAAACATGGATAAGAATGTAAACACTACTTTATAAAATGAGATACACAAAGGGCCAGCGAGCACGTGACCTCATTAGGCCCCAGGGAGATCACCAGATGCCCCCACATGCCCTTTAGAACAATTCAAAATGAGGTTAATACCAAGGGTTGGCAAAAATGTGGGAACCTGAACTTCAAACAGTGTTGGTGGGGGGTGTAAAACGGCACAACGTCCCCCATGACCAGGTAGCTCCACTCCTAGGTATTTGCCCGAGAGAAAAGAACATACATGCACAAAAAGATTTGTACAAGAACAGTTATAGCTGTTTCCCAAGCCAAAAATTAACCCGAGTGCCCATCAACAGGAGGAGCGGGGTAAGCAAAGCGTGGCAGACAATGGAATACACTTAGCAGTGCTGCCGATGTGGCCTGGAGCACACAGACAACCTCACACACTGGGCCCAGTGTGCGACACAAGCCAGTACAAACAGAAAAGCTAAGGAAGCCAGGAAACACCTGCATGAATATTCTCAGAGAAATTCAGTATTCCACTAGCGGAAGAAGGAGAGAAAACTATGAAGAAAGCACTCAGACATTAGAAATACTTTAGCAGAATAGAGCAATTAGAAGATCCATCTGAGAAAAACCATCTAGAAAGTAGAACAAAAAGGCAGGGATGGAAAATGAGGGAGAGGGAAGACCTGGCTTCTGATCATCAGGAGCTCCTGGAAGAGAGGACAGAGTGGGAGAACATAAAACACGCCCCAGAGCTGAAGTTCACGATTTCCAAATTCGGAAGGGCCTGCTGGGGCCCACCCAGCCCAGTGGATGAACACACTGCCACCAAGGCACACCAAGTCCCTTCGAGGACCAAAATGAAAAGACTCCCCCCACGGCTTCCAGAGGGGAAACAGACCTCACAAATAAAGTGGGATTGGGCATCTCAACAGCGACACTGGAAGCTAGAAAGACAATGGCAGCACCCCCTTAGAAATTCTCAGGGAAAATTACTTCCATGTTGGATTCCACACCCAGACTGTCATCAAGGACATTTTCTGCTACACAGAATCTTAAAACTTTTACTTCCCAGATGTCTTCTCTTAAGGAAGTGTCTAGAGTATGAACGCTACCCAAATCAGGAGTATGTCAAGAAAGAGGAAGGAATGGAATCCAGGAAATGGAGTTGAATGCAGAAGAGAGACCAAGAAGTTCCCAGGATAACAGTTAAGGGAAACTCCAAGACAACATCACGGGCAGAGCCCAGAGGCGCCGGGAGACCTGGAGGGGGTGGCTCCCACACACGGTGAAGCAGAGGCCACCAGAGATGGCGAGCAAGCTGACAGGAGGCTGATGCTCCAGAGCAGTGTCTGGGCACCAATTAATGACCCCCAGGAAACAGAAAATGGCAATTGCAACAATTATTAACTCCAAGGAAGGAAATACAGCCGTACTATGCAATGTGGTGTGACTGAGCCCTGAATAAGCACCACGTCATAGTAATAGAAATGGTGACAACTAGCTTGACCGGCATGGGAACCACACTGGGAACTGAGTGGTGAGGAGGGAGACAGACAGAAGACGGGTGATGGATAGATGTACAGGTGGACAGATGGATGGCCGACGACAGACAGATGAATGAAGGACAGATAAACTGGGGATGGGTTAGGAACTCAATAATCTAAAACTGAAAGAACAGAATGGCTATGCTGTTGAGAAATGCAGATGAGCAGAGAGATGACTATGCTCCCAGTGATCTTCTCTGGGATGTCTCTGGGTTTGGTGCCGGGCGAGACAGCAGACGACGGCCTCAAGGCAATGGCCACGTGGCTATAAACTAAGTATTATTTTTATGCTCCCAGTGATCTTCTCTGGGATGTCTCTGGGTTTGGTGCCGGGCGAGACAGCAGACGATGGCCTCAAGGCAATGGCCACGTGGCTATAAACTAAGTATTATTTTGACTAAAACTAAATTTTCATTGAAAATGCTGTTGATCGTGGCGCCTGGGTGGCTCAGTCGGTCAAGCTTCTGGCTCTTGGTTTTTCAGCTCAGGTCATGATCTGGCAGTTCACGGGACTGAGCCCCATGTCAGGCTCTGCAACGATGGTGCAGAGCCTGCTTGGGATTCTCTCTCTGACCCTTCCCTGCTCCCATGCACAGACGTGCGCTCGCTCTCTCTCAAACTAAATAAACTTATGAGAAAAAAAATTTTTTAAATGCCATTGATCACATCATCCTGGCCTACAAACCAGGTCCAAGTCTGGGTCAGCTCTGGGCCACCTCACTGTCCTAGTCCCACAGGAAGTAGCCTGGGTCTTGCCCTCCATCAGGCAATGTTAGGTAAATCACCTCGTTCTCCAGGCTGACTGGCTCAGCTTTCAAGCAAAAGCATGGCACCAGAGGGTGCTCGGATTGTGCCGCGTCACTCGGGGCAGGCCAAGTCTGGGGGTGAGCAGGACACCCTGGAGCGAGGCGGCGACTCCCCATGCTGGGGTGAGCAGGGGTGGGGTCTGTGTGTCTACACACCCTCCTGTCAGGAAGGGCCTCAGGCCAGACGCCAGGCCTCAGAGGTTTCCAGGTGGAAAGTGCACACAGTGGGGTTGGACTGCTCCTCTGCATTATCCCGATCTTTTCTAGAGAAGAGAGTCTGGGTCTCCCTTGACCTTGAGGCTGGACGGCATCTCTGACTTTAATTCGCCAGGTGTGAGCACAGGTCTGGCTCCACAGGCAGGAGACAAAACCTTGGAGAGTCCCCCCTAAGGGGGGATACTCCTAAGAGGTTTTAATGTTTCCGAGCCCCCCCCCCCCCGCCCCTCCTCCAGCTCACTCTGAAAGGGATGTCCTTGGAACCAGGAGATGCTGAGCCAGGCACCTTCTGCAGGGCCCACGGGAGAGAGGCCAGCAGCACCAGCAGGGCTGGGGGGTGGGGTGTATGTATAGTGCTCAGGAGGCCCTGCGCACCTCATTCGGCCAGAGCAGGGGGGGAAGCGTGAGGGACTCCACCCCACAGGGCACCCCCAGCACAGGTGTTGTGGGAGGCACTGCTCGCACCTCCTCACTGTGTTCCGGGGCTCCACGTCTGTTCCAGGTGTATATGCCTCTTTAAATTCAGGAGGAAGGAGGCGTGTGCCACAATGACAAACACAGGGTAGCAGTTATTTGGGTTAAAAGTCCTGTAAGGAACTGATCAGCCCGCAGAACTGAAGAACGCTGTGCTACATTTGCAAGCACACCAGGACATTGGTCTATAAAGTATGTATTAAAATGGAAAGAAACTCACCTGCAGCCCAATGGGAAGACTGGCAAAGGACAAGAACAGAGTTCTCAGAGGAAGTGTGAATGGCTAACAGACAAGCAGACACTTCTAGCAAAGACAATCAGAACAAATCTACTGCACTGGCAAACGTTAAAACCTGGGGGTGCCTATGGGAAGCACTGCTTGGCAATGTGCACCCAGGGGCGGAAACATGCTTGGTCATGCACTGGGCCTATCTATGGGGACTGCTCCTGGGACCAGCTCAGAGGCCTCTTGGTCAGCATTAGAGTGCGCGTGCGCACGTGCACACACACACACACACACACACACACACACACACACACGCAGCTGTGGGTGGGATGGGGTGGGGACTCACCTTGCTCCTCCACCCCCAAGCACCAGGGCGATGGCGTTGCCAGTCAGCACCCGAGCCAGGCGGGAGAAGTCCGAGTGCCGATCTGGGGGCCTCTGGAAGACTCGCTCGTACATCTCCACCTGGGAGAGGGGTCGGCAGACAGGGAGGGCTAGGCCAAGTTGTACACACTGTGACCTGACCGGGGTGGCCTCCTCGACTCCTGACCCAAAGCCCTCTCCAGGACACAGCAGGGTCTGTCTGATACTGATGCTGGCAGCACCTTGGTGCCTAGGCATGCCTGGGAAGAGGACCTCACAGGGCACATGGGTGAGGGGACAGGGTGGGCAGATGGACTACATACCCACACGTCCAGCAGGAGACCACAGAGCCCCAGGAGAGCTGTACCAAGAGGGATACCAAGCCCAAACCCCAGCTAAGACCCTGCCAGCCACCAGGGTGGAGGGTGCTCCAGGGCACAGGCTCCCAGGCACAGCCGCCACTGTCAGGACACTGTTCACTGAGTCGCGGGGCCAGATAGGCTGTGGAGTGTGGGCAGCCTGTGGGGCCCCAGCCCCGCAAAGCCCCCAGGGCTGAGGAGGCTCCCTCCTCCCCCTTGGCAGGCTCTGGTGACCTCTCCCCCAGGCTCCCCGTGGAGGTACGTGCGTGCCAGCATGTCTCTGTCAGGCTACGTGCCTCCCCTCTGCGACCCGAAAGACGGACACCTGCTCATGGACGGGGGCTGCATCAACAACCTCCCAGGTGCTGCTCCCAAAGATCAACTCAAGCAAACGTAAGCTTACAGAGAAGCAAGCTCCCCTTATCAGCACCCCGGCGACCTCAGACTACAGAGACCCAGAGAGGGAGCGAGAAGGAAATGAGCTTGGCAATCACAAGTCAGGAAGGCTGTGTTCTGTAGGCCAGGAGTTCCCGTCAGTCCAGCCCAGCGCCCGGGCCTCACCAGCTTGGGCAGGCTTCTCCGGGAGAAGACGCGGCGCGGGCAGCACAGGTGCAGGTGGCCGGAGCACCAGCTGCGCATGTTCAGCCACTCCACGGTGCGGGAGGGTGCGGGCCCTTCCTCCCGGTGCAGCAGGACCAGCTGCTTCTGGGCTCGCACGGCCGTGCTCTCCAGCATCCGCTCCAGCTGCAGGAGGGCAGAGCCTGAGGCCTCGGCAGGACAGAGGCCCCGCTCCGGACGCTGCCGCACACGGGCAGGAGGGCTGAGGGCAGGGCCTTGGCAGGTGGCACCCTGGTTCTGTGAGCCGGCTCAGCCGTGGTGTGAGCTGCCCTTCGGCTCTCGAAGCTGTGACCCAGGGGTCTGCCCGGCCATATGCCTGATGCACGCTGAGCTAGGTAAGGGTGGCCACAGGGAGCTCTGGGGTGTACAGGAAGGGAGAGGCCTCCCCCCGTCCGTTTTCCTAACACCTCCTCCGCATATGCACACACTGTGACCTTCTCAAATGATGTGTCCGCAAACACTCCCTGCATCTCTCCCTGCAGAAGAGGAGCCCGCTTCAGAGATGGGTAATTTTTAGCTGCCCTGGGATCAGAGAGGAAGGAGATGGGGAATGTGTGCTAAGGGAAGGCAAGCCTACACTTCATACCCTTGAAGCTGGAAACAAAGTGGGCTGACGACGTAACTTCACAGCTGAGAACAGACAGATGGTGGGGTACTCACAAATAGGAAACTAAACAGCCACAGAACCCAGTGAAACAATATGGATAAATCTTAAACACCTAAGTGTTGAGGGAAAAGGGACATTTCACAGTGATATAAAATAGGGCACTATTTATATCAGATGTAGATCTGTGAAGCTGTGCTGTACACCTCATAGTAAAACTCAGGACACTCAACTTCACAAGAGGCCACCTGCGGGCCACTTCAGGGCGCCTGCCCTGCTTTGTGCTAAAACCACCACCACAGGTGAATACAGCAAAACGTTTCAAACCATGAAGAGGAGCTATATGGGTGTCGGCTTTTATTATGTCTTTTCCTGGGTTCTTGAAATATTTCATTCAAAGGAAAAGACAGAGAAACAGGGCTGTGAGGAGAGTGGCCCCTGACCAGAACCTGGCCCGCCTGCAGCCCTGCCTCCACCACCCCTGTCCTTGCCACCCTGCCCTCCGACAGCCCCGCCCACAGAGGCCCCGCCCCCTGGCAGCTCCAACCGGTTACCTCGCCCACAGTGGGCTCCTGCTCTCCCAGGCCCACGATGAGGATGCAGTCGGCTTGCCGGATGCAGCGCTGGGTCCACGGTGTGAGCGTGCTGTCCGCCTGGTAGAGCACGATGCGGTGGATGTCCTCCTGCTGCCCCAGCCAGCTGGACAGCCGGTACTCGTGGATACTGGAAGGCACGGTCATGGTGCGGTGCAGAGGCCAGGGCACGTGTGGACATGGGGGTGTACAGTTGCAGGGGTTGCAGACGCGAGGGACACAAACACCAGGGGACGTGGGGGATGCAGATGCCAGGCTGTGTTTGGACCTGCTGCGAGCAAGAAGCTAGGGTCGGCCAGACTGTTTTCCACACGGAGGCTGGTATACCTGTCCAGAGCAGCAGAGCCAAGGCGCTGTTTGATGTTGTCACTGGTCAGCAGTAGGACAGGGCCTGAAAACACACACATAAATTACAGAAAGCTGTCCTGGCAGCCCACCTCCCCACAGATGAGAGCGCCCACTCCCTCCCTAGAGGTCTGGTCTTCTTGAGAACAATGAGAAGCCTTTCTTGTTTCAAAGAGGGAGTGCCTGTATCTGGGCGACACTTCCCTCTGTGCACAGAGGAGACCCTCTGGACAGCTGAGATCACCTGGTGTAGGAGTAGGTGCTGAGCAGAGGAGCTCGGAGGGCTGTGCCAGCTCAAGAGCTCAGCGGGTGGCAGCAGGGGGCTCTCTGAACCTCACTCTGCAACACTGACATATCTCTGCAACACTGATACTGTGTGTGTGTGTGTGTGTATGTGTGTTGGGGGCAGGGGAAGCACAGTTTGTAAAATGCAAGATAATATAATTCCCCAAATCCACACGAGTGAGGTTGGCTGGGTTCCAATATGGTGTGGTGGTGTAGTCACGCATGTGGAGATGCTTCTTTTCACATTTTGTTGTCTCTGAAATCAGCATGCATCTTTCATCTACGATGTCTACATGGACACAGGTGTCAGGGCCCGCCCAACCAGGAGGCCCAGCATCAGGGTCCGCAGAAAGGTCACCAGGGGCTCACATGCACTGGGGGCCGCAGATGAGCACCCACAACCCAGGGATGGAGAAGACCCAGGAGTCCTGAGGGCTTTCTTCTCATTCCTGTGCTTGTACAGAGCTCTCCAAGAGCAGACAGTTAAAAGGTGAGAGCTAAGAAATCACCGCATCGTATTTTAACTGGCAGCATCTGCTCTTTTAGAGGCACCCAAAATAGGGGGTGTGTCCTACGATGATGGTGTCCCTACTGAGATATGGCTATCTGGTATGAGCCATGGGCACGCATGGACAGCTCGGACTTAAGTGACAGAAACTTGCTGGTGTAGGGAAGCTCCTCCTCTCAGGGGCTTGGGGTGAGGGAGCGGGTCAGGTTGGGGGCCTGCACTCCTGCTACCAGCTCTAGTTGGTCACCGGCACGGGCCCGATGGAGGAGGGGAGACCTCTTGGGGCTGGGCTGCATCATGCGCCTGCAAGGGTGGGCCCTGCTGTGCGCACTGCAGCGACACGTCTCGACCGCCTCCTGGACAGGCAGGACGTGATGTGACGCGCAGGCTGTGTCTGGCTGCAGGAACACCGAAGAGCCCAGCCCTGAGGCCCTCCGGGGACCCACTAGTGCATGCCCACTAGTGCATGTCTCCTTGTAGACACCCCTGCCTGGACTCAGGGGGCTCTGAGGAGACCCTGGTCTCCCACAGCACAGGCTACGGCTACGGCCAGTTGGGAGTGTGGTGACCGACCCTGTCCCTGGGAGGGGTCTGCTTATGGCCAGGCAGTGGGCAGGTCCAGGAAGGGAGGGGAAACAGGGTGGTTCATCTGCACTTGGGTCTGTGGCTCTGTGGGGCACAGCTGAAGTGGGTATCCAGCCAGACTGCTGCTCCCCCTCTGGCCTGGACAGTCACCGCTGGCCTGGCTGCTGGACAGCCTTCTTCCCAAACACTGGAAGCTGAGGAGATGAAAACCTCCAAGTGCTAGAAGAAAATGGCCATCAGCCTAGAATCTTCCTCCAGAAGAGAAGGCAGCCTACACAAGCCTGGGCACCTGACTTTTGGCAAAGGTGTCAGCACAGCAGCGGGCCAAGTTCAAGTCTCTCTAAAGGAGGGTTCTGGGTCGCTGAAGACAAAGTGAATCTTGACTTCTATCTTGTATTATAACCCAAAGCAACCCTAAATGGATTGTGAACTGAAAAGGAAAGGTAAAAGCATGAAGTGTTTAGAAGAACATCTTCATGATTTGGGGGCAGGATGAAATTCCTTTGGTAAAACACAAAAAAACAGTAACAATATAAGAAAAAAATTTGGGCGAAGGAAACAATCAGCAAAACTAAAAGGCAACTGACGGAATGCGAGAAGATATTTGTAAATGACATATCAGATAAAGGGTTAGTATCCAAAATCTGTAAAGAACTTATCAAACTCAACACCCAAAAAACAAATAATCCAGTGAAGAAATGGGCAAAAGACATGAATAGTTACTTCTCCAAAGAAGACATCCAGATGGTCAACCGACACATGAAAAAATGCTCGACATCACTCATCATCAGGGAAATACACATCAAAACCACAAGGAGATACCACCTCACACCTGTCAGAATGGCTCACATTAACAACTCAGGCAACAACAGATGTTGGCGAGGATGCGGAGAAAGAGGATCTCTTTCGCACTGTTGGTGGCAACGCAAGCTGGTGCAGCCACTCTGGAAAACAGTCTGGAGGTTCCTCAAAAAACTAAAAATAGAACTACCCTATGACCCAGCAATTGCCCTACTAGGTATTTATCCAAGGGATACAGGTGTGCTGTTTCGAAGGGGCACGTGCACCCCCATGTTTATAGCAACGCTATCGACAATAGCCAAAGTATGGAAAGAGCCCAAATGTCCACTGACAGATGAATGGATAAAGATGTGGTATATATACATGATGGAGTATTACTCAGCAATCAAAAAGAACGAAAGCTTGCCATTTGCAGCTACGTGGATGGAACTAGAAAGTATTATGCTAAGCAAAATTAGTCAGTTAGAGAAAGACAAATATCATATGACTTCACTCGTATGAGGACATTAAGATACAAAACAGATGAACATAAGGGAAGGGAAGCAAAAATAATAAACAGGGAGGGGGACAAAACATAAGAGACTCTTAAATAGAGAGAACAAACAGAGGGTTACTAGAGGGGTTGTGGGAGGGGGGGATGGGCTCAATGGGTAAGGGGCATTAAGGAATCTACTCCTGAAATCACTGTTGCACTATTTAACTAACTTGGATGTAAATTACAAAAATAAATTAAATAAAATTTTTTTTTAAAAAAAGAAAATTTGGGGGCGCCTGGGTGGCTCAGTCGGTTAAATGTCCAACTTTGGCTCAGGTCATGATCTCACGGCTCATGGGTTCAAACCTGCTTAGGGCTCTGGGCTGACAGCTGGGAGCCTGGAGCCTGCTTCGGATTCTCTGTCTCCCTCTCTCTCTGCCCCTCCCCTGCTCACACTCTGTCTCTGTCTCTCTCTCTCACAAATAAATAAACATTGAAAAAAAATTTTTTTAAGAAAAAATGTGGTAAATTGGTCTGCATTAGAATTAAGAACTTCTGTTTGTCAAAAGACATCATTAAACGAATAAAAAAGCAGGCCACAGACGGGAAAAGATACCTGCAATATTAGCATCCAAAAAAGGAACTGTACTGAGATTACACAAAAAAATACCCATCAACAAGGAAAAGATGGCAACCCAATAAAGATACTGGGTGACTTGACAGGCACTTACAGAAGAGGGTGTCTCCACGGCCAATAAACAAACTTCTCAGTCAGTGGGAAATACAAATTAAAGCCATAACGAGACACCACTGCACACTCACCAAAGGGCACAGAGGCAAGACTAACCACCCAGAAGAACAGGCCACACACCTTCTCAGAACATTCTCCAGGACTTTATCCACGGGCGCCTGGCTGGCTCAGTCGGTGGAGTGTGCGACTCTTGACCTCAAGGTTGTGAGTTCGATCCCCACGACGAGCATGGAGCTTACTTAAACAACAATAACAACAAAAAACTTCACAACATTCTCTAGGACACACTGTATGTGAGGCCACAAAACAAGTCTTAATAAACTTTAAGACTGAATCCTACAAGTATCTTTTCTAGTCACAATGGCATGAAACTAGAAATTAGTAACAGGAGAACCAGAAGATTCACAAATATGTGGAGATTAGAAAACAGCCCTGAACTACCCACAGGTCTAAGAAGAAACTGCAGAAGAGATTAAAAAAATACCCTGGGACCAGTGAAAACATAAACACAACATTCCAAACTCCAGGGGCAGCTCACCAGGAAAGAAGAGGGGACCCAAAACTATAAATGTGCAAATGCACAGATCAAGGACCTAACATTATACCTTGGGAGAGTACCAACTAAACCCAGAGCAGACAGAGGAATGAAATAAGAGATTAGAACAGAGATAAATGAAAAGAATAGAAACACAATAGAGAAAATCAATGAAACCAGAAGTCTTTTTTTGAGAGAATCAACAAAACTGACAAACCTTTAGCTAGATAAATAAAGGAAAAAAAAGAGAAGACTCAAATCACTAAAATCAGAAATTACAGCAGGGGGACATTACTTATTTTACAGAAATAAAAAGAAGCAGGGGCTCCCAGCTGGCTTGGTTGGTGGAACGTGCGACTCTTGATCTCCAGGTTGTGCGTTCAAGCCCCACGTTGGGTGTAGAGATGACTCAAAAGTAAAATCTTAAAAAAATAAAAAAACAACTATGAATGGAAAGAAACTTCCTCAGTATATTAAAGGCCATACATATAAACCTGAGCTGACATCACACCAGTGGCATGAGAAAGCTTTCCCCTAAGACCAGGAACAAGAAAGGGCGACCGCTCTCACCACTTCTATTCAACATTGTGCTGGAAGTCCCAGCCAGAGCAGTTAGGTGAGAAAAAAATATATAAGACATTAAAATTGGAAAAGAACAGGTAACATTATCTTAGCTCAGAAACAACATGATCTTATATGTAGAACATCCTAAAAAGTCCACCCAAAACCGTTACAACTAATAAGAGAAGCAGCAGGACACAAAAACAACACACAAAAGTCAGTTCTCTTCCTATACAGTGACAGAGGTTAAGGAAGAGGTTAAGAAAACAATTCCATTTACAACAGGATCAAAAAGAGTAAAACACTGGGCACCTGGGTGGCTCAGTTGGTTAAGCGTCCAACTTCGGCTCAGGTCATGATCTCACAGTTCATGAGTTCGAGCCTCACGTTGGGCTCTATGCTGACAGCTCAGAGCCTGGAGCCTGCCTTGGATTCTGTGTGTCCCTCTCTCTCTGCCCTGTCCCCCATTTGTATTCTGTCTCTCAAAATTAAATAAATGTTAAAAAAAAATTTGTTAAGTAAAATATTAGGAATAAACTTAAACTTGTACACTGAAAACCACAAAACATTGCTGAAAGAGATTAAAGAATTGACTTAAGAACATGGGAACATGTCCTGCGTTCATGGGTTGGACGAGTGAATATTGTCACAACGCCAGTACCGCCCAGAGTGAAACACAGATCCAGCGCAATCCCTGTCAGAATCCCAACGAGTTTCTCACAGAAATAGAAAAGCACGTCCTGAAACTCCTGCGGATCTCAAGGGACCCTGAACAGCGAAAACAACCCTGCAAAAGAACACAGCTGGAGGCCACCTGCGTGGCTCAGGTGTGTTAAGCATCTGACTTCCGCTCAGATCATGATTTCACGGTTCCTGAGTTTGAGCCCCACATCGAGTGAGTTCAAGCCCCACTTCTCTCTTTCTCTCTCTCTGCCCCTCACTCACTTGCACTCTCTCTCTCTCTCTCTCTCTCTGCCCCTCACTCACTTACGCCCTCTCTTTCTGTCAAAGGAAAAATAAAAAAGGAACAAAGCACACTTCCTGACTTCAAAACCTACTACAGAGCTACCGTAATCAACACAGCGCGGTGCTGGCATGAAGACAGAATGGCCCAGAAACGAACCCTCACATGGATAAAATGATTTTCAGGAGGGTGCCAAGACCACTCAATGGAAGAATGGAGTTTTTCAACAAATGATGGTGGGGCAACTGGATATCCATAAGCAAAAAATTAAACCTCTACCTAAACTTCACACCTTTTACAAAAATTAGCTCCAAAACAGATCATAAATTTAAACGTAAAACTTTTGTAAGCCTTTTGGTTTTTTTTAAGTTTATTTATTTATTTTTGAGAGAGAGAGAGACAGAGAGCACGAGGGGGATAGAAGCAGAGAGACAGAATCCCAAGCAGGCTCCATGCTGTCAGCACAGAGCCAGACGCGGGGCTCGAACCCACAGACCATGATATCATGAGATCGTGACCCGAGCTGAGATCAAGTCGATGCTTAACTGACTGAGCCACCTAGGTGCCCCAACTTCAAGTCTTTTGAAAAGACACAGGAGAAAATCTAGGCCCTAGGGCTAGGTGCAGAATTTTTAGAAATGATACTGAAAACATAGTCCATAAGAGAAAAACACTGATAAACTGGACTTCATCAAAATTGACAGTTCTGCCTGTGAAAGCCGGGAAGCAGCAGAGGAGGGAGCAGCGCGTCTGCAAACCGCAGACCCGGCAAAGGACCCATATCTGGAGTACATAAAGAATTCTCAAAACTTAGGGCACCTGGGTGGCTCAGTTGGTTAAGCGTCCTGCTTAAGGCTCAGGTCATGATCTCACGGTGCCTCAAGCCCGTTCAAGGGCTTCTCACGGAGTTCAAGCCCCATGTTGGGCTCTGTGCTGACAGCTCAGAGCCTGGAGCCTGCTTCAGATTCTGTGTCTCCCTCTCTCTCTGCCCCTCCCCTGCTTGTGCTCTTTCTCTCTCTCAAAAATAAACAAACATTCAAAAGAATTCTCAAAACTCAACAGTAAGAAAATAAACAACTCACTCAAAAAGGAGCAAAAGATAAGAAGTTATGAACAGATACTTGAGCAGAGAGGACCCACACATGGTAAGGAAGCATAGGAAGAGACACTGAGGGTCGTGAACCACTAGAGAACCCAAATGGAAACCGTGATGTGCTCTCACTACCCACCCATCAGAGCAGCAGACATAAAAACCAACGGCAGCTCCCAGGGCTGGCAAGGACGAGGAAGAGCCGCCTTCTAGAAGGGTCAGCAGCTCTTCAGGACTGCACACACATCTATCACACTCACCACATGCCGAGACGTCTTTCCAGAGAAATGGACACTCACAAGTATACAAAAATCCTTGACACAAAAGGTCACAGAGCTTTATTCACAAAACCCCCAAACCAGAAGAAACCCAAATATCCTTCAACAGGTGAAGCAACCAAGTACATTCAGGCTATGTCTCCACAGTGAAAGGGAGCAAACTACGGACAGGTGGCACCATCTGAGCCTAGAGAGCCAGTATCCAGAGGTCATCTGCGTAGGACTCCATTTTTATGATACTCTCAGAATGATGAAACAGAAGCTGCCAGAGCAGAGCTGTGGAGGGGCAAGGGGCGGGGGTCTGTACCTGGAAGGGCAGGGGATGGTGTTGGTGAGAGTCTATCTGGAGGGGTGTGGGGGTGTCTGTACCTGGAGGGGCAGCAGGGGGCGGGAGGGGTCTGTACCTGGAGGTGGCAGCAGGAACACATGGGAGCCACAGTGGCACAGAGCACATGCACCCATGCATACACATGTCACAGCCAGTGACACCTGAAGGCCCACAGACCCCACAAATGTCTATCTCCTTATCCTGACTGGGTGCGACAGTTACATAACCTGGGGGAATGGTACACGGTCCTTTCTACTATCTGCAACTTCCTCGGAATCTGTAATTATTACAAAATAAAGTTTTTGTTTTTGTTTTTGTTTTTGTTTTTAAGAAAGGGAATAAGCTTTTAGGAAAGCAAGATATCCCTGCTATACAACTTGGAGATGCTCTGTGTGTGCAACGCCAACGGGAGATGAATGGGATTCCCCACATCTGGAGTATTTGTTACGAAACAAAGATCAAGACTGACAGGGCAATGAATGCCTTCTGTATTTTACAATTTTGTCTTCAGAATAAGTTTTAAGTACTTATAGTAGAACCTTCCAACTTTAGTAATCTTTTTTATTTGGTATTTATTTAATGCTTTCTATTGTCAAATGTCTACATCGAGTAGAGAACCTTTCCACGTGGTATTAAAACATACACCTTTCTCACGTTGTTTCGTGACAGTGATCTAATGCTCACTGCATTTATTCTCATGTCATTCTTTAAAAGACAACCCCGGGGCACCTGGGTGGCTCAGTGGGTTAAGCATCCGACTTTAGCTCAGGTCATGATCTCACAGTTCATGATTTCAAGCCTTGTGTCGGGCTCTGTGGTGACAGCTCAGAACCCACCTCAGATCCTCTGTCCCCCTCTCTCTCTGCGCCCCCGCCCATCCCCGCTTGTGTTCTTTCAAAAATAAAATTAAAATTAAAAAATAATTAAAAAAAATAAAGACAACCCCTGAAATTTTCAGCATTACCATATCACAGAAAATCGATTTACTATTACTATAGTTACTCACGATTACATGAAAACTTACAAATAAAGTGTTAAGAATACATAACACTTTATGATTTGGGGAGTTCCTAAGAGTTCTCAGGAATTTCAACTCCTTGTTTTTGAATTCTAAAGCTTAACAGCTGTCAGGAATCTGGAAACACTACCCAAGCTCCCTGACCTCAACTGAGGGCATTTTCCCCGCTGTCAGCCAGCTCCTGCAGCCACAGAGTCGCCTCCACACAGGGAGCCCCCAACCATGCCGGAGGAGCAGCTGCAAGGGGCGGGTGACACAGGCTCCCGTGACACAGCGTCTGCCATCAAGACCCTCAGAAAACTCCTGGTGGATGCTCTTCCGCTCCTGTCCTCTCCCGAGCACCCCCTCCCCGCACCCCCCGCCCAAGGCTTAGCTGTGAGGACGACACTAACTGCACTTGCAGAAGGAACCGGAAGGACCAAGAAGCAAGAAGAGGAGGGCTTGAGCAGATCCCAGGTGGCCTCGGGCAGGACTCACCGATGGCACCGAGGGCGTGCTTGAGCTCCAGGGCAAAGGCGGTGAGGGGCACATCCTCCGACACAGGCATGACCGCCACCGTGGAGAGGTTGCTGGCAGGGTTCCCCGAGTCCCACTTGCTGCCTGCAGTGTGTAGCCCAAACTGGTGACCTGCAAAACACAGGGTCGTGAGTAGGCCTGAGGGGCTGGGCGGCTCCCGGGCAGTCTGGAGGTGTGCCTAATTGTTTCTAGATGGCACCAGGGCACGGGGGCCTGGGAGAGAGGAAGGGGCACCGGGGCTTGCTCCAGGCCCGCACAGTCCGAACTTCTCCCGCCCACCCAAGGACCACCCTGCCTCTCCGCTGGAGTACCAGCCCACACCGTGAGCACCTTGCGTTTCACACACTCGAGCCTCAGGGGAGACTGAGAAGACAGACACAGCACACAGGAGAAAGCATGAGGCCCGGAGTTAAAATGCTCTGCCACGTGAGGCCCACCTCCTGCAGTAAGAACGACTGGGGGCAGGGGTGGGGGAGGGGGAGGGGGTGGACAAGCCAGTGCAGGTAGAACTTCCGGTCCCTGAGGCCACGGACTCTCTGTCCTCCAGACGTGCCTCCCTGGGGCCCCCGCAGCGGCAGGGAAGGAGGCAGCAGATGTGCTGACCCACAAGGTCATTAGTCAGAGGGTCTCTGGAAGTTTATTTCCAACAACAGTCACTACACGGCCAACGGCACCTCCTATTTTCACGGAGGCAGCCAAGGGGGGCAGCCTCTCCCTCCCGCCAGCCACATCCCAGGCAGACTCGGGTCTCCCATAGACTGGACACGCCGAGGGCTCTCTTGCTGGCTCCCTGACTGCTTGTTGCCCAGCCAGCTGCCTGCCACGCCCCGACCCCTGACGTGCACAGCCAAGCGTCTGCACAGGCCACACCAGAGGGCCCAGCTCCTCCAAAACAGAGTCCATTTCTGACTCTGCTCATCTTGCCCCGGGTGAGGAGTGGCGGTTCTTGAGCAGTGGAGTGTGGGTCCTGGCACGGCCTGACCCAGAAGCCAGAGGGAGGGGATGTAGGACAGCAGAGAGAGGGGGCGGCTCAGAGCTAATCTGGGGCAGGGAAACACAAGGGCTGCGAGCTGGTCACTGTCTGCACACAGGGTGGCAGAGAGGCCCCTTTGTGCCAGTTTCCCTGAAGCTTCTCCTCTGGGAAGCCCCCTCCTCTGTGTCTTTCCCAGCAACCTCTGACATCAGCATCCTCTGTCTGAGGCTGAACCAAAGGGGACCCTCTCGCTAGCTTTGCATGGCCTTCTCTGCCTCCACCGGAGGCACTGGGAGGTCCTGGTTCTGGCTGAAAGGGAGACGAGCAGGATGCCCCACCTGCCTGCCCCAAGGAGGCTGAGAAGGGTGCAGAGAGCAGGGCCCACTGGCTGGGTCCCGGACCCCTGGGAACCACCTCATCAGCGCCACCAAAGCTGTGGCATCCCTGCCCCTCCCCACCTCCCCAGCCAGGCAGGGTCCATCCATCCCTCCCAGCCAGGTGCTGCCTCCAGGGATATTTTCCAGGGCCCCTGGCACTAAGCAAACACCTGCCTGGGGCTACACACACAGTGGGCTGGAGCCCTCCAACTCTCCACACCCTGCACTGGCAAGTAGGGGTGCACGCCCACCAGAGTGGGGAAATCACAGAGAGAAGAGGGGTGGAGAAGGAAATCTCTAAACCTAGCGTGAAGTCCTGGGCTCACCGCCAAGTGGCCTACGCACAAAACCAGCCAGAATCGCACAGCAGAGGCTCTGAGAACAGAATATAGTACAGAACAGCAGCCAGCCTGCCTCCACAGTGGCTCTAGGGAGCACACGAGTAGGGCAGACCGCAGTAACAGCGCAAAGGCCTGGAGAATTAAATTAACATTCAAACTGTCAGGGCCAGGACATGCTCTGCGAACATAAGCACGCTGACAGTCTGTTATAACAGAAGATTTAAATGAGAACCAGCGTGTCATGACATCACGCCCAAAATACAGGATATAATCCAAAATAACCAGGTTTACCAAAAGCCAGGAAAATCTCACCTGCAACATCAACAGACAAAAGTGACAACATGTCATGGAATTTGGAATTACTTGACAAGGATGATAAAGCAGTGATCACAACCAGCTACAAACAGCAATCACGACCAGTAACACCGGTGCAGAAATATAATGACTGAAATAAAAAAACTCTCTGGATGGGCTTAAAAGCAGAATCAGGAAGACAGAGGAAAGAGCCAATGACCTTGAGGAAAGATCACAAGAAACTACTCAATCTGAACACTGGAAGAAGGAAAAAAACCCACCATGCCCAAGAGACCTCTGGGACAATAACAGAAGGTCTAGCATTTGTGTCTGTGGATTTCCGGAAGAGCAGAAAGAGTAAAGAGCTGAAAGAACATTCGAAGAAATAAAGACTGAAACCTTCCAAGTCTGGTAAAAGATATAAATCTGTAGATTCAAGAAGACGAGCATTTGGTTTCTAAAAATTAAGGACAAAGACAAAGGCTTGAACACAGCCAGAGAGAAAGGATGGCGTAGAGATGTGGGAACAAGTCACGTCTGGGCTTCGCAGCAGAAGCCGTGGCGGCCGGAGGACGGCACAGCCCCCAGGGGCCGTCAGCACGGTGGCACATCCAGCAAAACAGCCTTCAGGATGAAGGTGAGAGAGGGTCTCAAGACGAAGGGAAGCTGCGAGAGTACGCAGCCAGCAGACCTGCCCTGAAAGGACCATCACGAAAGGCACTTCTTCAGACAGAAGGGAAGGGTCACCAGGATGAAGAGTGACAGAGTGGGAAATATTCTAGATGATTCTCCCCTCAAGCTTCAAGATCATGTTTGACGGCTGAAAGCCAAAATTACAACACCGTGTGAGGGGCTTCAACGTGTGTAGAACAAGGGAGAATGATGGGACCGGAGCGGAGGTGAGGCCCCTGCAGCCCGCCCTCAGGGACAGCGTGTTGGTACTAGATGGCCGGACGGGAAGGGGCGGGAACCGCAAGCCCACAGCAACTGCTGAAGATGTGGTATGAGGTCGCACCCCAGAACCACGACCGATGAATAGGAACGGATTACTCAAAAAGGCTGAAGGAGCTCAAAAGAAGACAGAAGGAGGCATCCAAGTAACAAAACAATGAGAGGGGAGAGCAGAGAACAAATAATAAAATGACAGGTATAAACCCTGATGTGAGTAAATGTATTAAAGGCAGACGGTCTATACACAAATAAAAAGAAGCTGTCAGAAGGGGTGACAAACACAGAATCCAACTATGTGCCTCCTACAGGAAACCTGCTTCCCACCTAACTGTACAGGTGCTTGGAGGGGAGACAGACAGACACACACCTCCTGTGTCCACCCTGGACCGTGCAGTGGGACCGCATTGGAAATAGGGTCTTGGCAGATGCAGCTGGTGGAGATGAGCTGTGCTGGACTCGGGTGGCCCCACCCTGCTCTGCTGTCCCCCCCAGCACATTTGTGCACCTCCATCCTTCCACAAGATGCAGTACTGTGCCCAGGGCACTGCACCGGATGGGGGGCGGGGGGAGGACATAGTCCTGGCACAGGAGACAGAGCTAGGGAGGTGTGGGGTGAGTCAGGGGATTCAAGTGAAGTGGGAAAGGGGAGATGAGGAGCAGAGGGCACTGGGGTGGCCAGGTGGGTGCAGGGCTCTGATGAAGGGGCTCTGGCAGAGGGGCTGCAGGCCAAGGGGCAGCAGGTGGTCCCAAAATAGTGAGGAGGAACCAGTTGCTGTTGAACAGCACAGGGGATCTAGCAAGTATTTAAAAGCGCACATTCTCAGAATTAGAACCAGAACAGAACACATAAGCTGGCAGGAAAAGTCCCAACATCAGGGAATTGTTTCACCCGCTCAGACAGGCCAGACTCCCTCAAGTACCTGCCCCAGTGCTGGGTTCAGATCCGTGCCATCCAGTGGCCAAAAAACAGGGGAGGCCCCAGGGCTTCCCTACCATGCTGCCTGCTGCCAGTACCCATATCAGCAAACCCCAGCGCCTTCCCCACCAGCTCAGAGCTGCCCCACCCTGGCCACCACACCCCTCCTGCCACCCCTTCTCCCCTCGCTTCCCCCACTCCCCCCAGGCAGGGCTCCAGTGAGGTAGGCAGGGCTCCCAGGAGCCAGGCCCAAGGACATACCAGAAGCAGTTCCCTGTTGGAGGCTGCCCAGAATCTTCTCACCCAAGAGATGAATCAGCCGAGTCACAACCTGGGGGCAGAGAAAGAAAGGAGACCACACATTTAAACCAAGAAGCGAAGCACCTTGGATCCACATTTTCAAAATCACTACTTCTGTAAACCCCTCTGGGCTGTGGGCTGTGGGTAGTGTGGTTGGCTGGCTAGTCACCTGCAGGTAGGACCCAACTCTATAGGGTGCCTTCCTAGAGTCCACTGCAGGCAGCAGGTGTGAGGGGCACATGCCCTGTAATCTGGAGCCTGTCCCAGAGTCTCCTTTTACTTCCAGGGCACGAGAGCACCAGAGAAAGCCACAGCCACATCCACAGGCAGGCCAGGAAGGGCTTCCATAGAGCCAAGGGCTCACTATGTGCTCCTGAGCGGGCCAGACCTGGGCAGGACACGGGATGAGTATGACATGACATCCAGGAAGTATTACATGGCTACATTAATGCTAAATGTCATAGACAAAGTATTTAAGGTTGGAATGCCAAGATATTTACAATTTACTCATACATACTTTCACATAAAGTCAGATGTTTTCATTGCTAGGGTTTATACTATGCAGGCGGCCTACCACTGTAGCTCCTAGATGCAGTCCAGGGCCACTGTGTAAAGAGAAGCTGCTGTCAGCTTCAGTAAAACCTAAATTATATCAGAAAGCAAGCTGAAGACACTGATGAGGTCCCTTGGATGCTGCCTGTCTGCTGTCCTCTGCCTTTCCAGGCCTCAGCCTCTGGTTTGCTTTCTGACCATCTACAGCCCTGAGCTCTGGGGCTGCCCCTGGAAGGAGCCGGCTGAGACCTTAGGCTCCAGTAACCAACAGCCCTGGAAAACCGACTCAGAGAGCCTCTCTCACCCCCACGATGCTGGAGTCAAAGACTCATGCACGAGGCAAGTGAAACTGTCCACATTTTAAGGTGTGAGACAAAAAACAGTTTGAGCAGTGGTCCAAAACAGAAACTAAAAAGGAGTCTGGTTTGTATAGAAGTAATCTAGCAACAAACTGTTGCTTGGAGCTAATTTTAAAACCACACGTTATTGTGGAAAATTTCACGATACACAAGGGCGAACCCCACCCTCCATCACCCAGCCACAATCAGTTCACACACACACACCTGAAAAGGTTTGAAGCCAATCCCAAACACAGCATTTTATCCATTAATATTTGAATCTGTATCTCTAAAAGAGCCTTTAAAAACATACACATGGTATAATTATCACAGTTACAAATGTATAATAATTCTCATTAAGGCTAATTTAAAAAGTGATCATTTCTACAGCAAGTGAAAAAGGTTCAAAATAAGCCCACGAACATACGAAAAGGTGCTCAACATCTCTGGTCATCAGGGAAATTCTAAGCACAAGGAGAGCCATTTCCTGTGGAACGAACGAGTGCAGCCACCAAGTGCTGACGCCTGGTGACAGGCTGTGTGCTGCTGGGGCCATGAACTGGTACAACCACACGGGCAACCACATCCAACATATGTCTACCCTCTGACCCGGCAATGCCAGTGTCAAGTGGTTCCGAAGAGAAACGAAACATGTGCCATGAAAATATTTCCAGAACAGCCTCAAGCTGGGAACAACCAAATGTCCATCAACAGGACAGATGAGTGCACCCTGGCGCAGGGTGGGACACTGCTTTGCAGCAAAAAGTACATGTCAACAGGACACAGACCTCAGACACCACACCGGGCAACAGAAGCCGGACAGAAAACACTTCGTTTACACAAAATCCAAGCACAGACACAGAGAGGACGGTGGTGGTGGGTGGCGTGCTGGCAGCAGCCGCCCCACGGGGCCGAGTGGCCAGCGGTCCCCTGTGTTGGAGGGCACCAAGCAAGCAAGCCCGGGATCTAGGCCAGGCCAGTGCCTATGGGAGAGCACACACGGTGATAGTCAGCCCAGTAGCAGCCAGCGTGTGATGGAGAAGCATCGGGACGCACCACGAGCTCCTGGGAGCTGCACATGGGTGAAGTCTGTGGGCCCCCAGGGGAGTGGGTGTGAGCAGAGGGTCTTTCTATGGGCCCACCAGGGAGCAGCCCTGCAGAACAGGAAGCAGCTGGCTCCCCCTTGCTCCCAGTGACCGCGTGGCCGCTGGTGGCACACGTACTGGCCCTGGCCACCACCACCACTGTTCTGCCATTCACAGGGGTGTCCTGGTGCTTAGATCAAGGCCCTCAGACTTGGGCCCAGATCCTCCCACAGATCACGGGCTTGCAGAAGTGCTGAGGGAGGGAAGATGCGGGCGTCAGCCGTGGGCAGGTGCAGGGGGAAGTAGAAGAACTGGGGGGGGTGGGCAGCGGCTTGGTGTGGGGTAATGCTCTGCGGTGGTGGGGGGGTCCTCGAGGGAGGAGCTGCACACACTCCTAAACAAACAGCTCAAGACAGGAGCAGATGTTCTCACTGCTGGAGAGGGAGAGGCTGGCACGGAAAGGGAAGACCCTGGGAGCTCCAGCAGAGTGACCAAGGGCTCCGGGCCAGAAATGCACATGGCACGACAGGACTAAGGGGTCCCCAGAGACCAAATCTGGGACACGAACAGCCAAATGAAAGATGACAGTAAAGGATTACAAACTATCTAAACGGAGCCAGAATATACAGTGGCATGCCAAGGGGGTGCAGTGCCTCCCCCAGCCAACTCTGTGTGCCCACAAGAAAAGGTCCTGCTGGGCAGGTGGCCCCCGGCTGCTTCCCCAGGGAAGGCACCCTAAACTGTTCACAGAAAGACATCCATTCCCTCGTTTCCAACTGGGAAAGACTCACCCTATCCCACGTAGGACACAGCAGGGCCACGTCCTAGGTGCTCCCAGCTGCTGGAACCAGGAGGCTGCCCTGGGCTGCGTGGGCCCCACACATGCACACAGTTCCTCATGTGGTTGTGCTGGTCTCAACTCACATGCTCCAGTCCACCTTGTAAACCCTCCACTTTTCCACAAACAAGATACCTGTTTGCTGCAAATCCAACTTTTACTCCTTTCCCAAACTTAGGCCAATTGTTTCATTTTTTTCAACCTTTCCCGTCAGGTGACGAGGGGCCTATCTTGTTTTGGACTTGGGTGTTCTGGAATAAAGGTTTCTTCACTTCCATTTTATTTAGAGTGTTTACTACCCGTGGCTGAATTTTGTCAAAAGCCCTGATATAGTCGTAAGAGGAAGACTTCCTTTTGACTTTTTCCCATAATTAATTACATTTTAATAGTTTCTCAACATTAGGCTAATATTCCTTAAACAGGCCCTAATCAAATACATATTTTTTATAGGTGATTTGCTCACATTTAGAGTATTTGTAGCACTAAGAGAAATGAAAGTTTTCTGCATTTTTATCAAGTTTTGGTGCTAAAGTGAAAATAACTTTGTAAAATAAACTTGCTCTGTTCTAGAGCAGAGATGTCTGCACGAAACGTGCACACGGTGCTGATGAGGAAAGAACAGGCCATCTCTTCCTCCTGCAGCGGCTCTGCTCCCGATCCTCCTCCAAACCCCCGGGCCCGAGGCCCTCCCATTTCCCAGGCCGCACGCTTACTGCTTCTAAGCAGGGAGACGAAAACCAGCCATTCCATCTGCCCCGGGAGCAGAACAGACTCCCCTCCGTCCACTGCCTGGACCAATGGCCACTCGCCCAAGCCTGAATCTGCCTTGTCCAAAGTCCGAGTCCACTTTTCCCAAGAAGCACAGCAAGAAAGCCCCCACCGCGAAAACCACACTTGCATCGCGCCTGTTCCTGCCTGTCGTGAGATCCCTCACTGGTTTTCAGTATCACCTGTGACGTGGCTCATCTTGAGGGAGGCGCCAGGTGGCTTCACTCGTTGAGTGCCCGTGTACCCCTCCCACCTCCTGGCAACACCCAAGCCACCTGCCCCAAGGCCCTTATCCCCACGTGCTGGTCCATACTGACACCTCCTTGAAAACGGGCAACGAGCCTGCTTCAGGTCACTTCGATCTGTACCCACTCTGGTACTCAGAAGGACGTAGCCCAGGGTCAAGTAATCCCGAGTTCCTGGTCTGGATGTCCTGCTTTCCTAAGGCAGCCCGAACAGGAGTGCTTACCTGCGGGTACCTGCGCTTGATGGATGTCAGGGCTCCCGCCGGAAGCTTGGCCAGCTCTGAGTCCCGAACGGCATGCACTGTGGTCGCCCTGGCCTGGTGGGTGAGCGTCTCCACCTGAGGAAGAGAAGCTGGGGAGGTGCTCACGCCCTCCAGCCCTGTAGGTCCAGCCAGCCACACTCTGAACGCAACCACAGGCAGAGCACGTGGTGGCCCTTCTGCAGTGCGGCATACAGGCGGGAAACAGGAGGAAAAGGGGCTCGTCAAGCCACCCCTGAAGTGCTGGAGGAGCGTCAGTGACAGCCTGCGACAGGGTGAGCATCCAGCAGCACTGGAACCTGCCTGAGGCCAAAGGGGCCGGGCATCCCGCAGGGCCTCATCCTACACAAGGTTCTCAGAGGGGCTCCCAGCTCCACCCGGCCGGCTGTCCTCTCTGGAGACCTTCAGGGATGACCGTTCCAAGCCCTGGTGCTGCAGCCTGGGTGAGAGCAAGCACGCCGGCCCCCAGGAAAGGCATGTCCCACATGAGGTCACTTGGAGGGCCCCCTCCCCACACCCAGGTAAGGAGCCAGGAGTCACCCTGGAGCAGGGCCTGGTGGGGACAGGGAATCTGGCCCTACCACACCGATGAGGTCTCCGCGGCCATACTCCCCCGCTAGGCGCTTTTTGCCATCATCCTTGCGGATCACAGAGCGCAGCCGGCCACTGAGGACGATGTAGGTGCAGTCTGACCTGTCTCCCTGCCTGTGGGGACAGAGGCCGATGGAGCAGATGGGGCAAGGCCGGGAAGCCCTCTACCATTTGAGGTGGCAAATAAACCAATTAATTAAAAAAATATTATCTTCTCACTAAATTTTTTTGGTTGGGAAAATACAGTTATTTTCCATCAAAAAATACATACGCTAACGTATAAAGGGCTTATTGTGATTTTTAAGCAAATGATCATTCGGGGCGCTTGGGCAGCTCAGTTGGTTAAGCATCTGACTCTTGATTTCGGCTCAGGTCATGGTCTGGCAGTACCGTTCGCGAGTTCGAGCCCCTGTGTCAGGCTCTGCGCTGACAGCGTGGAGTCTGCTTGGGATTCTGTCTTTCTCTCTCTCTGCCCCTTCCCCGCTCACGTTCTCCCTCTCAAATAAACTTCAATAAATACATCAAAAAATACATAAATATTTTAAATGTTGTTGATTTTAATTTTCAATACCATAAAAACCAGATGGCAACAGCCCGTGTCTGTGTGAAACTCTGGACACAGCTGCTGCTGCGACGTGGAGCTAAGAGGCCAGACGCTCAGCACATGAGCACCTTCACCCAGGCTGTGCTAACATCCCATCTGCTGGGCCATCTTAAAGGAGAGCCTGCATTTGCATACGTTGATAGGGAAGGATGCCCATGAAAAAGTGTGTGTGTGCGCGTGTCTGAGTGTGTGCGCACGCACACCGTGGGAGGAGGGCCAGGAAGCACGTGGGTGTGGGGACCTCAGGGAGCAGAGCCAGAGGAGTTGGTCTTCCCAGTGGAGACACTGCAGGTGACAGACCTGCATGCCTACGGGCCCCACCTGTACACTGCGCGCCCGGCCTCCACCTCCATCCAGTCCAGCGCGAAGTCGATCTGCCGCACGAAGGACGACACCCGCTTGACGACGGTGTGCGCCACGCCCAGGACCACCGTTGGCTGCTTCCGCATGATTCTGCCAAGCCCGCCCAGAGTCACTCCTGCTCCAGCAAGACCTACAGCCAACCCTTCCGGTGCTACCCCCTTCCCTCCAGGCCACAGCACTTGGAGCTGGCGGGACCTGTACCCACACTTATCAAATGGTGATGCCACGTAGCAGGTGACAGGGACACAGGCCCAGGGCTAGGACAGAGCTCAGCAACCACTCAGCCACCTGCTCCGATGTGGTCTGTGCACGCCCCACAGCCGCCAGCAGCTTTGGGAGAGTCTGTGGAGGCCCCTGCCAGCTGCCATCGCCCCCACAGATGTGCTCCGAGTACAGGCCTCATTTGACGTCTCACCCCAGCAGTGGGATGCAATGTGCCATGAAGACCAGAGTGGGTGTGGAAAAAGGGCTGAATGGGGGCACAAGAGTGAGGGCGAGGCTGAGAGGTCAGAAGGCAGTGGCCACGCAGGACCTTGGGAACGCCCTGGGTCGATTCTGGGCGTGACAGAGTAATTGGCAGGCTCTGGCCGGCAGGAACGCAACAGACCCAATTCCCTGGTCGCCGTGTGTGAACCAGCTGCTGGGGACGAGGGCAGCAGCAGGGTGTCCCCTATACTGTGAAGGCTTCTAGAAGGAGCAGCAAGGGCACGGTTAGCTCAGGGGCGGCAGGCTGGGGCAACTCCAAAACTCTGCCTGAGCAAGCGGCAGATAGAGTCACAAGTTACAGAGAAGAGAAAAATGGGAGCAGGAGAAAACTGGGGGGAAATTGGCAGTTCGGTTTTGGACAATGACTGAGGAAGCCCCTGAGGCACTGCAGGGGGTGGTCAGCACATCAGGCCGACACAGGGGCCAGGAGGGGAGTTTGGTGGGAGCCGTGAATTTAGTACATAAAGGCCCAGGGTTAGATGAGCTCTCTCAGGACATGAGTCAGACGATGTGTGCAGGGCGGGAGCTGCCTATGACACACACTGTGAGCCCACAACACACACGCACACAGGGGTGACGATCAGGCTCCCTCAGCAGGCTGAGGACACCTCTGGGCCTGGAGGGGCTGGACGGGGTGGACAAGGGTCTACGTCCAGGCTTAGGGATGATCTGGACTGTCTTCCTGAAGAGGACCCGAAGCTCTCTGGGCCTCCAGAGGCAGGGGGCATGGTGGCCACCCCACAGGGTAACAAGCCCTTCCTGCTACTTCACCCCACTGACCTCACCTTTCTCCCTGGAACTCCTGTCTCCTTGGGTGTGAGTAGGGCTAGAGGCAGGGCCCCGAGAGGTGCCTGACGTGGGCCCCACAACAGCCACCCGCACAGGAGCCACCCAGGCCGGCCTGGCCTCACGTGGCAGGTCGAGGCCCAGCGGGGACTCACTCGTAGAAGTGGGCCTTGGAGATGGAGAGAAAGCTGCAGTCCCTGTTGGCCTTGATGGTGAAGATGAGGGGCTCTCCCGTGAGCACTGCCAGCTGGCCCACCATCTCCCCCGGGCGCACTACGAATAGGCAGGTGTCCTCCTCACTGTCGATCTTCCGCTGGTACACATGCAGCAGCCCCGAGACCACAAAGAGGATGTTCACGTCCTAACCAAACAAGGGGTGTGGGCTGGAGACCCCTGGGTCCGGGCAGTCAGCGCAGCAGCACCATGGGGGCTCTGCGTGGCGGGGCCAGGGGGCGGCCCAGGAACTGCACGCTTCTCCTCTGCCTGTGCTGTCTCATGTCACTGTTCCTGGGCACAGGCTCGTGCTGCCTAGGAGCTCTGTCCCCCAAGTCCTGCCCCTGGGTCTTCAGCTGGCTGTGGTCACCTGGGCCCGTGTAGTGACGCTCCAGCAGGTACACGGGCACAAGGGTGGAGGGCCCATGCTCAGTCTGCTCTCCCAGCAAAAAACACCTGTTTCACCAAAGCTGCTCTAAGAGCACACTAAACAAAACACCTTCCGGCATACTGGTGCAGGGGCCACAGAAGACCCAACTCCTACAAAGAGGGACACCCAGACCACCCAGCAGCAAGAGAGACGAGCTCCCAGGAGGGCAGATGCCATGGAGATGATCCCTGCCTGCCCAGCACAACAAGGCTTTCAGAATCAGAAATTAGGTTCATTTATTTAGAAAAATGTATTTTTCATCTGTATTTGGACTTAGGAATTGAGAAAACAAAAGCATGTCCTCTGCACCTAGGAGCTCAGTAATGACCCTCACACATATGCAAGCACGCGTGCGTCTGTGAGTGTGCACACGCACCCCACAAACAGGGCGGGCTCAGTGATTCACAACATGGCTGTAGACACCTCCACAAGCCCCACGGGAAGAGCACCCTCAGGAACAGTGACAACAGACCCTGCATCCTGTCCAGCACTGGCTACAGCACTGGGCAGCCCTGGTGGCCACTCCCTCCGACCATGGCCTTTTGCTCACCTGGTCTCCCTGCCTCGACACCACCGTGCCCCCCGGAACATGGAGAAGCGTCACCCGGCCATCCAAGAGCGAGGTGTCCTAAAAATAGGAATGCAAGTACCAACACAAGAGAGCACGGACACTGTCTGAGGACGGCTGCCAAGGCGGACCCTGCACAGCCACCCACATCACACTGGTACCATTGGCACAGGACTTCAGACATCAGACATGGAGCCCCCTTGCCTTGTGAACTTGACCTCCAGGAGCCCAGCTGGGCTCTCATAGGAAATACCCAAGAAGAACGCCCTAAACGCCTTTAGGCCTCCAGTAGAGGGAGGGACAGGATATTGTCAAATACTCCAGAGGCTTCTGTGCTCTTCACAGGCCTGCCCGCAGGGGAAACTGCTTCAGCACAGCCTGACCTGCTGGGGCTTCATCAGGGCTTAGCTGGCCAGAGGAAGGGGAGTGCCCAGCCCCAGCCCACGTCAGCCATCTTGTGTTCCCTAAAGGGTTGGGGGTGACCCTGAGACGCACTGGGAGACTCCAACGCAGAGGCACAGGCCCCACTGAACACAGACCACACGGGACCCATGGCCCTCCCCTTCCTTCCCCTCCCCACTCCTCCCTATATCACTCAAGAACTACTGACAAGAGTTCCTTCTCTTTTATCATTAATTATACCTTTAATATAATAAAAGCTATTAAAAGCAGCAACTGAAAACCATCAATCTTTTCAAAGGTGCACAGGGTTACTGTAAGGTCAGGTGGCAGCACAGCTACTCTCTTGTATGAATGAGATGCTGAGGTGCAGAGTCTGGGTGGCCTTGCTAGGCCTTGTGCTGACTTCCCAAGTGAGGAAGACACCCCCTTCCCCTCTTCCAGCCAGAGGCTACCTGGAGCCTGCGCAGAGAAGGTGCAGGTGCACTGTGGCAGGCCTTGTCCCCCCTGTGCTTTCTCAGAAGCCTAGAAAACAGGCCTGGGGCGGGGGGGTGGGGAGGGTGGGGGTGGTGCTGTGCCCCCTGAAGCCAGGCAGGAAGCCACAGATTAGAGCCCAGGTCCCACACCCCACCAGGCTGGGCTGCAGTGGCAGCAGCTATGGGGCTGAGGAAGGGAGAAAACCAGCCCAGCTGCACCTCCTGGATCTGCCAGGGGAGCAGAGGGAAACTGCAGCTCCTCTGACGCGGGACATCACATCCAGCCATCAAGAAAAAACCACGAGGCACACACAAAGGCAAAAACACAGTCTGAAGAGACAGAGCAGCATCAGAAGCAGACTCAGACCTGGCAGAGGTGTTGGAATTATCAGAGTAGAATTTTAAACAACTGCGGTTAATATACACCAAGGGCTCTGTAGGATCAAGTAGGCGGCACGCGAGAACACATGGGCAGTGTAAGCGCAGAGGGAGAAATCTCGAGAACCAAAGAGAAAAGCTGGAGATAAAGACAGTATGGCAGAAAGGAGCACTCTGATGGGCTCATTAGCAGACTGGACTCACTGAGCAAAGACTCTTGACACTTAAGGACACAGCAACAGAAACTCCAAAAGTGAAACTCAAGCAAACAAGCAAAACTGTAAACACAGAACAGGATCCCCAAGGGCTGTGAGACAACGACAAAGGTGTGACACACATGTGAAGGGAAGGCTAGGAGGAGGAGGAGGAAGAGAGAAAGACACAAAAGAAATAACTGCAACAATAATGACTGAGAATTCCCCCAAATGAATGTCAGACACCAAACCACAGACCAGGAAGTCAGAGAACACCACACCCAGGCATACAGATCATTTCAAAGCACAGAAGGTCCAAGACAAACGAGGGTCCTGAAAGCAGTCGGAAGGAAGAGGTGCCTGGCGGTCTCAGTCAGTTTAGTGTCCAACTCTTGGTTTCAGGTCAGGTCATGATCTCACACTTTGTGGGTTTGAGCCCCGTGTCAGGGATTGGGATTCTCTCTCTCTCCCTCTCTCTCTCTGTCTCCAGTTCGCTCACCCTGTCTCTCTCTCTTATAAATAAATAAACAAACTTGGAGGAAAAAAAAAAAAAAAGAAGCTGGAGAGAAGAAACCCCTGAGCTACGGAGGAACAAAGAATTACATCTAACTTCTCAGAAATGAACATGAGCAAGACAAAAGTAAGTCAAATATTGAGAGTGTTGAGAGAAAAAAACAGAGAAAACCTGGAATTCTGCACCCACTGGAATTGCCCTTCAGACATGAGGGGGTGATGAAGATGCTGCCTGACGCGCACAAGGGGGACTCTGTTGCCAGCAGACCTGCCTGGAGACATGTTGAAAGAAGTTCTTCAGAGAGAAGGAAAACGATACAGGTCAGAACCTCGGATCTACGTAATGAAAAGAGCACTGGAGGAGACACGTAAGTGAAGGGAAAATAAAAACTTTCATTGTTCTTATTCTTTTTTTTGTAAGATTTAAAAAAAAATTTTTTTTAATGTTTATTTACTTTTGAGACAGAGAGAGACAGGGCATGAGCAGGGGAGGGGAGGAGAGACAGGGAGACAGAATCCAAAGCAAGCTCCAGGCTCTGAGCTGTCAGCGCACAGCCAGATGCAGAGCTCAAACTCACGAGCCACGAGATCATGACCTGAGCCGAAGTCGGACGCTTAACCGACTGAGCCACCCAGGGGCCCCAAGATTTTATTTTTAGGTAATCTCTATACCTAGCACGGGGCTCGAACTCACGACCCTGAGATTAAGGGGTGCATGCTCCACGGACTGAGCCTCATAGTTCTTATTCTTAATTGATCTAACAGGCAAATCTCTTCAAAATGGTAACAGCAATAGCAACAACGTACCTGGTTATGCATGCCATGATGCTCCAAGTGGTGGCCAGTTAGGGTTACCTGGTTCTAAGCTCTCACACTCTACAAGGCAGTATTGTGTTTAAAAGGAGAACTCAGAAGCTGTCAGAAGCCGGGGGCAGAGACCAATATATATATTTCTTAAGATGTCAGGATAATTTGAAAGTAGACTAGGGTTAAATGCAAATATATACTGCAAGTTTAGGGCAACCACTAAAAAAGTAAAAAAGAAATATAGAACAGATAAGCCAAAAAAGGAGGAAAAACAGATGATACAAAACGCATAATAATCACAAAAAGCAAAAAAACAAGAAAAACGCGGGCAACAAATCGGAAACAGTAAACAATGTAGTAGGTAATAACCCAACTCTATCAGTAATCACTTACACATCAACGGTCTGAATGCACCAATTAAAAGACAAAGGTTGTTGGCACAAAAACAGACACTCAGACACTGGAACAGAATGGAGAACCCATAAATGGACCCACAAACGTATGGCTGACTAATCTTTGACAAAGCAGGAAAGAACATCCAATGGAATAAAGACAATCTCCTCAGCAAGTGGTGCTGGGAAAACTGGACAGCAACATGCAGAAAAATGAACCTGGACCACTTTCTCACACCATACACAAAAATAATCTCAAAATGGATGAAAGACCTAAAATTAAAACAGGAAGCCATCAAAATCTAGAGCAGAAAGCAGGCAAAAACCTCTTTGACCTCGGCCGTGGAAACTTCTTACTCAACACATCTCCGGAGACAAGGGAAACAAAAGCAGAAAGGAACTATTGGGACCTCATCAAAATAAAATGCTTTTGCACAGCGAAGGAAACAATCAGCAAAACTAAAAGGCAACTGACGGAATGCGAGAAGATATTTGTAAATGACATATCAGATAAAGGGTTAGTATCCAAAATCTGTAAAGAACTTATCAAACTCAACACCCAAAAAACAAATAATCCAGTGAAGAAATGGGCAAAAGACATGAATAGTTACTTCTCCAAAGAAGACATCCAGATGGTCAACCGACACATGAAAAAATGCTCGACATCACTCATCATCAGGGAAATACACATCAAAACCACAAGGAGATACCACCTCACACCTGTCAGAATGGCTCACATTAACAACTCAGGCAACAACAGATGTTGGCGAGGATGCGGAGAAAGAGGATCTCTTTCGCACTGTTGGTGGCAACGCAAGCTGGTGCAGCCACTCTGGAAAACAGTCTGGAGGTTCCTCAAAAAACTAAAAATAGAACTACCCTATGACCCAGCAATTGCCCTACTAGGTATTTATCCAAGGGATACAGGTGTGCTGTTTCGAAGGGGCACGTGCACCCCCATGTTTATAGCAGCGCCATCGACAATAGCCAAAGTATGGAAAGAGCCCAAATGTCCACTGACAGATGAATGGATAAAGATGTGGTATATATACATGATGGAGTATTACTCAGCAATCAAAAAGAACGAAAGCTTGCCATTTGCAGCTACGTGGATGGAACTAGAGAGTATTATGCTAAGTGAAATGAGTCAGTCAGAAAAGACAAATATCATATGACTTCACTCAGATGAGGAATTTGAGATACAAAACAGATGAATATAAAGGAAAGGAAGCAAAAATAAAAATAAGGAGGGGGGACAAAACATAAGATACTCAAATACAGAGAACAAACTGAGGGTTGTGGGAGGGGTTGTGGGTGGGCAGATGGGCGGATGGGCTAAATGGGTACGGGGCATTAAGGAAAACACCTGTTGGGATGAGCACTGGGAGTTATACGTAGGGGATGAATCATTGGTATCTACTCCTGAAATCATTATTGCACTATAAGCTAACTAACTTTGATGTAAATTAAAAACTAACTAATTTTAAAAAATAAACTAGGGGGAAGGCAGAAAAAAAAAAGACAAAGGTTGTCAGACTAACTACAAAAACAAGACCCAACTATATGTTGTTTACAAGAAATCCACTTTAGGGGCACCTGGGTGGCTCAGTTGGTTAAGCGTTTGACTTCGGCCCAGGTCATGGTCTCACGGTTCGTGAGTTTGAGCCCCACATCGGGCTCTGTGCTGACAGCTCAGAGCCTGGAGCCTGCTTCGGATTCTGTGTCTCCCTCTCTCTCTCTCTGCCCTTCCCTAGCTCATGCTCGCTCTCTCTCTGTGTCAAAAATAAATAAACTTAAAAAAAAACCCACTTTAAATGTAAAGACACACATGGATTAAAAGTAGATGAATAGAGAAAACAAAACAAAGCAGAATCAGCTATATTGATTTCAGAGGATGAAGCAGACTTCTCAGAAGGAAGATTACCAGGGATAATGAGGGACATTTCTGAGTGATAAAGGGGTCAATTTTTTTTAAGTTTATTTATTTATTTATTTTGAGAGAAACAGAGACAGCAAGAGATGGGGAGAGGCAGAGAGAGAGAGGGAGAGAGAGAATCCCATGCAGACTCTGCACTGTCAGCACAGAGCCCAATGTGGGGCTTGAAATCACGAAACTGTGAGATCATGACCTGAGGCAAAATCCATCTGCTTCAACCAACTGAGCCACCCTGGTGCCTCTAAAGGGGTCAATTCCTGAAGGTGTACCAGCCCTGTACATGAGGTGCACACCTAACAACAGAACGTTAAAGTGCATGAGACACAAACAGAACCGCAGGAGAAACAGACAAATCCTCTATCGTAGATGGAGACTCAGCCCTCTCTGTCAGAAATGCAGACCCAGCTAGCAGAAAATCCGTAAAGACGCGGCTGAGCTCAACAGGATCATCCAACAACTGGCATAATTTATCATCTATATTACTTCATACAAAAAAGCAGAATACAGTCTTCCCACACGGAACATTCACAAAGATAGCCCATGCCTTGGGGATAAAGCACATCTTCATAAATTTAAGGAAATACAAATGATACAAAGTCTGCTCTCAGAGCACAATAGAATTAAGTGAGAAATTATAACAGAATGATAACTGGAAGAGCCAAAAATACTTGGAAATTACACAACACCTCTTTTTTTTGAGAGAGCGTGTGTGCTCACGGGCAAGAGCAGGGGAGGGGCTGAGGGAAAGGGACAGAAGAGAACCTTAAGCAGGCTCCACGGTCAGCATGGAGCCCGACCATGAAATCATGACCTGAGCTACCCAAATGCCCCTAAACAACACATTTCTAAACAACACATGGGTTAAATAAGAAATCTCAAGAGAAATTTTATTAAAAAAATTTTTTTTAATGTTTATTTATTTTTGAAAGAGACAGAGAGCAAGCAGAAGAGGGGCAGAGAGAGAGGGAGACACAGAATCCAAAGCAGGCTCCAGGCTCCAAGCTGTCAGCACAGAGCCCAACGTGGGACTTGAACTCACGAACCGTGAGATCATGACCTGAGCCGAAGTTGGATGCTCAACCAGCTGAGGCATGCAGGCGCCCTCAAGAGAAATCTTAAACAAATTTTTAACTAAATGAAAATGAAAACACAACTCAAAATTTGTGGGATCCAGCAAAAGCAGCATTTAGATAGAAACTTATAGCACTGATTGCATAAATCAGAAAAGATCCAATATCAATAATCTAAGCTTCCACCTTATAAAATTAGGGAGGGGCTCCTGGGTGGCAACTTCTGCTCAGGTCATGATCTTGTGATCCATGAGTTTGAGTTCTGCACTGGACTCTATGCTGACAGCTTGGAGCCTGGAGCCTGCTTCAGATTCTCTCTCTCTCTCTCTCTCTCTCTCTCTCTGTCTCTCTCTCTCTCTCTCTCTCTGCCCCTCCCCTGCTCACACTCTGTCTCTCTCTCAAAAATAAATAAATATTAAAAATATAATAAAATAAAATAAAATAAAATAAAATAAAATAAAATAAAATAAAATAAAATAAAACAAGGGGGAAAAGGTAAATTAGAAGTAGGCAGAAGAAAAGAAATAATAAAAATTAGAGCAGGGGCACCTGGGTGGCTCAGTTAAAGCGTCTGACTTCGGCTAGACAATGACCTTGCGGTTTGTGGGTCTGAGCCCCGCGTTGGGCTCTGTGCTGACAGCTCGGAGCCTGGAGCCTGCTTCAAATTCTGTGTCTCCCTCTCTCTCTGCCCTTCCCCTGCTCATACTCTGCCTCTCTCTGTCTCTCAAAAATAAATAAATGTTAAAAAATTTTTTTTTTAAATAAAAAAATTAGAGCAGAAATCAATAAAATTGAGAACAGGAAATCAATAGGGAAAATCAACAAAATCAAAAGCCAATTCTTTGAAAAAATCAACAAAATTGATAAGCCTATAGCCGACTAAGAAAAAAAAGAAAGAGAACACAAATTATTACTATCAGAAATGAAAGAAGGGACATCACTACAGATAACAAGCAAAGTAAAAGGATAATATAGGAATACTATGAACAATCTATGTTCAACAATTTAATAACCTAGATGAAATGAGCCTATTCCTTGAAAGACACAATCCACTAAAATTCACATAAGAGACTACCTGAATAAGCCTATATCTATTAAGAAATTGAGTCAGCAATTAATAACTTTCCAAAACAGAATGCACCAGGCCCAGATGGGTTCACTGGTAAATTCTGCCAGATATTTAAGGAAGAAATTATACTAATTCTCTACAATCTCTTTCAGAAAATTGAAGCAGAGGGAATTCTTAGCTTATTCTATGAGGCCAGCATTTCCCAAACACCAAAACCAGACAAAGACAATACAAGAAAACCTTAGACCTGTGTCTCTCATGAACACAGATGCAAAATTTCTCAACAAAGCATTAGCAAATCAAATCCAACAACATAAGAATTATACGCAACAAACAAGTGGGATCTGTCTCAGGTATGCAAGGCTGGTCCAACACTTGAAAAATCAATTAATGGGGGGCGCCTGGGTGGCTCAGTCGGTTGAGCGTCCGACTGTAGCTCAGGTCATGATCTTGTGGTTTGTGAGTTCGAGCCCCATGTTGGGCTCTGTGCTGACAGCTCAGAGCCTGGAACCTGTTTCGGATTCTGTGTGTGTGTGTGTGTGTGTGTGTGTGTGTGTGTGTGTGTGTCTCCCCCACTCACACCCTGTCTCTCTCTCCTTCAAAAATAAAATAAACATAGGGGCGCCTGGGTGGCTCAGTCGGTTAAGCGTCCGACTTCGGCTCAGGTCATGATCTCACTAGCCATGAGTTCGAGCCCCGCGTCGGGCTCTGTGCTGACAGCTCAGAGCCTGGAGCCCGCTTCAGATTCTGTGTCTCCCTCTCTCTCTGCCCCTCCCCCGTTCATGCTCTGTCTCTCTCTGTCTCAAAAATAAATAAACGTTAAAAAAAAATTAAAAAAAAAAAAAAATAAAATAAAATAAAATAAACATTAAAAAACAGGTTTTTTTAAAAAAAATAAAAATCAGTTCAATGTAATTCATCCCATCAACAGACAAAAAAAAAAAAAAACAAAAAACAAAAAACAAAACACCACATGGTCATATCAATAGATACAGAATAAGCATTTTTTTTTAAAGTAGGTTCCATGCCCAGTGTGGAGCCCAACGTGGGGCTTGAACTCACGACCCTAAGATCAAGATCTGAGCTGAGATCAAAAGCTGGATGCTTAACCAACCAAACCTCCCGGGTGCCCCCAAAAATAAAATCTTAAAAAATAATAAAATAAGAAAAATTAAAAGCCATGTTCATTGTGCCTGTATTTGTCTGAAATGGAAAAGTCTGAAAATCCCGATTGCTGTCATGCATGCAGGGTCACAGGAGCCCTTGCCACTGATCTGGGCAAGTGGTGATATATACCCCCTGGGACACAGACACATGAGTGTGTGTCCCTCCACAGCACGGATGAGAGATAGATATGCACAGCACATTCCCATGCTGGCCCGAGCCAGAGACAGCAGTGATGGGGCCTCCAGGACTGACAACCCTGTGGGCAAGTCACAGGCACAAAGCTGAGCGAGTGTCAGTAGGCCCAGAGGACACACAGGAGGAGTCGCGCACATCAAGTCCACACACAGGCGCAAGGCAGTGGTCTTCCCGGGGAGCAGGGGGTTGCAGCCACTGAGGGCACACAGCTGGTTTCGGGACCAGTACTTTGGTCCCTTATGTGGTGGCTCCATGGGCACCCACTCTCTTCTGTATACAAGGTATTCACAACTCTTTAACCCTTAGATGGCATCCAAAGTTTGCAGAGCACACAGGACTCACAGCCCGCGGAGGAGGGCAAGGATGTACTGAGAAAGTGCCAAGGAGAGGGTCTGCAAAGCCGCCAGCACAATAACGCCATCCCGGGACACACTGCCCCAAAGGCGTGGGTCTTTAGGACAATGTGCAGGAGTCATCACCCACCTGTCCCACCAGAGACTGCACATGTCTCCATGCTCACCCAAGCCAGAGACAGGGCAGGAGGGTGGCCACTTACGTCCAGCTTCATCAGGGTGAGCAGGTCCTTCTTGGCGGCTCTGAAGATAGCATCTGTCTTCCTGCTGGAGACAGTCTCATCTAAGTTAGTCTCTGAGTAGTGGAAGACCGCAGAGGGAGTGTCTGCAACCATCACGTTCTTCTTGGACTTGAGAAGAACAGAGGCAGCATGATCAGAGGGGTGTGGCAGGGGAAGGGTCCCCGTAGCACACACTACAGCCAAGGGGCACCAAAGCCAGAGAGGGGAAAGAGGGTCCCCACCCACCTTGCTGGCCACAGAGCTCCCAAGGCGTTCTTCTGCACGGAGAAGGACCCTGGCACGGTCACATGCCATCCTCAGGTCTGAGGTTGCACCTGCTGTGCCCCCTACAAATGGAGGGAAGACTGAGGACACTAAGGAGCAGCCTGGGCACGTGGGTCCATATGCGCTCACCGAAGGCCGGCTGAGCTCTCCTTGAAGCCTGAGGAGCACAGATCCTGGTAGATAAAACCACTGGAGCGCAAAGTCACTGTGCTGTCATGCTCTCCTGTGACCCACAACCAACTTTTATTTTGTTTTTTAAATTAAAAAAATTTGGGGGGGGGGGGTGCCTAGGTGGCTCAGTTGGTTAAGCGCCCGATTTCAGCTCAGGTCATGATCTCACAGCTCATGAGTTCAAGCCCTGCATCAGGCTCTGTGCTGACAGCTCAGAGTCTGCTCTGGATTCTGTGACTGTCTCCCTGCCCCTACCCCACTTGTGCTCTCTCTCAAAACTAAACATTAGAAGAAAATTTTTTTTTTATTTTTAAGATTTTATTTTTAAGTCATCTGTATACCCAACGTGGGCTCAAACTTATGACCCCGAGATTAAGAGTCACACGCTCCACTGACTGAGCCAGCCAGGTACCCCCACAACCAACTTTTAATCATAACTATTTTTGTTCAGTCTGAGATACTGTGTATTTATAGTACTCACTGTAATACTGTTATGTTATTATTTAACAACCTATTAACATTTTATATATTAACATATTACTGTTTTATTATTAAGCCAAGGTATTGTGATACCAATATCTATTTTACAAATAAAACCCAACCATACTCCCCGTAATGGATACACGCATATATCAAAGGTTACACATTTCTGTAGGATGCTATTCTCCTAGTTTATACACATCACGTATTATGTACTATATACAAGACAGTTGACAAAACTTAAGATTCTGATCAGTGTCTCTGATCTTTGCAGACACATGTCCTATAAGAGGGCATTATTTTTCTGGACCAGAGGAGAGGTATTGGGACCTGCATGGATGTTAACCAGACATGTTAATGGAACTAGATAATTCAGAGTCAAACTTTATTATTTGTGGACTGCTATTATTTTCAGTTATCTAGCACTTAAGCTTCTTTTGAAAAAATTTGCTAAACACATTTTTAAAAAATACAGCAGGTCAGCTGAATAGCTGGAAAAAAAGTGTATCATGACCCCCATTCACTTTAGACAAAAGAACCAATCCTAGAAGGATAAATATGAATGGTAAAATGTTAAATCTTACAAGCAGATTTCCCAAATAGGACACAAAATAATAATCACAAAAGAAAAAAATTGATAAATTGGACTCTATGAAATTTAAAAACTTCTGTTCATTAAAAGACACCATTAAGAGGGTGAAAAGAGCACAAAATATTTTCAATACCTATATCTAACAGAGACTATCTAAAGAAGTCCTATTAATCAACAATTAGATGAATGACACCCTAAGAGGAAAATGGACAAAAGACAATGGCAGCCCACTCCCCATGGAAATGGAAAGTGCTGGGGCTCAAGAGTCATCAGGAGGCTGGAGGTGCAGCCACAGAGAGACCCACTGTGGCCCAGGGGGTGAGGTGAAGAAGACAGGACGGTGCAAGAGCAGGAGGTTTCCCGGAAGATGGTGCGACCTGTCGGCAGCACAGACACCCAAGGCCAAGAGCACCTGAGGGGACGGAGGCTCCACAGTGGACAGCACAGCCTCGGGAGGGTAGTGGAAGCACGAACTGGGACCGACACTCAGAAAAGCGTGGGCAGTGCCTCCGAGTCAATCGTGTGCACTTTATGAGCCAGCGGTTTCAACAGGAACACATACATGTGTGTTCAACAGACACACATGCGGTGTATTCACACAATAAATCTCTATCCATCAGCGAGAACAGGTGCGTCTTGCTCCACACAACACGCATGGATGTCAGACGAAAGCTGAGAAGCAGCCTGGCTGCTGGGACTCAGAAGAGCAGGGAGCAGCAGCCTAACTTCACCACTGGTAACCGTGGCACCTGCTTTTTGCACCTGGGTGCCGGCCTCACAAGTGAGTTCAGTTTGTGAAAAATCATAAGCTGTCCGTTCACGATTTACACCTTCTGTATTCATATTATACAACCATAAGCAGTTAATGAAAATTGAGAACACCTTGGGATCCATGAAGAAACAGGCAAATAGAACACAAAGGAATACCTAAAAACACAAAAGATACCTAAAAAGTAGATCCTAGTAATGAAATATCCAGAACAGGCAAACCCAAGAGACAGAAAGCAGATCAGTGGTTGCCCGGGGCTGGTGCAGGGGGTGATGGCTGATGAGGACACGGCATTTCCACTGTCTGACAAAATGTTCTGGGAACAGACAGTAGTGATGGATGTAAAATTTTGTGAATATACTAATAAATTGTACACTTTAAAAGGGTGAACTGGGGGGTGCCAGCTGGTTAATCGTCCAGCTCTTGACTTCAGCTCAGGTCATGATCTCACAGTTCATGAGTTTGAGCCCCACATTGGGCTCCATGCTGGCAGTGCAGAGCCTGCTTGGGATTCTCTCTCCCTCTCTCTGCCCCTCCTCTGCTTGTGCTCTCTCTCTCCCTCAAATAAATAAGCTTTAAAAAATAAAGAAATTAAGTAAATAAATAAAATTTTTTTAATGTTTTATTTATTTTTGAGAGAGAGAGAGAGACGGAGGGAGACAGAGAATAAACAGGGGAAGGGCAGAGAGAAAGGGAGACACAAAATCCAAGAAGCAGGCTCCAGGCTCTGAGCTGTCAGCACAGGGCCCGACATGGGGCTCAAACTTGTGAACCACGAGATCATGACCTGAGCCGAAGTCAGATGCCCAACCAACTGAGCTACCCAGGCCCCCCTAAGTAAATAAATACATAAATAAAAGGGTGAACTCAGGGCACCTGGATGGCTTAGTCAGTTAAGCATCTGACTCTTGATATTGGCTTAGGTCATGATCTGGAAGTCGGTTGTGAGTTCGAGCTCCTCATTGGGCTTTGTGCTGAGCATGGAGCCTGCTTGGGATTCTTCCCCCACTCCAAACCCTCCCCGCTCTGTCTTAAAAAATAATAATAATAAGCATTTTTTTTAAAAGGGTGAACTTGGGGCGCCTGGGTGGCGCAGTCGGTTAAGCGTCCGACTTCAGCCAGGTCACGATCTCGCGGTCCGTGAGTTCGAGCCCCGCGTCAGGCTCTGGGCTGATGGCTCGGAGCCTGGAGCCTGTTTCCGATTCTGTGTCTCCCTCTCTCTCTGCCCCTCCCCCGTTCATGCTCTGTCTCTCTCTGTCCCAAAAATAAATAAAAAACGTTGAAAAAAAAAAAATTAAAAAAAAATAAATAAATAAAAGGGTGAACTTAATGGCATGTGAATCACATCTCCAAAAATCTATTACTAAACAAACAAAAAATTCCACGTAGAGTCAAAAACTTGATACCAAATGAACATGGCACCAAAGGAAAAAAAAAGCAACAGGTAAATGAAAGATCTTAACGGCGTTGTGTAAATTATCAGTATACAAAGTAAGAAAAGACCTAATTTCTTACTTCAAACACATACAAGTAGGAAGTGCAAATGAATGAGACCTCAGGGAAGGGAAAACCACAGAGATAGCAGAAAAGGATCTAGACAAATGCACTTACAACCCAGTGAATGAGCAAAGAATAAGGAAGGCCCCAAACACAAATCACAAGGTGTGCAACGGCTGCTTTTCAATAAATGAACATCAAGGATTCCTGCTCCACAATGGTCCGCAAGGCTGGGCGTTGTAACAGACGAACACGGAAAAAAGACATCTGAACAATTACAAATGGTGAAAGGTCTCTATCCAGAGCATATACAGAATTAATGCAAGTCAACAAGGCAGACTCAGGAAACCCTGCAGAAAATGAGCAGAGAATATAAACAGACAATTCTTAAAGGGGGACGCAGATAGCTCTCAAATACACCAGATGATGAAACCTGCCGGCAACTCACAAAATGCACATAAAAACTAAACAAACTTTCTAATGAACATAAGAGCAAAATTAGAAGGTGGTAAGGAATGAGCTAGTTTGTGAAGGCTGCGGACGGGATGAGAGAATCCCTGGCCCAACCGCCAGGATGCGCTGGGAGCCTATCCACACAGAGGCCAAGTCCCTGTGGGGAAGGTGCCCCGGAGAGGGGCAGAGAGCTGCTGAGAAAGCACAGCAGAGACAGACTGGGGACGAGCTGGCATGGACAGCTCCTGGAGAGCTCTGCTTGCGTGGAAGCAGATCCAGTGGCAGCTGAGGCGCCAGAGGGCCTAGGAAGTCTATTTCAGCAGGGGATGCAGCCTGATGGTGTGCACAGGGAAGAAAGGATGGTGCTGGAGCAGATGCTCCTGCAGTGGCCGGGCACAGCCTCGGGGGTGAGAACACGGGGAGCACAGAAGTGGCACAGCGTGGAGAGGAGCCCACAGGATGCCTGGGGCACCAAGACAATCACCACCGCATCAAATCAAGGCTGAGTGTGTGCACAGGGTTCTCTGGGCCTGAGGGCTTGCCCACCCATCAACGCTCCAAGGTCAGGGTACCCAATGCCTTACCTGGTGGAGCAAAAGGGGCCTGGTCACCTGCCTGGGCCTTGCTGAGCTCATCCAGGATCTCTTCGTGAACAGAAGGCAGCGGGAAGGACTGGCTCCTCTTCAGCAGAGGCCCAGGGGCTGCTGCACGGCTGCCCCCTCGATCTGCCGGGAGGAGACGGGTGGGAAGCAAGGCCTCTGTTCCCACAGCAGTGCAGAAATCACGTCTCAAGGGCCTCTGAACACACCCTCACCACCCACACGTGCCTGGCCCTTCCCAGGGACCGTTTTAGTCCAGGTGGCCCTCCAAGCGCACTGGCATGAGCCTGGCACGCTTCGGCGCTCCACCGGACCCTCAGGTGAGTTTATACAAAGCCACCTTCCAGGAAGGACCCCGCGCAGCATAGCTTGATTTTACTAGTCTGTTAGCCATTTGTTCATACACGAGCTGGTGACCTGTCCCACATCTGTTAGCATGGCCGCACGTTATACTGTCACCCTGGAGGTGACCCCTAGCCAAGATGCTTCAATGGACAGTCTCTTGCCCCAGATGTAGGCCCCTCTCAAGGGCTAGAGCGACACGAAGTTTGGAATCTGCTCCCCGAATGGCTGCCTCCTGGAGCCAAGTCCTCCCACAGAGACAGGGGTGAGGGGAGGAAAGGAGGCCCGACACAGGCTGGAGGCCAGGCCAGGGCCAGTACCTGGATCGCAGGACTCCTGGGGCCGGAGGGGCCTCTCAAGACGATCCTCAGAGCCACAGCACACCTGCCTCTTGGCCTTGCCAGCAGCCACGCTGGCCACAGACACCAGGGGGATAGCCTGGCTCTCCTGGGGCGTGAGAAAGAAGCAGGTGCTCCAGCGGTACCCTGGGCTAGTAGTCTCCGCAGCCACACTTAGGGGGATGAGAAGAGTGGTGACCAGTGGAGAGACTAGCTGTGTGCTTACGGCAACAAAGGCCCAGCCTGCTTTATCCTGGCAACTCCGTCAAGTTTAAATGGTGGTCCACACTGTCAGAAACCTTAATGCCCTTCATTAAGATGGAAAGTAATACTGGGGCACCTGGATGGCTCAGTCAAACATCCGACTCTTGATCTCGGCTCAGGTCACGATCTCACGGTTCGTGAGTTCGAGCCCCGCATCGGGCCCTGTGCTGACAGCTCAGAGCCTAGAGCCTGCTTTGGACTCTGTGTCTCCCTCTCTCTCTGCCCCTCCCCTGCTTATACTCTGTCTCTCTCAAAAAATTAATATTAAACTTTTTTTTTAAAAACAGATGGACAGTAATGTAGAAAACAAAAGGTTGGGGCACCTGGGTGGTCATGATTTCAAGGTTCATGAGTTTGAGCCCCCACATCGGGTTCTCTGCTCTCAATGCAGAGCCTGCTTCAGATCCTCTGTCCACCCCCACCCCCTCTCCCACTCGCGTGTGTGCGCGCACACTCTCTAATAAACATTTTGTTTAAATCTTAAGTTAAAAAAAACCCGAAAGGATATGCCCTAGAATACCAGTAAAGGAAGATGATAAAACCTAATGCCCATCAAAACTAGAGACAACACCCGAGGGTAACACTGACCCCAATAATTAGAGGTCAGCATCCAGCCCCCTCCAACCAGGGCCTCGGAGGGTCTCATCTACTGCTCACAGCAGCTCCGGGTGGAGTGACCTGACCCTTCTCACAGCCATCAGCTCAACCCCATGGCGGGAGGGACCCCAGGGTGCAGGAGGTGGCCGCCTCCACTGGGTGGGCAGGCAGCTCAGCTGTGTGCACCAAGTGAGCAACAGGAAAGGGGAAATGAGGTCACAGAGCAAGGTGACCAAAGGGGCCACATTCAGGCCAAACTGCAGGCTGTTCTGGGAGGAGTAGGAGTCCCATCCCCCAAACCCCATGGGTGGGAAGGGTTCTCGGCAGGAACTCTCGGGACACTCAAGCCCCTGACTCATCTACCAGTATCCGCTTTAAGGCAGAGGAGTAAACCTTTCAAAGCCCAGGGTCCTGGCCACAAGGATGGGGGCGGGGAGGGGGGGGGCAGGGCTGCACTTACAGGGTTGAAGAGCTCTGTGGTCAGGCCCAGGTAGTTGTGCAGAGCCAGAAAGGTGACCCGCTGCAGCCGCACCATGATGATCTGTGAGGGGACAGCCAGCTGTGCCAGGCCTGGTGCCTCCTCAGACCCCCGCGCCCCTCACCACCCTCCCAGGCACGAACCCGAGGTTCTGACAACCCCCCAACGGCCACCTAAGATATTGGCGCTAGGGACGTAAGGACTCTCTGCATTATGCGTGCAAGTTTTTGGTAAATCTTTAAGATTACTTCAAAACAAGTTTAATAATAAAAAAAGAACCCTCTTGGGGGCTGGTAGGAGTTCCGAGGACCTCTGTGAGGTCATGAATGTTAACTTTTACTGTAAAATGTGTATTACAAAACTTCCAAAAAGCCACCTTAGTCTTTTCTACACCCACTCGGGATGCGCCTTCATGTGCGAGCAGTGGCTCCCAGGCCAGAAAGGGGGACTGCAAAAGCGACCCACCTGCACTACCCTCACCAGGGTTTCAGGATACTTCTCAAAAACTCCTTGAAAAGCCACTGCTGGGAGCCGGAGGACGGTGGAAGGGACAGCCGCACGGGCGGACACAGTTTTGTATGGAGCAGTGTGGCCCTGCAAGGACAGCGAGGTCAGGCCGCTCCCAGCACCCTGTCTCCAGAAGGGGCGAGATGCCAGCACCTTGCCCCACACGGGACACCCACGAGGGCCCTGAGGAGCCTTGCCCTTCACGGGAAGCAGATGGCCAGCGGGCTCCAAGCACCAACCACTTCAGAGGAGCCGGCTGGCACTACAGAGAAACCCGTTTTTCTGGTGAGGATGCCACCCTCTGCTGGCACCAGCCTATCCTTCCACTGTTGCTTCCTGGCAACCCCTGGGATTTTCTCTGTCCTGATGGCTTTGCCTTTGTCCCAAGGTCACATAAATGGAACCGCACAGGTCTGGCTCCTCTCACAGAGACGGCAGCTGGAGGCCCGCCATGCTGTTCACACACCAGCAGTGGCACTCTTCATGGCTGAGAACGGGGTTATTTTATGGATGCTTCACAGTGTCCTTACCACCCAGCAGCTGAAGGGCAATGGGCCTGTTTCCAGTTTGGGGCAATTATAAATAAGCTGTTATAAATGTTCACGCACCGGATTTTGTGCAAACAGTTTTCATCTCTCTTGCTAAATATCCAGGAGTGGAACTTCTGGGCCATGCGGTCTATGCATCTTTAACTTTCAAGAAACTACCATGCTGTTTCCACAGTGGCTGCACCACTTGCATGCCCCCCTTCCGCCCGCCCTGCCACGGATGAGTCTCAGCGGCCCACACGTACATCACATCTACACCGCCAGGGTTGAATGGTCAGGAACTTGGCTGGTCTGGGTCCCTGGTTTCAGGGGGAGCCCCTCAACCCTTGTTAAGTCCTCACATGTTAGCAATGTCTGTGTTACCAGGGTGGGCCCAGCAGTCTCTGGAGGGAGCTGTGTAACTGGAAGTTTGCCCACAATGGGGGAGTGGGGTAGTCCCGACCTCCTAACCAAGCCCTGTACATCGGGAACTCTGGGCATGTGGTTCTCAAATGTTCTAAGTGAGTTCTGGGACTCAGCTCTTCTCCTTGGAATCATTTCTGCTCATTTCACATCCTTTACAGAAAGAAAACTGTGCACCTTACAGATTCCAACACACCAGCCAGAGCCCTACACAGCCATATGGGGCCTGTCCTGCACGTCTGAGTAGCCTCTCCCAGCACAAGGCTCCAGGCAGAGGCTGCCCTCAGCTGGCCTTCTAAGGCAGGTCTGCCTTGCTCAGAGGTAGTGTCCCTCTCAGCCCTGGCCAAGCATCTCGTGAAGGCACACCAGGTCCTGGGGCCAGAGCAAGATGCCAGAGTCCTATCCATGCCTCCACCCCAGGCCCCACCACAGCTCAAAACATGTCTGTGCCAGCCTAACAGGGATGGGTGAAAACAGTGGGCACCCTCAAAGTCTCTGGAGTTTATCACCCCCTTGTGCACAAGAACTCAAGAACTGGATCAGAGGACACCCACCAAGGGCTCCGCCCACCATGTGAGTGTCACACAAGTACATAGGTTCCTGGCCCCGCACGGATGCGTCCTTGCCAAGGTCTGCTGAACTGCTCTAGAGACTCCTCTGTGCAGTTTCTGGGGAAACTGAGGTACAAGCTGCCTCAATGTATAGCTAAAAGTGAAAGCAGAAAGAATAACTTCGAAGGTAAGGTGACAATCACATGCCACCTTTTGAGCTACACAGGTGTGTGCATTATCTAAGCTCAAGTAGCAGACACCTAAGATTTGCTTCATTGTATGAAGACTTTACTCATGAGAAAAAGAAAATTAAACATTAAATTCTAGTTAATGAGATAGGAATAGTCATGCTGAGCCGAGACTTCTTGAAGCCGGTGATGCACACACGATTAATTTTACGATTCTGTCTTCTTTTGAATATGTTTCAAGTGTACCATGATAAAAAGTTTAAAAATCCCAAGATAACATTTCATGTTATCTTTTAATTGACTGGACTGGCAAAGATCAAACATGAGATGGCTCCCTAGCTGGTGGGGTGAGGACACAGGTGTCCTCCCGCAGGACTGTGGCTCAGGCGTGTGGGGGGTGCACTCTCACACCTGGGAAGTCTCTGCTAGGGATCTGTCTTGCAAATTGGTCCTCAAACATATGGAGTGGCGTGCACACAAAACCAGTCAACAGCAGGAGATTGGGAACAACAGAGAGACACCCGTTACCACAGAAGATCCATGGGAGGGCCCTCCTAGGAAGGGGCCTTGGGGCCTGAAGGGTGAGAGGAAGTGTTTTCACTCACAACATTTGTGCCTTTTGCATCTCAGACCACGTGTATATAACAATAATCATTTAAGAGACAGCCAAAACCCGTGAGCAAATGCCCAGCTCTCCTTCAACACAGTTACAGCTGCTTTCCCACACACCCTTGACCTGCTGGGGGTCCCTCCCGTCCTAGGCCAGCCCCTCGCCACTGGGGAGAACTGGACTCGGCAGTGAGGGACATGCTGTCCAGGTGACTTCTGGGTAGACCCGGGAGACTCACAGTGATGACATCCAGGATGCTGAGGAGACTGTGGACGCTGTCTCCAGCCAGAACCTCCTTGACCGCCACCTCGGTGCCATCCTGCACTCAGGAAACAGAGCAGAGTCATCCCCTGACAGGTGGCTCAGCCCAGCCCAGGCCAGCTGGGCAACCCAGCCTCCACTGTCGCCTGTCCCGAGGGTTAGGCTGTGCCCTACTTGACCTTCAGGAATTAGAGGTGGAGCAAGCTCCAAAGCAGAGGACAGAAAAAACAAAGATGAGTTAAGAGCAATCAGGAAGCTCGGCCTGGGCGTGGCCCTTCAACCCAGGGCTTATTCTCACTAGGAGGACTTAGACTGAATTTCATAAAACCTAAGTGAGTGTGCTGGCCCAAACAAAAAGTTCTAAGGACGAAATTCGGTTGTTACTGGCATAAATAATAGCATTTTGATGTGTTTTTCCACTGGATTAAAAGAGAAAGAAAAGTAGGTGCTTATTTAATACAGGAACTTCTCAGCTTCACCCAGGAAATTCCTTTTTGAACTTGTTCAAACTTGGCCCTGGTCACCCTCCAAGAACCCTTCCTTCTGGCCCAAAGTCACATTTTCAGGAAAGGCTGGCTAGCTGGGAAACAATAACCCTGGATGCTGATATGGCCCAAATGGGAGGAAACTAGACAAAGACCATTTCTTCTCTCATCATCCCATCAAGTCCAGTGTGGGATGAAGCCACACACACACAGTAATTTTGCCCGGACAACATCGTATCTAGAAACCCAAAGAATATGTGGGATCCATTATGGGTCAGGGCCCACCCCAGGGTCCTGGCAGGTGGGGACTTCCCTAAGGTCAGGGGCCACTTTGTGCAGACTGGGGCTCACTGAGTGTCTGCTTCAACAATAATAAGCAGTGGGAAGCCTGGGTCACTCCCCTGGGCAAATCAAAGGATACATTCTGCTGGAAAGCAAGACTTCCACAGGCTTGATTGGCCTGGAAGCTGCTCCCTGGGACATCTGATTCATGGGTGTAATTAACAGAGGCAGGAAGCAAGTATTGCGTTTCCAGCTGAATTAATACCTTAATTATTTTCTTAGAGTTAAAATCATTCACAACAGGCAAGGGTACAACTGATGGTGGCAGGTCAACACCCAACTGCTGAGGGTGTTCTCGGGAAACTGGAGAGACATCTCAAAAGGCTTAGAACAGGTAAAAGGCAGAAAACCACCGAATGCCGCTGAACCCACTAACCCATGGGTACCCCCACATGCATGAGTGAAGGTAACGTACCAACACTGAAGGGCAGCTGTGTGCCAATGCCGGGACCAAAGTGTGCCATTTTCCCCAAAGAACTGAAACTTAAAATGCTATACTAACTTTTCAATATAAAACTTAAAAAAATGTTTTCAATGACAGACATCTAAGTAAAAACACAACATGAGCGCCTGGCTGGCTCAGTCGGTAGAGCATGCAACTCTTGATTTCAGGGTTGTGAGTTCAAGCCCCATGTTGGGTGTAGAACTTACTTAAAAAAAAGAAACACAACAAACAACATACACAACAGACCCACACCCTCCACCTTGCTCTGCACTCCCTGGGGCCATCCACACACGTGACAGGCGCTCTTACCGCGTCCTGGATGCAGACTTCCAGGCGCCCATCCTGCACTACATAGATGCTGGTATCTGGTTCCCCCGGCTGAAAGACGTGTTCCCCTTCGAGCAGCTGTACAAAGATCATGTGTTTGCAAAGTTCCAGGAAGAGTGGCTTCTCAAAGTGGCCCAGGACCCTGTAAGAACCATAGCACATGTGGGACACCTTCTGGAAAGGAGAGAAGGAAGGACAGCATTTCCAAGAGGCTGATGCAAATACAGCCACTGCCACAGGCACTGCTGGTCAGACCCACAGGGCTAGAGTTCACAGAGAAGCAGACCCTGCAGCACTGGCCACCTGGAGTCACTGTCAGGACAGAAGCTTACACTTCGGGAATTCCCATAAACTGCTTTCCCGTCAGCTCGAAGAACTCTCGAGCCATGACTATGAATCTGAACCAGAGACATAAGCAAAAGCAGGTGGACGGAACACCCCTCCTGGATGGTGAAGCGCCACTAGAAAGAATGGGGTTTCTGGGCAGAGATGGAAGGGAACCCAGACTTGCAGCTTTGATCCAGCCACACACTTCCCATAGCTGCTCTGAGTTTCCTCACGAAGACGGAAATGCTGATTAGTAAACAAATACTAAACTAAACAGGAAAGAGCTGTGAGAGGCCGTGCGGACGGCCAGGGAAGGTAAACTTAGCTCGGGCAGTCCTAGGGAGCACAGCCCCAGGCCTCCTGCAGCCTCCTTCACCCGGCTGGTCTCACCTCACATTCTTCAGCATGTACAAAACTTCTGATGGCAGGTGAGAATTCTTCACGTCAAACTCTGTGAGATCCGCCTCCAGCAGGGAGGGTGGTGGCTCCTTTGGCTGCAGGGTTGGGTATTCCTTCTTGAAACGCAGAATCCTACAAAGCAGAGATACGTGCCTCTGGAGCAGAAGCCCAAAGGGGTTCGAAGCAGATGGCAGGAGTACTGCAAACCCAGAGGCAGGGAAGCCATAGGCAGCAGCGATGGCCAGCAGGCTCACCAGGGCCCGCCAGGGAGGCCAGCTGGGGCACGTGTGGTCTCAAGGACATTCCCAGTACCTCTTGGCCAAAGACAGCACTTTGGTCCTCTTCCTTGCCCGCTGCCGGGGGGCAGCCGTGCTCCCCACGAGAGTGTGGGGCAGCGTGGTCACCTGCAAGGTGAAGGGAAAGGCCGAGTCCCGACCCTGTGACCTACTGGACCCAGCCTCAGCCTCAGGGGTCAACCTCAGGGGTCAACCGCAGCCCTCAGGAGCTGGGCTGCCTGCAGGTGTGACAGCAGCTCCGAGGGTCTTTCCCTGCCTGCCCCACCTGCCCCACCTGCCCTGGGCACAGGGAACCATCCCTGGTGCCGTTGACGATGAAGTGCCACCTGGCCGTATCACCAAACAGCCAGCATTCTCAGAGTGCTGGATCCTCAGGCCTGTGTTCCCTCTGCCTGCAAAGCTGACACTCAGCCTCCCCTCTGTCACGCTGGCACAGCAGCCCCTTTCGACCGCCTTTTAAAAGCTGGCCCTATCCCGTTCAGGCTCTAGGCCAGCATCATGGCCTGCAAGCAGCACCAGTGTGTCTTTGTTTCACGGCCAGGAGAACAGGAGGTCCACCTAAGGACTCACATGGCTTCTTGTGTGGTATTTCGAGTTTGCTACAAAGAACATGAATTAACTGCTTATCCAGAAAAAGTAACAAATCGGGACTATTTTAAAATACCAGGAGTTATTTTAAACACGTATTTCAAGTACACTAAGCCTCTGGGAAGTGTGGGGTCCCTCCTGCCCTCAGGGGAGCGGAAGAGACCGGGGGTGAGCAGGCAGGGCTCCACCAGACTGAGAAGTGAGGCCTCCTAGCTTCCAAATCTTGGCAGGACCCCCAATTTCAGCACCATGGCCAGAACCCTGTGTGTCCATGCACCCCAGAATATTCCTGAAAGAGACTCTGTCCTCTTTTCTAGCTGAGACGAATGTGCACCTCAAAGGGCCAATGAGCCCTCCGTCTCTGCTCTGGCCAACAGTCTCTGAACGTTAGGAAGACCCCACAATGCGGCATGAGGGCAGCTGCAGGCTGTTGGGGCCCCCACTGCACTGGGGCCTGTGGGAACACAGGGCCTGCGGCACAAGTTACCTTCCTCATGATCTTCCTGCCGTAAAACATCACTTTGTCTCTCTTTCGGAATCTGTACTGCGGAGCGGGCTGTACCTGTCCTGCAAGGGGAGCAGAGGGGTCTCCTGAGCCACGGCTGGGACACAGGCAGGCAGGAAGGCTCTGCCAAGCAGCCCGTAGGGCACACACACCGAGCCTATCCTGCCCCTGCTACGGTTTATGGTGTCAGGGAATGGCACCCAGCGTCTGGGGCCCAGGCTGGCACAGACTGGATCACAGGGAACAGGACTCACAGCCCTTCGTACCAGGACTTGCAGCCCTTTGAACAGGACTCGCAGCCCTTCGTACCCAGTGAAATGGAAGGGCATTCAGAAAAGGGTCTCTGCGAGCCGAGAAAGCTGGGAACATACTCAAATCCCATAGGTCTGGCGTGCACAGCCTCAGGCCAGCAATTCCCACCAAAAGCCACCACAGGCTTGAGGGCTGCTCCTAGAAGCTCACAACAGGGGTTAGGTCACCGAACCTTCCCCCACTCTCCCAAGCCCTTGTCCCTTCCCCATAGAGGTGGATATCTGAAGTAAGATACTCACGGAATCGGTTAACTCTCCTATACACGAAAAAGACAGTGATGCCAACAAGGGCGAGGGCCAGGAGGGCTCCAATCACAATCCCCACGAGCTGGGTGAGGTCACAGACAGACAAAGCACCTGTCAGCAAGGCTGCCGCAGAGCCCCTCCCTACCCCGGCAACAGGCTGGGACGGAGGTGACAGAAGCAGCCAGGAGTGAAGCAAGCCCACAAATCCCAGCACCCACCCGTCACCAGGAGGCACGTAAGGCGGTTACCATGGTAGACTGTGACCGCTGCTCCGTCAACTGCAGCCCCCAGGACTGCAGGACAGGACCCAGACAAAAGCCAGCCTGGAAGGGAACATTGTGGTCACGAAGGGCCAACACAGGCATGGCCCTGGCTTCCCAGGGCCGCAAGAATAAAGCTGCTGGTTAGAAGGGCAGTCAGCAGCCCTGGGAGAAGTGATCTTCTGGGCTGCTGAGGTCCTCCGAGCGCACCTGCTCAGCACAGAGAGAGAAACCCGACCTCCCAGGCCACCCGCGGGATGGCTGGGAAGGGCCAGCAGCTGTGCCGTGTGGAATCCTCAATCTTCAGCTTTTCAGTTCCTCAGATGCAAGTCTAGAGGAGCAAACCCGGCTAGCCAGTAGGGGTGCACCCCACAACACCGTGTGCTGCCAGCCATGTGCCAGGGCACATCGAAGCCTGCACCGCAGCAATGTTGAGAAACCCCAAGGAGCCCCCTGGATTCTGAGAACACGGCATATCAGCTCATAGCAGAGAAAGGTTATTTACCAGCACCGACCACTCCCCAAGAAGGAGATTTTAGGGGCTTCTGAAGTCCAGACCCAAGAGAGGGAGGAGGAAGAGAAAAGTGAGCACAGGAGGGTGAGTGGGCAGATGGCTGGGGCCACCTACCTGAGGGTACTGGCTGATTCCCCCAAAATGATGAAGATGAAAACAAGCAAGAGAAACCAGTGAAACAAGCAGCCACTGTGCATTCCTCCTGGCGCCCACACACCTCCTCCCAAGAGGCCAGGAAGAGGAGAGGGCAGGGAGCCCCTGTTAATCCTCTCTAGTCTCTACACAAGTGCCAAGAACTAAAGCAGAGGCCAGCATTAGACACCAAAAACCCCAGTGAAATGGAAGGGCATTCAGAAAAGGGTCTCAAAAGCAGAATGCTGGTTGCCTCAAGGCAGAATAAGTAAGTGGTCCAGAAAACCATGTTTTTGAACTTGGTTCAGGAGGCAAATGGAAGTTGTGGGAGTTTTTTGCTTCAGAGCTGAGGCATCTCCTGGCCTCAATTGTGCTCAGCTCTCAACATGACAGCACTCACAACCACACCCTTCACTAAGTGTGTCCCTTAGAGCTCAACCACTGCTTTGGGGACAACCAGGGATATCCACGGAAAGGGTCACACAGGTGTCCCATAATCTAGTTATATAACTTCGTATGGTTGAGCATCTCAGGCTTTCGTGGTTGTTTTAATGTATCTACTTTTCTGTTTCAGGAATAGAGAAAGGCCTTTGTGATGTAGCTACAGATGTTCCACTAAGGAAAAGACTCCCATCAAAACAAGCAGAAGTCTGGGGCACCTGGGTGGCTCAGTCAGTTAAGCATCTGACTTCAGTGGAGATCATGATCTCACAGTTCATGGGTTCAAGCCCCATGTCAGGCTCTGTGCTAACAGCTCAGAGCCTGGAGCCTCTTTGGATTCTGTGTCTTCCCCTCTCTCTACAACTCCCTCACTCACACACTCACTCTCTCTCTCTCTCTGAAAAATAAACATTAAAAAAAAATTTTTTTAAACAAACAAGCAGAAGTCCTAAGGGGGAGCAGGAACTGAGTTTTGACCTCAGAGAAGAAGTGGCCTCAAGATCCGACAAGGAGACAGAGGGGCCCAGACCACCTCTCCCACATTTAGCCAACTTCAAGGAGCTGCCCACAGAGCAAATGCAGAAACACCCCTAATTGGGAATTTTGAGGCTCTGATTCATCCCCGGAACCATCTAGTTCCATACCTCTGGGCTGGCATCTTCCTCTTGCTTCATGGCTAAAAATGAAAAAAAAAACAGTCAAGGTGAAAAGAAGCACTGGTTCAGGGCAAATGTTCCCTCAACTCACGCTCATGGGGCAGAGCAATGCTTTCAGCCTTTTCTCCTGGGTTCCTCTTCTCCTTAAGTTATGTCTTCACTGAAAGGAAAACCCTGGTGGAAAGCTGTGTCCTCCAAGAAGAGAAACACCAGAGCCACTTCCCTCTCTGTAAACAGCTCTCCCATGGCTGCCCAGGAACCCCGAAGCGCAGCCAAGTCCTACTCCTCTCCCAGCTGGTCAAGGGCGGGTGTGGGCAGCTCAGCCAAGGCCTAGTGCGGCCAGGAGCTCCCAGTGCCTCAGCGATGAGGCTGTGGCTGGGGGGTGAGGTAGGGGTGTGTGGGGCCAGGCCAGGCAGCAGACTGTGAGAACACCTAGTGGCCTGTGTCAGGGGATTTCCTATCCGGTGTGGTTGACCTCAAGGTGGGTGTGTTGGGTCCAGGAGATGATGAATTGAGGACCTGCCTGGTTCACTTTACCCCTGTCTAGAGGTGAGGAGCCAGGTCTGGGGCCTTCACCTTGTGGCTCCCAGACCCCTTAGAAAAGCAGCAGCAAGGGAGGATTTATCTCTTCCAAAATCCCACCCAGAGAAATCAGGATGCAGAAGGCAGATGCAAGGTCATAGCCCACTTTCTCCTGGGTCAAATGTCCTGTGTCCTCTGCCACCACATGGAGAACCTTCCTTCTCAGTCTCCTGAAAGGCCAGCAGCGCCCTTGACCCCAGCTCTGTGGTCTGCTAGTGCCCTGACCAGGCAGTCTCCCCACGCACCCCACCCTGCACATTTGAGGTGGGGTAGAGCTCATGGCCCCCAGTACGTGCTAGGGAGGCAAAGTGGAAGCCATTGCTTCTCCATCTGGGACAGCACAGAGCCAGAGGGAAGGGGCGCAAGTGGGCTGCAGGGTTGGGAAACGGCAGGTTAGGAGGCACCGGGGTTAGTGGCCATCCAGGTTGGGGGTGTCATTTTGGAGGGTCATCAGGTTGGGAAACCTCGGGGTTAACAGGCGTTGGGGTTGACGGGTGTCGGGGTGAAGGGGGCGTCGAGGTTAGGGGGCTCGGGGTTGAAGGCCGTTGGAGTTGGGCGGCTTGGGTTGACAGGCAGCGGGGTCGGGACTCAGGGTTGGGGGACCTCGGAGTTGGGGTTGGAAGCGGTGGTTAGTGTCCGGACGACCGAGAGGACACGGCTCCGCCTCCCACAGGCGGCTCACCGCGCAGCGCAGGGCCGCGCGGGCCTGTGGGGCGGTGTGCGTCCGTCACCGGGTGGGGCAGCTAATGGCTACCCTTCCTCTCGGGACCAGCCAGAACCTCAGGGCGCTCTGCGGGGACTCACCGGGACCGCGCGCGCCCGACGCCCGCGCTCCCGTCACTACCCCCCACCGCCGGGCCGCCGACGTCCGCGCTCCCGTCACTACCCCGACTGCCGGGCCGCCGACGTCCGCGCTCCCGTCACTACCCCACCGCCGGACCGCCGACGTCCGCGCTCCCGCCGCCCCGCCGCGGACGCCGGACCTCCACGCGCATTGGCCGGGGTCTGGAGGTCCCGCCCACTCGCAGGGTGGAGGCTGCGCATTGGACGCAGTGCAGCCAATCGGAGCTGCTTTGCTGCGGCGCAGAGGCCTGACGGCGCCGGAAGCCGCGCGGACTGCCGGAAGTCATCACGGGAGCCGGAAGCTGAGTGCCGTGCGGCGGAGACCCGCAAGAGTTCGCCTGGCGGCGGCCTCGTACGCGTGAACTGGCTCGGAGGACGCTCGCATCCTGCAGGACCCACCCAGCATGGGCCTCCTGAGCGGGGCGGCCCGCATCGTGGTGCGGGGCGCCGACCGCATGAGTAGGTGGACCAGCAAGCGGGGCCCACGTACCTTCTATAAGAGCCGTGGTACCAAGGGCACCGGCGTGCACGCCCGCGACGGGAAGTTCGTGCAGGTCAAGGAAATGGTCCCGGAGCTGGTGGTGCCCGAGCTGGCTGGCTTCAAGCTCAAGCCCTATGTGAACTACCGCGTCCCGGCGGGCACAGACGTGCCGCTGACGGCCGAGCAGCTGTTCCGGGAGGCAGTGGCACCTGCTATCGAGAAGGACTACAGGGACGGCACTTTCGACCCGGAGCAGCTGGACAAGTACGGCTTTGAGCCCACGCAGGAAGGCAAGCTCTTCCAGCTGTACCCCAAGAACTTCCCGCGCTAGGAGCCGAGGAGTGGCAGCCGCTGGGTGTGCCTGTGGACTGCGTCCGGCCATCGCCCCCGACCGCTGGTCCCGGGGTGGGCGAGCGGGGAGGCATTTCCTTCGTTTTGTTCCTATTAAAGACCTTAGCTACCGTCCGGTGTTGGTTTTGGCATCTGATCATTGTGAGATGAAAGGGTGCGGCATGACAGATCCAGGTGTAGTGAGCGAGGCAGAGCTCGCACAGAGGCCCTGTTCCCGGTGTAACTGGAAGCACTGTCTTCCCAACCAAAAAGTTCTGGGGAGGTAGGCCAAGGGCGAGAAGACACGGAAGGAGAATTCACAAGGCACATGGTGCCACATGACAACACTGGTTATCTGTCCCCCCAGATTCTTAACTCCCGAAACCAGTCAGCATATTCTTTATGGGTTGAAAAACAACTATTCTGGGGGCAAAACCTCCCGTCGTCTACAGTCTCCCCTCTGGGTTCCCCGGTTTCAGTGCATAGTCCCCGAAGTCTTACGTATTCTGCTTCATATTTAATTGACCCTTAGTTAAATACCATTAACACAAACTCTTAAGGAGGGTTCAAATTCTTGTGTTGAAATAAATGCACCATTAGCTGGGAAATGATCATTTTTATAGAGTGATTTCTTACATGTTCTGACCCTGTATTTTCATCAGAAAATAAAGAAGTGTGTGTTTTCTGACTCTGATCACCTACAACAGAATATTGGTAGAAATTTGACAAATTCTACACTAGCCTGCACTTCAACTACTGTTCCTTCCAGAGAGACAAGAATGAACTATGGGAGTCAGATGAGTCACAAACCCAGTTATGTTCTTGGAGTTAGTATGTGTCCAAGCTTCGGAAGCTACTCAGGTTACTAACGCCACAATGGGGAATATTTCAAGTTTATGACACGCTAAGGCAATTCAATGTGTGTAGGCTTCCTTTTGTTTACCTGCATAGGAGGCTAATACAAGCACTTCTGGTGCCATGATAAGGTGATCTTTGTTTTTTTTAAAGTTTTTTGAGAGAGACTGCATGTGAATGGGGGATGGGCATACAAAGAGAGGAAGAGAGACAATCCCAAGCAGGCTCCTCGCCATCAGCACAGAGCCCGATGTGGGGTTTGAACTCACAAACCTGTGAGATCGTGACCTGAGCCCAAGTTAAACACTTAACCAACTGAGCCACCCAGGCGCCCCCGATAAGGTTTATTTAAGAGAAGCCAATAGCTTTTTTGACTGTTTACACCGTGGACATAAGGTACACTGAGCCCTATATAGTCACCTGTGGAGACTACAATAGGAATCTCAATGAGACGGTCTGACAGCAGTTCACTCACAAAGTCGCACTCTGGGCTTTCTTTGTGGAAATGGTCTTTGACTTCAAGCCAAGCAACCTCTTCCCCAGCTCAGATGTTTTCCCACTTCCAGAGGTGAAGGATATGATCATAAAAGGAGCAAGTAGTTAGGAAGCTGATGTCAAAGTTCGCTGCTTCCAGATAGAGGTCAGAGTCACAAACCTTGGTCCCTGCAGTGTGCAGCTGGCTGTCACTCTTCATCATGTCCTCTGCGAGTGCCTGGACAGAAGTCCTCGGTTTGCTTCCGCTCTGAAGTATGGTATGACCTTCTTCATCATTCTCTGCTAAATGATCGTAAGACGGTGCTGGTGACTGGTGTACAGCCTTCAGGTTTGAGAGATGTGCTGCTTTGGCTCCTGAGTTGCTGCAGGGAGAGGAACCTGAGCAGCATGACCGGCAGGTCTGTAATGGATTGTGGACGTACAGCCAGGACCAGTCGGCTCCATACACCAATGAGTTGGGCAATGTGTGGGATGCAGAGACTGTGCAGGCTTCCTGCTTCTCCTCTGGAATGAGACAGAATACAGGAAATGTGACGTTACCCAGGCTGATCTCATCACTACCAAATGATGGCCCCTGCCCACTCTCAAAGGGAGACTTTGCTAAAAGCAGTCACTCATTTGTCAGCAACCATTGTGCATGATGCAAAGGAATCCTTGAGACGTGGAGAGATGAGAAGAAAACAGACCTTCATCTTGCAGTGAGTACACTGTGGTGCCTAACAAAGGAATCGGCCTGGCTACAGAAGCACAAGGGTGACGGTGCCCTTCCAAGTTGGAGGACTTGGCAAAAGCTTCAGTTAAGACTTCAAAGCAGAGGACAAAGCAGTTAGCCAGATGGGAGAGACAGGGACGCATGTGAAACAGAGAACAAGCGTGTGTAAGGTAACAGGACACATCTGGGGAACCACAAACAAGTAGATGTGGCAGAAACGCCATCGGGGAGTGGCGACACGTGTCTGGAGGGTCAAAACCATACAGAATTCAGCGTGCTCTGTAAAGTCTGGATTTGAGCTTGGAAAGGACTCATTGGAGTTTACGTGGTTTTCCTTCTGGTGAGTTGCTATAGCAACTTTGAGGGTGGAGGACAAGACTGGAAAGAGGTTCAGCTATGGAAGGTTTGAAAGCAATATTCAACCAGAAAAAGAAATGACAAGGTGTTGCCAAAGCTGAGGTAATCTAGGGTCCAGGGCAAGGCCAAGCATGGCAAGAGCAGTCATAAAAAACTGGTGGCCAGTGACCTGGGGATGTGAGCTTAGAAAACTGTCACCAGGTGAAAGGCCTGTTGGCCATTCAGGTCTTTAGTAAGCCTGGACAGCTACACACTCTGAAAGGGGTGCCACTGATGCCTCCCAAGTGCAAGGGTCCAGGCCAGAGCCATCAGAAGTGCAATCAGAGGGGTGCCTGTGGGGCTCAGTCAGTTAAGTGTCTGATTCTAGATTTCAGCTCAGGTCATGACCTCACGGTTCGTGAGTTCGAACCCCCCGTTGGGCCTGCGCTAACAGTGTGGAGCCTGCTTGGGACTCTCTTTCTTCCTCCCCCTCTTTCCCTACCCCGCTTGTGCTCTCTCTCTCAAAATAAATAAATAAAACTTAAAACAAGAAAAAAAGGAAGAATAACTGCAATCAAAATGAGCAGTGATGAAGAAAGGCCAAGAAGTGTAGACCAGGTCAGTGCTGGAACCAGGAAACGCTGAGAGTGCCACCAGAGCACAGGAGATCCTACTCCCGAAGCCAGGGCTTTGCCTGGACAGAAGAGGCTCCAGAGAGGAACCAGATGCCGAACGTCCCCAGACAGCCAGAAAGGCACTCAGGCAACACGAGCAAAGGAGGGAGCGCCTCAGACCATCACTGTCCCTCCATGGTAGCCTGGATGGGACTCAGAGACAGGGCCACAGGGCTTTCCCAGCCAGGACCCCATTCCGGGCCCCAAGTCAAACAATAACAAAGAGCATATCTCCTACCCAAGTGCACACAGAATATTAACAGAACATCATGTTAAGCAACAAAGAATCAAAAAGTTCCACAAAGGAGAAATAGTACAAGCAAGCAACACTCTCTGATCATAATGCAATAAAAACTAAAACTAACACAAAGGGACAAAAAAGTCCTTCTACCTAAAAAATTTAAAACCTCCTACGAAACCACACTTGGGCAAAAGGGAAAGTACGAACTCAAGTCACAGAATTTCTTCTGAAAAATGAAATCATTACATCTCACAACCTAAAAATATGCTTGAATCAGAGAACATTTCAGACACAAAAACACTCAATGCAGGGGTGCCTGGATGTCTCAGTCAGTTAAGCGTCCAACTCTTGGTTTCAGCTCAGCTCATGATCTCATGGTTTGTGGGATCGAGCCCCAAGTCAGGCTCTTCACTGACAGCTCAGAGTCTGCTTGAGATTCTCTCTCTGCCCCTCCCCTGCTCGCATACACAAGCACTCTAAATAAATCAATAAACTTCAGAAAAAAAAAAAAGCTTAATACAAACACAATAATAAAGAAAAGTGAACTGTACTCCCAACTCAAAATGCTAGAAAAAGGAGACAAAGGGAAACAAACATAAAAGGAGAAACTGATGAGACAGAGAACAGAAAAACAACACAACTGTAATAAAAAGCCAAAATCCTACTTTTTTTTTAATGTTTATTTTTGAGAGAGAGAGAATAAGTAGGGGAGGGGCAAAGAGAGAGGAGGACAGAGGATCCGAAGTGGGCTCCATGCTGACAGCGGAGAGCCTGATGTGGGGCTTAAATTCAAACTGAGATCATGACCTGAGCTGAAGTCAGACACTCAACCCACTGATCCAACAGGTTCCCCCCCACCCCACCTTTTTTTAAATGTTTCAAAATCAATCTTTCTTTCTTTCTTTCTTTCTTTCTTTCTTTCTTTCTTTCTTTCTTTTCTTTTCTTTTCTTTTCTTTTCTTTTCTTTTTTCTTTCTTCCTTCCTTCCTTCCTTCCTTCCTTCCTTCCTTCCTATAAAAATCCAGTAACTTTTTTCTGGGACAAGATAAGTTAATGTCAAGTTCAAATACAAGAATAGTTAGGAAATCCTTAAAAAGGAAAAGTGAAGGTGCCAGTAACCCTCCTATTACAAAGACACCACCAAGCTCCACAATCACAGCAGTGGGTACAGACACATGAAGAGACATCCAATGGGACTCGAAAGACAAAAAAAAAAAAGCCATGAAAGTAGGAACCCAAGAAGAGTGGCATCTGGATTCACTGGGGGTAGATGGACTTTCTAATAAATGGTGTTGGGATAGCTGCTTGCACCACATACGACACAGACCAAAGTTCTAACTAAATACATGGCGCTACAAGTACTAGAAGAAAACACTGGTAAATTCTTTTTTTTTTTTTTAATTTTTTTTTTTAACGTTTTTATTTATTTTTGAGACAGAGAGAGACAGAGCATGAAGGGGGGAGGGGCAGAGAGAGAAGGAGACACAGAATCGGAAGCAGGCTCCGGGCTCCGAGCCGTCAGGCCAGAGCCCGACGCGGGGCTCGAACTCACGGACCGCGAGATCGTGACCTGAGCTGAAGTCGGACGCTTAACCGACTGCGCCACCCAGGCGCCCCACCACTGGTAAATTCTTTTACAACCTGAGTGTGAAAGGGGAAAAGCTTTTTAACACTAATATTCAAAATGTAGAAGATTCCGTGGGAAAAAATATCTATAAATGTGATTACATTAAAAAGCACCATTGGGGCACCTGGCTGGCTCAGTTGGTAGAGCAGGCAACTCCATCTCGGGGGCGTGAGTTCAAGCCCCACGTTGGGCATAGAGATTATGTGTTTAAGAAAAAAAAAAAAAAAGCGCCTTTTGCTTGGGGGGAGGGGTGGACACCAGAGGCAAAAATGAGACAATAAAGCAAGAGAATGTATTTCCAATGTATATCAGAGGTAAGGAGCTGATACACTAATATATAAGAACTCTGTAAAATCAAGGGGGAAAAAGACAAGAAACCAGAAAGAAAAATTGGCAAAAGACGGACAAAGAAAATTTATAAAAACAGAAATATGGGGGCACCTCAGTGGCTCAGTCTGTTGGGCATCCGATTTTGGCTCACGTCGTGATCTCACAGTTCATAAGATCAAGCCCTGCGTTCAGCTCTGTGCTGACAATGCAGAGCCTGCTCTGGATCCTCTGTCTCCCTCTCTCTGCCCCTCCCCAGCTTGTGCTTGGTCTCTCTCTCCAAAATAAACATTAAAAAAAAAAAAACAAAAAAAAAACCTGTGTATAATAAATAAGTAAATAATTTTTAAAAAAGGAAACAAATAAACCTGATTGTATTTCAAATAAATAAAAAGCCACTTCCAAGTAACCTTTGAACACAGCACTCTGACAATATCGAATTAATCTCACAAAAAAGAGCTGTAAGAGCATTTTGAGTTCCCTTCACAGGGTTGTCTTAGGTGCAGCACAGTAACAACTCTGTGAGGTGAAGCGTGTAAGTAAGAGTTTGCTGGGAGCAACTTTTCACTGGAGAAGGGAGACACCACGGAATAGGGATATGCATACATACGTGTGGACACACACATATACACACAAGCACACATGGTTATGTAACCATATATACACACACAAACGTATCCACGTATGTATAACCACACACATGTACACGTTATACGTAAACATACACATACATATGTATGTGCGCGCACGCACGCACACACACACACAGCCATACACAACACCTCAGTAGCTGTAAGACCAACTAATGACCAGATCTTGGATTCTAAACACACTCACCACTAAGAGGACCCAGGACACCCTGAAGAAATAGCTGATTCCAGGTATGGGAGAGGCAAAATACAAAATGAACGTGAAATATTTTGTGCCAAAAAGCGAGGAAGTACTCAAAAATCAATAGGGACATGTGAAAAGGACACAGGAGACAGCTTAAGGGGTTTTCATGGGAAAAGTCTAGGACAATGAGAACATTGTAATGAATGATGACTATAATAGATTACGACCCACTGAATGACATAAAAACGCATGAATCTATATGGTTAATAAACACAGATATATGGGAGAAAAGTGAATGCTAATTTTAAAATGTACAGAGTATGATAATAGTTACAAAATCACCATTTTGCAATTATAGTAATAATTTCATTCAGGGAAGACTCATTAATGGATTTGAGTGGAAGTCTGATGAGGAATAAAAAGGTTCACTCTAACCACAGGCTAGTTATCATTAATCACACAGGGGAAAACAGTATTTTTACAGCAGAGAAACCCAGGGGAGACTTAACCAAGTGACCAAATTAACATCAGCAGTGAAAGGACAAAGTGGCATCCTGTGCCTCCTGACGAAACGCATTAAAGAAGGCAGAATGTCACTTCCATAATGTTCCTGGCAAAGAGCCACGAGCCAGTACAGGAGACGCACTGCAGACTCCAGGCCATCAACAGACTGAGAGCAAAAGGCAGTACAGTCGCAGCGCGCAGAGCAGCCAGAGAGAACGAGAATGGCTCTGAGGACACCAGATGGCGCAGACCCTCAAACACAGTTACTGGAAATAAGTAAGGACCCTGACAATGAAAAGAGTCTATACATTAGGGAAATGCAAACATTATAGACATCACACGCACCTAACAGAACCCCACGATACACGAGGCAAAAACGGACAGAAATGAGGAAGGACACGATACATCCGTAACAGTCGGAGACTTCACCACCCCACCTTCCAGGGCACCTGGCCGGCTCAGCCGGTGGAGCCTGTGACTCTCGATCCTGGGGTTGTGGGTCCGAGCCCCACACTGGGTGTAGAGATGATTTAAAAGAGCAACCAGACAGAAAACCCAGAGAACACGGGAACAGGGCACACCACCCACAGCTGCGGAGAACTCTCTTCTCGAAAGCCCGTGGGGCACTCTCTGGGACCAACCACGTTTGAGGCCACAAGACAAGCCTCAGTAAACTTAGAATATACTTAGAAATCAGGAACAGGAAAAAATTCAGGACAGTCACAAAAATGTGGAAACTAAGCAACACACTGATGGACAACCAATGAGTCAATGAGGAAACCACGAGGGAAATGAGGAAGCACCCTGAGGTGAATGAAAAGACTCCACACCCCAAAAGTGAAGGGGTACAGCGAAAGCAGCAAATACGTGAGAAAAGAGACCTCACGGGGCTTTCAGCTGAGAACAGGGCAGCGCACCTGTGCCCCTGTAGAACAGGAAGTCCTGGGGCGTGGCCCAGCACACAGGAGACAGGCCTGCAGAGCGGAGAGGTGGTGCCTTAATCACTTCTTTGTATAGATGAGGAGGGAGGTGGAGTCACGAAGGGAGAATGAGGAGGGAAAGGGGCCGTTGGGCGTTTGCGAAGAGAGGAGAAAATGTGCAACGGTCCTGACAGTGAAGACTTACTGGCCAGAGAAAGGCGGTGGTGGGCCTGGCGGTTCCCAGGCCCTCCCGCAGCACGAACTCAGAGTGAGGCCCGCAGGGCTGCCCTTTCCCTCCAGCCACCTTCTGGGGCTCCGGCCCAAGTCTGAGCTGGGTCTGACCAGTGCTGGGTTCTGCTCACAGAGCGTGAGCAAGGCAGCGTGAGCAGAAGTGAAACACTGGCAGAGCAAGGGGGCAGGAAACTGGGAACCCCCACCCCAGGCCTGACTGCCCCAAGCCCCCTACTCACCTATTGCCTTTTGGCAGTTGAAGATCTTAAAGCCACCGTGCATACACGCTGCCAGGAGCAGGTGGTGGTGGAAAGGATGCCACTTGAGCCGCCACACTCCGCCCCCCACGGACATGTCTGCAAAAGGCTGCTTCATGTTCCGGGTGTCCCACAGTAGAATATGTTCGTCATAGCTGAAAGCCATCCAGCACAGGGATCATGCAGGAAAGTCAATGCCCACTTATTCCCTAGGTGGCAGCGGGGACATCTCCCAAGCAGGCCCATCCCATTCATTCCTCTAGGGCAAAGTTCCTTTTCCCCAGCCCAGATACCTACACTTTGGTTTAAGAGTTGGTCCAACTGGGGGCGTCTGGGCGGCTCAGTCGGTTAAATGTCTGATTTCGGCTCAGGTCATGATCTCATGGTTCAGGGGATCGAACCCCACACCAGGCACTGTGCGACAGCACAGAGCCTGCTTGGGATCCTCTGTCTCCCTCTCTCTCTGGCCCTCCCCCCGCGTGCACACGTGTGCGCACTCTCTCTCTCTCTCTCAAAAACAAATAAGTAAACGTTAAGAGTTGGTCCAATTAAAAACTGCAACGGTCAACGTGAGGAAATGAAGGAAAAGACGCAAGATGGACCCCTGTGCACAAACCCTAAGAGACTCACCTTCCCGTGGCCAGGATGTTCTCCCGATGGGGACTGCTACGGATGCTGCACACACCCATGGAGTGCCTACAGGCAAAGTGCAAGGTTTGAGCGAGTGCGCACACAGGGACACGTCTCTGGTGGAAAGTCCGCGGAGGAGGGATGGGAGGGCTGGTGGTACATGCCTAGGGCCGGCCCCTTGATGAATTTACCTCTTGCTAGTGAACACAGATGTGCCAGGTGTCCTGGTGTCCCAGCCTTTCAGAAGACCATCGTCCCCACCTGTGTGGAAACAGAAAAGCCCACTGACCGTGGCACTGACGACAGGAAGCAGCCGCTTCTCAGGGAGGGAATGTATGCCTGTGAGGAAATCCCCGTGAAGGACTTTTCCTGGGTGGTTTCAGGCTGGCACCAGGCAGAAGAGCTCCAGAAACAGCACCCCAGAAAGAGGCCTGTGCTGTGACTGTGTCTTCACACTTGAAGAGGGCACCTGCAGGGAAGACAGGAAAGGCTGATGAGCTCAGCCTACAGGAATGAAAGGGAAGGACAAGAAGTCAGGGGAAGAATTTTCAGGTCACATGTGGCTAAAGTGCCTTCTGTTCAGGCTCCAGCAACCAATGCTCCTAGCTGCCACAAACCAGAGCTGCCTTATCAAGGAACTCAGAACAGGATCTGTATGCAGGAGGCAGCAAACACGAGCATTTTTTTTAAACGTTTATTTTTTGAGAGAGACACACAGAGTGCAAGTTGGGGAGGGGCAGAGAGAGAGGGAGACACAGAATCCGAAGCAGGCTCCAGGCTCTGAGTTGTCAGCACGGAGCCCAATGTGGGGCTTGAACTCACGAACAGTGAGATCGGACCCGAGCCGAAGTTGGGCGCTCAACTGACTGAGCCATCCAGGGGCCCAACACAAGCACTTCTTAAGGTTCTGGAACCTTCAGCACACCTCCATTTATCTTGAAGTCACCTGGGGCACCTGTGTGGCTGAGTCGGTTGAGTGTCCGACTTCGGCTCAGGTCATGAACTTTTGGTTCGTGAGTTCGAACCCTGAGTCGGGCTCTGTGCTGACAGCTCAGAGCCTGGAGTCTGCTTCGGATTCTGTGTCTCCCTCTCTCTCTCTCTGTTCCTCCCCTGATCATGCTCTCTCTCTGTCTCTCTCTCAAAAATAAAGAATAAAAAAAAATTTTTTTTAAAGGGAAGTACATTTTGTAACCTTACAGTAAAAGGACCTCTGTGCTTGTCCTAGGGAATCTGAAAAAACAGGAAGGGTAGGGAGCCGCCACCCTAATCCATAACCAGTCTTTGAAGACAGCAACAAGATATAGCGTGATGGTGGCTATCTTGAAGGAAGGGGAGAAAGGCTGAAAAGCAGGGCCCACAGGGAGGATGAAGAGCAAAAGAAAAACACCTAGGTCTGACCACTCCGTCCATCCGTCTGTCCGTCCATCCATCCACTCAACCGTGTATCGTTCCTTATACCCACCCACCACCTAGCCACCTTTGCTCCACTCCGCCCATCCAACACATGCTCACTGAGCACACTGCAGATCCCTAGGACAGACAGAAGGGATACAGGAGGAACACGACCTACAGCTACGTAGACCAATAGAACCGGTCCAGCCAGGCAGGACACCTGCAGGTGAGCCTCCAATCTGAGCTGCCGTCCTGTGGCAAATTTGCAGAGAAAGCTGGTACTGGCTTCTTTAAACGCTGGTCTGTCTCACACCCCACATCCATCCACCAGGACATCCTGACAAGCCACCTTCACACATACAACCAAAGTCCTACCACCTTTCCCTCGCGTGCACTGCTCCCAACTCAGTCTGAGGCCTTCTTGCCACCACCTGTATGGCAGGTCCCCAGGCTCTGCCCTCGTCTCCTTGCAGTCTATACTCGACACATTAGGAAAAAAGATCCCCTTCTATTCTGCAACATTAAGTCAGAAAACGTCACCCCTCTGCTCAATATCCTGCTATGGCTTCTATTGCAGTCTGAGCCAAAGCCAAAGTCCATCCTGAGGCCCGCAAGGCCACGTGAACTTTGATCTCACCTTCTGTTCTGCCACCTGCCTCCTGCCATTCTGGCCACACAGCCACTTGCTGTCTTCATGCAGCAGGCTCACTCCTGCCCTACCTCTGTCCACCATGACCATGCTCTGTAACAGGACAGGCTGCACCTGCCCACAGCACCCCAATCCCCCAGTCACAGCCCACCAAAGCACTTCTCACCTCTGAGCCACTGTGCCCTCTCTTCACTCATTCTGTGTCATGCTTTGTGACCACTGCCCGTCTCCTCTCTGTGTAAGTTCAGGGAAAGCAGGGCTTCTGTCTGTCTCGTTAGCTCATGTGTCTCTGCACCTATAGCGGCGCATGGCACATAGTAGATGCTCAACAAACGTTCACTGAATAAACGACTTGGTGCTGAATTACAACATCACAGCCTCCACTATGCTTGGCTCTGAATTAGCTGAGTCTCAAGGTAGAGCTAATCCAAGAATGAGAAGCCTCAAGAAATTAAACCTCTATTGTTGTCACTGAGACTGTTCACAGTGTGACAGCAAAAAATGCAGAAAGGACCCAGCTGTCAGGGGAAGATGAGCATTAGACACAATGAGGATGAGCCCAAACAGCAACAAGGGGTCGAACCGGGCCAGTATCTCCAGGATAGGATTTTAAGCTGAGCCCTGCCAGAAAAGCAGAACAAACCGGTGGTCTAACACGGAGATTGGGGAAAAAAGAACAGTTCGGTTAAGCATGGAGATTGGAGAGAACCCTGAATGGGTGAGGAAAAAGCCATCACTCAAAACTGGCTGGAGAGGTAGGCAGGGACCCGATATGCAAAGCCACAATGTCGCTGGGGGGATTGCACCAAGAATTCTGGAGAGAAGCTGCAAAGGGTTAACCACGAGTGAAGTGAGATAATGTTTGCATGTTTGTAGCTTTTTTTTTTTTTTTTTTTAAGTTTTTGAGAAACACAGGGAGACAGCGCGTAAACAGGGCAGGGGCAGAGAGAGGGAGGCACAGAATACAAAGCAGGCTCCAGGCTGAGGTGTCTGCACAGAGCCCGTTGTGGGTCTCGAACCACGAAGCGTGAGATCATGATCTGAGCTGAAGTCAGAGGCTCAACTGAGTGAGCCACTCAGACACCCCAAGTTCGCATGTTTTAAAACAATCGCTCTAGCTACAGTGTGGAGGCAGGATTAGAAAGGCTCAAGAATGAATGCAGGGCCATCCTTCAGGGCTCTGCCAGGAGATGAGACAGTGCCCCCAATAGGTGGCAAGAGAAAGAGATGGCCAATTCTGAGATGCTTGGAAGATCAATAGGACTCCCACTTCTGGAAGGGGTGAGGGGACGCTGGTGTCTGATTTGGGCAGCCAGACCCTGCCCTGGGGTCGGGACATCAGGCAGGAGCTGTGTGCAACAGGACAACACAGGGACAATGGCCTGAGCCAGGATCCACATGTGAAATGCCCAGGAAGCATCCTTTTTTTTTTCTCTTAACGTTCATTATTTTTTTTTAATTTTTTTAAACGTTTTATTTATTTTTGAGAAAGACAGAAACAGAATGCGAGCAGGTTAGGGGCAGAGAGAGAGGGAGACAATCCGAGGCAGGCTCCAGGCTCCGAGCTGTCAGCACAGAGCCCGACGCGCAGCTTGAACTCACAAGCTGTGAGATCGTGACCTGAGCCAAAGTCGGACGCTCAACCGACTGAACCACCCAGGCACCCCATCTTAATGTTTATCTATCTTTGAAAGAGACAGTGTGTGAGACAGTGAGAGCACTCATGAGCAGGAGAGGGGCAGAGACAGAGAACCCCAAGCAGGCTCCATGCTGTCAGTGCAAAGCTTGATGCAGGGCTCGATCTCAGTAACCATGAGATCATGACCTGAGCTGAAGTTGCCCCCCATCCCCCCCACCCCGGAAGCATCCTTGCAGAGTGCTTGGTAGCTGGCAAGATAAAGGCATCAAGAGCTCAGGGGGAAGAAAGGTCTAGGGCACCCGGCTGGCTCAGTCTGAAGAGTGTGTAACTTGATCTCAGGGTCATGAGTTCAAACCCCATGCTAGGTGCAGAAATTACTCAAAATAAATTAGTAAAATCTCCTTGAGAGAAAGAAAGAAGGAAGAAAGAAAGAAAGCAAACAAGCAAAAAAGGTCTGCTTAAGCAACCAGAATGCAATTGTTTCTGGAAGAGAGCAGCTGAAATCAAAAGAGCAACAATGCAGAGCGACAAGAGCACCCAGATAGGCCAGAGGACAAGGAACACTTTCAAACAGAGGGAAAGGAGCCAGCAAAGGAATGAGAAGCAATCAGAAAGAAGAGGGAAGCCCGGGATAACGCAGAGAAAAGACTGCACCGGGAGGAGGCCGGCGTGGGAGCATTGCTGAGAGGTACTCCCTGGACCAGGCACCGTGGCCGCCACTGAGGACCTCCCCAAGAGTGGTTCTGGCGGAGCGGGGTGGGCCACGGAGCTTCCGGACAGTCTAACAGAACGTCCCTGACCTCACGACTCACCGTACGGCTCAGCACACCACCAGCAACTAGACGCAAAAGGAAACGAGGGTCAGATCTTTTCTTTGCCTCTCTGCAAATCCAGCGACTCCCCTTCTGTCTTCTCTCAGAGGCCAATGCCCCCTGCCCCCCACCCCCCATCTCCCAAGAGTCCTCACCGCCTGGGGAAGAGAGGCTGCTCAGCTACCTGGCTCCTGCAAACGTCAGGTGTGTTCATTTCTCGTCCTCACATCAGCACCCCCAATACATACCACTCACAATGTCAGGAAATCAATCCTACCCCTCTCAGGCTTTTCTTTGGGAAGGTAAACTGGACCCAAGAGAGGAGTGACAGCCTGAAATCCAACGTGACAAGGCCAACACTGGACCCAGAAATGGCAATGGAAATGGCAATGGAAACCCACGGCAGGAGGCAGGGCTCCGGCTGCTCCAACACTGGGGGCAGTGTCCCCCAACACCCTGCAATGCCCACGACCAGGTGTGCTTTGTTTTCTAAGGAATAGCTAAGTGTTGAGTACCAACTAACAGCTTTTGCCCCAGAAAATACATTCTCCACAAAGGGTTTTCACGATCCCAACATGTCCAGAGTCACAGCCCTGACCTGGGCCTCACCTGCTCACTCCCTCCCTCCTAGGATCCATCCCCAGGGGAGAAGTACCAACCTGAATAAACGATTTCTGTCTGCCAGTAATTGAAAGCCGCAATCCAGGCCTCAAAGTGATGAGCTTGCCACATGGCCACCTCCTGCAGCCCAGGCCCCTCCTCATTCACCTCTAGCAGGTAGAGCTGCCCCTTGGAGTCACTGCTAATGACTTTCAAGGGCTGGTCACTGGCCCTAGACACAGAGAACCAACGGAGAAACCCAGCTGAATTTATTCATTGACCCAAACTCATCACCCACTTCTGGTTCCCGACTGGTGGCATCCCGAGACGTGTCATGGGAGAGGCTGTCCATGGGCCTGATGCACGGATGTGCCTGTTAACAGGTTTGGGCATCTGGCAGAAATCAAAACTAGCACATAACTTGTCAAAATAAACCCATGTCAGCTTCTCTTGATGAAAACACTGTCTCTTTTACCTAAAAGGATGAATTGTTTCTTTTCAGATGAGCACCAGTAATGACATTCCTGAGTCTAGGAAGCCACAATCAAGGCTGGTGCAAGGTTTCAACTCTCTCTTGCACGAAAAGAGCAACGAATGCTCAGAGGAAAGACGGGATCCCTCACCAACACCGGCTCTTACCTTCCAATTTTCCCAGTGGACCAATCCAGAGACAAGGCCAGACACTGCTTCTCCAGGGCAAAGCTGGAAAACGGCTGCAGTGTGTATGCATTCTAGTGGAGAGAAAACGCTATCAGAAGGAAACAGCCCAGAACCTTGGAAAGACTACTCCTGTAGCTCAGGTAGCCATCATTCCCTCATCGCCTACTAGGTGAACAAAACGGGTCAGTCCCTCATTCACGGCAGAATGAGAAGACACCGGACAACTGGCCCCTGCCCTCTAGGAGCTGACGCACCTGCAGAAGGGCTTTCCCACATGTGACCTTGGGGGAAGCTGATCCGTTTTTCAGACCCCCTTGCTGTCCATGCATTCCTAGACATAACCACACCGCCTACGCAGACTCCAAGAAGCACCCCTGGGACACACTCTCCATCTCTTCAGGCCTCAAGGGATGCTGGCATATTCTCTCTCCAGGGACAGAGACAGCCGGCTCTTTCCTCCAGTTTCCTTTTCCGAAGCCACAACTAGCCATTAAACGCTGTTTCTCTTTCCTATGATTTATGTAAGCTTTTTATTACCTAAGTATCTGAACAGTGCTTAACTCCATCAAAAGGCTCCTAGCAGGCTGCTTCCTCAGTGTCCTCTCTGGGGTTTATCTACTCTTGCTCAGAATCCCGGTTGATGGGCCCACAGTCTTCCTCGATGTTTCCTCCCTCACTCCTGAGATAGGGCAGCTGCTCTCAGCTGGCCGGCGAGGTCCATTATACACACGCCCTCAGCTGCCATAAATCCAACAGCAAGTGGACCCGTTCCAGTCCCACCCACACCCCTGGACCAGTGTGTGTCCCTCTCACTAAGTCAGGGCTCGGTCTTGTGGGCTGTTTACTTCCCTGTTCTCTCCCTCTTCCAACAATCAGATGCAGTCATTTTGCAAACATGTGGTGCTGATCAATACCAAATGCTCTGAAAAAGTCACATAGAAAACTGCCTTCCCAATTATGGCTGAGAAACACCACTTTCACATAAGAAATTCACGGCCATTCTTGGCCCCAGCATCATCAACCTAAGAATGCTGGTCCAGCTTTCCTTACAGAGGAACTTTCAGATCCACTGACAGGTAAATAAGTACCCTGTCACTTCACCCCTTCTGCTGGTGACACATAAATTGATCTCTTCTCAAATTCAGATGCAGAACCCAATAATTTAAAATAGATTGCATACTAATTTAGAGTGTTATATGACAGAGGCACCTGGATGGCTCAGTCAGTTAAGCTTCTGACTCTTGATTTCAGCTTCAGGTCATGATCTCACAGTTTCTAGGATCGAGCCCTGCATCAGGATTCACACTGACATCGTGGAGCCTGCTTGGGGTTCTCTCTCCCTCTCTCTCTCTGCCCCCTCCCCCACTCATGTTCCCATACGCTCTCTCTCAAAACAAATAAGTCAGCATTTTTTAAAAAATAGAATGTTTTATACGATTTGCCATTGAACGGAAACCATCCCACAAAAAGGTTTATATCAGCACAACCTCCTGCCCAAACCCTCTCCATTCAGATTCTTTCCACCCCCCAAAAACTCCTCGCCCTAGTCACTGACCTCAGATCCCACCAAGCGGAGCAGTTCTATGGACCCACCAGCATCTGCCACACCCAAGAGGGCATGGCCGGCCACCGGCACGAGGCACCTGAGGAGAGAATTCACATGTCAGTCAGAACACGGGATATGCCCAGAACACAGGTTAGCATTATGCACCTCAGTAACTTATTAAATTTCAATTCCAAAACCAGGTTGTAGCCTACAGTTCTGTTCCAAGATTCCCCAGCTTACGAATCAGAAAACTAGCATCACTTCCCAGACTGATACCAACCCTAGGACTCAGAAATGAAAAGAGCCCAAGTCTCTAGTAGCCTCCAAATGCCAACAGGTGGGCAGGACAATAAAGAAATGAACCCAAAGTTCAGACATTTCCCCATCTTACTGAATGCTGACAGGCATCAGTCTCCCCTGATTAAGTGAACAAATACTCGACAAGTCCCAGACAGGGGGAATTGTTATCAGTTATACCATTTCATGTCCAAGATTGCAGAAGTATCTCTTCTTTGGATCTCAAGCAGGGGGCAAGCAGAGCTGTCTGCATTGAGACGATACAAGTAGAGACGACCTAAACGGCTTGGAGGCTCGTCAGGGTCAAGTCCACTCTACAAAAAAAATGCAGACGTGCTCTATGATTACCTTAATAGATATCGAGGAACCCAAGGGATGGGAAAAGGAATCAAGGGAAAGAAAAGGCTTGACGAGGCTCTGGAACTCGGCCTCAAAGCAGCACCTCTGATTTTCTGAGCTGGAAAAAATGTCTCCTTTTGTACATGATTAATGGGTAAGTAGATAAACTCTGCTAGACTCAGTACAGAATGCTTTTTTTTTTTTTAATTTTTTAATGTTTATTTACTTTTGAAGGAGAGAGAGACAGAGTGTGAGTGGGGGGTAGGGCAGAGAGAGAGGGAGACACAGAATCTGAAGCAGGCTCCAGGCTCTGAGCTGTCAGCACAGAGCCTGACGCGGGGCTCGAACCCACAAACCGCAAGATCATGACCTGAGCCGAAGTCGGACGCTCAACCGACTGAGCCCCCCAGGCGCCCCCAGAATGCTTTTTTTTTAAAGTTTTATTTAAGCAATCTCTACACCGACATGGGGCTCAATTAAATCCATGACTCCGAGATCAAGCGTCGCGTGCTCTTCGGACTGAGCCAGCCGGGTGCCCCTACAATGCTCCTTCTAGGTGAGCTAACAGGGACCAGCTATGGTTAGGGTCACCACGGGACCCAGTCTGCCCGGAAGCGTCCTGACCTAGGCCTGTTGCTGGAGTGCCAGTTCTCATGCTTAGTAGTGTTCTGGTTTGGATCTGAATAGATGCCATCAAGAGAATAAGTACGGCTCCTTCCAATTCCCGTTTTTCTTTCTATTCTAGGCTTCATTCATAAGCTTGAGCCACGCCTGCATATGGGGTACATTTTACTTTCAAGATGCCCATTCTAACCTACCTTCTGGCCACAACGCAAACGTCACATCTTCATCTCCTGTGTGACTCCACAACCTTTTCTGTTCCTGCCTCCCCCACAACAGGCCAGACACGTCTCAACATTTGCGGTCGGCTCTGCCTCTCTGAAGTATTTTCTCGTCCTTCCTGAGACCTCTCCTAAAAGAGTTTGACTCTGGGGCCTTAGCTGCTCGAGAAACGCCATTTGGGGAGCGCGGACCTAGAAAGCCGCGGCCGAGACCGCCTACGGCCAGGAGGACACCACACACCTTGCTCTCAGGGTCCGCGGGCTGGTCCTCTGGCTTCCGCAGCTGGTAGGTGCCGCAGACCAGCAAGTGCCTGCGGCCTTCCAGCGGGCACCATTCCACCGAGTCCGCGGTGTATTCCGTGTCCACCACCTGCAGCAGCCGCACGCGACCTTCCGTCGCCCGGAAGTCAGACAAGGACGCAGTAGCGTCCAAGGCTGCGGGAACCGGGCAGCGTGGGAGGGGTGACGAGGCCAGATTGGGAGCGGGGTCGGGGCTGAGGTCGACGGTGAGAGGTGGCTCGGAGTCAAGACCAAAGACCGCGTCGGTGAAGAGATGCTCCCGCAGCCGGTCCTTTTTCTACTTCCGCAGTCCCCTCCTTCCCTTTCCTGGGGCGTCGGGGCGGGACTTCCGGCCGCCGATTGCCGCCGCGCGTGACGGTGGCCTCCGGCGCCTCCCGCCGGCCGGCGGACTTCCTCGGGCTCCACGTGCCAGGGCTCGCATCTTGCCCTGGCGGGGAGACGTGGGCATCTGGGCGGGCAGTGGTGTCCCCTTCGGAGTCCCCGAAGATCTGGGCTCTGAAGGGGGGGGGGGGGGCGGGACGCAGAGGAAGAGAAAACGGGCATGAAAGTGGGGGTAAGCTAAGGACCTAGACATTCAGGGAGCCCAATCCAGGGTCAGTCCTAAAAGGGCTGCGTCCTGCCAGCCCTGTGCCCCTCATGTCCATCCTAGAGGGCTGCCGGTAGGCCATGAAGTGCGGCGCACCCGTGGATGCCAAGTCCCGCCTGCCAGGACAGCACAGGAGACAGGGCGGACTGAGGTGGTGGGTAGGTAGGTAGACAGCCTCGTGGCGCCAGCGGCAGGGGTCTGTCAGCCACTCAGAATGTAAAGGCCACCCAGCACTGCCATGATCTCACTTGGGACACGGAGTAGATGCGGCTGCCATTCAAGAAAATTAATATATTCTACAGAGTAGATTTGGGGAAGGCAAGTTTTGGACACTGTTAAGGATGGATTGTGTCTGCCCCAAAAGATACATTGAAGTCCTATCCCACAGCACCACAGAATGTGACCTTTGGAAACAGGGCCTTTACAGAGGTAATCCAGTTAAAACGAGGTCATTACGGTGAGTCCTAGTCCAATATGACTGGTGTCTTTATGAAAAGGTGATTTGGTCTCCCAGGGACACAGACCCACAGAAAAAAGATAACGTAAAAACAGAGGATTGGTATGTTGCATCCACAAGGCAAGGGAGGCCTCAAACTGCCAGAAGGTAGGAGAGGCCTGAAACAGGCACACCTTCCCATGTGTCTTCAGAGGGATCATGGTCCTGCCAACACACCGATCTGGGACTTCCCACCTCCACAACAGGGATGATGCATTGTTGTCTGAAGCCATCTGCTGAATGCTAACTTGTTATGATAGCTCCAGGTAGCTGGACAAGCTGACACTGAAATCCACATAGATACCTGGGTACCCAGCCTGTGGTTTTCAAGTAGGGCTATGGCTAGATATACAGCTGTGAGTCAGCAGCTCAGGTGGCAGCTGAAGCAGAGAAGCAGAAAAGGCTGGTCAGAAAGCATCAGGACTTTCCAAAATAGCTGAACCACACATTTGTATCTGCTACAAGGAAGGGTCAAGGGGCACCTGGCTGGCTGAGTCAGTAAAATGTGCAACTCTTGACTTCGGGGTCATGAGCTTGAGCCCCACACTGGGTGTAGACACTACTTAAAAAAAAAAAAAAATCTTTAGGGGGAAAAATAAGGTCAAGTCACCCAGCCCCACACACTACAACTCAAACAAGCCCCCACACTAACCATCTGAATGGTAACATTTCATAGGCACCCTAAGAGGTGTGACCGCAAAGATCAAGAGGTTGGGGCCATCAGAGGAGAAAAGAAACCAGGGGCTGCCATCAGAGAAGGGACAAGGGAAGCAAACAGGGATAAAAACTGTCTGTGGATCCTACAGCACCTTCACAACAGTGTCCACTCCAGGGAGCCACTGCAGTGACTCGAGCAAAGGGAAGGAGCCACTACATGGGCAACTCTAGAACCCTTACAGCCACCTTCTAAGCTCTAGCCCTTCACCAGCACAGACGTGGGGGGTCTCTAACACACGGTACAGGGGCACAGCCCAATTGGACGGGGATCAGCTACCAGCAGCAGCGCCTGCTCAAAGCAGCTACGTTGCACGATCCCCAGACCAATGCTATTCCGATGAGCCATGCGACGTGGAAGACCTCAACCGTGTATCGGGACCTAGCGTGGTGTCCTACAGGTCTGCTGAGAGACCCTGGGCACTTCGATTTCAATGTAATTTTCTGGCAAGTAGCCAGGATAATGACCTCAGGATAATGTGTGGTCAGGGAATGCAGACAGGCTGAAGTGCCGGGTCATGAAGGACAGAGGCAAAAACCACAGCCTGTGGTCTTTTGCCTCCTCTTCCCAGGAGCCTTTTTGTCTGAAAGCACACTGCCTGAGCACACTCAAGGCCTTGCGCCTGGAAGACCACCCAAACCCCAACATGCCAACATACCTGGGTTCCCCCCACCCAAATGGTCCAGACTAGAGCTGGCCTCTGGAAGAAGGAATTACACCAGCCCCGGGAATGTCCCAAGGGGTCCAGCCAACTGCTGTCTGTAGGACTGATGATCTCTCAGGATCATACATATCCCCCTCCACAAAAGGTTTCTGAGCCCCCATTGCTGCTCAACCCAGGGTTTGGAGGGACCTAGAGCAGGCTTTACCTATGCAGCAAAGATGTTCCTCATCTAGAAAATATGCTGCACCTCACCCACACTGACCAAGGGGAGCTACTCAGTAAAAACACACATGGTGCAGACGGGGTTCTCTCGCCTTCAGAGAACCTCCCTTGGGGTTGACCTGAACCCTCCTGCTCCCTGCTTTCTGCCTTTACCCGACTGCTCAGTCCTGCTCTCCAAGACCTACTGCCCAAGAGGACTCCCAAAGACTGCAAAAGAACCTACTAGAAACTCAAGTCACAAACCAACGCCACCAAGAGGCTATTCTCGGTCAAGGAAAGCAATGAGGACACACAGGACAGATGGAACACACCGGAAGATGGCAGAAGAGCTGCACAAGGGAAAGTAGGAGCACTTGGGACCAACGTGGGGCAGGGGGTAGCCCAGGACAAACACTCAAGAGTTGGGATGGCCAGCCTCATTCTCTCAGGAAGCAAAGCCCCTAGCAGGTTGGCTGGCTGGATCTGGAGACCAGCAAGATCCCAGACACAAAGCCTGGCTCGGTGCCCCATGGTGGCTCTGCAAGGTATACAAGATGCTGCCCAGCCTTCAGACATCTGTGGCTCCCTGACGAGAGGGAGGGAGCCCAGCAGAGTGGACAGGAAAGCAGCGCTCACTCACCCTGGCTGCTCCAATCCCCAGGCAGGACCTCCACCACTGAACTCTTTGCCACTCGGCACACAAATCAAGGGGAGAACTGCCAGGGCGAGAACATTCCATGTCCGCCTACTTCAGCACCCCCAGCAACTCCTGCCCCGGGACAAGAACAGGCCCGGGTCTCACTCACACTCCCTGCCTGCCTCCCCTCTCTCTCAGCCTAGGAATAAAGATAAAGGCAACCTCCACCCCTCACCCCCACAGCACCTTGATTCACTTAGAAATAAACTTCAATAGCAGAGAGGGCAAAAAGGAGAGCAGAGCACGGCGGAGGCACTCGATGATTCCACCCCTTTACTGTGTGTGCCTTGTGGATGTGACTCCATGCAGGCCGCGCTCCTCGGGACGGCAGCTGCCCAGAAAGAGCTTCCACTATGTGACACTGTTTAGACTTTTTAAATGTGTGGCCCAACCGCTTGCCAGTTAAGAATTACAGCAAATGATTCTATTTGTAATTTCTAACCTTCCCACTGCCTCCCCCCAAAAAAACTGTACATGAGTTTACAAACATATTAACATATAAATAATGAGAAGCGTCCTGGTGGGAGCCTCCCCAGCTGTCTCTGCTTGGAGATGAACACTGAGGGGGACGCCGTGCCCACACGAGGTGCCCGTGGCGAGGGGGCCTCTGTGGCAGTTGCCGTGGGTGCACTTCGCTGGCTTCTTCAGCACCTCTGGGTCAACCACCAGTCTGTGTCTGCTACGCCCAAGGTAGGTCCGGAAGCCCGGTCATCGCTCTGGCTCAAGCTCATGCTGGAAGGGGCGCTTCTTCTCTCGACAGTGCTTCTTGTGGGCGGGCCAGTCCTTCTGCTGGCACTGGGAGCCGCAGTACCGGGCCACCTGGCAACGCCCGCAAATGTTGAACTCCCGGAGCTGAAAGAACACACAGGACAACCATGGCTTCACGGTCACACCAGGGAACCGGTTGTGGGGCAGGTACTACGCTGCAATCAGAAAGGACCCGGCAAGCCCATACACTGAAGCCGGCAGGCACAGCGGCTGCGGTGGAGAGGTGCGCGAGAGGCCCGCAGGGGCCGGGGCAGCGGGGTATGGAGCAACCTGGAGCTGGCACTCACTGCAGCACCTGTACCTGCTTCTCAATCATCGTGCAGGGAGGGTAATGGCACTCGTAGTAGGTGCAGGAATTCTCCTCCTCTTCCACCACGTCCCCGTTGGCGTTATAGTACCGGGTCACGTTCAGGACAGGAAACTGCTCTTCTATGGGGTCTGTGGGAAGCTGCTGAATCGCCAGCCAGTATAAGCTTTGCTCCCTTAAAAGGAGAAGCATATGCTTCAGTATACTCCAGCCAGACACGGTCGAGACAGGGACATGACAATGACCTGACTGCAGACAGATAGCTGGTTTCTCTTGCTCAGCATATCTCTGCCCCAGTTTTTGTTAGGACAACTTGACTCTTCTTTGGCCTGCCCCCACCATGCAGCAGGGCTTACCTGTATGGGATGTCAAGTATTTAGCATGTCTAAGCAGGGCTATGTCTGCCTCCCTCATAGATTTCCCAAAACCTGGGACTGACGGGCACACAGCAGGCACAAAGAGTGTGCGGCCTCAGTACAGGGACCTGGCCAAGCCTGGCCACCTGTGCAAAGCCAGGCAGTCCTTCTCCCTGCTCATGGACCCAGAGGCACCTACTTCTGCCCCTGCTGGTCCACCTCTCCTTCAATACTGTGAGCTGCTCTAAGTCTTTCTAAATACCAGAAGCTTGCAACTGAAGAATCCTACCTGCTGCTAGAACTGAGGCACCCTAACAGGCCCCAGGGGGAGCGCAGGCTGGGCAGGGCCGGTGAAGGCGCTCAGCAGCTCCCCCTGCTGCCGGGCTGCAAAGGTGCCACCACCTGTACTTCGAGAGCAAAGCAGCAGGTTAGCACCCCCTTCAACCTACCACCCTCTGTGGGGCCAGGCCTGGAGGACCTGGGCTAAATAGGGGAAGGGTCACCTTTACCTAATACCATATACGAAAATTATCTCAAAATGGATCAAAGACCTAAAAGTAAACAAACCTAACCTAAACAACTAAAGGCTCCATCGACGCACAAATGGGTACGATGTGGTACATAACCATAATGTAATATTAACCAAAACACACAGGACACCAGGACAGAAATCCTGGGGCACCTGGGTGGCTCAGTCGGTTAAGCATCTGACTTTGGCGCAGGTCATGATCTCATGGTCAGTGAGTTCAAGCCCCGCGTCGGGCTCTGTGCTGAGGGCTTGAAGCCTGGAGCCTGCTTTGGATTCTGTCTCCCTCTCTCTCTGCCCCTCCCCAGCTCACGCTCTGTTCTCTCAAAAATGAATAAACATTAAAAAAAAAAAAAAAAGACAAAATCCCAACACAGGCTACATCACGGATGAACCTTGAGGACACTGTGCTAAGTCTGTCACAAAAAGACAAATCCTGTAGGATCCACTCACAGGAAGCCCTGGAAGATTCAGATCCAAAGACACAGAGTAGGAAGGTGGAGGCTGGGGGAAAGGTGGGGGGGGGGGGGAATCAGTGTCTAATGGGGAAGTTCTGGAGATGGATGGTGGGGATGGTTGCACAACTCAGTGGATGTATTGGACGCTACTAAACTGAACGTTCAAAAATGGCTGAGAGAGTAAACATTGTATGCATTTTACCACAATAAGAAAGGTTTTTTAAAAGGAAAAAAAAAAAAAAAAGGGAAGTGTCAGGATGTAGGAGGGTGCTGGCTGCCTTCTGAGCCCTTCAATGAAGTCCTACACGACACAGGCAAGTTTCAATCCCAGTCGGCTCTTAGAAGCAGATAGGGAGGAAAACACACCTTGACAGAGAGGCCCTTCCCCCCCATGGATGAGCCGCCTTTGTGGCCCCACACTGAAGGAAAGCAGGGCAGGAGGTGCAGGCCTGTGAGAAGCCATGACGCCACGTTCCCTGCTTCACAAAGAGGGGGATTCCCACCACAAGGACCTGCAGAGTGCAGACCACATAATGCCCAGGCCAGCTGGTATTTCAGGCCACACTCAGGCTGGCTCTGACCCACGACAAGTAGAGGGAGAGTGTGAATCCCTAGCTGACAAACTAAGGATGGTCCCACTTGATTAGTTCCTGGGATGACACAAAGGACAGAACCTCAAGAACACAGCCTGTCCTGGGCCTCATGGGAATGGCCCATGGCCCATGGCCTAGAGGAGAACGGGGCAGGCAGGCCACGACCCAGCAGAGACCACTGGGCAGGGTGGCCTATGATGGAATGGATCCTTTTCCAAACAGGTGTTCTCAATTGTGGTTATCTTATGATCATAAAGAGTGTTCAGATAAAGAAATGTAACAACATTCAGCCACAGGCTGGCCAAACCATGAGTCACACAGAGGCCTAAAGTAACGATTGATAGCAGGAGCAGATCCGCTGCGGGTGAAGGGGTGGGCAGCCCCTTCCAGGTCTCCAGTGAGCAGAAGGAAACCTGTTTGGTGTTGGGGGAGGCGGGGCCGCTCCCGGTGTCCACACTGGATGAGCATCCGTGTTGGACAACCCAGGGGGAAATCTACAGACACTGATATGCCTGCTGAGCTGCCCTTACCCTTCTGTTGCTAATCCCTAACTTCACGTTCATTTTGTTTGATGAAAGAGCCTTCCCAGAGGCCCAAGGACATGCACAAACCCCAGAGAGCCCCAGTGAGCCCATAGATAATGCACACGTGGCCAGGAACACCCTGGCTAATTTGAGCTCCTACCTTCCATTCTGCTGGTTCCCCAGCTCTTCCCAAGGCCTCCAGGAAGCTCACACCCAGGCTGCTCTTGGGGCCATGGGAATTGCCTCAGAGCATCTTACTCGCCCAAGGGGGACACCTGCAGTAGCCTGAGCAGCACTGTTGTCAGGACCATGAAGAGGCAGAGACTGAGCAGCAGAGCCCCCAAACCACACTCTCTTGCTTCTTTTAAGCCACTGCTTAGGTGTTTAGCCAAAGAGCATGACAGAAAGATGCACGTGTGTGTGTACAGGAGGCATCCCCAGATAAAGATGTCCAAGTTTTCTCAGAGACACAAAGGAGAAGTCCTGCCCATGAGCAGGCATCCAGCCCAGACAGCTCTTCTCCCCACTAGAGCCAATCATTAGAAGGGGCACCTGAGTGGCTCATTCAATTGAGTGTCCAACTTTGGCTCAGGTCATGATCTCACGGTTTGTGAGTTCGAGCCCCACATCAGGCTCTGTGCTGACAGCTCACAGGATTCTGTGTCTACCTCCTTCTCTGCCCCTTACCTTACTTGTGCTATGTCTCTCTCTCTCTCTCAAAAACAAACAAACATTAAAAAAAAAAAAAAATTATCAAAATGGTATCCCAACCCCGTGAAGAAAACAAGGAGGGAAAACTTGGAGGGAAAATGACCAAGGTCTCCACTCCCACAGAAGCATCAGATCAGAGTGGAGACACGGGCCCCTCTTAGTAACAAGAGCCTGAAGGAGGACCTTCCATGAGGCACCTCTGCCGGCTCCCCCGGCCCCGAGAAGCCCCACCTTTGTTTGCTGGATGTCTCTTCGGCTTTGGGCCGCCAGCCCCACGGCACCAGCTGCAGGTTGTCCAGGCGATTGTCTACAGTCACAGCATTGAGGTGTACCACCTGAAACCCAGGAGCAATGCCTCCCCTGTGCCGCTCCCTGGAAAACAAGACGTCTCTCTCAATCAGCCTCCTCTGGCCTTCCCAAATACTTCCGCCCTACGATCTGAACGGGCCCCTCATCACGCTGATGGGGACAATTAGGAACAAGGGTGTCGAGAGGAATCGAAGTATGTCGGTCCACGGCCAAACAAGATAGACCATGTTGAAGTCCAGCCCCTCGACAGAACCCCAACTGTCAAACACAATCTAGAGACTTCCCCATCAGAGTAGTCCCAGGCGCTGTGGAACTACACCATGCACACCAAGGAGAGGTAGTCCTTTCCTCACATCCCACCGACAGGCTCAGCGAGAGCCCAGTGGAGGGAGCAGACCCCACCCTACCCCAGAGGAGCCTGTGTCCGGAGCAAGTACGAGCAAAAAATGCGCTTTTAGGCTGCTCTGTTAGTGATACAATATGCGAAGGAGCCATTCCTCTGAGTTAATGGCAATGACCCAAAGGCAACTAAGAGGGTGCGGGAGCACGACTCAGGGAAAGCACCTTCTGTCAATGAGGGCAGGTGTCTCTGCAGGCTCTATGTGCGCATCAGGGCTCATGCGGTGCCCAAATAGAAAATACGCAGTTTGAAGACACCTACCACAGCAGCTCGTGAAGGAGCCTTCCTGACCCTCTTCCCCGGTTTTTGTCAAAGGCATATGCAAATATCTTAGCACCATTTCCATCTGCATCTACTTCCATCCGGGCCTGAGAAGGAGCAAAGAAAAGGTCTGTTAAAAAGTTTCTGATTCTTAGCTACATTGGAAATCCCTCTTAAAGAAATTAAGTGAAAGGGGCGCCTGGGTGGCTTAGTCGGTTAAGCATCCGACTTTGGCTCAGGTTATGATCTCATGGTTCATGGGTTCAGGCCCCGCGTCGGGCTCTGTGCTGACAGCTCGGAGCCTGGAGCCTGCTTTGGATTCTGTGTCTCCTTCTCTCTCTGCCCCTCCCCCGCTCATGCACTGTTTCTCTCTCTCTCTTTCAAAAATAAACGTTAAAAAAAATAAAAAAGAAAAAAAAAAGAAAGAAAAATTAAGTGAAACAAACAAACCAGGATACATATATGGGGCCTGTTTCTGGGACCCAGAGCTCTGCAGAGACTTCCAGATGTGAGAAATCAGCCCTGTATCCCAGCAATAACTCACTTACAAACCACTCTGTAAAACACTGTGAACACAGAGAAATAAATTTTCCCACTTTTAGAAAAAGCCCACAATTCAGTAAGAAAAACAAAGCCTCGGACAAGTAACTACAGTTCATCCTTGAGGTAAGCCCCACACAGCTGAAAATCCACGTGTAACTTTTAACTTCTCAATACTTAACTACTAATAGCCTGCTGCTGACCACAAACCTAAACAATAACAGACAACTATCAAATATTTTTGTATGTTACATGTGTTATATGCTATGTTCTTACAATAAAGTAAAGTTAGAAAGAAGGACACGTTTTCAAGAAAGTCTTAGGGAGGGGCGCCTGGGTGGTTCAGTCAGTCGAGCGTCTGACTTTGGCTCAGGTCATGGTCTTGAGGTTCGTGAGATCAAGCCCCTCATCAGGCCTGTCTCCCTCTCTCTGTCCCTCCCCCACTCATGCTGGTGCCCATGCTCCCTCTCTCAAAAATGAAAAGTAAACATTCAAAAAAATAAATAAGAAAGTCACGAGGAAAAAAATACATTTACGGTACCGGACTATGTTTATCAAAGAAAGGACCCATGTATAAGTTAACCTGTGCAGTTCAAAGCCATGTTGTCCAACGGTCATCTGTGCTATAAAAGCACGAAAGGCTGAAATAAAAGTGAAGTGGGTCCACAGACTCCTGGAGGAATTCTGACGGGGAGGAGCTGGTAGGTGAGGACTGGCTCGTCCAGTGGAGAACTGCGGAAGGCAAGGGAGCTCAGGGAGAGTAGAGAGCACCAGGGCACAGAGGGACAGTGGGGCCAAGGCCAGAGGAAAGGTGGGGTGGCACTGCACAGCCTCATAAGGAGCCAAGGCTTGTCCGATTGAACATTCAATCACAAGCATGACACACAATTCAACGTGTTTTCAGGAAGAGCCAGCAACCGGGGTAGAAGTGGGGGAAGACCAGTATCACAGAGGTGGTGGGGGTTCCACCGGGCAGCCAAAGCCAGGCTGCCCTCACAGAGGATAAAACCCATCCCTCATGACCCTCCCCAGGCAGTGACTGAAAGTAGGGGAGCAAAGGAATAGCCATCCTTACCTCAAAGGAGTAGCCCTCCACCAGTGGGATATCTTGCTCATCTATCAGTGTGTACTTGGTCTGGAAATCAACCATGTTTCAAAACATTACATTCAGGGTCTCAATAAAGGATTAGTAACAGGCAGCAACAGCTCCTCCAAGCTAAATGAGGCCTGCAGGTGAGGGGCATAGGCAGCCTACCCAGAACGGCAGGTGGTTATGACCCGCTCAAGGCTACCAGAGGAGCAGGTAGCAGGCTTCATTCCTACGTGCCACCGAACTGGCTAACCTCGAAGCTGTTTTAACGGGTCAACAGACCTAACCCGAGACAGGGGCTTCCTCAGAATACAGGAAAGGATCGGGTTTGAAGCACAACATCCAGAAAATTTCAATTAACGTTTACTTAAGATGGGTGGTCGTTACACAGGTGCTCACTAAACTGTTTTTTAACTTTCTGTCTGAAATGTTCCAGTTGAAAGTTTTAAGGGATGATATTAACGCAACCAGTCACTGAGTTGGAAATGGTCTCGGAGCTGACGGGGAGCCCACCCTTCCCTCAGGTAAAAAGCCACATCGCTCCTGCAGGAAAGGCAAGAAACAGTCCCCCAAACGGACTAGTCTCACTCTTGCTTGGAAAGCCTTTTTCTAGGATCTAAGTCGGTTTTACCTTCATCTGACTGCCTCTGCTCCTCTCTCCCACCAGAAGCTTCCGCCGCTGGTGATGGGAACAGGGTTCCCATCCCGGGTAAGGTCCGTGGCTGGTGCAGCTGCACGGCCGGCCGGCTCCTGGAAACAGCCAAGCCTCAATGCCCACAGGTGCCAGGAAGCCCCAGCCTCGAACACGCGGAGGGCGGGGCCAGGTAAGGGAGAGAAGCAGAGGGAGGCCCTGCTCTGGGAGGCCCACTGAGGCTGGTCCAGACACGGCCACCGCCGGCAGCGTGAAAACCTGCGCGAAGCTCCACCACGGACCGGCAGGCACCGAGACCCAGACCGTCTTGCCACCGAGCGAGCGGGCCGCCTCGGAAGGGCTCTGCGCTGCCCGCGGCCACCAGCCCCCTCCTGCCCCGCGGGGACACGCCGCCAGCCCGCCCGCCAGGCCCCGCAGCCCCCAGACCCCGCGCCCCCGGCCCAGCGCCCCGATCCGCCGGCCCCGCGCCCCGGTTCCCGAGCCGCTCACCTTCCCGGCCACCCGGCCGAGCCGCACGATGCCCAATTTGAAGTCGGTCATGGCCGGGCCTGCGCTCGGCCGGCGGCGCCGCTCCCTCAGGAGACGCCGGGCCGGGACCGGGGCCGGGCCGGGGCGGCGCCGCGGCGCGCCGGGTGGGCCGGGTCGGCGGGCCGGGGTCGGGCCAGGCGGGACGAGGCTGGGCCGGACTCGGGCCGCCTCCGCCTGGCGCCCGCCGGACCTGCCACGCGCCGCCGCCGCCGCCGCCGCCGCCGCCACCGCCGCCGCGCGCACCACCGCGAGCGGAGCTGGAGGCGGGGCGCGGCGCAGACACACCCCCGCCCGCCGCCGTCCCGCCAATCGCGGGGCGCGCACTGCGCTAGCCGCCGCGCGCCGCCGCGCCGTGGCCAACGGGAGGAAAGCGAGTGCGCCGGCGCATTGAGGAGCAGAGGCAGCGCGGGGGAGGGGCGCGGCCGGGGGCGGTGCCTGCGCGGCCTCCCCGCGCGACGTCAGTTTCGCGGGAAGCTTTGTGAAGGACGCCGCGCTGAGGCTGCTTGCTGCCGGCTCCCCGCTCGCGGCTCGGACCCAGCGCCGGGTCCTGCGCCCGGCCCCTGACTCCACGACTAGCCCGGCGGCCACCGGTCCCGCGCCCGGCCTTGCATCCCCACGCCTGACCCGGCGCCGGTCTTTCGACCCCGCGCGCAACCCCCTTGCGGAGGGCGGCTTGGCTCCACGCCCGGGGGCCGTCGGAGGGCCTGCAGGTTGAGGTTTCTGCCGGGCTCGCTGCGGCTCCCCCAAAACGGTCCCCCGTGCGCAGGACAGCGGGCAGGAGGCACGGGTGCCGCCGCGGAGTAGGGGCTGGGGAGACACCCGAGCCCAGCCCAGAATGCTGTTAGCTGGTGGCACACCTGACCGCCTTCCTTCCTCCCTGGCCACTCACCACCTCCTCCTCACAGGGGCCCAGGTGAGGACCACGGTGGCCCGTGGTGCCCACACAGCCCATCCTCAGGCTACATCAACCTTCCTTGGGTCTCAAGCTGTTAACTAGGGTGGGGTAATGTGCCAGCCGCTCACCAGCTTGGTTCAGCTCCTTCCTGAGGACTTTGGGGGCGACCACCCTTGTCTCCTGGCAACCACTCTAGCTGGGCTTTCACCTTCCTCCCCTCCCTCCCCCCCCCCCCCCCCCCCCCAGAAATTACACCAGTGCACAAAACAAAAACCAGAAACCCCTGGTCATATTTCAGTGACGGAGGCAGAAAAGGCTCATGATGAGTTATGTGCCACATTAGAAAATGATAAACACTGGAGGGGGAAACAAGTAGATCAGCATTAGGCAGTTGGGGGTCTAGGGAAGGTGGTGGGCAGGGTAGGCCCCATTGAGAAGTCAATTTGAACCGTGTAAGGAGAGAGGGCCATGTGGGCATTTGGAGGAAGAGCCAGTGCAAAGTCCCTGAGCTGGGAACATCTGGCATATTTGAAAAAGTAGGGGTGTCCATTGTGACCAGACAGGAGTGCCTGACAGAAACAGGGGTCAAGGTCAGAGAGGTGAGGGGCCAGAGGGGGGGTCAAATAGACTCATAAGGACTTTAACTTTTAGACTTAGAAAAGTGAGGCCAGGGGCACCTGGGTGGCTCAGTCAGTTAAGCGTCCGACTTCAGCTCACGTCATGATCTCACGGTTTGTGAGTTTGAGCCCCGCATCAGGTTCTGTGCTGACAGCTCAGAGCCTGGAGCCTGCTTCCGGATTCTGTCTCCCTCTCTCTCTGCCCCTCCCCTGCTCATGCTCTGTCCCTCTCTGTCTCAAAAATAAATAAAACATTTTTTAAAAAATTAGGAAAGTGAGTCCATTGGAGGATTTGAATAGAGGAATAGCTTTCCAATGAATCAAGCTGTTGATTGGGCGTGGGGGCCAGATTGGAAACAGGAAGGCTGTTTAGCAAGTGAATACAAGTAGCAAGTGAATACAAGAGAGTGTTTAGATACATGGAGCCAGTGGTCTGTAGCAGTCGGGAGCCCTGGTTATGCTGCAGTAGCAACCCCACATTCTCATGACCTGAGTTGAAGTCAGACGCTTAACTGAGCCACCCAGGTGCCCAAGACATACCTCTTCTGAGGTATTTTTGCTAAAAACAGGAGCAGAGAAATGGGGCCAAAACTGGAAAGAGAACGGAAGTCGAGAGATGGTTTCACTCTGGGAGGGGATATAGATGTTTGCTCACCCACAGGAAAGATCCCATAGAGAAGAATCACTGGCAAGAGGAGGGTTGGGAGATTAGGTGTGGCAGCTCAGCTCAGTATGGAGAGTCTGATGTAAAGGTTCTGAAAGGCAAGTGGGTGTGGAGGCAGGAGTTTAAGGGAGTTCTCTGCTGATGAGAACTTTCTACTTTCTCAAATAAGTAGAAAACAAAGTCATCAGTTCAAAATGAGGAAAGGGGAACAAATGTTGGGAGTCCAGGGAGAGAGGTCCAGGAATAATGTAACTGGCTAGAAAAATAGGAAAATGCAGTAGGGGGCCACACAGTGTGACTGTGTTTTTCTCAGCCTATTTCAGCTGGTGCAGAGAAAGAGAAGGGCAGGATTTAGCCAAGACTCTGGTTGTGCTGGGTGGGGGCAGGGGTGGGGTTCTGAAAGAGTGACCCGATGCTAACCCATGGCATCAGAGCTGAATGAGGAAAGGAGAGGATACCAGAGGGGGCGGGGCCAGTGGGTTGGAGTTCCGTGGGGTCCAAAGGATTGCAGGAATTGTAGCACTAGAGAGAGTGGGCTAGCAGGACAGGAGGTGGTAGCCAGAGATGTGTGGACCTGAGATCACAAGGGAGGGCTGTGACTGTGGATGATGTTTGTATATTTTTGTTACCTACCGATGTGCAACTAACTAACCACTCCAAAATCTAGTGGCTTAAAGCAACATTGATTTAGGGATGCCTGGGTGGCTGACTAGGTTAAGCATCCGACTTGATTTTGGCTCGGGTCATGATCTCACGGTTCATGGGTTGGAGCCCCACATCAGGCTCTGCGCTGACAAAGCAGAGCCTGCTCAGGATTCTCTCTCTCTCTGCCCCTCCCTCTCTCTCTCTCTCAATAAACTTAAAACAACAACAACAACGATCTATTATTCCTTGCAATTCTATGCTTGTGGTCTTCTATTCCACATGGTGTCAGCTCAGTCCCTCCTTTGGTTGCACTGGATCAGAAATTCCCTGGAATTTCTTCTCTGGGTGACTTACCTTTGTGTGATGACTCATTATTCAGGGTTCCCCGCATGGCCAAGCATGATAGCTGGACTTCCTTCTAACATGGAGGCTGTGCTCTAAGTGATAAGTCCCATCGTACAAGCATTTATTTGGTGTCCGTTTGAATCACCCTTGCTAGTATCCCACTGGCCAAAGCAAGTCATGAGGGCAAGCCCAAATGAGTGTAGGAGGGCTGTCCACAAGTATGGTTCACTGTGGGGGGGGACTAGTGGAACAGCCTGCCCCAGCCCACCCTTTGGCCTCCAATGATTCATACTCCTCCCTTTTGAGAGTGTGCCTCCCAAGTGACCCCAGAATCACCATCTCATCAAGGCATTAGGCTTGGAGTCCAGTATATTGCGATACGCAACAGGGCCAGATGGATGAGGCACATTGGATGTGCCATTGGATGTGCCTTTTGCTCCAAGGGCATGTTATCTGCCCCCCAATACCCAACATTCAGTGGTGAAGCACAGTTTAAGTGAACAGACGCCCTGTTCAAAAAGGGGGAGTGTACCCTTAGTCACTGGTCCACAGCAATTTTGGAACCCAGCTAACACCTGTCACAATATTCCTTGCTCAGGGCTTGTCTGCGCCCTGCAAATGGTTCCTTCAGTTACTGTTTTGAGTGTTCTCAGTTCCTCCCTCCAGGCACTGGGCCATGCACTTGCAGTGACCCCCTTTTCCATAGGAAACGGCCTGTGTTTGCAGCTGAGTGTCTTCGTTAGTCTGCTTCCTGCCTGTAGAAAGCAGGGGCCCAGACACCTTTTATTTCAAACTCTGTTATTTCAACCCTTAAACACACACACACACACACAAACTGGATTTCTATATATCAAAATTGTAACTCACTTTACTAAACAAAAGCTATACTGCAAATGTCTTTAAGAAGGCTGTTCTCTCCTGCGGGCTGAGTCAGGTGCTGTGGAACGATGACCTCAAGATTCTTAGAAGCCCTTTGTGTGGCTGGCAGGGTCTACGAGGACTCCCCACCCCCACCGGAAATCCTCAAATATCTTCACAAGGGATCATACAACCGTGCCCTTAAATTTATTTTAACCCTCATATTTTGCAGGAGGTACTCTGGACTTAGTTTTTACCACGATGCCATTTCTCACCTTTAGAACTATTTGCCGCCTGTAAAGGCCGAGAATGAGAAAAAGTTTTGATTTTCCAACGTAGCAAGACCTGGCTTGGAAATACCTCATCTACCTGCTGCCGGAGTATGGAACGGCTACTTCTTTGGTACGTTCTCTCCTTGATCTCACGTTAGGCTAACTGAGCAAAGCCAATCAGCCTCGAAGCTTTCTGCTGGGAATCTGCTGGGAAAATCAGATCATTAGACACATTTTGTGTCTTCCATGTTACCACAGGCCACGGGCTCACCATTTTCCTGCCAATTCTGAACATGGCCTCCCTCAGCTGAGTTCTCACTGCCAGTGTCCACCTGCTGCCTGCTTCAAAGTCAGTGTCAGATTTTATTTTTTTTTTAATTTTTTTTTAACGGTTATTTATTTTTTTGAGACAGAGAGAGACAGAGCATGAACAGGGGAGGGGCAGAGAGAGAGGGAGACACAAAATCTGAAGCAGGCTCCAGGCTCTGAGCTGTCAGCACAGAGCCCGACGCGGGGCTCGAACCCACGGACCGTGAGATCATGACCTGAGCCGAAGTCGGACGCTTAACCGACTGAGCCACCCAGGCGCCCCAGTGTCAGATTTTAGAATTTTACTGCAGCAATATCTCACTCCCAAGTGTCGACTTCTGTCCCAGGCATCTGTTGCTGCATCACAAACCACCCCCAAATTCAGCAGGTTAAAACCACTTTATTCTCCTGTGACCCGTGGTGTAGCTTGGGCTCAGCTGGTGGCTTCTTCTGCAGTTGCAGGTGTGGCAGTTTGTCTCAAAGGGTCACAATCAATCCCTTCCCTCTGTGGGTGTGGTGCTTCCCCCACACCAGTCCTGTGACCGTTTTGATGCACTTCATGGTGTAGAAAGTTCTGGGACCTCTGAGCCCAGGCCTGAGGACTGGCAGTTTCGCCTTCCCCCCTCTAGGGGACTTGCTGCCAGGTAATCAGTCTCACTCTCTGGAGGCCACTGTGCTGTGCAGAACCCCAAAGCAGCCATGTGGAGAAGCCTCATGGAAGAGGCACCCGACCAGCCTCAGCTGAGGCATCAGACATGTAAATGAAAAACAGATCTTGGGCTTTCTGTCCTCAGCAGACCCCACACAGAGTGGAAAAGCCCCCTGGCTGAATGCAGCCTAATTTTCAGAATAAGAAATAAATCAGGGTGGTTTGGGTCACTCACACAACCAGTCACTGGTTGTGACTGATGCAGGCAGTCTGGGATGTTTTCACTCCCCCGTGCAGGCATTCTCTCCCTCTCTCTCCCTCTCTGCGATCTCTCTGATTTCTCCAGTAGGGTAACCAGATACTTTGAAATGGTAGTTCAGGACGCCAAGGGAATACGAACAAGCTGTGAGGCCTCCTTAGAGCCAGCAACTTCTATGGCATCTGTTTCGTTGCAGTCCAGCTAGTTAAAGCAAGGGGACAGCCCAGATTCTACAGGAGGGGAAGGAGCCCAACATTCTGATGGGAGGAACAGTGTAAATATAAAGGGATGGCAGAAATTGTTGCCAGACATCTTTGCAGACAAACTAAGGAAGCCATTGAGAGAGCTGCTTAAGTCAGCTGAGGGGGCTCTTGGAGGAGAGGAGACATGGGAACAAGAGAACTGAATCAATCATGTTATTTTTCTGGATCTCACAATGCTTTGACATCTTGGGAGCCTTGCTGGCTGGGGAGAGGCTGCCCCTCCCAGGGCTAGCTACTTCCTAGAGGTATCAACTTGCCTGGGAACACACCTTTCACATGTAAACCAGCCAATCTAGAGGCCATACCCCCAAACACCTCCTATGTGAAACTCAGACACCAAGCCAATATTCCCCTAGCCTAAATCATTGTAGGGCCAGATACTGGACGACTAGAGAACACCCTTACAGCCCAGAGACCACTGGAGTGATGTGTTTGATCCTAAGCTTGCTCAAATTTGCCTACCCTGCTTCACCCATTCCTTCGCACAGAGGACACAATCAAGGCTCTGGGCCACGCGCCGTCCTAACAAATTCTGCCTCCTGACCAACCCGGAACTTCCCCAAGTGCTCCCTCCTCTTGGGAAGGAGAAGTACTACACTCTTCTTTCAAGGCAATTGTCCCTGCATCTGTCACCTTGTCACATCTAATTGAAACAAATCCCAGGTACATTTTAAGATAGAGAGCAGGGGGTTGGAAGGATATTCCACGATTCTGGAGTCACTAAGAATTCCTGCAACGGTGATATTGGAGAGCATGACAGTGAGTCAGGAGCAGAAATCACCAAAAAGGGGGATTGACTTGGGCTTTGAAGATGACAGTAACAGGGGAGCAGTGGATTACTATTCTGAGAAAATGAGTTAAACTTGGGGGCTCTTAGGGAGGGGGCAAATGGTCTGGAGGTTGTTGTAAGGGGTCAGGAGAGCACACAGTCCAGGTTCAGATGTACAGGGGTTTCGGGAAAATAAACATGTACAGCTGAGAGGCCCTAGGGGGAAGCCTGGGTTACATGAGAGCATGAGCACTCAGGGAAGTCAGGGCCGTTGTGCTGATGGCTTAAGTGAGGACACAGCAGCGGTTTCCAGAACAGGGGATGGGTGGGTGACGGTGCAGAGTTGTATGGGGGCTCCATTTCTTGTGGCTTACTTATCTTAGCAGCAGCCAACAAATTCTCCCCCCCCCCCCCCCCCTGAAAACACTTCCTTCTTGACTTCTGTTGTGGACATTGGGCCTTTTTGGGTTGCCCGTAATCCTCCTTCTTCCCAGAGGGACCCTGAACTCCTTGTTCCGGAATTCCTCCATTTGCCTGGTATTGACAGAGAAATGCCTTAAGTGTGGCCAATCAGACCCCTCCCTCTCCCCCAACATCCGAATCCCAAGCAAGCCAGGCGGGCCGGTGCTGGCTGCACACTGCTGGCCCTTCCGGGCCTCAGGCCGCTCCTTTTCCTCAGCTTGGCCCAGTGGAATCCCCCCAGCCTATGAGCCTCTCTCCTTTTGCTGGAGGGCCAGGTGAGGTTTTTTGTGGCTTTCACTCAAAACCCTTGATGTCATCAGCACCCTGACTTACCATCTTCCAATAGGGGACTGAAAATCTTTAGTCTTCCTCAAACTCAATCGTACATGTACCTACCGAGCCTCTTAGATTCTGCTCCTGACTTTGTCCCATCCCCTAAGCAATTTATATCTAAGCCAGTTTTCTCCATCAGAAAATGCCACCCCATTCACGCAGGTGTTCTGGACAAAAACCCGGGCCACCCTGACGCCCTCCTTCAGGCGCTCCCACGCGTAAGGCGCCGCTGGGCGCCCTGCACTGCTCTGCGCAAGCAGCGCGTCCCTCGCGGGGCTCCCTCACGGGTCCGCCGTCCCCCACAGTCCCCGCTCCACAGGGACCTCTCAGGGCAGGTCAGAGGAGGTCCCACTCCCATCCCCGTCCCGGGGCGCCGCTCTCGAGCCTGGGGTGCCCGGACAGCCCGGCACCTCCGCCGGAGGCTCGCTACCCAGCGACGCCGCCACCGGCACAGGTGTGCGCGGCCCCCATGGGGATCGCCCGGCTCTCCGCCGCGCGCCACCCCGCCATCCCGCACGGGGCCCGCCCCCCGTGACGTCCTTCCGCCGAGCGACGCGGGACCGCCCTCCGCAGCGAGCCCGCAGCGACCGGGCGGAGGTTGGGGAGGGGGCACCGGCCCGGCCCGCCCCTCGGCAGGTGAGCCGGCCGCGCTCCCCGGGGCCACCAGGGGGCGCCCGCGCGCCGGGTTCCCGCGAGCCGCGCCGTTATCCACCCCGCGGGCGGGCCCGCGTGGCGGGCGGGGAGGGCAGAGGCAGGGAGTTGGTGGTGGAGAGGAGGGGGAAGAGGCGGAGGACGGACCCTGGCAGGGCTCGGTGAAGGGCCGAGGAAGGCTGGAGCCCGGGGGCCGGGGGAAAAGCCGGCAGAAGAGGACCCTGGAGCTGGGGGCTGGCCGGGGAGGGCCGGGGGGCGGGCACAGGGGAGTGGGCGGGCCCGGCGGGGAGGGTCGGGGGCGGGGCCGGGAAGGCGGGGCTCGTAGCGCGGCGGCGGGAGGGGGCGTCAGTGCGCGGCCGCCCGGCCAGGGCGGCGGCATGGGGCGGGTGCAGCTCTTCGAGGTCTGCCTGAGCCACGGCCGCGTCGTCTACAGCCCTGGAGAACCGCTGGCGGGGGCCGTGCGCGTGCGTCTGGGGGCGCCGTTGCCCTTCCGAGGTGGGAGCGGGGTCCCCTCGGGGGAGGGCCGGGCCGGCGGGGCTCAGGTGGCTGCGCAGCACCTGCGGCAGGGCCGGGGCTCCCGGAAGCGGCAGCCCGTGGCACTGGGGCCTGGACCCGCGGAGCCTGTGGCGCCACCTGCCGCCCCCTCCCTTAGTCTCCCGCCGGCCTTGGGAGCCTTGGGAGCCTTGGGCCCCGCCGGCTGCGGGGAGGACTAGGGTGCGGCCAGCCGGGCGGCGCAGAGCCGCCGGGGTGGGTGGCTGGTGGCAGTGGGGGCGGAGCAGGGAGGCCCGGGTGGCCCAGTCCTTCCGCATCTGCCCTTCCTGTTCTCTCCTCCCAGGGTCGGCTAGAGTCGGGGGCAGGGGTTTAGATCCTGCCCACCTTGCCGAAGGCCACTCTGACTTGGATACATGCACGCCCCCGACCCTCCCTGCCAGTTCTGCAGGGTCCGCTGAGCCCCGCCCCTGCTGGGCCCTCACCTGGAGCCCGGCCCACGTTGGGCTTTCTCTCCCCACATGCCCAGACCCCTGGCGCAGGCCCTCCCTCCTCGCGGTCCCGCGGCATACTCGCTTCCACCCAGGCTGAGGTTTGGCCTTGTGAGCTGGGAGGGTCTTGCTCATCCCTCCGTGACCCAGGCCTTCAGCCCAGTGAGCGTCTAGGAGCTGAACCCGAGCCCTGCTAGCCGGTCCTTTGCTCGCACAGGCATTTGGGACTTTGGGACTGGAAGTTAGCTTGCTGCTGCGGTCATCCCTAGGGCTCTCTGCAGGTGCTGGCCTTATCTGCCATCTGAGGTATGGACAGGGCTCTGGATGGGACTTCAGCGTTCAGCCCTCAGGGTGCAGTGAGCAAAGCTGCAGCCCCGGGGCCTCTATGCCCGATCACTGGCTGTGAGTGCAAGGCTGTGTGTGAGGGTTTTCCTGCTGGGGTGCTTCTCCACCTTGGCGTGCTTGGCCAAAACCATAGCCGTCAGGCATCGCTCTGGACCTTGATCCTCTGGGCGTTAGTGTGGTTGACTGCTCAGTGCTTCTGGTGCCTACTGAGGACTGAGAGCCACTGCCCACCTTTCTGGGCAGCTGCTGCCCCTGTCCTGGATGGGTCTGACCCTTGACGTTTCTGTGTTTGAGGCCGCAGGGCTCTAGAAAGAAACTGAGTGGGTGTAGATGCTTCTGGTCAGGTGCCTGGCCTAGTGGGGCCTCCCCCTGATGACTGTTGTCTCCTTTCTTGTCTCCTTAGTTGGAGTTTGGAGTTTGAGTGGGGGTAGTTATGTTTGTGGCAGGGGGCCCTTTGACAGTGCAGCCCTTTCCTGGGGCACAAGTGACAGGTGAGAGGTGTCATGGGGCTGAGGGAGAGCCCAGGGTGCAGGAAGGAGGGGCAGGCTTGTGGCTGGGGGGACAACCACTGTGAGACCCCATGCAGAGCTCACTGCCTCGCTCATCCGCCCAGTCATGTTCCCATAGCAAACACACCGTTACTGACTAGAGCAAAGGTATGGCCTGGCCTGGGCAGAGCCCCCTGCAACCATGTGATAGGTGAGATGTGGGTGAATGGACAGGGCATAGGATACCAAGGGAGCCCCTGGTGATGGTCCTGATGGTAAATGTACTAGCCGAGCCCCTGATTAGGAGAGGGAAGATGGGGGTATCGGCCAAAAAGCAGATGGATAATGACTTCAAGCCAGAGGGGTTATTCTTCAGATTGTCCCCAGGGGCCTAGATGGAATGTGGGTGCTGGGGCTGCTCTAAGGCTTCCTGTAGCCCTAGCTGGGTGTGGAAAAGGCAAGGCTGTGGTTCTTTCATTCTTTAAAAAAAATCTTTTTTAATGTTTATTTATTTTTGAGATAGAGACAGAGCATGAACAGGGGGAGGGTCAGAGAGAGGGAGACACAGAATCTGGCTCCAGGCTCTGAGCCGTCAGCACAGAGCCCAACGCGGGGGGCGCCTGGGTGGCTCAGTCGGTTAAGCGTCCGACTTCCGCTCAGGTCACGATCTCACGTTCCGTGAGTTCCAGCCCCGCGTCGGGCTCTGTGCTGACGGCTCAGAGCCTGGAGCCTGTTTCCGATTCTGTGTCTCCCTCTCTCTCTGCCCCTCCCCCGTTCATGCTCTGTCTCTCTCTGTCTCAAAAATAAATAAACGTTAAAAAAAAATTAAAAAAAAATTTTTTTAAATATTTATTTATTTTTGAGACAGAGAGAGACCAAGCATGAACGGGGGAGGGGCAGAGAGAGAGGGAGACACAGAATCTGAAGCATCTTTCATCTTAAGATACCTGTTCAGCTCCTGTTACCAGCCAGTGATGCAACAGGGAGGCCCTCCACCCCTCTGGGAGGACATGGAGGTGGTGAGGACAGCAGGTCTTTCCTGGGGGGCTCCTAGTCTTACCCACTAAATACTTGTCTGAGGAGGGACAGTGATGATTTGCACTTCAGCTATGAGGGCACTGGCTGTCCTCAGAGCTACTGTAGAAAGCTGGGGAAGGAACCGGTTTCCTGGAGCCCAAGTCCAGCTGAGCCTGAGGCTGGGGGTCACACGGGGGTGCACTCTTTTCTGGCATTGAGGGAGGGTGGTACCCAGACGACAGCAGTGGTCAGCTCCCAGCTCTGTCAGTTCCCTGAGCTGTCACTGTAGGCCAGACACCATTCTCCCCACCTCCCGTGGACCAACTCTATAAACCGCCAGAGCAACCCTGAGAGGTGGGCACCATTATTATTGTCATGTTTCAGATTTGGACACAGGACAGACAGAAGTGCCTCACAGGCCAGAGCTTTAGTGAAAAGATGTGGCAAAAGGTGGGCTGCTGTGGATTTGTGGGAGCTGGTGGAGGTGGGCGAGACCTTTGGGACCAGAATGAAGAGTGATGGCAGGTGGTGCAAGGGAGGAGGGCTACTGGACAGGGGAGGGCTGGCTGGGGAGGAAAGTTCTAGAAGTCTCTCTGGAACACAGTCCACATGATGATGTTCCTTAGAGAACTGGAGCAGCCCCAGACCCACTGTTAGAACTGAAAACACTTTGAAACCTAGATGGTACAGCAGGGCTTGTTTCTGTTGGCGGAGGCTGTCCCTTACCAGAACATGCCTCCCCTGTCCTGTGGCTGTGCTGCCACCCGTCACACTGGTGATGGTCATGGTCACCTGCGGGAGCAGATCCCCCCCCTGCAGGAGGTGGGAGGGAGAAGCCTGCTGTGTGTATCTGTCCCCTGCACCTCCATTGTTCTCCTGTGGAGGAGAGTGCACAGGAACAGGCTGTTTGACTCCAAGACAGTGATTGGAAGCTGCTCATTCAGGCAAGGTCTCTGAAGAGGCTTAGGCATGTGTGCAAAAAGAGGCTCTTTGCCTGCACATTGGGAAGGTCATAGAACTTGCCCCCACCCGGAATACCCCAAGGGTCGATTTGATACTGTTTGTTTTTCTAGGGTCAGGTGACCCCATGGCTTGTTCACCGGAATTCTGGGGGCCAAGTTCGGTCTGGGTGGGTGACTGTTTTAACCATCCTGCTGTTGGACGTGGCTATGCCTAGATAGTCCTCGGTACCAGTATTGCTCGAAGCTCTTGGGTAGCTAGGGTGGATTCTTTTTTTTTTTTTTAATGTGTATTTATTTAAAAAAAAAATTTTTTTTTTCAACGTTTTTTATTTATTTTTGGGACAGAGAGAGACAAAGCATGAACGGGGGAGGGGCAGAGAGAGAGGGAGACACAGAATTGGGAAACAGGCTCCAGGCTCCGAGCCATCAGCCCAGAGCCCGACGCGGGGCTCAAACTCACGGACCGCGAGATCGTGACCTGGCTGAAGTCGGACGCTTAACCAACCGACTGCGCCACCCAGGCGCCCCTAATGTGTATTTATTTTTGAGAGAGAGCACAAGTAGGGAATGGGCAGACAGAGAGGGGGACAGAAGATCTGAAGCAGGCTCTGGGCTGACAGCAGTGAGCCCGATATGGGGCTTGAACTCACAAACTGTGAGATCATGACCTGAGCCGAAGTCGGACTCTCATCCGATTGAACCACCCAGGTGCCCTATAGGGTGGATTCTAAGAACTGTTGAGTCCCCTGGTATGTGTGTGTAAGATCACAGCAGATCTTCCTGGTGCTTTTTCAGGGCCCCTGTAGTAGCCTACAGTTTGATCACCATAAAGGAGTGTGCTTTCCGTCTCCTAACACGTGTCAAAATATTTAATATCTGCCAGTCTGATGGGTTAAAATGGTAACTCATATGAGCCTCTCTGATTTCCACTGAGGTTGGACGTCTGTTCTTGTCTGTTTCTATGTGAAAGTTTCTACATAACAAGTCACTCCTAAGTCAAGTTGTTTAAAATGACCATCTTACTATGACCCACAGTGCTGTGGATTAGGAATTTGGGCAGAGTGATTCTTCAGCTGTGTGTGCCATCCATTGGGGTCACTTGACGGTTTTCAGCTGGCACTGGGCCAATCTGGGGACCACTTAACTCCTTTTGGCACACTGTGCTGGTCCCAGCGTTCGTAGGACAGCCAGATTCAAGGGAGAGTGCACCCCCTCCATGGGGAGTGTTAAAGTTACGTGGCATCTGGAATTGTCACACTTCCCGTCCTTGTTCTGTTCACTCCCGTCGTGTTTCTCTTGGGCTGTGTTGGTCTATAGGAGCATCACCGATGTCCCAGATTTCTGGGGTGGGAACAATTCTGGGTCTGGCCCTAGGAAGGGATGGCTGATGGAGTGTGGATTAGAAATCAGGATCCAGGGGCGCCTGGGTGGCTCAGTTGGTTGGGCGACCGACTTCGGCTCAGGTCACGATCTCACAGTCCGTGAGTTCGAGCCCCGCGTCGGGCTCTGTGCTGACAGCTCGGAGCCTGGAGCCTGTTTCAGATTCTGTGTCTCCCTCTCTCTCTGACCCTCCCCCGTTCATGCTCTGTCTCTCTATGTCTTAAAAATAAATAAACGTCAAATAAAAAAAAAAAAAAAAAAAAAAAAAGAAATCAGGATCCAGTCACAGGCAGTGCCAACAGGGGTGGAGGATGAGCCAAGGGTTCACGGTGGGGGGAAAGCCCGGTGGTCTGTGGATGGTTAACAGGAGGCCTGTTTGGCAGGATGGAGTCAGCCTGGGGAGACATGAACATGGCTGGTGTGGCTGGCTCCTGGCCCTGGACACTTGGGATACCAGGTTCCTCCTGCCTGGTGGCTCTGTCAGGAGGCTGTCAGATTCTGAGTCACCTTGCCCTCACTGGACCATCGAGTTGGGAGGAAGAGGAGGGGCTGGGCAGGGAGGCTAACATCTTTGGCCTTGTCTCAGCACGGGGCAGGGAAAGAAGTGGAGCTGCAAGGAGTGAGAGTCACTGAGCTCCCAGCCCCTCTCTGCTTGGTTCTCCAGCTGTGCTGTCTTCTTGGTTGTCCAGCCACAGCCTGTGACCATAGTGGTCTCTGGGCATATGTCCATTAGAGTGAGGAATTTGAGTTCCCGACCACAGAAAGGTGGGGTGACCTCTGCTTCTGGTCTGGGTGCTTCCACAGGAGAGTCGGGGAGAGGACGGAACCATCTCTTGATGTTGAAAACCAGTCCTCCTGGGCAGCACTGGTCCAGGAAGTCAAGGGTGTCCTCACCTGCCAGTGTGCCAGACTGTTGGGTACCTTATCCGCTCAGGCAGGTCTGACCACATTCCTGTGTCATGAGGGTGAGCAGTTAGTTTCCTGGAGCATAAAGGGGTGCCTCCCAGCCTAGCTGACTTGCCTGTGAGGCAGCAGGAAGTAGGGTTGGAGGTCAGCGGCTCCCATGGGCTTCTGTTCATCATTGGTGTCCCCAGCATGCCCTATAGGCAGCTAAGTCTTCACAGGTCTGGTGGGCCCAGGGGTGGCTGGGAACAGAGGTTAGCAGGCTGGGGTTGTCCAGGTGTCATCTGGGTGACCACTGGGGCCTTCCCGTTCTGGGCTTCAGGACAGATGTAACTCTGTGCCTCACTGCCGTGGGAGCACTGTACTGGGAGTACCGCAAGATGGAGGATGGACAGGAGGCATCCTCTGGAGAGCAGCAGGCCACTTGCTGTGGCCTTTAGTGCTACACCCTTAGTGCTGCAAGCCCTACCTAAGTCTCTGTGGTGGGGGCAGGGAGGGGTCGAGGACAGTAGCTGGCTGGGACTCACGCCATCCCCCCCTTGCAGCCATCCGAGTGACCTGCATGGGTTCCTGCAGGGTGTCCAACAAGGCCAATGATGCAGCGTGGGTAGTGGAGGAGGGCTACTTCAACAGTGCGCTGTCGCTGGCTGACAAGGGTGAGTTTGGGAGACTGTACTTGGCCTCACTGTGCATAGTGACCCCGCCCAGGGCAGACCTTGGTTGAGTGTGGGGCCCGTCTGTCCACCCTACCTCCCCATCAGGCTTCTGGGACCCCCGTGCTGGCTCACCCTCTAGCACTGCTTGGCATCCTGATGTATTTCTCTCCCCATCAGGCTCTGGGTATTGCCTGATAGGGGTTGGGTGGTGGAAGGGGGCCAGTTTCTTCTTGATTTGGGTGGGCTCTGGCTCCTGGAACAGCCCCATCTCCCTTTCCTGTTCAAGCCAAGATCTTGCATCACTTCCTTTGCCCAGGCTGCAGCCCGTTGCTGCTGTCGTGCCTGGAGTCAGAGGCTGGGAGACCCAGTAGCCAGAGTCCGTGTGAGCTGGTCAGCTGCAGGGCCTGCTTCCAACCTGTGTCCTGTGGTGTCACCTCAAGGCTCCTGAGCCCCCTCTCCCCTACACCCCCCTCCTGTCTCTGCAGGAAGCCTGCCCGCTGGAGAGCACAACTTCCCCTTTCAGTTCCTGCTTCCTGGTAAGAGCCCAGCCTTGCCTGGCCAGGCCTCTTGGTGACAGTTGGTGGACAGGAGGTGGGGCAGGGGGCAGTTGGGTGCCATTCCCTGCTCTCTCTCCAGCCACAGCGCCAACGTCCTTCGAAGGCCCCTTTGGGAAGATTGTACACCAGGTGCGGGCCACCATCGACACACCACGTTTTTCCAAGGATCACCAGTGCAGCCGTGTGTTCTATATCTTGAGCCCCCTGAATCTGAACAGCATCCCTGACATCGAGGTGAGGATGGAGCGGTGGTCTCCTGGGTGGTCCCCACCTTTGCCTGATGTCCTGTCCTCAACTAAGATGAGGTGGCCGGGCTCTAGAAGAGCAGCGGCCTCTCTGTCCCGAGCTAACTGTGCTGTGCCTGGGGGGCAGGGGATAGCAGGGCACAGCGGGCTTGTTCAGCGAGAGGCCTCAGGGATCTAGGCTGCCCACGCCCACCAAACCCCCTCACGACTGCCCTCCCCTCAAGCAACCCAACGTGGCCTCCACCACCAAGAAGTTCTCCTACAAGCTGGTGAAGACAGGCAGCGTGGTCCTCACCGCCAGCACCGACCTCCGTGGCTACGTGGTGGGCCAGGTGCTGCGGCTGCAGGCTGACATCGAGAACCAGTCAGGCAAGGACACCAGCCCTGTGGTAGCCAGTCTGCTGCAGGTCAGAGTCCCCTCTGACTGTCAGGGCCTGTCCCCATGGGACCAGAGGAGGGGTAGGGGCCTGGCCTGCCCAGGCTCACAGGCTGGCCCTTCCCCAGAAAGTATCCTACAAGGCCAAGCGCTGGATCTATGATGTGCGGACCATCGCAGAGGTAGAGGGTGCGGGTGTCAAGGCCTGGAGGCGGGCGCAGTGGCAAGAGCAGATCCTGGTGCCTGCCCTGCCCCAGTCAGCCCTGCCAGGTTGCAGCCTTATCCACGTGGACTACTACTTGCAGGTGCTGGGGGTCGGAGGGAGCGGGGTGGGAAGGGGGGGCAGGTGGCCTAGCCTCACTCTCCCATCCTCCCCAGGTCTCCCTGAAGGTGCCTGAAGCCACCGTGACCCTTCCTGTCTTCATCGGCAATATTGCTGTGAACCACGCCCCGCTGAGCCCCCGGCCAGGCCCAGGGCTGCCTCCTGGGGCCTCGATCCCGGTGGTGCCCTCCGCACCGCCCCAGGAGGAGGAGGAGGCGGAGGCTGCGGCCAGCAGCCCCCACTTTGCAGACGCAGTCTCCCTCTCCACGAAGAGCCACTCACAACAGCAGTCACTACCTGCCACCTTCGGCTCTGTGCCTGCTGCCCCTGAGCCCCGCCCTCAGGATGGCAGCCCTGCTCCCCACCCACTGCCCCCTCCCTTGTGCATCTCTACAGGTGCCACTGTCCCCTACTTTGCAGAGGGTTCAGGAGGGCCAGTGCCCACCACCAGTACCTTGATCCTGCCCCCAGAATACAGCTCATGGGGTTATCCCTACGGTGAGTGAGAGGCCTGGGGTCTGGCTGGGGGAGAGGGCCCCATGAGCCCCTTGCAGACTTTGCTCTTTCCCCGCAGAGGCCCCGCCATCCTATGAGCAGAGCTGTGGCGGTGCAGATCCCAGCCTGACGCCCGGGAGCTGACCCTGTGCCGCCTTTTCCGGGTGGGCTGACCTCTGCCCTGGGACCGGGCGCCCAGGGCCTCGTGCCTTTGCTCCTGGCCTGGCCCGGCGTACTCAGGACCTGCTGCTGCCCGGCCGTTCCTCGCAGCCTCCGCCTCGGGACTAGCCTCTCCCGGGGACTGGGGCCTAGAGAGATGGAGTGTAAATAAAGCGCTTCATTTGTAGAGCTGGGCACAGGCCGGCCTCTCTGGCGCCCTCCTCCAGCTCAGTGCGCGGCGGCCTAACCCTGGGGGCCTCCCTAGGCGCGCGCCCTCCTCCTGGCCCCGCCCCTCCTGGGCACGCGCCCTCCAGGCCCTACTCCTCTCTTGGTTCTGGGCCCCTGGCTTCTGGGTCTCCCAGTCCCTTCCTGGGCGCGTGCCCCTCTCCTCGGTTATGGGCCCATCCTTCCTGGTGCCTAGGGCTGGAAGACAGGCTGGGGGAGCGGGACCAACCAGCGTGGGCCGGTTAACTTCAACTCGGGCTCGGCTGGCCTTCGCTTTTATGGTTCTGCTTAAGGATGTGCCCTTTAAGCCGGGCTTGCATGTCTGGGGCCTTGGCATTAATTTAAAATGTATTTGTAACGTGGGGAGACCACCCCTGTTCCGTTTGATTGTCACAAACCTTGGACTGTCCCCTCTAGCACCCATCATTCCAGGGGGAGCGGCTCAGACCTCCTTGTCAGAGAAAATCCCTTGGGGGATGAGGAGGAGGGCTTGCCCAAGCCTCTGCCTCTTGTGCTATTCCCTTATCCTTGGCCTCAAGTCTCAAGTCCCTGCTGTTATCACTGCTACTCTGGCTGTGAGGGATACTGTTGCTCACCTCTCATCCAAGTGTGAACACAAGGCCAAGGCCACACCTGCTCCTGAGGTCCCCTTCAAATGCCTGTTGTCTAGGATCCAAGGAACCCAAGAACAAATAAAAACCGGGTTCAGAAGAGCAACGTTTACCAAAGGGACATCTGCAGATGTTCCAGGGCTGAGGGGAGGGTCTGTAAATGCCCAACGGGGCCAATGATTGTGGACTGTGCTTTAGGAAATAATGGAGGTGTGGTTAAGATAAGACTTTGGGTTCAAATTCCCTATCTGCCATATGGTGAGGGAGTGACTGGATAGGTGTCTGTTACCTTAATCTACAAGAAATTTATGGGATTATGAGAAGACATATTGAGCTCCTGCCCATTTACTACTTGTACACTTAACAGTCCAGAAGTGCAAAATTTGGGCCTGGTGACCTAGCTGTCATTCTCTAGTTCGGGCTTCCACTCCTGGGTCCAGAGTGGCCATTCCAGATTTCACCATCACCCAGTTTACTGGGCCTGCACCTCTAACTTCTTGGCGGGGTTGGGGGGGGGGAGTATAGGCTGGGAAGTAGATTCTATCATTTGTGCAAACATCCACCCAGCTACCTTTGACAGTTGGAAATGTGCTCTTTAGTCAGGTAGCCACGTACCCAGCTAAAACGTTACTATTTGTTGGACAAGGAGAGGATAAACATTGGAGAAAAGCTCAAAATATGCCACAAGGAGGATAATCTGCAAACCATCTGCTAGTGGTAGCCTCATAGTTGAAAATGTGCCTGGGTTTCAATCCTGTCTCTGCCTCTCAATAGTCAGGTAGTCTTGAGGGCACTCAACTCTTTTGCTTTGGTTTCCTCACTCAGAACGTGGGTAAGAGTCTTGCCTCTCAGGACTGATGTGATGGTTCACATGGCATGTGTTAAAAACTGCACTTAACATAAATGATCAATGATCATACAAGGATAGGGTGGGTTGGGCTGACAGAGCAAAATGGGAGCATATCCTACTTCTGACGCATTGACTTACGGTCAGTGTTTGCCTGGTAAAGGATTTCTTCTCCACATCTTATTCACTCACAAATATTTATTTTTTTCTCCTGCATGCCAAGCATTGTTATAAGCACTAAGGCGTACAAGATAAAAGTCCCTGACTTTCTGGACTTACATTTTAATGGGAAAGACAGACAATATAACAGTGGTGTGCCAAGGAGTAAAATAAAGCAAGGAAGTTCTGGGGTGCAGTATTGTTTTCGGTAGGGAGGTAAGGGAAGGCTTTCCTGAAGAGGTGGTATTTGAGACCCAGCCATGGCAGAGAATTGAGCCACACATACCTGAGATAAAAGCGTTTCAGGGAAGGGACAGACTAGAGCCCAAGGCAGGAGTGGAGATGGAGAGTATGCTGCCAGAGTTAGGTGTGAGTGGAGGTGAGTTAAATTGGGCCGTACAGGTCATGACTACTGAGCTTCCAGTCTTGAGGCTCCAAACAGTCAAGGGTCCCAAGCCTGTTAGGAGCTGACTTAGGTTGCCCCAAAGAAACAGGGAAGATTTCCTAGGTACTTACAGTCGTCCATTTCCTCCTTTGCACCTGTGTGACTGTCAATGTCCACCTTAGTAGAGTAATTTTTCTGGAGTCCCATGAGAGTGAGCCCGCATGTGCGAGGGGGTGGAGCAGGTTAGCCTTCAACTCAGAGCCTCCTCAGTTCTTGTTGCAAAGACCGGTGAGAGAACCCCAGTTTCAGTCTATACATCTTTCTTCAACTGCCAGAAGATGATAGAATTCAGTCTGACCATGGCGGGGGGCGGGTGGCGAAGCCAGTTTATGTGATGCTGTCCATGAAGGCGGTTGGGTGTGCTGAGATCTTCCCCGTGCAAAACTGGGAGGCAGGCTGCTGGGTAGGTGCCGATTCAAGGAGCTTGGGGTGATCAGGGAGGCTGCCCAGGCTGGGAACACCTAACTGGAGAACCCCGTTCCTAGCGGGGGGCAGTCTTCCTCATTGGGACAATCCCCATTCTACCCCCAGCCTTCCAATCAGAACACTGTCCCCATCCGGAGCACACTTTCATAGCGGGCCACCTTCCCTAATCAGTGCATACTCTCCCACAGAAGAAACGGACCCTGGCCAGAGCACCCACCAGCTGTGACATTACCCCTAATCAGGGCACCTCTCCTAACCGATGCACCCCAAACGGAGGCAAGTCTCCTCATTGAGACATCCTCCCAAAGTTGGGGCAATCCTCCCGTCGGAACATTCCCCTCCCCCCCATCGGGGCAGCCTTCTCAGTCGGCACACGGTCGGCACCCACTCCTAGCAGGACACAACCCCCCCCCCCCCCAGCCGGGGCACCCCCACCACCGGGCACAACCCGTAAACACCCTCTAGGTGGGCATTCACCCCAACCAAGACCCGCCCCACCATGCCGGGAATACCCTCGAACCCGGGCACCGCCCTAGGACGCAACTCAGGATCCGCCTTCTGGGAAGGCCGACGGAATCAATGTGTGTCCGGGGTTAAAGGTCAGGGGTCCTTCTCCACCCCGGCCAGCCCACCAGAATGCCCACGTAGAAGGAAAAGATATTTGCGAAAACCGGAGGACGACGCTTGGCCGCCGCGACACCTCCGGAAGATCGCTGCGTCCGGCCCCGCCCCCCACCTCGCCCGCGCGCGTCGGTTCCGGTCGGCGCAGGCCCGCGCCACGGACGCCGCACGCCGGGCTGCAGTGCGCAGGTGCGGGCGCGGGCGCAGGCGCAGACGCGCGTAACCAGCCCCGCCCCGCCCTGAGCCGCGAGGCGCGGGCGGGGCGATGGCGCGCGGGAGGGGCGGGGCCACGCTGCGGGCCCGGGCCATGGCCGCCGCCGATGCCGAGGTGAGGAGCGGGGCGGCGGGCCGGCGGCGGCGGGGGCGGCGGGCGCGGAGCCGGCGGGCGCGGAGCCGACGGGCGGGCGGGCGCACGGGCAGGCGGGGGCGCCGAGCCGGCGGGGGCCGGGCGGGCCCGCGCCTCCCCGCCGCCGCCGCCGCCGCCGCGCCTCAGGCCGAGGCCGGGCCGAGGCCGCCGGCGTCCGGGCCGCGCCGCGCGGGGCGCGCTTTGTGCGGCCGGCTGGCGGGGGGCGGCCGGCGGGCGGGGGGCGGCGGGCGGGGCGCGCGGTGAGGGCCGGCCGCCCGCGTCCGCGCCGCCGCCCCCGCGCGCCCCGGGCCTCGGCCGGGAGCCCCGCTGAAGGGGCGGAGGACAAAAGGGAAAGTGGGGCGAGCCGGCCAACTTCGCGGCGCGAGCCGAGGCGAGGCCGTCCGCTCCCGGCGCCTCTCCTGCGCCCCGCTGACCTTTCACTTTGTTCCGAATAGGATGGCACCGTCTTTAACGAAAAGTTGGCCGGCCCGGCGCGCTTCTCCCCAGACAATGCTGCCCAGCCCTGGCGGCTGTCAGAAGCAGGAATGCACGACTTCAGTTTATTTCTAAACAAACTGCCTAAGCGGGCTTTGGATATAAAAAAGTTCCCATTCTCTTGTAAATGCTGTGTAGTCTTCCCTTTTGCTAATTCTCAAGGATAGTTTGTTTCCTAGCTTGTAGCAGCAGAGAAAGCAAACTCTTCTGAGATGGACCACTAGCTTCCCACTGAAGGGAAAAGCAAGCAGGAGGCAGCGTGCCCGTGGAAATGCAGAAATAGTGCGGTCTTCCGGCTGACATAAGGGACCGGTTTGGAAAAAAGTGGTGATCTAAAAGTTTTTCTCTGAAAGTGCTTTCATGCGTGGTAACAAATGCGGAGACTTCTAAAGATCAGAAAGCAAAGGTGTAGTAAGGAGCTGATACGATAACCTGGTGCAGAGTAACGGATGGTCTTTTTATTCATCTTTTTCCTGCATTTTGGGGAGTGTTGATAGTAAGCTGCGGGGTGCAGGGAATTTTTGAAATTCAGTGCAAGGAGTGCTAATTGAATTCCTACCATACCTTCAAGGAATGTATTAGGCTCTGGACCAAGTGGGTAAATTAGTTAACTTTAAAAGTCACTTCCCAGTCTGTAGGAGAGAAGATGTACAGTGATTGATGATATGTATTGAGCGCTTGCTGTGACTCAGGGTACTGACTTGCTTACTTTGGGTAAGTTCTCTCATTTAGGTTTCTCTGCTCTGTGCAGCAGGTACTGTTATTTCCTAGTTAGCAGATGAGGAAAACAAGACTTAGAGGAGATTGAATGACTTGGCCTAGTCAGTTATAGTACTCGCACTTTTTCGGTGTTTGGCACATAGTAGGTTTTTCATAAATAATTGACGAGCAGGTGACCCCAGATGGCTCTCATTCCACAGGCAGCCTTGAATAGAGACCTTGACTGAACCAGTGATAATGACAGCCTGTGTTCACTAAGCCCTTACCTGTGTCCCGTCCTGGTATAGTGCTTTGCATGAATTCACTCATTAAAGCCTAACAGCGATCTTCTGAGGTGGGTACTGTTACATTCCTATTTGCAGGTGAAGAAACAGGCAGAGTGCATCCCAGGGTTTCAGAGCTTAGGCCAAAGATGGATGCAGACAGTTTGGCCTGAGAGCCTGTGTTCATTGTTCATTTAAACATGTGCTGTATCTTTGGTGGTCCCTTTCCGTCAATAGAAGCTCTGGGTTTAGATTCATGATTTTAAGTGTTTATTGTGGAGGTGCGTGATAGGGTAAGGGGCCTTCTGGACGGTGGGTAGGCAAGGATCATCTATTGCCGCTAAATCTGGGCAATGGTTACTGGATCAGGATTGCCAAATGATTGAACCAGCAAAGTGAACACTTGAAACTTACCAAATTGCATGTTTATTCTTTTCTCTTTTTCTTGACCTAGAGAGAGAGTCACCACTTTTTCACGCTAAAGATTAGTGGAGTATATCCCCTGCCCCCATTTTGTTGATTAGTAAGTGGGGGCTCTTGGGATTTAATGTGTATTCAGTATTGCCTGGGACCAGAGCACAGGGCAGTCACTTGACTTAAGGCTTTTGACCCAGGGATGTCACCTTTCAGCTGGAGGGCCTTCCCAGGCAGATCGTATGCTTTCCTAGCAGGGTGTCTACTGTGTATCTCTTTCTTTATTATTTTTTATTTATTAAAAAATTTTTTTTTAAAGCCTATTTCTTTAGAGAGAGAGAGAGACAAAGAGAGCTCGAGTCGGGGAGGGACAGAGAGAGAGAGAGAGAGAGAGAGAGAGAGAGGGAGACTCGGAATCTGAAGCAGGCTCCAGGCTCCAAGCTGTCAGCACAGATCCCGACGTGGGGCTTGAACCCACGAACCATGAGATCATGACCTGACCTGAAGTTGGGCGCTTAACTGACTGAGCCACCATCCCTGTATCTCTTTCTTTAAACTTACTATTTTGTTAAAATAATCAGTGCATATGTACATAGTTTAAAAGTCAGATGACTCAGTCTCAAACGGTAGAGCATGCAATTCTTGATCTCAGGGTTGTGAGGTTGAGCCCATGTTGGGTGTTCCTACTTAGGAAAAAAAAAAAATGAACTTAAAAAAAAAGTCAAATAGTGCTGAACAACATTTATAAAAAGCCACCCTCCTTCTCTCTTGCCTTTCTAGAGAGGCAGCAGCCACTTGAGTCTTTACCATTTACTTCAGGTATCTAAATCATATGCTTGTGTTGCCATATCTTCATTCACCAAGTTTAGGGGTTATTTGTTGGCTTCCAGTGACTGTAGATGAGGACTTCAGTTCTCTCATACCTTCTGTGTCTCATTCAGAAAACTCACAATTCTGGTTAGATTCACATCTAAAATCCTGTCTGTTAGGTTCACATCTAAAATTCTCAGTCTCTTCAAGTCATTATTGTGCCATGTGGAGCCAGGTAGTAAACCTACAACTGTTTTTCTTTCTTTTTCTTTTTCTCTTTCTTTCTTTTTTTTAAAAGATTTTATTTTTATTTATTTAAAAAAAAAATTTTTTTTTTTTTAACGTTTATTTATTTTTGAGACAGAGACAGAGCATGAACGGGGGAGGGTCAGAGAGAGAGGGAGACACAGAATCTGAAACAGGCTCCAGGCTCTGAGCTGTCAGCACAGAGCCCGATGCGGGGCTCGAACTCACAGACTGTGAGATCGTGACCTGAGCCGAAGTCGGCCGCTTAACTGACTGAGCCACCCAGGCGCCCCAAAGATTTTATTTTTAAGTAATCTCTACACCCAGTGTGGAGAACTCACGACCCCGAGACTAAGAATCATGCAGTCCACCTGCTGAGCACCAGGCACCCTGTATTTCTTTTTTTTTGTGTATCCTGCAGCCTTTTTTCTTCCCTGGAGTTAATAATTGCCTTATTTTTCATTTGTCTGGTTTTCTTTGAACCTCAGAATAACGTTCTTGCACTTTCTATTCTGTAAAATGTTTCTCAATTTAAGTTTCCTCCATTTAGCCCAGTCAGATCACTGTTCAGTTCCTCGGTGGTCCTGAGTCGCCCTGCCCAAGTCAGGATGCGCTTGTTCTCTTGGCTTGGTGCACACTCTCATCCTGGAATTCTTCCTGTCATTCTTCAGTAATGACCCCCTTTCCCTGCATCTAATGTCTCCCCTCTGTGTTTACTCACTAATGGTGGTGGAACACATTGCCCAGTAGCTTCCCAGGAATTTTTTGGGAGGCAGAGTTTTCAGACTTGCATGTCTGAAAAAGTACTTATTCTACCACTATAGTTAAAGAGTAAGTTTGGCTGGGTTTGGTGTTCCAGGTTGCAGGTAATTTTTAAGTTATCGCTCTAGTGTCTTCTAGTTTTCATCATTGCTGTTGAGAAGTCCAGTGTGATTGTTATTCCTTTGTTTTTTTTTTCATTAAAAATTTTTTTTTAATGTTTATTTTTGAGAGAGAGAAAGAGAAACAGAGCATGAGTGGGGGGAGGAGCAGAGAGAGATGGAGACACAGAATCTGAAGCAGGCTCCAGGCTCAGAGCTGTCAGCACAGAGCCTGACTCAGGGCTTGAACCCACCAGCTGTGAGATCATGACCTGAGCCGAAGTCAGATGCTCAACCGACTGGAGCCACCCAGGCACCCCTATTATTCCTTTGTAACCATTATTCCCCCACCCAATTTTTAGGATCATTGCATCCTTGATTTTCATAATTTCTATGATGTGCCTTAATTGTAACCTTTTTTCATTTATCATGCAGGGCATTAAATAGCACAAAATCTGGAGTTCGATGTCTTTTTGTTTATAGGAAATTTTGTATAATATATTTGAGCTACTCAGTTTAGTTTCTACCATTCATTTGAATGTTATAGCTCCTGTACTTAGTATTCTGATTTTTAAAAGCTATTTTCCTGGTCACATCTTGATCTTGTTCTACCTTTTGGGAGCATTTTTGACTATTCTAATTCTTTCACAGAATTTTTAATTTCCCTTTCCATATTTACATATTATTTATTCTCTTTTTCTTTTGTAATGATTCCTATTCTTGTTTAACGTATACAGTGATTGCTTAATTTTAGTTAAATATCCTAGAGTACAGTTAAAATTTTTAATTTATGTTTTTATTTTGAGAGAGAGAGAGAGAGAGAGAGGGTGCGAGTGTGCGCAAATGGGGGAGGAGCAGAGGGAGAGAGAGCGCACATCTCAAGCAGGCTCCAGGCTGTCATCTTGGAGCCTGACATGGGCTCCAGGCCACAAATTGTGAGACCATTACCCAAATGGAAATCAAGAGTCGGACGCTTAACCAGCCGAGCCACCAAGTGCCCCTTAAAATTTGTTTTTTTTTTTAAATTTTTTAAATTTTTTTTATTTATTTTTGAGACAGAGAGAGACAGAGCATGAACAGGGCAGGGGCAGAGAGAGAGGGAGACACAGAATCGGAAGCAGGCTCCAGGCTCTGAGCCATCAGCCCAGAGCCCGACGCGGGGCTCGAACTCACGGACTGTGAGATCGTGTCCTGAGCTGAAGTCGGACGCTTAACCGACTGAGCCACCCAGGCGCCCCAAAATATGTTTTTTTTTTTAGGTTTTAACTGTAGGGTTGCCTGGTGGCTCAGTGGTAAATGTCTGACTCTTGATTTGATTTCCGCTCGGGTCATGATCTCACTGTTCATGGGATTGAGCCCTGGGTCGGGTCTGCACTGACTTGGAGCCTGTTAGGGATTCTCTCTCTCAAATAAACCAAAAAAAAAAAAAAAAAATTATCTTAAGAGGCTCCTGGGTGGCTCAGTCAGTTGAGCTTCTGACTTTGGCTCAGGTCATGATCTTGCAGTTCATGAGTTCAAGCCTCACGTCGGGTTCTGTGCTGACAGCTTGGCACCTGGAGCCTGCTTCAGATTCTATGTCTTCCTTTCTCTGTCTGCTTCTCCCTGCTCGTACTCTGCCTCTCTCTCTCTCTCTCTCTCTGTCTCTCAAAAAATAAATATTAAAAAAATTATTTTTTAATTTTAAAAAATTATTTTAAAATTACTGTTTCCTGATTTTTTGTTTCTCCTGCATTCCTCTTTGCTGTTGTATTTTTTGATCTTTTTCTTTCATTCTGGAAAGCTTCTTCCAATGTCTGGTGATTCTGGGCTGTTTATTCACCTTTAAGAATAAAGTGCTAAAAATGGAGGGCTAAGTGTTTGGGGGCTTCTTTGCTTGTGGCTTCAGTGGAGGGTGATGACTGAATTTTTGTTGGCTCTCCTCCAGATGTTACTGTCCCCTGGTTTGGCTTCCTCAGAGAAGCCTCCTTGTCTCTCGCCTTGCTGGTGTTAAGCTGGACATTCTGGAGCTAGGTTAAAGGGGAGGAGGAGGAGGAGGAGGAGGAGGAGGAGGAGGAGGAGGAGGAGGAGGAGGAGGAAGGTCTTCCCGTGGCTCAGTACATAGCCTTTAATTTACCTAATCTCCCTGCTTTGTGCCCACTGTCCCCAAGTGTGGCACACTTCTGGTAGAGTTTTACAGAGCTTGCCCTTCTGGTCTCTGCGGCTACCAGTGAGGAGTTCTTTGCTGACTGGGTAGGAGGGGCCTGGAGACCTGAAAGTCCAGTGCTCTCTGTATGTATTCTTACACCCACACCCCTTTTTAGCCCAGGCATCATCCCCTTCTTCTGAGCCTCTCCATGGTTCTGTGGGGTCAGTCAGCCTGCTTCTCAGCAGTAACCCCGGATTTAGGCTGCCCTTTCTCTGTTCTGTGCATTGATTTAGCTTTCCTCCATCTTCCCATTCATATTTTGTGTATGGGTCTCAAATGTCTCTTGGGTGGAGTTTATGTTTCTCTTTCCTGTTCTTGTCTTTGGTTGATTTTTGATAAGAGAAGGGGGTGGAAAGTGTTCTGCCATGTAGAAATGAGAAGCATTTTCTGTAAATCTTGAGAAGTGAGTTTTCATGCACACTGAAAGCATAGCTCTCCTGTGCAAAGGGCTGCTTTCTCTCAGGATCTTACTATGTGGTTTGTGTTTCTGGACTCATGACTGGGGAAGGTTCTGGAGTCATAATAAAGGTAAGCAAGACCAATGAATGTATCTTACTTAGCCCTAATGCTCAAAGGACATCTGTGGGTAGCTTAGTTGTCGGATCTCACGTGTGATGATCCTTGCCCGAGTGGGGGCTAGAGTCTTAGTTTTCTGCTTCCTGTCCATAACCCAAAACAATTTTGTATGTTCGACCACATGCACTGATCACAGCAGCCAGACCTGTGTTGGGAAAGGCTCCAGGAGGAAGATGGGTTAGCCCAGGTCTTAAAGGAGGTGAGGTGTGAATTGGAATGCTGAGGCACACTATGCACATTTAAAAAAAAAAAAAAAAAAAAAGCATTTTTAACAAATTCAGGAAATTGAAACCTAAAAATGCCGAATATTTGTCATCTATTTTTTTCTGATCTTTATGAATGCACATGCTCATATTTAAAAGTGGATATAATCAGTATGTGCTGTTTTCATTCTCTTCTTTTGTATGTTATTTCCTGTGCATCGACATCTTCAACATATTTAATAGCCACATGGTGTGTGTTATAAGGATGTCCCAGTTTCCTAGACCATGATTTGGGGGAGTCTGCATCCTTCGGTACAAGGTGGAATTACTAGGTCAGAAGGGGCGAGTGGCAGGAGGTGAGGTTGGAGAGGCAGGGCAGGGTCATATAGGGTCTTGTTGCTTTGGTAACGAGTTGGTGGTTTCCTAAGCACTGTAGACAGTCATTGAAGGATTTTAGGCACAGAATGCTATTTTGAAAAGACGACTCTGGCTGCTGTGTGGAGGGTGGATTGAAGAAAGGTCAGAAAGGAAGCAGGGGGACCAGTGAGCAGGCTCGGGCCTGTTGACGTGGTGGAGGTGCAGAGGCCAGTGGATTGAGTCAAGCTATGTATATGTGTAAATTTAATTTTTTGAGTAGATTAGATAGTTACATGGTTCAAAATAAAAAAAAAAGTATAAAGTGAAACGTCTCTCTCCTTTGTCCCCTGTCCACTCAGTTCTCTTGGCAGTATTATCGTTATTGAACCTATACAAGCAGGTACACGTGTAGATATTTTAGATTTTTTATTATGGAACTTTTTCGAACCTATTTAGAGGTAGATTTGGTGGTAGAGTCAGCCTTGTGTGCCTGTCTCCCGGCATCAACATTTACCTCTTCATGGACAGTCCCCACTCCATCTGTGAATATGTTTCATCTGTGAATATTTCAGTTAGTATAAGTATTTCAGTCAATAAATACGCAGTTGCTATTCTTTTCTTTTTTTGGGTTCATATTTCTTATTTCATTTCAAATTAGGAAAAAAAATGTGCTCTATTCATTGCCCTGGATAGATTTCTTTTAAATCTTTATTTTTTTCTTGCAGTTGTTTTGAAGATAATGGTTCATTTGTCCCAAAGCTTTCCATAACCTTGATTTTGCTGATTGCATTGCTGTGATGTTATTTGACATGTTCCTCTGTTCTGTATATTTACTGTTGTTGATATGTAAGATCTAGAGCTGCTGCTTTCCAGTATGATAGCCATCATGCCGCTCTTGAGCAGTTGAAATGTGGTTAGTGTGAATTGAGATGTGCTGTAAGTGCAAAAAACACACTGGATTTTGAAGACTTAGTGTGAAAAAGAGAATGTAAAGTATCACATTAATACTTTAAAAAATAGTCATTGCATGTTGAGATACAAATTTTGGCTATATTGGGTTAAATATTATTAAAAATAATTTGTTTCTAATTCCTTTTTTAAAATGTGATTACTAGAAAATTTAAAATTCTCTACAAGGGTTCATGCTTGTGGCTCACATTATCTCTCAGTTGGACAGCCCAGGGTTAGAGCCTGCATCAGACGTAGGTTTGTCTTTTTTTAATTTTATTTTTTATTAAAAAAATTTTTTTTAATGTTTTTATTTATTTTTGAGACAGAGAGAGACCGAGCATGAGCAGGGGAGGGGCAGAGAGAGAGGGAGACACGGAATCTGAAGGAGGCTCCAGGCTCTGAGCTGTCTGCACAGAGCCCGATGCGGGGCTTGAATCCATGGACTGTGAGATCATGACCTGAGCCTAAGTCAGATGCTCAACTGACTGAGCCACCAGGTGCCCCCCCCCGCCTTTTTTTTAATGACTTTTTTATTTGCTCTTTTAGCCATTTCTTGTTTTTAATGATTATTTATTTTTGAGAGAGAGCTCATGTGCAGGGGAGGGGCAGAGAGAGGGAGAGGGAGACAGAGGATCCAAAGCAGGCTCTGTGCTGACAGCAGACAGCCCAGTATGGGGCTCAAACTCACGAACTGTGAGATCATGACCTGAGCTGAAGTTGGAAGCTTAACCATCTGAACTCTGCAGGCGCCCCAGGTTTGTCTTTTAAAAACATTTTTTTAAATCAAGAATACTTTGTTACTAGTATTGAGATTTTTTAAGTTAGGCCTAAGTCTGGTCATCTTGCAGATGTTAACAGTCATTGATATTTATTGCTTTTATTGCTCAGAATCATCAACTGCAAAATGGCAGTCTTCGTTTATTATTATGAGTACTTGTACCAAAAAAACAAACAAACAAAACTGCTTGGTTATCGTAAAGTACAACTCATGGGAAAGGAAAGATTTTTTTTTTTTGATCGAAGTATATTTGACATACAATAATATTACATTAGTTTCAGTGGAGGGAACAGAGTCTTGATATTATTACGTGGAAAGCATCTGACACCCAGTTGCTTCCTAATAAGTGCTGCCTAAGAGAGGCCTAGAGGACTCTCTGTCTTGTGTAGTTTGAAAATTGTTTGCTAGGTTCAAAAATTGTTTGAAAATTGTTTGCTAGTTGTTAAACTGATTTCTGTCCTTGGAGTCCAGGTCCTCTACTCCCTGTCAGATTCCAAGGCTGTATGTAGGCTTAGAGAGTCTCGGTTGCTTGCTCATCCTTGCCCTTCGCCTGTGTTTTGTGAGCTCCTTGAACACTAGAGTGAAACAAAATGCCAGCTGTATTATGGGCTGGTGAAAGGGCAAGATCAAGTGTTGCCCCATCTCTGGCTCATTGGCTCTTCTGTTTTCCTTCTCTTACAGAAGTGGTCTGTTAGGATCTGCCATTATGGGTCTGTAATGTCGGTCCCCATACAAATTCAATAACAGTAAGACATTTAGCCAAAACATAAAGACAGTTTCTGGGAGGACTTTATTAATGTATGGCACATAACACAGAAAAATGCACATTAGTGCGCGGTTGACTCTTGAACAACGTGGGTTTAAACTGCTGATCCACTTACACAAGATTTGTTTTGATAAATACAGTACAGTATTCTAAAGTGCTCTCCTTATGATTTTCTTAACATTTTTCTCTAGTGTTTTTTTTTTTATTATAACAATACAGGATATGATATACAAAATCTGTTAATCTACTGTTTATGTTCTTGGTAAGGCTTCTGGTCAACAGTAGGCTTTTAGTTAAGTTTTTGGGGAGTCGGAAGTTACATGTGGATTTTCAAGTGCACGGGGCTGGCACCCTGACTGTCTAAGTTATTCATGCGTCAGCTGCACTAGAACATGGTGTCTAGGAAGAGAGATACAAGAGTTTTAGTTCTTTCAAACATGGGTGCTTTCTATTTCTTTTCCTTTTCCTTGCCTGATTGCTCTTATTAGAACCTGCATTAAAAAGTTGAATGGAAGTGGTGAAAGCAGCCCACCCATCTCATTTCTGGTTTTGGGGGAAAGTGTTCAGTCTTTTACCATCAAGGATGATGTTAGCCTTGAGTTTTCATAGATGCCTTTTATCAGGTTGAGGAAGTTCCCTTCTATTCCCAGTTTGTTGAGTGGTTTTGTTTTTTTTGTTTTTTTAATCAGAAAGGGATATTGGGTTTTAAGTGCTTCTGCATCTGTTGAGGTGATCATACGGTTTTATCCTCTGTTCTGTTAATATGGCGTATCACGTTGATTTTCATTATGTTGAAACAACTCTTTCTGCGGTGAATCCACTTTGTCATGATACCTGATCCTTTTTACATCTTGCTGCATTTGGTTCAGTAGTATTTTGTTGAGGATTTTTGCATCAGAATTCATAAAGGATGTTATATTGGTCTGTAGTTTTTCTTTTTTATGATGTCTTTTAGCGTTTGGTGTCACGGTAATACTGGCTCTATGAGTTGGCAAGTGTATTCTATTTTTTGGAAGTGTCTGTGAACTATTGGTGTTATTTGTTCTTTAAATGTTTGGTAGAATTCACTTGTGAGGCAGTTTAGTTCTGGGCTTCTCTTTGTTGGAAGTTTTTTCATTATTAACTTAAAAAATTTTTTTTAAATGTTTATTTTTGAGAGAAAGAGAGAGAGACAGAGAGGGAGGGAGGGAGGGGGAGGGGCCGAGAGAGAGGAAGACACAGAATCTGAAGCAGGTTCCAGGCTCTGAGCTGTCAGCACAGAACCCAATGTGGAACTCGAACCCATGAACTGCAAGATTATGACCTGAGCTGAAGTCAGACACTTAACTGACTGAGCCACTCAGGTGCCCCTCATTATTAATTTCTTGTTATAGATATTTAGGGTTTATATTCTTATTTTTGGTGTTTTATGTCTTTCTAGGAATATGTTCATTTTATCTACTTTATTGGCTTACAGTTGCTTAGAGTATTCCCTTATAATTCTCTCTCTCTCTCTCTCTTTTTTAGAAGGTTGGTAGTAATATTCCCTCTTTCATTTCTGATATTAGTAATTTGGGTCTTCTCTCTCTTTTTTTTGTCAGTTTAGCCAAAGTTTTGTGAGTTATGTTGAAGTTTCAAAGAAGTAACTTTTCATTTTGTTGATACTCTTTATTTTTTATTCTCTTTTCATTTATTTCCACTCTTACCTTTATTTACTTTCTTCCGCTTGCTTTGGATTTAATTTGCCCTTTTTCTAGTTTCTTTAAGGTGGAAGCTTAGGATCTTGGTTTGAGTTCTTCTATTCTGATTGATAAAGGAATTTAAAGCTATACATTTCCCTCAAAGCACTTTTTAATTTGTGTTATGGTTGATTTGTATTCCCCAAAAAGATATGTCCTGTTTCCGCTCCCCCCCCCCCCCCCCCCCCGCCGCCCCGTACCTCAGAATGTGACCTTGTTTGTAGATGGGGATCATTATAGATGAGTTCAGATGAGGTTCAGAATAGCATGGTCCCCAATACAATGTGACTGGTGCCAGCATAAGAGAGAAGAGTGCTTTGTGAGGACAGGCTTACCTGGAGGGGACCTACAAGTTAAGCAACATCAAGGATTGCCTGTGAACACCTGGAAGCTGGAGGCACAATAAAGACCCCCTAGAGCCATCAGAGAGAGTGCAGCTCAGCTGGCACCTTGATTTTGGATGTCTGGCTTCCAGAATTATGAGATAATGAATTTATGTTGTTTTAACTCACCCAGTTATGATACTCTTTTATGGCAGTCCTAGAAAACTAAAACAAGCTCCTCCTCTAAATTTTGATATGTTGTATTTTAATTTTTTTTTCAGTTCAAAATATTTTCTGTTTTCCCTTGTGATATCTTTGACTCATGGATGATTATTTGTTTCTTTTTTATTTTTTCTAACTTAAAACAAATTTTTTTTAAGAGAGAGTGAGTGCAAGCGGGAGAGGGGGCAGGGAGAGAGACAGAATCTCAAGGTCCATGCTCAGTGCAGAAGCTGACATGGGGCTTGGTCTCACAACCATGACATCATGATCTGAGCTGAAATCTTGAGTCAGACACTTAACCGACTGTACTATCTAGGTGTGCCTGTTTCTTCTTTTTCTTTTTTTAGAGAGAGAGTGCATGTCCATGGGGAAGGAGCAGAGGGAGGGAGGGAGAGAGAGAGAGAGAGAAAATCTTAAGCAGGTTCCATGCTCAGAGTAGAGCCTGATGTGGGGCTCATTCCCACAACCCTTGGATCATGATCTCAGCCAAAAGCAAGAGTCAGATGCTCAACCTACTGAGCCTCCTGAGTGCCCTGCCCATTTTTTATTTTGTTTTTGGTAGGCTCCATGCCCATGATGGGGCTTGACTCACAACCCTGAGATTAATAGTTACGTGCTCTACCACCTGAGCCAGCCAGGAGCCCCGATCCATGGATTATATAGAAGTATGTTTAATTTCCAAGTATTTAGGTATTTACTAGATTTCGCTATTTTGTTGGTTTTTAATATAATTCTATTACAGTCAGAAGACATACTTTAATTTCATTTTATTTCAATTAGTTAATTTCTTAAAAATGCTCAGATTATGTTCTGTCTTGAAGAGTGTTTGATGAGTGCCTGAACAGAATGAGTACTGTGCAGTCCTTAGGTAGGTTGTTTCTCTGTGTTAGATGGAGCTGGTCTGTGGTGTGGAATCTTACTCATTCTTCCTTGTTGTCTTTTTAGTGATTCTGTTAGTTACTGGCAGTAAAGTTTTGGAGTCTCCTGGTATTGTTACATTTTCTTTTCTTTTTAGTCATTATCAGTGTTTGCTTCATGTGTTTTGAGGCTGTTAGTTGTGTGTGTATTTATAGTTGTTATATCTACCTGTTATTTTGACTCTTTCATCATTATGAAATGTCCCTCTTTGTCTCTGGCAATAGTTCTTTTTTTAAGGCCTGTTTTGTCTGATAACCATGTAGCCCTTTGGGTTCTAATTTGTGGTTTCTCTTTGTAGCTTGTTTTCCCACTTTTGCTTTTAAGCTCTTCGTATCTTTCAATCTAAGATGTTTCTTATAGACAGCATACAGTTGGATCATATATATGTACATATATATATGTACATATATGTGTTTTTTATATGTTGTCTGTCTTTTATTTTATTTTATTTTTTTAACGTTTATTTATTTTTGAGACAGAGAGAGACAGAGCATGAACAGGGGAGGGGCAGAGAGAGAGGGAGACACAGAATCCGAAACAGGCTCCAGGCTCTGAGCTGTCAGCACAGAGCCCGACGTGGGGCTTGAACTCACGGACCGCGAGATCGTGACCTGAGCCGAAGTCGGCCGCTTAACCAACTGAGCCACCCAGGCGCCCCTGTCGTCTGTCTTTTAATTTGAGTATTTAATCTCCTTACATCTAATGTAATTACTAAAAAGGTAGGATTTGCTTTATTAGTTTGGTCGTTGTTTTCTGTATTTCTTACGTCTTTGTTTCTCTGTTCCTCCATTCCTTTCTTTTGTGTGTTTTTTTTCCCTTAAAGTTCTTTATTTTGAGAGAACATGAGTGGGGGAGGGGCAGGGAGAGAGGAAGAGAGAGAGAATCCCAAGCAGGCTCTGCATTGTCAGTGCAGGGCCTTATGTGAGGCTCCGCATGCTCGCCAACATCTGTTGTTGCTTGAGTTGTTACTGTTAGCCATTCTGACGGGTGTAAGGTGGTATCTCATTGTGGTTTTGATTTGTATTTCCCTGATGAGGAGTGGTGTTGAGCACTTTTTCATGTGTCGGTCGGCCATCTGGATGTCTTCTTTGGAGAAGTGTTTATTCATGTCTTTTGTCCCTTTCTTCACTGGATTATTTGTTTTTTGGGTGTTGAGTTTGATAAGGTCTTTATAGATTTTGGATACTAACCCTTTACCTGATACGTCATTTACAAATATCTTCTCCCATTCCTTTGGTTGCCTTTTAGTTTTAGTTTTGGTGATTTTTTCCTTCGCTGTGCAGAAGCTTTTTATTTTGATGAGGTTCCAGTGGTTCATTTTTGCTTTTGTTTCCGTTGTCTCCAGAGATGTGTTGAGTAAGAAGTTGCCGCGGCTGAGGTCAGAGAGGCTTTTGCCTGCTTTCTCCTCGAGGACTTTGATGGCTTCCTGTCTTGCATTTAGGTCTTTCATCCATTTTGGGTTTATTTTTGTGTCTGGTGTAAGAAAGTGGTCCAGGTTCATTTTTCTGCATGTCACTGTCCAGTTTTCCCAGCACCACTTGCTGAAGAGACTGTCTTTATTTCATTGGATATTCTTTCCTGCTTTGTCAAAGATTAGTTGGCCATACGTTTGTGGGTCTATTTCTGGGTTCTCTATCCTGTTCCATTGATCTAAGTGTCTGTTCGTGCCAGTACCATACTGTCTTGATGATGACAGCTTTGTAGTATAGCTTGAAGTCTGGGATTGTGATGCTTCCTGCTTTGGTTTTTTTTTTCAAGATTGCTTTGGCTATTCAGGGTCTTTTCTGGTTCCATACAAATTTTAGGATTATTTGTTCTAGCTCTGTCAAGAAGGCTGGTGTTACTTTGATAGGGATTGCATTGAATATGTCGATTGCTTTTGGTAGTACCGACATGTTAACAATATTTGTTCTTCCTATCCAGGAGCATGGAATCTTTTTCCATTTTTTTGTGTCTTCTTCCATTTCTTTCATAAGCTTTCTATAGTTTTCAGTGTATAGATTTTTCACCTCTTTGGTTAGGTTTATTCCTAGGTATTTTATGGTTTTTCTGCAACTGTAAATGGAATCGATTTCTTGATTTCTCTTTCTGTCGCTTCATTCTTGGTTGAAAGACTTTCTTAATGTTTCTTATAGAGTAGGTCTGCCAGTGACAGATTCTCTTGTTTATATTAAATGCTTTAATTTCTTCTTCATTTATGGAAGCACTTTGGTGTGTGTAGAATTCCTGGTTGACATTCTTTCACCCCTTTGAGTGTGTCATCCTCACTGCCTTCTGGCCTCTGGTTTCTAATGAGAGATCAGCTTCTAATCTTATCAAGGATCTCTCTTACATGAAATGAGTTGGTTCTTTCTTGTTGCATTCAAAATTCTCTTTTGGCTTTCAGCAATTTGATTATGATGTGTCTAGGTGAGTATCTCTTTGAGTTTATCTTATTTGGAGTTTGTTGAGCTTAGAATTTTCTGACTTTCCTGATTATTGCTTTCCTGTGAATTGTGAATTGGCTTTGTCTGTAATGCCAATGTTTACTATTGTCTTCTTCTCTGGTTAGGGTGTCTGATAAGCACAGTGCTTTGCCATCAGAGTCAATAGCATAGTAATCTGTGGGTTAAAAGCATGTTTTTCAAAGTCCACCATTCTTTTTTTTTTCTTCTTTTGTTGTGATAGATATACACTGGTTACAACGGCAAAAATGTCCAGTCAGAGTAGACCTCGGTGCAGGTGCATTTGCCTGTCATTGCCGAGCTCTCCCTCATAGCATGAAAACAGACCACAAACCATGTGTGGACAAACGAGCCTGGCTGTGTGCCACTGTATGTGTGGATATTGGGATTTGAAGTGCAGATGATTTTTATGATTTAAAAAAAACATCTTTGGCTTTCAGGCTTTCAGGTGGCAGGCTCTGGTTTGCTGACTTCTGATGGGGATGTATTCCCTATGCTTCCAGAGCACCCCGTCCTTTGTCAGGACACATATCTGTGGGGTTTTATTTTTTAATTTTTTGAGTAATCTCCCCACCTATCATGGGACTTGAACTCACAACCAGGAGTTGCATGTTCTACCGACTAAGCCAGCCAGGCACCCCACATACTTTGTTTTAATTACTGGTTGCATTATATGTTATTTCTTTGTTATTGTCTTAATGGCGAGACCGTAACCTCATTGAAGGTAGGGTTTTAACTTTTATTAGTTTCCAGCACCTTGAATATTACCTGACACATTTTAGGTGATTTGTAAATGTTGTAAAACTTCATGAAAAAGAAGGAGCTGAAATTGGCTTATGGATTTTTTTTTTTTTTTTCCCTGTGGTGTTGTCTTAGGGTAAATCTTTTGGAACTAACTGGCTTCCAAATGTTTGTTCATTAGTTTGATTTTGTAACATTTAATGCCTTCCGTGTGTCAGTTTTGAACTCTTGAGCCACATCAGTATAAACATGGCACCTTGTCCCTATGGAGATTCTTGTATTCTAGTTTTGAGAACAACACACACAATTAGTTTGATAATTGCTTAAAAGAGAAAAATGTTGCAGAAGCACCAAAGAGGAAATGTTTAACCACTTGGGGTGGTTAAAGGAAGCTTCCTGTGTGTTCATTCCTGCTGCAGAATGATACCACGGGTGTCTTGCTCAGAATTCCAGATGGAATCTTGGAGAAAGGTTGGCTCCTGCACGTGTACAGATTGGAGTGGAGAGGTGGCTGGCATCTCCCAACAAGCTGGCCATAGCACCCCTGTGGCTTTTGAACACTTGACGTGTATGCACACCAAATTGAGATGTGTTGTGTGAAATGTACACTGGTTTACAGAGACTTACTGAGATATTTTGTATTCTTTTTAGTATTAATTATTTTATGTCGGTTGTATGCTGGAATGATAATATTTTGGAGATATATTGGGCTAAGTAAAGTTTATTACAATTAATTACTCCTATTTCTACGTCTTAAGTTTGGCTGCTAGAAAGTTTAAAATTACACTTGAGGCTTATCCTGTGTTTCTGTTGGTCAGTACTGCTCTAGCCTGAAGAACATTTGGAGTTGGCGTTCACTTTGGGCCGTCTAGGATGAGAGCCCTGTAATCTAGGGGAGAGGATGAGAGATGACTTCTCCAGGGAAGGGGCTAACAAGTAAGAGGACTTAGTGGAAGTCTGGAGGAATGTCCCCATTTTGTGGGTAAGAGGAGGGAGGTATCAGGAGAGACCGGCTGGAAAGCAGACTTGCTGGCGGCTGCCCAGCTGTGGAGCCCTGTGGAACGCAGGTGCACATGTGTGGGTCAGAGCCGCCAGGAACGTGTGGGGTGTGTGTTGCAGTTCTCTCGTCTTTGCATCTGCGGCCCTGCGGGGTGCGTATGGTCATGAGCTCTGGCTCAGTGGGAGGTCTGGGGTTTGGTCCAGCATTGCCACAGATCTCCTAAGCATAGATGTGGGTTGAAACGTTAGACTCTTATTTATTTATTTTTTTAAAGTTTCTGTTTTACTTTATTATTTATTTTGAGAGAGATAGAGCACGAGTGGGGGAGGGCCAGAGAGAGGGAGAGAGAGAATCCCGACTTGGGGCTGAAACTCACACTCAAACTCACAAACCATGAGATAATGATCTGAGTCAAAATCAAGGGTTGGACGCTTAACCCACTGAGCCACCCAGGCGCCCTGAAATGTTAGACTCTTAGCTGCTTTTTAGTTTCCACATTCTATCACCCTGGCTTCACAAACATGAGGTGTTTGTGTTCATGTGCTTCTTTACTTTTCTATAAACTAAATCCTAGTGACTCGGACTTCATTCTTCCTTTGCTGTTATCGGGAACTACCTGCCACCCTGCCCTTTGAGGCTGTTGGCACCATTAACCTAGGTGTTGGGAAGTTTGTTGGTTAGTTCTCAGCCTTCATCTTACTAGACTTCTTGACAGCATTTGACATAGTAGTTCAAGAAGAAAGGAGTGCTTAGTTTTCTTCCTTGGGCTTCCAGAACCCCTTACTCTTCTGGTTTTGCCTACCACATCAGGTCTATTTTCTCAGTCTCGTTTGCAGGACTTTTCCTCTGGAGCCTTGTAGTTACTCAAGTGCCCCAGGGCCCTATTCAGGTCCCCCTGTTCTGTGTCCCTACCCTGAACGACATCAGCCAGTGCTTTGTTGACCCCAGCGTCACCTTTGCCAGGCCTCCAGGTTCCGGGATGTATTAAGTGCTGGGAGGGCCGATGGGCACCTTCAACCCAGGGTGCAGCTGGAGCTCTCGCTGACCTCCGGAGCCTGCTCCTGTGGCCACTTGTCCTTTAGTGACTGACTCCATCTGCAGAAGGCGTTCCTCAGAAACTGCTGTTGGCTCTGCCTTTAGAGTACATCTCACGCCTGCCATAAAGGCTGTGCTGGGGCCCACGCCCGCCTCTTCTTCCCGCTTTTCCATGGCCTCCGCGATCTGTGCTCAGGAGCCTAGGTGTCCTCATAGTGTTTCTGCTGTGCACGCAGACTTCCCGTGGCTTGGGAGCTCTTCACCAGGGCCAACAAGGCCTCGTGTGGCATCAGGTCCTGGGCTCCCTACCATCTTTTCCTGTCACTTCCTCAGCTCATGCTTCAGGCCCAGTGGCCCCCTGGCTTTGTTTGTTTTTTTTTTTTTTAAATGTTTATTTTTGAGAGCGAGATCGCGTGAGACAGCGTGAGCAGGAGAGGGGTAGAGAGAGGGAGACGGAAGATCCGAAGTGGGCTCCATACTGACAAAAAGAGCCTGATGTGGGGTTTGAACCCACGAACTATGAGATCATGATCTGAGCTTAATGAATTTGGATGCGTAACTTGTGGAGCCCCCTGGGTGCCCTATTTTCTTTTATTTAAAAAAACTTTTTTTTTAAATTTTAGGATGCACACAAGCTGGGGAAAGGGGTGGGATGTGGGGGGAGAGAGAGAGGGAGAGGGAGAGAGAATCTTAAGCATGCTGTTGGGCACAGAGCCCGATGTGGGGCTCGGTCCCACAGCGCTGAGATGATGACCTGAGCTGAAATCAAGAGTCAGTCGCTTGACTGACTGAGCCACCCAGGCACTCTTGGGCACTCTTTTTTTTTTTTTTTTTTTAATTTTTTTTTAAACGTTTATTTATTTTTGAGACAGAGAGAGACAGAGCATGAACAGGGGAGGAGCAGAGAGAGAGGGAGACACAGAATGTGAAACAGGCTCCAGGCTCTGAGCTGTCAGCACAGAGCCCGACGCGGGGCTCGAACTCACGGACCGCGAGATCATGACCTGAGCCAAAGTCGGCCGCTTGACCGACTGAGCCACCCAGGCGCCCCGGGCACTCTTTTTTAAAGAATAACTTTCTTTCCTCTGTTGTCTCTCATTTTTTAGTATTACTGTAGAATGAATCTATGTTTATTAAATGCAGTCTTTTTTTTAACGTTTTCTCTTTAGAGTGCAAATTATACCAAATTTACCATTGGAGGCTTTCAAGCAAGATTCTATTTTTTAAATTTTTATTTTTCTTTTTTAAATATTTATTTAAATTCAGGTTAGTTAACATACTGTGTAGTATTGGTTTCAGGAATAGAATTTAGTGATTCATCACATATAACGCTCAGTGCTCATCACAACAAGTATCCTCCTTAATGCCCATCCCCATGTAGCCCATCCCCTACTTCCCTCCCTCCTAACCCTCAGTTTGTTCCCTCTGTATTTGAATCTCTTATGGTTTGCTTCCTTGTCTGTTTTTGTCTTATTTTTCCTTCCCTTCCCCTATGTTCATCTGTTGTGTTTCTTAAATTCCACGTGAGCGAAATCATACGGTATTTTTCTTCCTCTGACCTGTTGCACTTAGCATAATATACTCGAGTTCCATCCACGTTGTTACAAATGGCAAGATTTCATTCTTTTTGATCACTGAATAATATTCCATTGTGTATATACACTACTTCTTTATCTGTCAATCGATGGACATGTGGACTTTTTCCATACTTTGGCTGTTGTTGATAGTGCTGCTATAAACATTGGGGTGCATGTGCCCCTTCGAATCAGCGTTTTTGTATTCTTGGGATAGATACCTAGTCGTGCAGTTGCTATTTCTTTTTGACATTAGTCTTTGAGTGTCTTCTTGTTTTGCAGGATAACAGAATTGTAAGAATATGTTTTGTACAGTTCTTGGCAAATGAAAACCTAGATGAAGTGGAAACTTTCCTAGGAAAACATGATTTGTCAAAATTTACCCTAGTAAAGATAATATGCTGGTTATTTGTTGCTGCGTAACAGATACTCTCAAGTTTAGCAGCTTAACAAAGCAGAGATTAATGATCTCACGGTGTCTGTGGTTAGGACCCCATCCTGGGACCTTGGGGTCGGGGTCTCCTGAGCAAGGTCACAAACAGGATGCCAGATGGGCTGCAGCGGCCTCAGAGTACAGTTAGGACAAGACCTTCTTCCAGGCCCTCAATCTGTCTGGGTTATATCACGCATCCTACCCCCTACCTCTTTATCCTGCACTTCCTCCTTCCCTCTCTGTCGAGCTCCTCCTCTCTGTTACTCAGCCTAGTAACAAAGTTAGTTGCTTATCATCTTCGCTAATCTTCAACATTTTATTCATGGGATTAAGCAATGCATCAGACAAGAGAACTATTAGAGGCAAAAGAATTAGAAAATAAATAGTAAACAGTAAAACTATTTGCAAGTGTGATGACTGTGCCTGGAAACCCTAAGAGGGTCAGTGCTAAAATGCAGATGTTGAGATCATTGACTGGATGTAAAATTGACACATAAACATCAAGAGCCTTCAGATATACAGAACATCAGCCCCCTTGACAACACTGTCACAAAGGATGAAATACTCTGAAGTGAGTTGGAAATGTACAAAATTTATATAAGGAAAACTGTAAAACACGCCTGAAACAAAAGACCTGAACCAAGGAAAGACACTTCTTGTTCTTGGACATCATAAAGATGTTAGTTCTCTCAAGTAAATATAGAAATTTACCTTTTTCCTTGTAAAAATACAAGGAATCATTCTTTATTCTTTCTCACCTCTTGCATTCAGTCCATCAGGAAGTCCTGTTGGCTGTACCCACAGGACAACAGCTCAGTTCTGCCACCACTGTCCCTCTAAAGGTGTCACTACTTGGAACTAAGTCACCACTGTGCCTTTCTTGGATTATAGCAGTCACCCCTTCATTGGTCTTCCTAGTTTTTCTGTCTTCATGCTGTACCTACCCGATCTATTTTTTGTGCCAAAGCCAGACTGGTCCTTTAAACATTAGATTGTGTTGGAGCTGTTCAATATCTTGACTGTAGTGGTAGATAGGTGAACCTGAACAGGTGACAAAATTGTGTAGGATGTAACACAGTGACTTCCATCTGAATACAACTAAAGGTGAGGAGATCTGAGTAAGCTTGGTGGGTTATGTCAGTCTCAGTTCAGTATCCTGGTTATGATATCATACTGTAGTTTTATAAAACGTTACAGTGGGGCAAAGTGAGTACTAGTGGGTTGAATAGTGTCCTCTCAGATTCATGTTCATCTGGAACCCCAGAATGTGACCTTATTTGGACACAGGGTCTTTGCCAATGTAATTTATTAAGGATCTCAGGATGAAATCATCCTAGATTTAGAGTGAGTCCTATGTCCAATGACTGGTGTTCTCTTAAGAGGAGGACAGACCCAGATACAAAAGAAGCTTGCCATGTGCTCACAGGCAAAGTTTGGAGCGACGCATCTGTGAACCAAGGAAGACCACGGATTGCCATAGCCACTGGAAGGTGGAAGAAGCAAGGAAGGATTCTTCCCTGGAAACTTCAGAGGGGGCATGGCCCTGCCGTCACCTTGATGTTGGACTGCTGATCTCCAGAACTGTGAAAAGATACCAAGTTTATTTTATTTTAAGCCACCCGGTTTGTGGTACTTTGTGACAGCAACCCTGGGAAACTTATACACTGGGCAAAGTGTACAAGGCAGCCTATTATGTCTCATGCTTCACACGATTCTACAGTTATCTCAGTTGAAGATAACCATTTGAGGAACTGCCGGAATGTTTGCCACAGTGACTGCACAGTTTTGTATACCCATCAGCAGTCTAGGAGGGTTCTAATTTCTTTACAGCAGCATCAACACTTGCTATGGTCTTTCTTTTTTTTTTTTTAATAGGTTTGTTTATTTATTTTGAGAGACACACACACACACACACACACACACACACACACACACACAGCAGGGGAGGGGCAGAGACAGAGAATCCCAAGCAGGCTCCACGCTGTCAATGCAGAGCCCAATGCAGGACTCTATCCCACAAACTCTGAGATCATGACCTGAGCCAAAAGAGTTGGATGATCAACTGACTGAGCCACCCAGGCACCCCCTTTGAAACATTTTAAATTAATTTTTGTATGCAAATTAGTTTTGTATGACCCATTTTACATTAAATTAATTTTGTAGGCAGAGGTTAAAATACGTTGTTTTGCATGTGGATATCCAGTTGTCCCAGCACCATTTGTTGAAAAGACTGTTTTTTTTCACCATTGAATGGTTTTGGTATCATTGTCGAAAATTGATTAACTGTAGATTTATGGGTTTATTCCTAGACTCTTCAATTCTGTTACCAGTGATCACGTGTCTGTCTTTATGCTAGTACCACACTCCTATTTATTGTAGCTTTGTAGTAAGTTTTGTAATGAGGATGTGTGAGTTCTCCAACTTTGTTCTTTTTCAAGATTATTTTGGCTGTTTTGGGACTCTTAAAGTTCCCATGTGAATTTTAAGGTCCCCTGTCACTTTCTACAAAGAAATCGTCTGAGATTCTGATAAGGATTGTGCTGAGGTTTCTTTTCAATATAGTGATCTCTGTTTAGTATACAAGATATATAAAGAACTTATAAAACTCAACACCCCCAAAAAGCAAATAATCCAATTAAAAATGGGCAGAAGACACGAATAGACATTTTTCCAAAGAAGATATACAGATGGCCAACAGACACATGAAAAGATGCTCAGGGTGCCTGGCTGGCTTAGTCTGTAGAGCATGCACCTCTTGATCTCAGGGTTGTGAGTTTGAGCTCACATTGGGCGTAGAGATTACTTAAACTTAAAAAAAAATGCCTGACATCACTCATCATCTGGGAAACACAAATCAAAACTACAATGAGATATCACCTCATATCTGTCAGAATGGCTAAACTCAACAACACAAGAAACAACAGGTGTTGGCAAGGATGTGGACAAAGGGGAACCCTCATGTACTGTTGGTAGGAACACGAACAGGTGCAGCCACTCTGGGAACAGTATGGAGTTTCCTCAAAAAGTTAAAAATAGAACCACCCTACAATCTAGCAATTGCACTACTAGATATTTACCCAAAGAATACAAAAATACTACGTCACAGGGAGACATTCACCCCAATGTTTGTAACATTATCTGTGATAGCCAAACTATGGAAACAGCCCAACTGTCCATCGACTGGTGAATAGCTAAAGAAGATGTGGTGTATATGTATGCAATGGAATATTACTCATCCATAAAAAAGAATGAAATCTTATCATTTGCAGTGACATGGATGGAGCTAGAGTGTATTATGCTAAATGAAATAAGAGAAAGACAAATACCATATGATTTCACTCATGTGGAATTTAAGAAACAAAGCAGATGAGCAAAGGGGCAAAAAAGAGAAGCAAACCAAGAAACAGACTCTTAACTATAGAGTACAAAGTGATGGTTATCAGAGGGGATGTGGGAGGGGGATGGGTTAAATAGATGATGAGAATTTAAGGAATGCACTTGTGATGAGCACTGAGTGATATATGGAAGTGTTGAATCACTATATTTCACACCAGAATCTAACGTTATACTGTATATTAACTAACTGAAATTAAAACAAAAACTAAAATATATATCTCCAGTGATCCCTGAGTGGAGTCATATGTATACCTGATGCCAAGAAACGTGAGCAAATGTTTCTTGACATCCAAATTGAATTGCAGACTAACAGACATTATTGGGTCCTAATGGCAGTGGCCAGATTGAATGGTGTGGACAGGGAGGCAGCACAGACCTGAAGACTTGTGTGAACGCTGGGCCTACCCATGGCCAAAAACGTGTTACTGGATGGACAGACACTGGGAGATGTCTTTGTACTTGGAAGGTGTAGGCAGTGTGCATGTGAGGCAGAGTCCACAGGGTGGTCAGAGTCTGGGCTGGGTGGTGGGGTGTGTCTGAGCTGGATGGTGGTGATGATGGTTCATACGAGGCGGGGGTGGGGGTTGGCGGCAGAGGCAGGTATCAAGGATCCTTGGTTTGAGGAGAAGCAGCAGGAAGGAACCCATTGTTGATTTAGAACACCTAGCTGGCAGCCTAGCCCATGGGGGCTGGTCACAAAGACCAAAAGCTGTTTTGAGCACAGGCCCAGGCACCTTATCTTTGGGACTTTAGCTGAAGAGACGATAGTGCTTTGCATGTATTAGGTGCTCACTGAATACCCTTGAACAGTGAATGAATTCATAGTAATGATCACTTATGAAGACATTGTTTTTCAAAGTAAAGAGGAATTGAAAAATCACAGGTGATTAGTGATAGAAAAATGCTTAAATACTTATCATATGTCAACTTGAAATATTATACTACTATTAACGGGATAATTGTGAAGACTATGGAGATACGGAATGTTTAAGGGAAAATGATTGGTGTGACTCATGATCATGTAAAATGTGTACATCTGAAGAGAAACTGGAAGGAAATGAAAATTTTGAGTTAAGGTAGTGATATTTATTTTAAAATTTCCTTTTACGAACACCTTCCTGATAAAGACTATTGCCTGTGATTGCCTTGGAGCTGGGCTGGGCCCGAGTATGGGCTAGAACTACAACCAGGAGGGCAGAGGGTTGTGGACGGGTCCTGCTGGTCTCTAGTTGTTGTGTACATGTGGTCTGCACCTCTGTCTGCTCAGTCATCACGTGCAGATTGGGTGTCTGTCCCGTGCCACGTCTGGGCATGTGGCAGTGAGCCAGACGGACAGGAGCTCGTATCCCAGCAGAGGACACAGATGTGGGAAGAGCAAATGAGGAGGGATGTGGGAAGACAGGCATTGCAGTCTTGAGGAGTCAGCGAGGAAGCCAGTGTCACCGCAGTGGTGTTAAGTGGGTAACCTCTGGGGGAGATGGAAGGTTCTGACTTAAGTTTGAACAGGGCCATTCTTGTTGCATGTTGGGAATCAGCTGAGGGGCCAGCGTGTGAGCGGATGACATGAAGAGCTGCTGTGTGGTCAGCTGATGGAGACGTGGCTTGGGGAGACAGAAAGAAGGTCAGATTCAGGGTAAGTTTTAAAGGTGGAACACTCGGTGTGCCTGGGTGGCATGGTCAGTTAAGCGTCCAACTCTTGATCTCAGCCCGGGTCTTGATCTCAGGATCACGAGTTCTGGCCCCAGGTTGGGCTCCATGTTGGGTGTGGAGCCTACTTTAAAATAAATAAATAAATAAAATAAAGCTGGGACATTCAAGATTGGCAAGTGAGAAGTTGAGGATAATGTCTTGAGAAATGGTCAGATCCTGGAAATATGTTGAAGGGTAAGCCAAAAGGATTTGCTGATGGATTGGGTGTAGTTTGTGACATGAAAGAGAGAAAACCAGATTTTGAGGCCTTGGGCTTGAGCTCTGGCAGTGGTGGTAGAGTGAGATGGGGTGTTCCAAGGAGAGTAGATTTGCGGGGGGTGGATCATAAGCTTGGTGTTAGATACGTTAACGTACATTCAGGTGGAGATGTTAGGTAGAAGGAGGTCTGACCTGGAAATACAGATGTGGAAGTCTCAATACTGTAGAGAGGAAATTAAACCAAGAGATGGCATTAGTCACCAGGGAGGGAGTCTCTAGAGGCCTTCTCAGCCTCACTTATCGTATGGACAATGTGGCCCTGGCCATTCTTTATCGTAGGGCTGACCTGTGCGGTAGAGAGGGTCTAACAGCCTCCCTGGCTTCGACGCACTAGATGCCAGTCACTCCTCCTGACACCGTCATGACAGTGAAGAATGTCTGGGGGTGGGGGATGTGGTGGCGCAAATTGCCCCTGGTTGAGAACTGCCTATTTAGAGAGAATGTAGCTGGAATCTGACCACTTCTATGAATTTGATGTCCGTCACACGCTCAGTCTCTAGACCATTGCAGGATTCTGGTTACTTACTCTTGCTTGTATGATTCATTTTCTGCCAGGAATCCAGAGGGGCCTTAAACAAAAATACCATAAACAAAAATACCAGTCTCGGATTACTCCCCTCCCTCCCTTAAAGCCACTCTGTTATCGTAAAGTGTAGACCCTGCTTGTCAAAGGCCTTGGACCAGCCTGCCTCCCACTCACCAGGCTCCTCCCTGTCTGGTCTGAGCCCTTGCTATCCTTGTGCTTAGAATGTTCTTGTGTCTAAAGTACCTGCCCTGTGTTTTTCTGTTCCTTTACCTTGGTTTTTTATCTGAAGTTATCTTTTGTTTTTTTCATTTTTTAAAATTTAATTTACATCCAGGGTAGGTAGCATATAGTGCAATAATGATTTCAGGAGTAGATTCCTTAATGCCCCTTGTCCATTTAGCCCATCCCCCCCCCCCCCACAACCCCTCCAGCAACCCTCTGTTTGTGTTCTATATTTAAGAGTCTCTTAGGTTTTGTTCCCCCCCCCTTTATATTATTCTTGCTTCCCTTCCCTTATATTCATCTGTTCTGTGTCTTAAAGTCCTCATATGAGTGAAGTCACATAATATTTGTCTTTCTCTGACTGACTCATGTCAGAGAAATGATGGCTTCCTGATGGCTTCCTGTCTTATGTTAAGGTCTTTCATCCATTTTGAGTTTATTTTTGTGTCTGGTGTGAGAAAGTGGTCCAGGTTCATTTTTCTGCATGTTGCTGTCCAGTTTTCCCAGCACCACTTGTTGATCTGAGTGTCTGTTGTTGTGCCAGTACCATACTGTCTTGATGATTACAACTTTGTAATACGTCTTGAAGTCCAGGATTGTGATGCCTCCAGCTTCGGTTTTCATTTTCCAAGATTGCTTGGCTATTCGGGGTCTTTTCTGGTTCCATACAAATTTTAGAATTGTTTGTTCTAGCTCTGTGAAGAATGCTGGTGTTATTTTGATAGGGATTGCACTGAATATGTAGATAGCTTTGGGTAGTATCGACATTTTAACAGTGTTCTTCCAATCCAGGAGCATGGAATATTTTTCCTTTTTTGTGTGTGTCCTCTTGCATTTCTTTCATAAGCTTTCTATAGTTTTCAGTGTATAGATTTTTCACCTCTTTGGTTATGGTTATTCCTAGGTCTTTTATGGTTTTGGTGCAGTTTTTCATATATTTTTTTCAGGGGTTTGATGTCCTGCCCTGTCTGTCCCCTTCGCTTAAGAATGTGCACTTGAGGGCACCACATCATGTGTCTCTCTGTGCACTGTGGCTTCAGTGCTTGTCCTTGTAGATTATTGTGCACCTTTATGCGCCAGTGTAGGTGTCCATTATGAATGTTACATATGAACGCTGGTGGCCAGTACATGTATTTTAAGTAGCTTTTTTCCATAGTGCTTACTGTTTTCCACAGATTGTTTCCATTTACTTTTCTTCTGCCCAGTCCAAGATAGATATCATTCCTAACTGTGCTTTTCAGTACTTAGAAATTTTAATGTCACATTATTTTCTTAAAAATTGAGGCCTAAGAGGGGTGCCTGGGTGGCTCAGTCGGTTGAGTGTCTGACTTCGGCTCAGGTCATGATCTTGTGGTCTGTGAGTTCGAGCCCCGCATCAGGCTCTGTGCTGACAGCTCAGAGCCTGGAGCCTGCTTCCGATTCTGTGCCTCCCTCTCTCTCTGCCCCTCCCCTGCTCATGCTCTGTCTTTCTCTCTGTCAAAAATAAATAAAATTTTAAAAAATTAAAAAAAAATTGGGGCCTAAAAATGTGTTCTTATTTTTATTTTTTAAATTTTATTTATTTTTGAGAAAAAGAGAGAGTGCAAGTGGAGGAGAGGCATAGAGAAGGGTCAGAGGATCCTAAGTGGGCTGTTTGCTGACAGCCTGATGTGGGGTTCAAACTCAAAAACTGTGAGATCATGACCTGAGTCAAAGTCAGACACTTAACCGACTGAGCCACCCACGCACCCCCTTAGTTTAGTTTTTGATGTTGAATTCCTTATTTCTTCTGGAGTTGGCTTTTTTCTTGTATTTAAAAAAAGATTTTTAAAAAATGTCAGTTGGGATTCCGTGTCCTCTTTTTTCATGTCCTGCATCATTTCTTCCTAGCTTCAGGTATTGAACAGGTCTTCCTTTCTCCATGAAACTGATGCCCCATATCTCAGAATTCACATGTGTGTGAATTTCTTTCTGGATTTATGCCTTTGGCCAGCTTGCCAGCAGCAGTATGCTGCTTAGTTATCTTGTTTCATCATACATCCTGGAAATTAGTAGGGCAAGTCACTCCTCCATGCTTCCTTCAAAAGCATTCTGGATAATTTTGACCCTTTATTTTTTAATATAAACTTTAGAATCCTCAAACTTCATGAAAAATGTTATTGGGATATTAATTGGAATTGCATTGAATCTGTAGATCAATTTGATGAGAATGGACATCTTCCCAATATTGTGTCTTCCTATTTGTGAATATAGTATGTCTCTCTATTCATTTAGGTTTAAAAAAAATTTTTTTTTAATGTTTATTTTTGAGATAAGGGGTATGAGGGGCAGAAAGAGGAAGGCAGAGGACCCACAGCGGGTTTGGTGCTGACAGCAGAGAGCCTGATGCAGGGTTTGAACTCACGAACCATGAGATCATGACATGAGCCAAAGTCGGGTGCTTCACCAGCTGAGCCACCCAGACATCCCTATTCATTCAGTTTTTTAATAAAAAGTTTCAATGAAATTATATTTTTCCTAAACCGATGATTCTCTGATGCCATCATTAAATGATGTTCTCTCTGTTATTACCATGTCTAATTGTTCACTGGTGGTACATAGCAAGGCAGCTGAATATTTAACCTTACCTACAGTCACCTTCCTAAGCTCTGCTGTTATTCCTAGTCATTTATAGGTCATGTGGTCTGCAAGTACTAACAGTCTTATTTCTTCCTTTCTGATACTCATACTGCAAATTTCTTGTCTAATTGTACCAGTTAGTGTTGAATGGAGGCAATGCTGGTGGTTGCCCTTGTTCTTGGTTCCGTTTATTTATTTATTTATTTATTTATTTATTCATTTTTTTAAAGTTTATTTATTTATTTAGAGAGAGAGTGTGGGTGTGTGCAAGCAGGGGAGGGGCAGAAAGAGTGAATCCTAAGCAGGTTCTGTGCTGTTAGCATAGAGCCTGATTCAGGGCTTGAACTCAGAAACCGTGAGATTATGACCTGACCTGAAATCATGAGTCAGATGCTTAACCAACTGAGCCACCCAAGCGCCCGTTGTTTATTTGTATTATTATTCCTTTTTAAAAAATTTTAAGTTTGTTTGTTTGTTTGTTTATTGAGAGAGAGAGAGAGAGAGAGGGAATGAGAATGAGAATGAGAGCAGGAGAGGCAGAGAGAGAGAGAAGGAGAGAGAGAATCCTAAGCAGGCGTCACACTGCCAGCACAGAGCCTGGTGTGGGGCTTGAACTCATCAATCCAATTCTGGATTTTGTAGGAAATGCATTTACAATGTCTTTTGGGGTTCCTTGGCCCAATTCCATGTGGGGAGGGCCATTCCCCACATACAGTACCAAGCAGTTCTCTGATACCAGCAGGGTGTACAGTGTCCATGAATTCAACTCATTTCTGACATTACTTGGGGAAAGTATCTGGTTCCACAGGTTAAGTGTTGAGTCCTACAAGACTGCTCCTTCTCCCATTTAAGATGCCAGTCACTGGGGCGCCTGGGTGGCGCAGTCGGTTAAGCGTCCGACTTCAGCCAGGTCACGATCTCGCGGTCCGTGAGTTCGAGCCCCGCGTCAGGCTCTGGGCTGACAGCTCGGAGCCTGGAGCCTCTTTCCGATTCTGTGTCTCCTTCTCTCTCTGCCCCTCCCCCGTTCATGCTCTGTCTCTCTCTGTCCCAAAAATAAATAAATAAAAAAAAAACGTTGGAAAAAAAAAAAAAAAAAAAGATGCCAGTCACAAATCCAGGTGGTTGCCTCTGCTACTGACTGACTGGCTACAGATTGGAGGTTCCATTGACCTTCTCCTTAGGTTTGATTAATTTGCGAGGATGGCTCACAGAACTCAAGAGACTCATCTTACTAGATTCCTGGTTTATTATAAAGAGATATAACTCAGGAATAGCCCAATGAAAGAGATGCCCAGGGCCAGGTGTGTGGAAGGGCAGGTACTTACATGCCCTCACCAGGTGTGCTGCTTTTCCTGAAAATCTCCACGTGTTTACCAATCTGGAGGTTCTCTGAACCCTGCCCTTTAGGGTTTTTATGGAGGCTTTATTACTTAGCTGTTTATTAAACTCATTGGCCATTGGTGGGCAATTGATTCAGCCTCCAGCCCCTCTGACCTCCCCAGAGGTCTGGTTGGGACTGGAAGTCCTACCCCTCTAATCCTGTGGTTGGCAGGATTCATGGGCAAGCAGTTCCCATCCTTTAGGGCTTTCCCAAAGTCATCTCATTAACATAAAAAAAGACACCTGCATCACTCTCTATGCTTGGGAAATTGCAGAAGTTTTGGGGACTTGAGCCAGAAATGAGGAAGAAGACCAAATACATATTTCCTGTAATAAATTGCAATATCACAGCATGATGTTTACTTTATTAGTTTTTTAATACTCTTTATCAGAATAAGGAGATTTCTGTTCCTAATTTACTGAGTTTTTAAAATCATACTTGGGTATTGAATTTTACCAACATTAAAAAAAATCTGTTAAATTGGTAGATTACATTTATGAATTTTATAAAGTTAAATCACACTTGTATACCTGGGATACACCCAGTAATGCCTGGTAGTGTTTTCTATGCTTTTGGATTCAAGTTGCTGATGTATTCCTTAGAAGTTTTCATTTATAATAGAAATTACCAATTATTTTATTGTCTCTTTCCATCTCTTGGATTCATTTTCCTGTTCATTTATACCTTCTTTAGATGGATTTGTTGTTAAGCCCTTGACAGAGGTATTGGTGACCTTTTTCCATGAAGCTGCAGTCCACAGGTTCTGTTTGGATAGTTATTTTGGGTATGAAGAGGTAGGGGTGATGGCCTGGGGAGACCATGTGGCTGGTTGGGCAGAGATTCTCGTCAAGATTCTGGTTTTGCTGTGACTGGTGGGGCAATGGGTGCTTAGTACATGGTTAAAGAACTGAGTAGGTGGAGAAGCAGGGCCCAGTGGGGCCAGCACACTGTGCAAGGCTGGGTGCATCAGAATTCTTAGCACACTGGTGGCCCAAAGAAAAGAAGAATAAATAGTAAGGAAAGGTGCATGTTGCAGGGTAACTTTTTGCATCCTTTCTGCTCTTAATCTTCCTTACAAAGGTCACGTGCTATTAATAATTTCTTATAATTCCTTCCCAAAAGATTTTTGTGCACATGCCAGCATCTCTGTTCTTACAGGGATCTCACAGACACACTCTTCTGTACCTTAACTTGTGTTTGTCTCCATGGTTTTCCCCCAGTAGCTCATCAGCTTTTTCTTACACTTTTCAAGAGCTTTTAAGTATTTCCTTGTGAGCCTCTAACAATTTCTGTATCTAGTTGGTGGATATTTATTTATTCATTTTACTATATTTTTAAAAAATTTATTATTTTGAGAGAGAGAAAGAGAGAGCACGAGCAAGTAGGGGAGGGGCAGAGAGAAAGGGAAAGAGAGAAACCCTAGGCAGGCTCCATGCTAACAGTGCAGAGCCTAATGAGGGGCTCGAACCCACAAACTGCAAGATCATGACCTGAGCTGAAACCAAGAGTCGGACGCTTAACCAACTGAGCCACCCACGCACCCCAGGTTGGTGGATATTTTAGATGGTCTAATCTAGAAAGAAGGCTGAGTGGATGTCCTTGTTAGGTATGATTTGGAGTCCTTTTGCGAGGGTATCTTAGGGTAAACTAAAAAATAACCCTTGCCTTGCCAAGGGTTACGTATGTGTTAAAATTTTATAAATGTTGCCAAGCTGCCCCCAATGCGGTTTCATTAATTTTATTATCTCAACAGTATATGAGAATTGCCTGTTTATCCCTACTCTCATATTGTCAGGGTTTAAGATTTTTTGCCCATCTGATAGGTGAAAATGGTATCTTCGTTGTTTTAAATGCATTTTCTTAGTAATGAGCGAATAGTTGTATCTGTTTTCATTACCTGTGCTTTTATGTTTCTTTAATCAGCCTGACTTTTCTTTCTTTTGTAAGTCTGAGGAGTGGGAACTCAGGGTGGGGTCGGATTGTTGTCTGTTCTTCGTGAGCTGTCGGTAGATTTGTACAGGACCGTGGCTCCATCGATAATGTGTGTTCTACAGCTGAACTTCCAGTCTGTGTCTGAGTTTGGTGTCTTTGTCGTTTGCTCTTGGCTGAATGGAATCCAGGTACTTCAAGAAGAATGACCTTCATTTTTCTGGCTGACCTTTGACTTGACCCCCCTCCCTATGATGGTTCTGGGGTTCAGCCACAGCCCGCAGGCCCCAGCATCCAACCGAAAATACAGCATGGTGGGTAGGGAGTTTACAGAAGAGCATTTATATAGGAAGGTTAGTATTATTTTTTTTCATATAACCTCAAAAATAGGAAATAATATTTGTGGTTTTATTTTGAAGTTTGCTTGAAACACTACTTTTAAAATATTGCCTCTTTTAAAAAAGGGGCTTCAAATATTTCGTTTTGTGTTAAGAGCCACAACTCGGACTTGATTGGAGGGGCGGCACAGCTGTGGAAGGGTCTCTTCTCCTAAAGAGGAAATTCCATAGTGGAGGATGGGGGACATGTGGGCGGAGACCCGCTGCTCTCACACTTGACGGGGGCCCTGAGACCGCCCCCCTCCAAGGTGTGCTTGCGCTGGGAGGGCAGGAGCACTTGGAGGAGGGGTCTGATGTACATGGCAAGCTTTAGGTTTGCTTCCCTGTGATTCAGTCACTGGGTTCTTGGCTCTAAAGGTCATCTGTAAGGTGAGTTCCTTATGACAGGGCTGGTAAGAGGACTCTTGTTCCCTTAGACTTGACCTCAGGTTCCTGTCCTAGGTTTCTGTTAGTATTTTTTATACAAAGCTGATCCCAAGAGACCCTAAGAGTGATTTTTCTTTTGGCGGTGGTAGGGATGAGCTGTTTTGATGGTTTCTTTAAAAAGACCTTTCCCCATTTTTAGGGTGAAGACGATAAACGTAGAATGGTTTCCTCCTGAGAAAACTCCGCTCACTTAAAATGTTCGTTGTAACCATCTGAGGGGGTTCAGGTGCACTGTGGGCCTGTACCTCTGGACTGCTCCCTGCCTTGGGCTCCCTCCATTTCAGGAGGTGCTTACAGATGGTGGAAAAGGGCAGTGGAGCTGCTGTGATTCCCCTGCAGTGGCCGCAGCCAACAACTGCACTAGTGCAGGAGGGAAAAAATGGATAGAGGTGCAGGCAAGGAACGTGGCGTTTAATATTTTTCCTCTCTCGTTTAACCCCTTTCTTCACGAAGGTGCTCCTAGGCTGGGGGCAGGGCCTAGGAGGTAGGGTGTTGGTGGGGTCACCTCCTTGTCCCACCCCCGCCCCACCCCACCCCACCCCCTACAGAATAACCCTGTCGTGATGTCCTGTCACCAGATGTGTGTGCTTTCTTGGGAGTGGGGGTGGGCGATCCCTCCAAAGCTCTGATTATCGAAAACTATGTAAGGCCTGTTAGTTAAGCTGATGATAAGCCAGTATTTTTTCTCTTGCTTCGACGTTTACAGAGAAAGTACTGGAAGCTTTGGCTGACTAATGGTGTTGCCTCGTTTTTTCCTTCCCTGCCCCATGGTGGCCTCAGTGGTGATGGGGAGCAAGGAGGGCATGAGTGAGAGAGTGTGGGGGCCGGGGACCAGCCAGGCTGTGTGTGGAGGATCTGGCCATGTTATTTTGCAGTTGGCTCATTTTCCATGCAGGCTGAGGAGAAAGAAGTCTGTCAGCTCCGGGCTTGAGACTGGCACTGACCACTCCCCAAGAGTGCCCCTTGGAAGGCGGTGCCTTGCCTAATGGGATCTGCTTGAGCACGTGTTCAGGTTGCAGGATGGCCCTGTCTGCCTTGGTGAGTGGGGGACTCCATTTTCCTTGGAACGACAGAAATGAGGTCGTGGAGAGATGCCGAGACCCAAGGCAGCAGAGCTTCCACAAGGGCTTTCTCAGCTGTTCCGTAGAAAAGCAAGACCGTGGATAAGCACGTGCTAGACACATCTTGGGGGGAGCGACCTGGTGAGGGGCTGTGGTTTTACTTATTGGAAATCGCAGGATTGGAGCAGATTGGTGCATAGGCTGCCTGTTCTAGAACTGTATTCTTGGAACAAAAGGGTGGGGGAGGGTAGGCTACTCTCCTAGATCTGAGGAAACTCCAGCTCAGCCAGCGGAATGAGGAAGAGGGAACAATAGGGACGGCTCCTTTGTGCCTGCCCTTGAACGCGGGGCCACTGTGAATCCAGGCCCTGCACCCGCTGGCCCGCTGGGAAATGGCGCCGCTGTGGGTGGTGGTTCTGAGAGGAACCATTTAACCAGGTATGCAGATGCGTGTTGAACACCTGTGATGGAAATTTCATTGGTGGTTCATGTTAGCAGCGTAGCCCATAATGGAGCGTTTGTTTTCTTATTTTCTGAGTGGAAAGTGTGCTTTTAGAGGAACTTTTCCCCAGGCCATGTTGAGGTCGCACCCTGTGCAAGGGCAGGCTCTGGCCTCCCCTCCCTTTCTTCTCCTTCTCCTCTTCCCTCCCTCCCCCTTCCCCACCCCTCTCAGGTGAAGGGTCCTTCTGTGCGAAGGGTGGGCTGGAGACCAGGGTGGGCTGGAGACCGTTGGCAGGTGAAGCCTGCAGGTGCAAGGTGGGGGCAGAGCCTAGGCACGTGGGGAGGGCAGGCGGTTGGTGGGGGAGGCCTCTCTTAGGTAGACATTTGCTTTTCATTGTAAGAGAATTTTAGAGATGGGGAGTGTTTTTAAACGTTAGAAGATTTTTATCTTCTTGAAGCAGCACAAATCATCTGAGGACCGTGGTATTACGAGAAAACAGCATAACCAAAGTGAAAACATTCAAGTGAGGTAAAAAGTTTTGGTGGCCTTTTAAAATAAAAAATACAGTCAGTCAAGCATTTTGTCATGTCTTTAGAGAACTAGTCGAGGAAGGATACGCTTCTGTGCTGTTCATCACAGTGGCCTGGACTTTTTGGCATTTGAAACTGTGTTGGAGTTCATGCTGTGTAGGGCGCGTGCTGCTCGGTGGGCTTCACGGAATCCAGCAAAGGGCCCATCCAAACTAGCTCACCTTCAGGGTAAGCCTCTCTGTAGAATTGTAACAGAGGCTGTGAGGGACTTCTTCGAGGTCCATTTCCTCTAACGCATTTCTGTTTCACAGACTTTCTTTGGAAAAGAAAAGTGAGCAAATGTTGCGAAGGAGAGCTCACAGCTGCTTCTTAGATTTTTGAAGAGCACGTTCTTTTCTGCCTGGGGCAGGAAGTGGGGCCCTTGGAACTGTGCGAAACTGTGTGCAGCAGGAGGAGGAGGAGGAGGAGGAGGAGGAGGAGGACGAGGACGAGGACCGCCAAAGGAAGAAGTGGTGCTGGCTGTTCACCCCTGGGAGCCTGACCAACATGAGACTTCAGGCTCTTTCTAGGAGAGGAATACCCCCATTCACCGCCCCCCCCCCCCCCCCCGTCCACTTTCCACCCACTCACGCCCCCCACCCCCCATCCACTCTCCCACTCACTCTCCTCCCCACCCCTCCATCCCCCCCCGCTCCCCATCCATTCCAGCAGCCACCAACTCCCCCATTTATCCATCCATCAGATACTCATTACCTATTATATACCAGAATGACTAGTCTGGAAACTTGGGTATGTCCATGAATAGAGCACAAAAAATCCAGGACATTTTCATGATCCCCAAAAGAAACCTTATACCATCAGTAGTCACTCACATTTTCTCCTCCCCTTAACCCCTGGCAGTTAGTTAGGCATCTGTGTTCTGTCTCTGTAGATTTGTGTATTCTGGACTTCTAGACTTTTCATATAAATGGAATCATACAGTATGTGATCTTCTGTGCACCCATACTTGGAGAGTTTCTTTAATTAATTATTATTATTATTTTTTAGAGAGGTTAAATAATGGATTACTAAGGGTTTCCTATCTATAGTGATTTTGTTAGTACTTGTATACTTTACAGATGATCATCAACTTTTAAAAATGTTTATTACTTTCAAGGTAGAGCATGAGTGGGGGAAGGCAGAGAGAGAGAGAGGCAGGGACAGAGCATCTGAAACCGGCTCTGTGGGACAGCAGAAAGCCCAGTGTGGGTCTTTAACTCACAAACCGTGAGATCATGACCTGAGCCGAAGTCAGATACAACTGACTGTGCCATCCAGGCGCCCCAAGATGAATGTCAATTAAAAAAACTTTCATACTAAGTTTAGGAAAGAAATGGAAATATACCAGTTGTTTACTTAGTTATTCTGAATTGCTGGATTGACTGTGATTTTTGTTATGTTAAAAAAAAAACTTTTAATGAGCATATATTAGTTTTATGGTAAACAAATTAACAGCAACCCTTATTTATCTGCATTTCAATTCATGTGATTAATGCTCATTAGTTTTTTTTAAATTACAGTAAAAACCTGAAGGGAAGATGACCCCAGGTGGAGGTGATACTCTGAAAACAGAGCTAATAAAACAGCTGCATCATATACTTGTAATCAGTATGAAGTAAGGGTACCAGCCCTGCAGTGCTTGGGGCCAGGCCGCACCCCTCCCACACTTGGCTGCACTTGGTCCTTTCCCTACCCCCTTGTCCTTCTCTTACCATCTCCATCCCATGCTCTGTCCTTTGTCCCTCCCATCAACAAAGCTCCATTAGCGCGTGCTGCATACCAGACATAGTAGCAGGTCCCCAAGACCCTTCCAGACCTGTAAGGTCAGACTGTCTGTACTAACACCAGGGAGGACATCGTTGGCTTTTCCCACCCCGGTCTGTCAGGAGGCTAGAGGGCACACTTCTAGAGGCTGGCTACATGATGCAGGGCATGTGAGCCTTAAGCTAGAAGAGATATTTGCAGACTTGTAAAAAAATGACACATACACTCTCTCTTCTTCTTCTTTTTTTTAAGTAGGCTTCATGCCCATCTTGGGGCCCACCGCGGGGCCCTTGGGGCCCAACGCAGGGCTTGACCTCATCACCCTGAGATCAAGACATGAGCTGAGATCAAGAGTCATATGCTTAACTGACTGAGCCTCTCCTCTCTCTCTTTTGAAAAGTAGTTACTTTTTATAAAAATATTTTATGTTAGCATGTAATGTGTTATTATTTTTAAAGGAAGGGACAGTGATTTTAAGATTTTCTCTATTTTGGTTTGTAAATATCAATAGCCGTGATCCATAGGATCAAAATCTCTTTGGGATGCTTAGTACTCTCTAGAGTGTAACATGGTCCTGGGACTGGAATGCTTGAGAACTACTGTTTTATTGTACACTGAAGGGCTTGGTAGCCCAGCAATGGAAAAAAAAACCTCCGACAAAATTCCTGTTTCTCCTAGAGCGTGCATTCTGATGGGCGATAAATTCCACCTTTTTTTGGTCATATGCTTCCAAACATTCAACTCTTGGTTTACTTTCTTTATCATGCTCAGTCTTTTTGACAAAATAGGGATTTTGAATGAAATTCAGCTATAAATGTGTTTGTTTTCCCATGTTATTTCAATCCTGTTACAGAGCAGTATTGTAGAAAGATTTTTTTTAAATCACCAATATGATTAGGAATGTGGTCTTTTTCCAAGAATCTTTCTGATTAGAAGGGAAATTTATTAATATTTATTTCTGTGGCTTTCTTCCCATAGCCTGCACTTATTCTTTTAACCACCAGATGGTGCCTTTGTTCTAATAAAGCTAGAATGCTAACTCCACTGGGGATTTTCTAAACATTTTTACAGGGACAGTGCGTCGCAAAGGCACATCTTCCTTTCAAGCTAGTACAGTTCTGCTTTGTAGAATGATGTCCTTGAGAGTATAAGAAGTCATCTGTTGTGTATGTGCTCATACTGGGGTATTCTTTGGTGACCAGTAGATACCCACTGTACCTTCCTGGGTTTGTGGTCTCCCACCTCTGTCTTCTGCTACTTTTATGTTCCTGATATTTCAGCTAGGATTGTTGCTTGAGTTACTCTTCCGATCTGAAAAGAGAAATGGGCTTCTCCTTTTTCTTGGTATATAAACTCTGTCCAGTCTTATTTTTACCTCCTGCATTCTTCAGAAGAGAAGGTTGCCCTCAGAGGGGAGGTGCCCTGTGTAAGGTGCACTGTAATTGTGGGAGGGCTGGAGCCAGTGTTGAGCTCTGGCTCTGAGGATGTGCCCAGAAGTCGTGGTCAGTTACTGCTGGCCGGTGCTCTGACTGTGCCACATGGCCTCACAGTGCTGAGAAGTGGAATGCCCGACTAAAAATTAAACTGGGTGGCTGTTTCCGTAGGGGCTAAGGGCTGATGAGCTTCAGAACCTGGAAGAGGTGCAGGTCCTGCCTTCGGGGAGTCTGTGTTAGAAACTGCCAGATTTTTTTCAGTATATTAAAAACTTTTTCCTCACATCAAAAAATTTGAAGGCTGTTGTCATGGTAGTAATTGTGGAAAGTATGTACTAATTGAGAGAACAGAAAGTAACAAAATTACGGTCAATCTAGTAATGCTACCTACATGAAAAAATAGCTTGTATATGTGGTAATGTACTATTTGCTTGGCCCACGGCCAATCCTGGGAGGGCCTGCAAATTTGTGGGTCCTTCCTGGTAACTCCATTGTTCTTAGGAGCCTGCAGTTGAAGCCGGTGATCTAGGGCAGACCAGTGTTTTGCCCTGGAATAAAGCACACAGTCTGACTCACCCAGAGGGCTGAGGTGGGTGGTGACCAGTTACAGCTGCTCTGTCCCCTCTCTCTGATGTATAATGAGAGGAAATGGGTGATAGAGAGGTGCCCGGGACTGCAAGGGAGAATTTCTAAAACACAAAGATATGGGCCTTAGTCCTGGAGCACAAAGAGCACAGAGGGACAACAGCACCTGCCATTTGGTAGATAGACACTTAATGAAAGCTGTACACCTGTAACCTGAATAAACCCCAGGGCTTCATCAGGACTGGTCTCCATGCGACCATACTTTAAGAAGCAAATTCTAGGGGCCAACAGAAGTTAAACAGGATTTACTGACATCTATCAAGGAATGTTAAAACTTATTATTTTATTTTTTTTATTTAAGAGAGAGAGGATCCTTGGGGAAGGGGCAGAGGGAGAGAGAGAATCCCCAGCAGATTCTATGCTCAGTGTGGAGCCCAGTGTGGGGCTTGATCCCGCAACTCTGGGATCACGACCTGAGCCAAAATCAAGAGTCGGTCGGTCAACCATACCAGTCCCCCGGGTGTCCTGTACCAAGGGATGTTAAGATGATAGACATTAAAGCCCATAGTGGGTTCTCCAGCTCCCCTCACTTCTTCCAGCGCTCCACACTGTGGTCCGTCCAGCTCACTCCAACCCAGCACATGTCCTCGAACACTTGGCTTTCAACTCTGGAGCTTTCCTTTTGTGCTCTTTATTCTTGTGTCCAATCTTGAAGTGCACGTCCAGATGCACTTGGGGGCGTGCTGTGCGTTACTTTGTGCAGTCTTCCTGCCATCACATGACTTGTCTCTTGATGTCATAGGCCTGCATTGTATACTTAATCATCATTTTTATTTATTTAAAAAAAAAAATTTTTTTTTTTTTTTTAACGTTTATTTATTTTTGAGACAGAGAGAGACAGAGCATGAACAGGGGAGGGTCAGAGAGAGGGAGACACAGAATCTGAAACAGGCTCCAGGCTCCGAGCTGTCAGCACAGAGCCCGATGCGGGGCTCGAACTCACGGACCGCGAGATCATGACCTGAGCCGAAGTCGGCCGCTCAACCGACTGAGCCACCCAGGCGCCCCAATTAATCATCATTTTTAATGCTTATTTATTTCTGAGACAGAGCATGAGCGGGGGAGGGGCAGAGAGAGAGGGAGACACAGAATCCGAAGCAGGCTCCAGGCTCAACCGACTTAATCATCAACCCCTTAATCATCGTTTAAAGTGTGTTCTTTATGGGGTGCCTGGGTGGCTCAGTCGGTTGAGCGACTGACTTCGGCTCAGGTCATGATCTCACGGTTTGTGAGTTGGAGCCCCGCGTCGGGCTCTGTGCTGACAGCTCGGAGCCTGGAGCCTGCTTCGGATTCTGTGTCTCCCTCTCTCTCTGCCCCTCCCCCGCTCATGCTCTGTCTCTGTCTCAGAAATAAATAAAAACATTTAAAAAAAAAATGTGTTCTTCAGAAAGTCCGGGAATATGTGTTACGTGCCAGGTACTCTGCTAGATGCTGGGTTGCAAAGATGAGTAAATCCGAGCCCATGCTGCTCAGGGGCCCCTTCCTGCTGAGATAGAGGTGCTTAGGGAGTCTCAGTGCAGCATGTGATCAGCCGGATGAACCCTGGGGGCTTTGCCCGGCTGAGTGGCAGAGTTTTATCTTGGAGGATGAAAGCTGGGGGGTGGACCAAGGCAGTGACGGAGACTCAAGGGCTCTGTTCAAGCCACCGTCAGTAGCTTGATGCGTCAGCACTTCCATATGTTTGGCAGGCTCTTTTGGTGCCTAAAAATTGTTGGGCTGGGTTAGGGGTTAGCAAACTTCCTGGAAAGGGCCAGGTGTGCAGGCCACACCTGGCTTTTAATGCATATTCTTTTTTATATTTATAACTAAAAAAATATAGTTTTTAGTTCGTGGGAAGTACGGAAATAGGCTTGGGCTCGATTTGGCCAGTGGACCCCTGGCCTAGAGTGCCAAAGCACCTCTGTGCTGTGCTGGGAGGTGCGAGCCAGAGCCCATGCGAGGTGGGAAACACTGGGTGTTTTCAGATTGTGGTGAGGTCACAACTCTAGAAAGATAATTCTAACTGCAGAATAGATGTACTAAGTGGGAAAGGACAGAGATTGAAGGCAGAAAAATGAGTAGACCATTTTCTTTTTATTGGTGACTTTCGGGATGATGTGATTTACAGTAAGAAGGTGGTGGTGGGATCTGGTGGAAAATGTAGGAAGCACACAGCATGGTGCGTGCATGAAGAGGGGAGCTTCACTGGAGACGTGCACGGTTAGTATCCGTGATGCTTGTAATAGCTAAGCAGTTGGCTGTAGCCATGTGATACACCATTGCATGTCTTGCATATGATGTTATAGAGAGAGACCTCTATCATCAGGTTCAATGACAGAATGGATTAAAAATAAGTATATTATTTTGTTAACGTAAAAAGCTGTAAGTGATACACTAAGGTGTTTACTATTGGCGGTAGGCTTAGGGGTAACTGTTACCTTTTCTTACTTGTGTTAGACACCCCCTCCGCCTGCTGTCACTGCCCTGCATTGGCTAGAGCCCCCAGTGCATTGTGCAGATCATGAAAGAATTTTGTCAGATTTTTAAAATTTTGTTATTTTATTATTTTTAAAATTTTTATTTAATTTATTTTTTGAATTTGCATCTGAGTTAGTTAGCATATAGTGCAACAGTGATTTCAGGAGTAGATTCCTTAATGTCCCTTGTCCATTTAGCCCATTCCCCCCCCCCCCCCCACAACCCCTCCAGTAATCCTCTGTTTGTTCTGTTCAAGAGTCTCTTACGTTTTGTCCCCCTCCCTGTTTTTATATTATTTTTGCTTCCCTTCCCTTAATGTTCATCTGTTTTGTATCTTAAAGTCCTCATGTGAGTAAAATCCTATGATATTTGTCTTTCTCTAATTTCGCTCAGCATAATACCCTCTACTTTCATCCATGTAGTTGAGAATGGCAAGATTTCATTCTTTTTGATTGCCTTGTACTACTCCATTGTGTATGCATATCACATCTTTATCCATTCCTCTGTTGATGGACATTTGGGCTCTTTCCATACTTTGGCTATTGCTGATAGTGCTGCTGTAAACATGGGGGTGCACGTGCCCCTTCGAAACAGTATACCTGTATCCCTTGGATAAATGCCTAGTAGTGCAATTGCTGGGTCGTAGGGTAGTTCTATTTTTAGTTTTTTGAGGAACCTCCAGACTGTTTTCCAGAGTGGCTGCACCAGCTTGCGTTGCCACCAACAGTGCGAAAGAGATCCTCTTTCTCCGCATCCTCGCCAACATCTGTTGTTGCCTGAGTTGTTAATGTGAGCCATTCTGACAGGTGTGAGGTGGTATCTCCTTGTGGTTTTGATGTGTATTTCCCTGATGATGAGTGATGTCGAGCATTTTTTCATGTCTGTTCGCCATCTTTGGAGAAGTGTCTATGCATGTCTTTTGCCCATTTCTTCACTGGATTATTTGTTTTTTGGGTGTTGAGTTTGATAAGTTCTTTATAGATTTTGGATGCTAACCCTTTACCTGATACGTCATTTACAAATATCTTCTCTCGTTCCATCGGTTGCCTTTTAGTTTTGCTGATTGTTTCCTTCGCTGTGCAGAAGCTTTTTATTTTGATGAGGTCCCAGTGGTTCATTTTTGCTTTTGTTTCCCTTGCCTTTGGAGACATGTTGAGTAAGAAGTTGCTGCAGCTGAGGTCAGAGAGGCTTTTGCCTGCTTTCTCCTCAAGGACTTTGATGGCTTCCTGTCTTATGTTAAGGTCTTTCATCCATTTTGAGTTTATTTTTGTGTCTGGTGTAAGCAAGTGGTCCAGGTTCATTTTTCTGCATGTTGCTGTCCAGTTTTCCCAGCACCACTTGCTGAGGAGACTGTCTTTATTCCATTGGATATTTGTTCCTGCTTTGTCAAAGATTAGTTGGCCATATGTTTCTGGGTCCATTTCTGGGTTCTCTATTCTGTTCCATCGATCTGAGTGTCTGTTGTTGTGCCAGTACCATACTGTCTTGATGATTACAGCTTTGTAATACAGCTTGAAGTCAGTGTCAGATGTGTTTTTTTTTTTTTTTTCATCTGTTGAGATGATCATTATGGGTTTTTTGTGTTTTGTTTTGTTTTTTTTTTAATCATTGTGGTTTTTGTCCTATATTCTGTTAATAATTGTTGCATTGATTTTCAGATGTTAAACCAACCTTGCATTCTTTTTTTTTGTAATTAAAAAAAAAAATTTTTTTTAATGTTTATTATTTGAGAAAGAGACAGAGAGCAAGCAGGGGAGGGGCAGAGAGAGAGGGAGACACAGAATCGAAAGCAGGCTCCAGGCTCTGAGCTGCCAGCACAGAGCCCGACTCAGGGCTCAAACCCACAGACTGCGAGATCATGACCTGAGTTGAAGTTGGCCGCCCAACCGACTGAGCCACCCAGCCGCCCCCCAACCTTGTGTTCTTGGGGTAGATCTCACATGGTCATGGATGTGTAATTATGTTTACATGTTGCCGGGTTCATTTCCTGTTTTGTTAAGGGTTATTGCATCCTTGTGAGAAGATTGGTCTGTGTTTTTAGATTGCATCCTTGTGAGAAGACTGGTCTGCGTTTTTAGGAAATCTATGGCATACTTGCTTGCTGTGTGATCTCGCTGCTATGGGGGAGCTAGGGAACTCCTCCCCTTCTCCAGCCCTTGGTCACATTCAGGGCCAAGCATCTGCCTGTATGTGCATCTGTTGGCCACTTGGGAATGCCTGTTTCACTTTTTTGCCTGTTACTTTGTTGGTGGTCTCTGTCTTTACAAAATTGATTTGGAGTTACTATTTATCTGTTCCTTCTTGGGTTAAGAGTATATTAAAGGTACTAAGCCCATACACTGCATATATTTTTTTGAATACACATACACATGTGCGAGTGAGAGAGAGGGAGAGAGAGAATCCCAAGCAGGCTCTGCAATGTCAATACAGAGCCCTAAATGGGGCTCAATCCCATGAACTATGAGATCATGACCTGAGCTGAAATAAAGAGTTGCTTGCTTAACCGACTGATCCATCCAGGACCAGCACCCCCCACCCCTTTTTTTTCCAGGCTTTTAGAGTTATTTCTTTATTTTGTCACATAAGTGCTTAAAATATTTTGGTAGTTAAATCTGTAAAGCTTTTCTTTTGTGATTCCTGGTCGTGGAGTTAGTTAGGCTTAGAATCAGGGGTTCCTCACTTCAGGGTCACCAAGGATTTCTCCTAGTGCTTGTACAGTTGTGCTGCACTATATGTTATCCCTGCACCCATTGATTCATGTTTGTGATGGCCTTTCTCCCATGGCCAGCCGGTGGCCTCAGTGACCATTTTGTTAAGTATCCCCTCTTCTACTGATTTGAAATGCCCTCACCTTGTACTATGTTCTTATTTGTATATGTCACTGTTTCTAGTCTCTTTTACACATATTTAAGGAAAACTGTAAGAATTTTCATAGGCAGTGATAGATTTTCTTTCACAGAGTCATGCCATGACTAATGAATATAATTATGCTACTTGTGGAGGTTGTTGTTGCTTATGCTGTCAGAAACCTCAAGCTGATCGCCTTTTACCTATATAGATGTATCAGAAGAAATAGTCCATTAAGAAAGGTCAAAACTGCACTGTTCACATTCAGCATGAAATGCCACTGTTTTTAATTAGTACTATTTTGCCATTACAAGATTATTGTTGAGGCACCTGCGTGGCTCAGTCGGTTAAGTGTCCAACTTCAGCTTAGGTCATGATCTCATGGTTTGTGAGTTCAAGCCCACGTCAGGGTCTATGCTGACAGCTCAGAGCCTGGAGCCTGCTTCAGATTCTGTGTCTCCCTCTCTCTCTGCCCCTCCTGCACTCATGCTGTGTCTCTCTCAAAAATAAATAAACAATAAAAAATGTTAAAAAAAAAAGATCATTGTTCATCAGGTTTTCTTAGCAGCCATGGTCGATGATAATTAGAAGCTAGCATGGCGACTTAACAGAGAGCCCTCAGTCTGAGGGACACACGGAATTCAGTCTTTTCAGTCACAGACACACTATGGTTTCATTGTTTCTGCCATATGTGTAACCAGCACTGTAGTATGCAGGGGTCCAACTGAAATCCTCAGAACTGTACTCACCCTTAAGCTCCAGGATTTTGCTAAAATTTTGTAGTATCTATATTGCACATCTTACAAATTCTTTGTCCAAAAATTATTTGTCTTCTGTCTGACTTAATATATTATGGATATGAAACAGCACAAAGTACTTCTGCTTACATTCCTCCATTATTGGTGGCAGTAAAAATGTTGACTTTTCCTCCAGAAATTCAGGATCGTCCACTACCCCCAGTATTTCCTACTTTCCAAGTTGTAGCCCCAGTGTCCCTGGGAAGCCTCTGTGTCACCCCTCAAGATTCAGCCTCGAAGCAAGTGGATCCACTGTGTTGGAGGCACTCATTCTGTTTTTCCCTATAAGATTTGGACCAACCAGATCTGACTTTCGTCCTGACCCCATGACCACTAAGGCATGTGGATAGTGAGACATTTTGCTCATCCAAGTTTGGGGCGTGAGAGTGAGCCCTGGGATTGGTGTGTGTTTATGCTAACCCCTGTTTTAATGCTGCAGGAAGCTGTTGAAACAGTAAAAATCATTTTCCTTTACAGTAGTCACTGGGCTTGGGATTTATTAAATGCTTTAAAATCTTTGTTTTAATTTTTTTTTTTTTAATTAGAGAGAGAGAAGGAGAGCGGAGGAGGGGCAGAAAAAGAGGGGGACAGAGGATCTGAAGTGGGCTCTGCGTTGACAGCAGACAGCCTGATGTGGGGCTTGAACTTACAAACCGTGAGATCATGACCTGAGCTGAAATTGGACGCTTAACCGACTGAGCCACCCAGAAGCCCTTAAATACTTTAAAATCTTAAAAAGTTAAAAATTTCAAGTGAACTGGTTTTTCCTAATACCAGCTTTTTTTGTGTTTTGTGAGGAAATAATGGTTTATTTTGTTCTTGATTGAAAATTTGTGTCTAAGGAGTCATGATATTTTTCTCTATTTAGAAATTTGCTTTTATCCATTTCTAGTTAGTCTGTGGTGGCAGATGTCTTCCTACCACCCAGTTTTCGCTCCCTGGGGGGCTTTGCCGGTCATGGGCTGTGCTCCTTAATAACTAGGTGGCACGCAAGGGAAACTTCAGGGCCTCAGTTTGCGTCAGTGGAGAAAGAGATGGAACCAGGTAGCAGAAATCAACTTCAATGAGCTTCAACAAAAGAAGGGGATGCTGGGTGCCTGGGTGGCTTAGTTGGTCAAGTGTCCAATTTGATTTCAGCCCAGGTCATGATCTCATGATTTGTGGGTTCGAGCCCCCATTGGGCTCTGTGCTGACAGTGTGGAGCCTGCTTAGGATTCTCTCTCTCTCTCTCTCTCTCTCTGTCTCTCTCTCTCTCTCCTCTCTCTCTCTCTCTCCTCTCTCTCTCTCCTCTCTCTCTCTCTCTGTCCCCCTCCCCTGTTTGTGTGCTCTCTCTCTCTCTCAAAAATAAATAAAAGCATTACAAAAATTTAAAAAAGGGGGGGTGCATTGCCTCACATAACCAGGAACTTGGAGGGGAGGTTAGGGTGTCCTTGTGCTGAGAACCCTGCAAGCCACCTTTATGGGGATGCTCCGTTGAGGTCTCCAGATCCCATGGCTGGAGGGGGAGTTGTAGTCCAAAGGATGGCTACCCTACATGGTTGATCCCCCCCCGCCACTAGTGCACTGGCAGTTTAATTTAGTTCATGGTGCTAACAGAAGTAACAGTCACCGTGAAGGCAGACCCTCTCCTCACCCTCACCTCTGAGTTCTTGTTTTCCCGTGCTGTTTTTCTTCTCTCAGTTTTACCACTTGATACAGTTCTAGTGATGAGCATAAACACCGGAATCATGCTTCCTTCCCATAGGGCCCCTCTTGATGTGGACTAGTGAGCTCATTGTTGACAGGCATTCCTATTGCACAGACTTTATTTATTTACTTATTTGTTTTGAGAGAGAGAGAGAAGGTGCAAGTGAGCGAGGGGCGGCGAAGGGGGTGGGAAAGAGAGAATCCCATGAGGGGCAGAGAGAGAGAGAGAGAGAGAGAAGGAGAGAGAGAGAGAAGGAGAGAGAGAGAGAAGCAGAGCTTTCCTGGAGCAAGACTTGAACTCACGAACTGTGAGATCATGACCTGAGCCGAAGTCAGATGTTTAACTGACTGAGCCATCCAGGCGCCCCTTAGAGACTTTATTAAAGGGAGGTCAGGAAAGCTGCTACTGTGGGCCACGAGTGGGAACATAGAACATTCTGCAATAATTTGAATCGTTGTCAAAATAGCATGTATGGAGAAGAGACAGTCCCTATAGGAAGAGCCTGATGTTCCTTTCACGTGCAGGTACAGTAAGGCCATATAGCTGTGCGCGAGCATGCATGTGGAGCTCCAGGGTAGAAGGGATGTTGTGGCTAATGGCACACTACATAGGTGACTTGTTGGTAGTGTGACCTATTCTGTTAGAGTTTGGACTTCAGAAAAACAGTTGTTCGTGTAAATCAGAGTTGTGTAGTGCTTGGTGGCATTACCATAGCTGCTGGTAGGAGAGTTAGCTGGCTTGGAAAACAGCGGAGGTTCGTGTGCCTTTGTGCTTCTGTCACTTAGGGTGTTAGGAATCAACTCGGTAGCTCCTTAATTGGTCTACAAACAGTAACATTCAGTGATGTGAGCCTTGAGGTTGGCTGGCAGGAAGGGCTTCTGATCACTTCAGTGCTTCATGTCTTCTCTGACTTGGCTCTGTTGGCAGCTCCTTAGGTGTGTAGACCCCGCCTAGCAGGGGTCTGTTCTGTGTCTGGGACAGACAGGGCCATGCAGCCAGGCCTCACATTGCTGGTTTCTTGGTAAAGTGGGGTTGGGCCAGGGGAAAGGTTCCTTTCTCTTACAGTTGAGATTGAACCCTAGATTTACCACAAACAGACGTGAGAAGGATAGGGAGTTGTTTTCCAAAATGTTTTTAGTGTTTGAGTCTTAAGAAGGAAAAAAACACCCCCTCTGTTTAAGAGCCCCGCTGAGACATTTAGCACATCATTTGTGTAAGGGAAAGTATAGCTTTAATTTCTAGCTCTGTCCCTTTTCTTTTCTTTTCTTTTCTTTTCTTTTCTTTTCTTTTCTTTTCTTTTCTTTCGTCCTTTCTTTTACGGCATTCTTGGAGAAATTTATGGGGAACTACATGCAAAGGAGTGTATTAAGTGAAGGTGTTCACTTCAAGGCTGTTTATGATGCTGAGATGTCATAGATGCCCTGTGTGTCTCTTAGTTGGGTCCTGTGTGCGGGGAGAGCTCAGTGCATGCTAAGGATCTGCTGCTGCAGCCTGTGCTGTGACGGCATGAATTCATTTGCTCCCAGTAGTTAAGGGAAAAGTTGACTGCCCGTTTATGTAGTCTGTATTAGTTGTACCTTCATGAGTGTATTTGCACAGAAAAATGTTTGGAAAGTTATATGCAAATGTTACAGTATATGCTTTGTAGTTTTCACCTAACTCCCCCAATTCATTTCCTTTACTTAAATTAAAAATGTAAAATCGTGCAATGATGTAGGAATTTTCCTTTTGAAGATCAAATCCTGTTCAGGCAGGATCTGCCCTATGTGTCCCTGTGTGTCCCTTTCTTACTCGACAGTGTCCCCACAGTTTCTACGATGATTTGATACACATCCCTTCAGATTTCTCTCTTATGGAGTTTTATGCAGATGTATTCGAGCCCACCAAAACCGTGTAGTCAGTCTTTGTAGGTGTTGTGTTTTCTCTGTCTATAGAACTGCTTTTCTTCTTCTTTTGAAATACTTTCAAACTTAATGTAAGGAAAGTTGCAAGTATGATAAAAGAGATTTTTTTTCATGAGCCGTTTGAGATTAGGTTGCCCGCCAGATGCCCTACCACTCCGACAGCCGTAATCCAGCTATCCACATCAGATTGATATATCTCTTTTAAACAGTGTAGTTTGTGACGCCATGCTTTCAACACTGGTATGGTGATCTCATTTTTAAATACATAAGTGTTATATGTTATATTCTGATTTTGTATTGTATACACATTACATCTCTCCTTGTAAAGGAGTCCTAAGAATTGCATTGACTTTGTTAAAGAATCCCTGATTGTATAGGTAGAGTTATCCTGGCACACCCCTCAATCTTTTTCCGCATCTTTCTTTTTTATTGTGGTAAAATATGCTTAAACCTAAGTCTTATTGTTTCAGCCATTTTTTAAAGTTTATTTATTTTTGAGGGAGAGAGAGCATGCGTGAGCAGTGGAGGGGCAGAGAGAGGGGGAGAGAGAGAATTCCAGTTCGGGGCTCAGACTCACTAACCTTGAGATCAGGACCTGAGCCGAAATCAAGAGCAGAAGCTTAACCGGCTGAGCTACCCAGGTGCCCCTCAGCCATTTTTAAGCCTACTTTTGGTGGCATAAGTATGTTTACGGTGTTGTGTGACCATCATCATTGCCTGTTTGTAAAACATTCTCGCCACCCCAAGCAGAAACTCTGTACCTATTAAGCAGTAACTCTCCTTTCCTTTTTTTGTCTCTATGAATTTGCCTGAAGTAGGTGTTTCATGTAAGTAGACTGATTTGTCATTTTGTGCCTGGCGCATCTCACTCTGCGTAACGTTCTCAAGGTTCATCTGCGCGATGGCCTGTGGCAGAGCCTCATTTCTTTTTCTGGCTGAGTAATCTTCCCTCGTATGCGTAGACCACATTTTGTTTATTCATCTGCTGATGAACATGTGAGTTTTTTCCATCTTGTGACTGTTGTGAATAGTGCTGCTCTGAATGTTTGTGTACAAGCATCTGTTTGAGTGTCTCTTTTCAGTCTTTGGAGTGTACACCCAGGAGTAAATCGCTGAGTCATGTGGTAATTCTTTCTTTAACTTTCTGAGGAACCACCAAACCGTTTTCCACAGTAGCCACGTCATTTTGCATTTCCGCCAGCAACGCGTGAGGGTTTCAGCTTCTCTACATCCTTGCCAGCACTTGTTTTTGTTTTGGCTCATCTTTTTGACCATGGCTGTCCCAGTCAATGTGAAGTGGGTGCCATCTCCCAGCCTCGTCCCCTCCAGTCAGAGATCATGGCTCTGTGCCTCCTTGGCTCTGGTCGTTTTGTTCCCTTAGTCCTTCGATACAGGAGCTTTTAAAATGGTTCTTGTTTCCTGAAATAGAAATGAAGCACAGTTTACTAAAAATCCATGGGAAGTTGCTGATTCTGTTGAAGTGCAAAGTAGACAGAACTGATGAGAAAGTTGACTGGACTGTGGAAGAATTTGGAAAAGGGATAAAATGGGAATTATGGGAAACAATCGGCCGATACTGGTCAAGATGCCAAAATATTGTCAGGGGAAGGTCTCCTTTATTGGCATTCATAAAGTATATTTATATGTGCCTTTGAGTGTTTCCTTTATTATTTATTTATTTATTTCTAATTTTTTATTTCAGAGAGCGTGTGTACTAGCAGGGTAGAGGGGCAGAGAGAGAGAATCTTAATCAGCCTCCACACTGTCCGCATGGATCATGACCTGAGCTGAAATCTAGAGTCAGATGGTTTTTTTCTAATCAATCTTTTTAGAAGGGAGTTCTTACAATAGTAAAAAGTAAGAAAACGTTAAAAAAATTTTTTTTCTTAATGTTTTATTTATTTTTGAGAGATCGTGAGTGGGGGAGAGGCAGAGAGAGCCGGGGACAGAGGATCCGAAGCAGGCTCCAGGCTCTGCACTGTGACAGCAGCGAGTCCAATGTAGAGTGCGAACCCACGAACCACAAGATCACGCATGACCTGAGCCAGAAAGTTGAACGCTCAACCAACCGAGCCACCCAGGCGCCCCAGAAGACATTTTTTTATGTGCGTGTTTTGTGTCTGGGGAAGAGTCATGAGCTTGTACGTTGACTTGATGTGTGGCCCTGCCGTGTGTATTGGCAGTGAGTGATGCTCTTGGACTCCAGTTAAGTGAGGTCTATGAGTACTTGGGGAGGGGCTGGCCTCAAAGCTGGTGACGAGGGAGTGGACATGTGTGGGCTGGACCATGGCCTCTTTCAAAAGAGGGTGTGGTATTGAAGACTCGTGGGGAGTCTTAAGAGAAGTGTGACATTAGAGAGCTGGGGGAGTGTGGCAGCCCCTCCCTGAGATGGTCCGAGTAGTGGGGCCAGACCCACCCTTTTGGGAACTGGTCCTTCATAGCTTTTGAGCATGGCAGTAATGGGATCTTTGGAAAAGGAAAATAGCTGCTGCTCTTCTAGGGCATGGATGGAGACAAGAGAGCAGTGAGTGTGGTGACTGGTCACTGGGGCAGATAGGGTGCACAGAATCCACTGGGGCTGGGGCCAGCTTGAGACACGCTTGCGTTTGAACAGTTGACTTTGGGGAATGAGTGACAAGTTTATGTCTGGCACATGGCAGATACTAGAAATATCTTTATGATGTATGTACTAAGTACATCGAGCAGTAAAAGTGGCTGGAATTTATTGTGTGTTGCCCACCGTTTTGAACGTTCTGCAGCTTCCTGAGCCCTCTGAGCTGGGTTTTGGATAGTTGTACCCATTTGGTCAAGAGGAAAGTAAGGCAGCAAGGTACCATGCCTGGTCAGCAGAGAGCTGAGCTTGAATCGTGTGAGGGTGTCAGGCCTGCTGTGGACTGTATGTTGAGCTCTGCAGGACACTCAGATGTCATCTGTAGTTTAGAACTAGTTTTTCTTTAGGATTTTATGAAGAATTTAAGTTTCCATCATGTGCAAAGTAGACGACTTACAATTCCATGATCATGGTCAAGATTTTGCCACATGGTTCCTATCTTGTTCGTTCCTTCTCTTCCTTTTCCTTTTTTTTTGTTGCTGTGGTATTTTGGAGCACACCATAGAGGCCGCGAAACTTCCGCTTCTCAACTCAGAGGACGTACCTTTTAAAAACGCAGAAGGCATCCTTACGTAACCACAGTGTTGTTTTCACACCTAACAAAATTTGAAGTGATTGCTTGATGACATCTATTTTAAAATCACCCTCCGATTATGTCAAAATGTCATTTTATGGTTGGTTGGTTTAAATTAGGATCCTAACAGAATCCACACTTTGCATTTGGTTGTTATATTTGATATCTGCAACCATTACCCCTGCTAATATCTTTCATCTTTTGCGATGAGGAAGCTATGTCAGTGGTCTTGCAGAATGTCCCACATTGTGGATTTCTGTTACTGAGTTTGTTAGGACGACTGTATTTCTGAGCCACGTTGCCCATTTTGTTTTTTATATTGATAACCTAAGGGTATAACAAATGACATCATGTTGAGTGATTTCTCTTCGTGATGGTTTTATATTAGGAAAAACTTGGTTGAAACTGAGGAACTAAGAGCTAGATCTTTGGAGTGGAACTGAGTTACTCTGGCCTTGTAAGGTTACTCTCACTGTTGAGTCACCGTGGTACGTGCGGATGTAGCTGGTGGACAGGCCTGTGTTAGGCGCACAGCTGATTGCTGCATCCTGGTGGCCCCGTTGTCTCCACTCTGTGCCTTTCTGCCAGTGAGACATCCTCATTTCTTTTTTTTTTTTTTTTTTAAATTTTTTTTGTGTGTGTCTTTATTTTGAGAGAGAGAGAGTATGTGAGCCGGGGGAGGGTCAGAGAGAGGGGGAGACACAGAATCTGAAGCAGGCTGCAGGCTCTGAGCTGTCAGCACAGAGCCTGACGCGGGGCTCGAACCCACAGACCGCGAGATCATGACCTGAGCCGAAGTCTGACACTTAACCAACTGAGCCACCCAGGCGCCTCAAAGACATCCTCCTTTCTAATGGAGTCCATTTTCATTTTAATTTAGTCTGAGTTAAAGTAGGAGAGATGGAGTAGATGTTTTCCAATGTCAAAGATTGTGAGTCTTCCTGGTGTCATGTTGAGTTGTGTGCCCCATGAGCATCTAATGGCACTAGGTGTACCCAGACCCACCACTGGTTTTCTGCTTAGCCAGGTAGAGAACCCCCTGCACTGCTGTATAGGGTGGGACCCGTCAGTGTGAGAACCAGGCAGAAGGTCCCCATGGGAAGCAAGTGTCACCTTTGCAGGTCTGGAAACTTGATTTTGTCAGTAAACCAAATTGTGATGATCATACTATCCAAATTCACAAGAGACTGACGTATAAAAGAAGAAATCAGCATATTTATGTGGTAAATATGTGTAGATATCTTCACCGTGTGGAAAGTCAGACTGAAAGTAAACATTGTGTGACCTCCATTCCCTGGTTTATGCCCTCAGAACAGACACCTGCTATAGCCCAGCACTTAGCCGGTTATATCTTGGGAGATTGTTCTGGGTGTGTGGCTGGCTTTTGTTTTTGTTTTCCTCCACAGACCGGAAAGAGTTCAGATAGCATGCTTTAACTCATGGAAGCTTAGGGGGCTGTGGAGCCACGGTTCAGAGTGGGAGAGGCCGTGCTTTCCCCACAGGTGTCCACGCACCTGTTTCATTTCTCAGCTTGCTGTGTCTTCTCTGGAAATCACGTTCTATGGGGGTCTGACCTCTGTTGTGGGTCCCAGGCCCAGGGCTGTGCTTGGTGTGGCCTGGAAGGGACACAAAGGACAAGGGCACTGTTCGAGTTGTCTGTTAATGCTTAGCTCACTACCCTGAAACATAGTGCCTAAAGACAACAGTGATCACTTGTTATCCTTCATGGGGCTGGCAGTTCAGACAGGGCAGTGTGTGTGGGGGGGTGATGGCTTTTTTCTGGTCCATGAGCCTGGGGCCTCAGCTGGAAGCCTCCGGCACTGGGGATGGCTTGCACTTCTGGTGGTGTGTGCTTCTTGTGTGGGCTGCTGGTTGGAACGCCCACAGGTGGCCACAGCTCTGGGGTCCTCAGGGCTTTTGTGACCTGGCCTCACGCACCATGGAGCTCACTTTAGCCACAGTCTCAGGTCTAGGCTGTCACAAAAGCCCATCTTATTAAAGGCGAAGGAGCACAGCCCACCTCTCATGGAGGAATGTCAGCATCACCTTGTTAGAGAGGTGTGTAGGGTGGTGTGCACATTGGTCTGGCCATCTTTGGAAAACTACAATAGCCAAGCCTAGCCTAGGTCAAGGGAGCAGCAAGCACGTAGCGCCTTTGGTTTTTTCCTTTGCAGAGAAGCCAATTAAGGGTTAAATAGCAGATGGAAAGGGAGTCTGTTCTGATATTTCACAGTCCCTTAAATGTAATTTCTGGGGCTACTTTGGATAGTAATTGTATTTTCCAAAATTAGGAACTAACTCCTTTTGCTGCCAAAGGGAAAAAACAAAAAGACAAAAGAGGGAAAAGGAAATCTCTCAGATATTGAAAGGATTCATTCTTTTTCTCCCCACCCCTTTTGATAATTAGCTAGTGAAATTGGTATGTGGAAAATAGTTGAAAATTAGGGGGTGAGCAGATAGCACTCTACATCTCACAAGTTTCCTGGACAGAAGACGCATCCCATCTTTGGGAATCCATTTGGTGTTGACAGTGCTGCGCTGGCCCTGATGCAGTTCTCGAGGAGAGGACGCGGTCTCTGGGTCCAGATCTTGGGCAGAGTCCTAAAGGAGAGAGGAACAACTGGCAGGTCAGAATTAGCATTTCTCCTAAGGTGGCTAGAGCCATGACATCTCCACCCTTGGGAAGAGAAGGTCCTCTTTGCCCTGTGTGTGGGATGCTGCAGATTGCCTCCAGCGGCCGAGTGAGGAAAGCCTGTGAGCCGTGAGCAGTGTGCTCTTTGTTGGAGGAGAAGGGCTTTTCTTTCCCTTGGCCTCCTAGCTGTGAAATGTGAAAGCGCGATCACCCCTGGAACCACAGAGTCCAGCAAGCATGCACTTACGTGTTTAGAGAGGATTTTCCCTTCCTTTTTCTTAGTATTTCACCATTGTTGGGTATCTTTACAGCTCCAGTAGATACTATGTGAAATGTGGCACACCCCGCAAAACACGAGGTAAGGGTGCTTTGAGGCTGCATTGAGGAGATGGCAGTTTCGTGGGAGGACATGGACTCCCTCCCTCCTCCCCCTGTAGTGTGGGCACATCTTTACCGGGTTCCTCTGTGGGCTGCCATGTTGGTCACCTTCTCTCAAATTCTTTTTGGAATGGCTTTGACTCTTTTCAAACTTAAGGGGTGTGTGTGTGTGTGTGTGTGTATAGTAGTTAAAAGAGTAACCTTCTCAACATCTGTGCTTAAAATAGGAGTTCCGAATAACGTGGATACATGGGTCCAGGGTGGCTTGAGCCCTGAGAAGGGAGGGAGCTTATCTGTGAGATGGCTGTGGCCTTGGAAATGCTGGTGCTGCCAGGGCAGGGGGAGCAGCTTTCAGGCCCAAGATCAGACCAGAGCACTGGCTCCATGCACACACAGCAGGGTCTGAGATCTGTGTGGCAGGTTGGTTCGACGTTGGCTTCCGTATTTGTATGGCCGAGTCATGGAGCCGGCTGTCAGGAAATGTTTGTCCACATGTGCTGCTCCCTGTAGGTTTGGTCTGGCCTGGCCCGTGTGTGCTAGCCGTGGGGCTGGTCTGTTGTCCAGTGGACCCCCACTCCACTTCAGAGGTTAGAGTATTTGGAAGCAGTTTTAAATTTCTGATGCCTTTAAGGGTTTCGCCCTTGCTGTCATAAATAAGGATACTTTTTGTGGTTAGATCCTTATTGTTGAGACTAGAGTTTTCCCATTGGATCGCTGGGGGAGTTGGAATGAATGTGGGGGAAGATCTTCTTTCCACAGGAGTCCGCATGGCTGCATCTTTGTGGAGAAAGCCACGTTACGATTGGGCTTCACTAATTTAGGTCACCTGAGAGAACAGAGCTCTCTGGAAAAGTGAGCCAAAGGGCCCTGAGATAGATGATTCTCTTTTTTCCCTCTTAAGTCTTCCTTTCAGACTACTCTGCGCTCCCAGCCCCCGTTTGTTGTGGTTCCGCCCGAGTAGAGGCCGGCCAAGCTTCCACCATCCGGGGTTGGCTGCACCGCTGGCAGTGTGGAGACTCGGTGGGGCTGGTCCAGAGCTATCATTACCGTGGTTCCTGGCTGTCCTCGTGATGTGGACACCATTGGTCTGATCTGTTGAGAGGTAACTGGCTACCGATGAGGTGGGCTGAGCCTGGGCTGGCGCTGGGGGTCCTTGGCCGGCCCTTCCTGGGTTCACAGGCTGCCATGGAGCAGTGGAGGCTTTCCTTCTCATGAGCCAAAGGCCCGTCCGGATTTAGAGCTGACACAGTGTCGTGGTTCTTTCTGCCGATATCTTTACAGTTTAAATGGATGAAACTATTTAAATACTTACAGATTATCCAGAATTTGGTCCAGCCCTTATTTGTCTTTGAATTTTAGGAACTTTCGAAGGGGTGATGTCAGAGTTTCTGTGATCTTTCTCCAACAGCCATTGTTTATTTTACAAAAAGAAAACAAAATCAGCAGTGTGGTAGAAACCCGGCGGGGCAGGTACCTGGGAGGTTGAGCCTTTCCAAACCCTGGGAAACTGGGTTTGTTACCTCACCTACAGGGTACGCTGCCTGGCCTTGGGCACGTTCCTAACCTTGTGCCCGAGGCTCTTCACCCGTGGGGGCAGGCACTTCGCCTTGCAGGTGAACCCGCACAGGTGCTGATGAGGGGGCTCACTGTAAATAAAACAGGAGCTGACAGTAAATAAAACACAAGTGATGGGTCGTACTCTTGCATGGAAAAGTAACGAAGGTTCTACACAAAATCTTAACCGTCTTAATTTATACTGTATGCGTAGCAGAAACTGTCTTCTTAAAAACTATCTGAAATCAAATGTAGTAAAGTTGAAGTTAACTGTATTATGATGAATTATGTTTGATGCAGCCATTTCACGTCCATTGACAATGGAGAAACACCTTCTGTGGATGAAAGCAGTGCTGACTGAGGGGCAGAGTGGGGAGACCCTGGTCTGCCCTGAGAGGAAAATGCATTTAATTTAAAGTGTCACGAGGGGGTTGCCTTTATTTTATTTACATACTGTGTTATTTAAGTTGTAAGTGATTATTATATGCTTATTTTATGGTTATATCACATAAAGTGACGGTACGGTACAGACTCGTAAGAGATATTTTTCTTTTCTTTCCTTTTTTTCTAAGGTTTATTTTTGAGGGAGAGAGGGAGAGAGCATGAGCAGGGGAGGGAGGTGTCGGGGGAGAGGGAGACAGAGGATCCGAAGCAGGCTCTGTGCTATTAGCTCAGAGCCTGACACGGGCCTTGAACTCAGGAACTACAAGATTGTGGCCTGAGCCCAAGTCAGATGCTGAACTGACTGAGCCACCCAGGCACCCCAAGATTTTTTCTTTTGATCATGAAGAAAAACCTAGCTGAAACCTAGATTATGTCCACACATATTCTGATGTGGGGTAAAAATGGCAGCACTGCCTTCTTTCTGTCTTGTACTACATTTAAAAATGAAAAGAAGGGGGCGCCTGGGTGGCTTACTCCAGTTAAGTGTCCACCTCCTGATTTTGGCTCAGGTCATGATCTCGTGGTTCATGAGATAGAGCCCTGAGTCGGGCTCTGCACTGAGCGTGGAGCCTGCTTAGGATTCTCTCTCTCTCTCTCTCTCTCTCTCTCTCTCTCTCTCTCTCTCTCTCTCTCCTTCTCTCTGCCCCTCGCCTGCTTGTGCTTTCTCTGTCTCAAAATAAATAAATAAACAAACAAACAAACATTAAAAAAATACAGTAGATACTACTGTTGTGGTCTTTACATCTGGGCATCTTCCTCCTGTGCCCTCTTTTCTTGTTAACTTTAAATTTTTTTTAATGGTTTTATTTATTTTTGAGAGAGAGAGACAGAGCACAAGTGGGGGAGGGGTAGAGAGAGACACAGAACCCAAAGCAGGCTGCAGGCTCGGAACTGTCAGCACAGAGCCTGATGTGGGGCTCGAACTCGTGAACCACGAGATCAGAACCTGCGCCAAAGTGGGACACTTAACTGACTGAGCCACCCAGGTACCTCTCTTGTTACCCTTAAAAACAAACAACTGAGTGTTTTTCTTCAGAAATACTCTGTAGTCTTGTGTAGTTAGAATTGGTTGGTTGCCTGACTGTACTGAGGTTGCTTCTGGTTTTTGTGCAGTAGAGGCGTCTTGGCTGCATAAAATGTGCCGTGCAGGGTTTAAGGTAGGTGTGAGTGGGTGGTGAGGTCACAGCCGTTCCCCTGTGCAGATCATACTGGGACCATCCTGTGTCTGTAAGGCTGGCAGAGTCTAGACTGAGGCACAGGGGAGGCAGGCCAGAGGCGGGGGTAGGGTGGGGGCCTTGCAGCTCTGGGCATCTGATAGAGTGCTGGAGTGGGATTAAATTAGGGTATCTGAAGGCCCTGGAGTAAGATTTTATAATGCCTTTGGGTTTTTTCCTCTGTGTTTTATTTTCTTCTGTGTTCTTTTGTCTTACGGAGAAATTGTTTCATTAATACTTCTTTTTCTGGGGCACCTGGGTGGCTCAGTCTTTAAGCATCTGGTTTTGGCTCAGGTCGTGATCTCATGGCTTGTGAGTTTGAGTCCCACGTTGGGTGAACTGGGTGAACACAAGCCCCACTTTGGGTGAGCCCCCCTCTCTCCCCACCCCTTCTCTCTGCCCCTCGCTCACTTGTGCTGTCTCTCTCTCTCTCTCTCTCTCTCTCTCTCTTTCTCTAAAAAAAAAAATTGTTTTTCTTCTTAGGAATATGATTTCACAGGGCAGAGAATATTGCCTTTTAAAAATGTCAACACTGGGGCGCCTGGGTGGCTCAGTCGGTTAAGCATCTGATTCTCGGTTTTGGCTCAGGTCATGATCTCACACTTTCGTGAGTTTGAGCCCCACGTTGGGCTCTGTTGTGGCAGTGCAGAGCCTGCTTCGGTTTCTCTCTCTCTCCCTCTCTCTGTCTGCCCCTCCCCTGCTCACGCTGTCTTTCTCAAAATAAATAAACTTAGGGGCGTCTGGGTGGCTCAGTCGGTTGAACGTCCGACTTCAGCTCAGGTCACGATCTCGCGGTCCACGAGTTCGAGCCCTGCGTCGGGCTCTGGGCTGATGGCTCAGAGCCTGGAGCCTGTTTCAGATTCTGTGTCTCCCTCTCTCTGCCCCTCCCCCGTTCATGCTGTGTCTCTCTCTGACTCAAAAATAAATAAACGTTAAAAAAAAAATTAAAAAAAATAAATAAACTTAAAAAAATTAAAAAAAAATTAAAATGTCAACATTGCAGGGTGCCTGGATGGTTCAGTTGGTTAAGTGTCCGACTTCAGCTCAGGTCATGATCTCCCAGTTGGTAGGTTCAAGCCCTTCATCAGGCTCTGTGCTGACAGCTCAAAACCCAGAGCCTGCTTGGATTCTGTGTCTCCCTCTCTCTCTGCCCCTCCCCGGCTTGCACTTTGTCTCTCTTTCTCAAAAATAAGTAAACATTAAAAAAAATAAAAAACAATTTTTTTTTTAATGTCAACATTGCCACTTCAGGATTATTGAAACTTAGCGCCCTTTTGTCTTTTGCTGACTTTTATAGACTCCGTTCATGGTTGCCAAATTCAGCAAATAAAAAACACAGGATGCCCAGTTACATATGAAGTTCAGGTAAACGTGCTTACACTAAACAAATTGATGTGTCATATCCCTGAACTCTAAATGTAATGGACACCTGTAGCTGGAAGTGCACTTGACCTTGTAACTCCAGCACGGGTCAGGTTCTGCGTCACCCCGGGACACATTTTTCTCCTAGATTTTTGTTTATATCGTAATCTACCAACTTGTATTTAAGGGCAAAAACTTCACAGACTGGACAATTTTCCTTCTTTTTTTCCTCCATCCACAGCAGTGCTTCAGTGCATCAGATGGACATTCAAAGGGCAGAATGTCATTTTCTAGAAGTTCAGCTCTAACTCTAGCACATAAAGTGCATGCAGAGTGGACCCCATTATTCTGGTGTGCCTTTCCCAAAACGTTTGCTCCATTGCTGTGGTTTATAGTCCGTTCTGATCGCATACTGGACAGACTTTGTGCGGTGCTTCCCCCTCCCGCAGGGGCGCTTCAGCCTGTGGGCCGTTACGGTGCTGCTCTAACTCGGAATTTGTCGTAGGCCGTGAAGTTGGATGGGAGTCTGGGTCAGTGGGTGAGGGAGCTGTTAGTGCTGCAGTTTTGGGCCCGCTTCTTAGCTCCTGTTTCACCGCAGGTCCCCAGGCAGCCTCGTTGAGGCGAAGGGTGAGGAAGAGAAGAACGTGCAGGGTGGGAGTCCGCCCTCTGGGCCGCAGCTGCTGCCTCCTCCCCCCCTCCCCCCTTCTCCTCCTCCCCTCCTCCTCCCCCTCCTCCTCCTTCCCCCCCTCCTCCTCCCCTCTTCCTCCTTCTCCTCCTCCTCCTCCTCCTCCACTCCTCCTCCTCCTCCACACTCCCCTTTGCTTCCTCCTCTGCCCTGTGCCACTGTCAGTGGTCACTCAGAGTAATGAGCAGGGAGGATGCTTGGGTTCTAAAAGTAAGAGCTGCAGACAAGGCAGAGATGTTGGGGTCTTATTTTCGGCTCTGAGGCTTGTCTGGGGCCTGGAGTGATGGTTAGTGCTCATCAGAAGAGTTCCTGAATGCATCCGAATAGATGCAGAGCAGAATAGTGGATACTTCTGGTATTGTTTGAAAGTGTGTTAGGTAATATTCTTAAAACAGAGTTTTTTGGGGGAAGAAGTCATGAATCTTAATTTCATGGCTGGGACATGTGGCTGACAGTGGGGACAGGACACATTCGTGAGTGATCCGGGGAGGCCTGTCCTGCCATGCCTGGCCCTGGGCGCGCCGGGGGGTTTGGAGGCATTTTCAGCAGGCCTGTGATGTGGGGGAGCTTGGTGTCCTTGACGTATGGCTTGGCCTCAAGGCCAGTCAACAACCCTAAAAGCTGTTTAGGACCCCAGAGGGCTCTTGTTTATGTGAGTTCTATCTACTGGTATTGACCAAAACATAAATGAAAACTGAAGCTTTACAAAAACCCATATTTACTTAAAAATAACAAAAGTAAACCTGTAACCTGTTGTTTACATGTTAAAGTGAATGATTTCTGTGAAAAATAACTATTTTCTAAAACAGAACCACAGAAGTGTGGCATTGCTTTACAGGTTGTTGTATCTCTTTCTTGTCTGGCTTCTGACTGCAGGGATGTGCTGTTTGGTTGCAGTATGTGAGGAAGATCCAGCCTCGTGTAGACACGTGAGCCTTTTAGATAATTCCGGATGTGTTGCTGGCTGTAGTGTGCCAGAACCTGATGGGGCAAAGCAGAATGTCGATGGCCTTCCTTCCCTGTGAGGTTTAAACCCATGGTTGGCCTTGCATCTCAGTGCACCTTCCTGTCATGTGTGGTTTTAAAGATTAGGTACTGCTTGGGGCACCGGGTGGCTTAGTTGGTTAAGCATCTGACTTCGGCTCAGGTCATGACCTCACAGCTCGTGAGTTTGAGCCCTGGGTCGGGCTCTGTGCTGTTGACAGCTCAGAGCCTGGAGCCTGCTTCGGATTCTGTGTGTCGCTCTCTCTCTGTCCCTCCCCCGCTCGCATTCTGTCTCTCTCAAAAATAAATAAGCGTTAAAAAAAATTTAAAAAAATAAAGATTAGGTACTGCTCATTTGGGAAACACTGGCTCACTAAATTGTGGGGATCTTCCAAATGTTGGCACATTTCGTCATCCGAGATCAGAAAATTGTATTTTCTTATTAACGTCTCTTCTGTCATCAAAAGTCTTTAAGTGTCCAGCAGCTGTGAAGCTCATGGGGCAGATAGATACACATTTACCCAAATTCTAATTTCCAGTCAGAAGCTAGAATTTTAACATTGGCAACACACACTGTTGGTTTTTCTTTGAGGTCGTGGGCTCACTGTGTTTATTTTGAGAACATGTTTGGCCTGCATCCACACGTGCGTAGCCATGGATCTCGCCAGTTCTTCCAAATGCAGACACCCAGTGAGTGACACTCAGCCCGGCGCCTGCCCCGGGCCTCTCCCGAGCGGCCAGCAGACTGGATTGCTGCTTGCTTACCTCTTGTCTGCTGCCTTCATGAGAAGGCCCGTGGGGAGACTGCTGATTGCACCGCCTCAACAAGGGCATGCCCAGGTGAGGTTGGCTTTTCCGCCCTGAGTGCATAGCGTTGAAGAATGCAGTCACTTAGGAGTTTACTTTGGTCAGAAAAAGACAGATATTATGTGTGTTCACTCATACGTGGAATTTGAGAAACCTAACAGAAGACCGTAGGGGAGGGGAAGGAAAAATAAGTTACAAACAGAGGGAGGCAAACCATAGGAGACTCTTAAATACAGAAAACAAACTCAGGGGTGATGAGGGTGGGGCAGGGAAAATGGGAGACGGGCATTAAAGGGGGCACTTGTTTGGATGAGCACCGTGTGTTGTATGTGAGGGATGGACCACGGGAATCTACTCCTAAAGCCAAGAGTACACCGTATACACTATATGTTAGCTAACTTGACAATAAATTATTAATAAATCAATCAATAAATAAAAATTAAAAAAATAAAAAGTTTAATTTGGTGCTGCCATTTTGGCTCCTAAGGTACCCAAGTAAGCACAGTGAAACAGGCAGGTAGGCTCCTAGTATTACAATGAAGCTAGCTAGCTTTGACCTCTTGGACCCCTGGAAGGGTCTTGGGACCCCAGAGAACTCCTATTTGAGAGTGGGTTGTGGGGATAGGCTAGAGGTGGGTGGTTGGGGTGTAGCTGTGATGGGCTGGGAGTGGGGGCAAGGCCTGAGCATCTGGGCCTGACCCTGGATGGGCTGTAGGAGGTCAGGGGGCTGGGATTAGATGGGGTTAGGTGGCCCCCTGCCTACTTTCTGAGATGCCTGGCCAAGACCTGACCCTGGGAGGGACATCAGGCGCTGCTGGTGAGCTTAGAGGGGGGCAGGAGAGGGTTTTCCTGGGTCCACATACAGAGGTCAAGGGCTCTGTTAGGGAGTCCAGGAGCCCTTCCTCGGGCTCTGCCCGGGCTTCTTATTTCCCCAGACTCTCGAAACCCAGATTCTTTGTAAACTCTCCTACTTTTTTTTTTTTTTTTTTTTTTTGAGAGATTGAGAGAGAAAGACAGCTCGAGAGCGGGGGAGGGACCGAGGGAGAGAGAGTGGATCTCAAGCAGGCTCCACGCCCAGTGCACAACCCAACTTGGAGCTCGATCCCGCAACCATGAGATCATGACCTGAGCTGCAATCAGGAGTCGGACGCTCAACCGACTGAGCCACCCAGGCACCTCACGCTCCTACTTTTAAATGTTGATAGTTGATTAAAGATGGAGACATGTGCCAGTCAGCCCTGTGAAGCTGTCTCACTGGCGGCTCCTCGGTGATGTCAGGTCTGTGTCCGCCCAGCAACCGGGGCGTGTTGTGCCGGCCCCAGCGTAGCCACAAAAGGCTTAGCCCACAGAGAGACTTCTACTCAGCTGGTAGGAAATCTCGGGGCCAGAGATATGAGGGTGGACAACAGTGTGATGCAGCACCTCATGCTCTAGGAGTCTGAGAGTCTGGAACTTTCCTTGCCCTCACCTGGAATTGGTTCTCTCTCTTCCAGGAGCCTCAGTCCTCTCGGTGGGAAGTGGTAGAGAGGAACCAAGATTCTGTGCGTGGTGTGCTTGTTGCTGCCGAGGTGTCCTTGCTTCGGGGCCGTGCGGTGCAGTGTCCAGAGCGTCAGCTGTGCGTGCAACTGTCAGCTGCTTTCCTCCCCGCCGCCCCGTGCTCTAGAGCCAGCATCCTTATCCTCCTCCTGTGAGACCCCGGCCGTTCTCACAGCCCCCACCCCGACGCGGACCGCAGGCAGGCTTGAAGTTCTGTTTGGTTCTGCTGTTGCCAGTACAGGAGTTTGTCACTGGTTTGGGCTCCGTGTTCCGTCCTCACCCCTCTCCTGGTTTGGTGTTGATTTTGTGGATTGCCGGCTCTTGTGAGAAGGTGATGACAGCCATGTTCCCTCTTGTTAGCATACATAGGTTCGGTCCACAGAGAGCATCTGAATTTGGGAGATTTTTGTTCTTCCTGCTTCAGTTGTGGGCTGAGCTCATCATTGGGCTCAGTCCCTGGGCTTTTGGACTTTCAGACGTTCACACTGGCCGTGCCCTGCTCTGCCCTCACCCGTCAGGGGTTAGAGTGGCTACCACTCAGCCTCCTTTATTCATGCGGCAGACACTGGCTGTGGGCCTCTAGGTTGTTCCAGAGAATCTACACAGGTGTGTAGCTGTGTGGAAAGCAGACATGGAAGTGGGCCCAGTGGCCTTTCTTACTCAGTCCTCTTAGAAAGGCCCCAGTAGTTCTGTGGCCACATGCTCATCGGCTCCTTCTGCACGCCGGGCATTGCCGACACTTCGGGGATATGTCAGAGAACAGGACAGGCCCCTCCTGTGGAGCCAGAGTTTGCATGCTGGTGGGGCAGACAGGCTGGGTGGTATGTTTGATGGTGGTGAGTGCCAGGGGGCCGGCGAGGCAGGGTCCAGGAGAGGCCTTCTGATAAGGGGGAGATTGGCCTATTGAGAGGCCGCAGGGTCCGGGGACAGGAAGCTGGGGTCAGAGTGTGGAAGGAGGATCAGAGGCTGGGCCCTGCGACTTTGCTGCCCATGATGAACACCTAGGAAGACCCTGGGCTTTGAGGAGGGACACATCCAGCTTTGATCCCTCCCTGCAAGGACATATTCCCCACCTTCTGGGAGAAAGTCTCTGAGTTCCTGGATTTTAACTTGGTGCCTGGCACCGAATTCTGGCTTCCTGTGGCAGGAGTGTTTAAGAGGGATTACAGAAGGGGGTCCACTACTTAGACTCTGAAAACCACCAGTGGGGCCACGTGTGGTGCTCCAGGGGAAGGTGGGAGGGCAGTAGGGGGAGCTGAGCCATGCTCACGCCCCCTCTCATCCTGTCTACCCGGGGAGATGAAATCAGCTCTGTTTAGGAACTGCTGGGGGGAACATTCTGGAAACACTGAAGAAGAAGGGACGTCACAGGGCGGGAGGCTGCTGTGCACACTTGAGGTGGGTTGGTGGTCCAGGGCGACAGGGTGGGGCGCTGCCACTGCTCTTAGGAGCCGTGCTTGGCATTCAGGGAAATCAGGGACCTCAAGGTTCTGTAGGAATGTCCTGAGAATGTTTTGTGGTGTCTTTTGGAGAATGTGTTACGGAAGTTAGACACGTGTTTTGGGGGTTTTGCCCTTAGCTTCTGAAAGTTGTAAGTAGGGGGCCTGGAGGGGGCCTGCGTCTGCCCCTTCTGCTTCTCCATGGACTCGTGGTGGCAGCGGCTGCTGCACCTGCAGGGACCCCATCAGGAGTGTTTTGTGTGTGCTTCTCCAGCCAGACTCTAACTCTCCCTAAGGCAAGAATTTTTAAAAAACAATTCCAAGAGACGTTGTGTAATTCATGCCTCCGCATAGTAGAGCAAATATTTAATGATTGACGTTTTTATTGAATTTTCTTGATTTATCCATTTCTGTAGTTTTTTGTAGGTTTTTGTTCATTTGAAATACTTAGTTGAATTGTCATCAGCAGCAGAATGCACTTTGATACAATTTATAGCATTCCAGTAACAGTCAAAACTTTTGAGATTTCTAATTATGTAAGTGATGCGTGAACACATTCTTATTATTAAGAAACTGTCTCCTAAAATGCAGGTAAAGTAGAAGTTTCCTTGGGCTGCTTTCAGAGTGTCATTCTCCCTCCTGGAGGTGACTGGTATCTGCTGGTTTGAATATGTCCTAACTGTGCAGTCACCTGACAGTGAGTTTCTGTCAGGATCCAGATACCACGTCCATCTAGAGAAGTCGTGTTGGCGAATTGCTTAGTCTGCCTGTGGGTGAATCCAGGCTGATGGCTGTTTCTTCTTTAGCAGGCAGTTCCGGCGAAGGGGGAGACGAAGCAGGATTGCTGCATGAAAACAGAGCTGCTGAGGGAAGGTAAGGGCGCAGTTTGCCGCTTCGGGAGAAGTGGCCAGAAGACCCATCGCTCTGGTGTCTCCTCACCTGTCCCCGGCTCCCAACTTCTTTGCTTTTACTTGGGTTACTGCGTGGCTTCCCGTGTCCCATCCCCAGGTGGACACAAATGCACACACCTAGATCTGCTAGAGAAGGGAGCCTTTACCCAAGAGTGAAAAGCAAACACCTGGTAGGTGCTTATCTTCAAGTGCACCCAGGAAGTCGAAAGTGAGAAGGGTCGTGGTGAGGTTTATGGCAGCTTTATTTCTGGCGCTCAAAGCGGAAGTGCCCAGGTGCGCATCACCTGGTTATGGCCTGTGGCGTGCACACGGCGGGCGGTGCTCAGCACCTCAGAAGAAGGGGCAGCTTTGTTCTCACGGCAGCACAGACGATACTCAGTGTGTTTTGCTAAGTGAAGGAAGCCGAACCCACAGGCCACGTACTCTGTGACTCCATTTGTGTGACATTCTGGGCAAGGTAAAACTAGAGGCTTGGAACACAGCAGGGTTGCCAGGAGGTGCAGGGAGGCTGAAGAAGGGGCGTTTGCAGAGCAGAAGCCCTGTGAGGAGCCACGGTGGGAGGCACTCTGCTCTGTTGGTTAGGGCTACGGAATAGACTCTGACAAGTGAGTCCTGCTGTGTCACACATGAGCCACGCGAGGGCTGCCGAGAAGTTCACTTTGCAGAGCCGCGTCCTGGCCGGACACTATGAGGCTGATGGCTCGGGAGCGATGCAGACACGGGATTTCGTTTGGCTGTCTGTCAGGGGAGATGGGCGAGCCGCCCTGGACTGCCTGCCACACGGGCACTGGGGCTGAGCAACGTATCACGGCATCATCCCAGCAGCCTCGGAAGGTTAGCGCGGGAGGAACCTGCCCACGATCGTCACTGTCCCTCCTCACTGAAGCTGGTGGCTGCCGCGGGCACTCCTGGTGTTCTGGCCGCATGCCAGCCGGTGCTGTGTGGTTCTGTCTCTCCTCAGAGGAGGGGGAGCTGAGGCGGGGCGCACTGCTGGGCCAAGGTCACCCAGGCCGCCAGACTGGCGGCTTATCCCCTCCCCCGAGAACGTAGAGACGATGGTGTGCGGAGGCGCCGGCAGTGGCTGGTGAGACTGCTGTTGTGTGCACGGCAGGAGAGATGAGTGGAGAGCAGGGGCCCGTCTTACCGGGCCCCGCGGGTTGGCCCGCAGCGTCCCATCACTGACCTGTGTGTCTTGGTGGGTGTGCCTCTGAGTGCCCCCGATGCCTTGCAGGCCATCCCGGCGGTGGTGGGATGGCCTGCCGAGTACCACCTTGCCGCCGACGCTGGTGGCTGCCCTTCCGTGCCCTTCCTGAGCTGCAGCGTGGCCACCCAGCATGCATTGCTGCAGCCCCTGTCTGCTTCTCAGGCAGTCCAGGAGCTGCTGTGACACCTTTTCACATCCACATAGTCGCCTCACGTGAGCACTGTGCACACAGCCAAGGGCCACCGTGGGTGAGCGTGGAATGCGGGTGCTCCGGCGGCCAGGCCACAGGGCAGGCTGTCTTTCTCTGCATGACGTGCTGCACTGACACACCTTTGTAACAGAGCTGCTTCCGATTCCAGTAGAGTTCTAGGGGCTCCTGGGAGCAAGGTGGGTTGCGAAGCTGAGCAGTGTCTGCTTCGCTTCCTCTGACCATTTCCAAGCCTCACTTCCTCCCCAGTGGGAACCCTGCTCTCTGGGGGGCCCCCAGTTCAGGTCTGACCCAGTCAGGCACCTGCGTGATCGTGATCGAATGAGGGTTGTGGTCCTGCCCTGCATCCTGCCCTCACTTTGGGCCTTGGGGGGACCTCATCCAGGTGGGATCTCTTAAGACCTGCCTGAGGGTTTCTTCATGGTACTGTGCTCCCCTCCACTCCTTGAAGTGTCCTCTTTCATGGGCACCCACGGTCTCCAACTCTTCTTTTTCCCTCCCTGGCTCCCCTCCTGGGACCTTTTCTGATAGAAGTTGTGGATAAATAATGCTAGGTGCCATTTTCCTCTCTCACACACTGTCCCTGAGCCAAGGTCTTGACTTCCTTTTGAGGAATTGTTAGACTGATTTCCACAGCAGGGATACATTTTACACTCACACCAGCAGGGTGGGAGGGGTCCGGTTCCTCTACTTCCTGTCAGCTCTTGTTACTGGCTGTGATTTTGATTATAGCCATCTGAGTGGGCGGGTACAAACTGGTGTCTGATTGTGGTTTTGATATGTATTTTCCAGATGATTAGTGATGCTGAGCATCTTTTCATGTGCTTATTCGCCCTTTGTATGTTTTCAGATGAGTATCATTTTAGATCCTTTGCCTGCTTTTTAAATTGCTTATTGATTTTTATTGTTGAATTGTCAGAGTTCCTTATATATCATAGATACTAGTTTCTTAGCAGATATAGTTTGCAGATATTTTCTCCCATTCTGTGGCTTGTCTTTTCAGTTTTTCTGATGGTGTCTCTTTGAAGCACAGAAGTTTTTCATTTTGATGAAATCCAGTTTATCTGTTTTTTCTTTGGCTCCTTTTGCATTTGGTGTAACATTTAAGAAACCATTGTTTGATAGAAGGTCACAAAGATTTATGCCTGTGTTTTCTTCTTAGAGCTTTATAATTTTATCTCTTATAGCTAGGTCTTTGATCCATTTTGAGTTAATTTTTGTACATGGAGTGACATAGGGGTGCGGCTTCATTCCTTTGTGAGTGGATACCCAGTTGTCCCAGTACCATCTGTTGAAAGGACTGTTCTTTCCCTGTTGAGTTGTCCTTGCACTCTTGTTGAAAATCAGTTGTCCGTGTGGACGGATGGCTGTGGTGCCGGTGCCTCCTATTGTCCTTAAATGCTGTTCAGTGCTGGAATAGCTGTTGGAATGCCTGTACCTTCTGCTTCCACCATTGCTGTCATGTCTGGGTGTTTGTGGTTTTGGTTTTAAAGATTTTATTTTTAAGTAATCTCTACACCCAATGTGGGGCTTAAACCCACAAGTCCAAGGGTCCAGAGTCACAGACTCCACTGACTGAGGTAGCCAGGTGCCGCTGTCTGGGTGTTTCATTGCCTGACTTTTCTCTCCATTGTGGATTCTCTTTTTCCTCACAGGTCTTGTGATTTTGGTTAGATGTTTTGAATAATATTGTTGTGGCTTGAACACGATGTTATGTTTGGTTGTCTCCCCTACCTCCCTGTTCCCTAATAGATTGTTGGGCTTTTCCAGGGCACTTGATTGATTAATTCACAGACAAATTTGGCCTCTTACTGGTTTGTTTGTAAGCATTTTTAGCACTGAAATAGAGTAACCTTCAGTTAATAATTGGTTTGTTGCTGTTGTGTGAGAAACGTTTCTCAGGTAGCAGGTGTAGCTCAGTCCTACTAGTAAGGTGTTAGCTGTTCGGGATCTCTGCTGAATGCCCATCACTGAGAATTCTTTTCTTCACCGGGTCAGAGCTCAGCTCCTTGACTCACGTGTAAGACTCGATATTGAGTCTTCTGTTTCATGGACAAGCCATTTTATATCTCCATTTATTTTCCTTTTCTTAAAATTTTCTTAGCCACACGTTACTGTTTTCGGTGTACAGGTGTTGCCATGATTCTTCTGTATTTGCTTATGCTGTTGTAAATGGTGTGTCTAAAATTTTACTTTCCAGTTTTCCATTGCACTTTATCTTTTTGTGACTGAACTTTGAGGTAATTGAGGTCCACGTGCATTGATAAGAACTAATACAGAGAGAGCCCATGTATCCTTTTCCCAGTTTCCCCCAGTAGTGACATCTGGCATAACTGTAATGACAGCGCAACCAGGATATGGACGTCGATACAATCTGCGTATTGGGTTCCTCGGGTTCCCTGGCTTTACTCGCACACGTGTGCATTTATCCCTGGTCCGTCATCACAGTGTAGGTTTGTGTGCCCTCCCACTGCCAGATGCAGAGCACTTCATGGTGCAGGGGCTCCTCCCCCATGGCCCCCTGCAGTTACGCCCTGGCTGCGAGTCTGGGCCCTAGTGCCATGGTTTTGTCCTTTCACAAGTGTTCTGTCGATGGGGTCGTACTGAGTGCTGCCTTCTGGCATTGACTTTTTTCACTCAGCATCATTTCCTGGGGGATTTGTCCAGGTTACTTCACATGTCAGCAGTTTGTTCCTTTCTTTTCTGAAGTAGGAGTCTGTGGTGTGGATGGACTACATCTGTCTAACCTTTCACTCTCTGAAGGACATCTGGGCTGTTTCCAGTTCTCAGCGGCTGCAGTAAAGCCACTGTGAACATGTGTGTTCATCTTGGTTTGGGCGCAGCTTTCCATTTTTCTGGGGTAAATGCCCATGACCACATCTGCTGTCACGTGCTAAGTGCGTGTTTAGTCCTGGAAGAAGCTGCCAAAACTTTCCAGAACCACTGCAGCAATAGTGCGGTGCACGGCGGTGATGTCCTGTCCTTGTCTGTGTTGGTAATTATTCCCATCCGTGGCTGTCAAGCGCGGTCTCCTTGTTGTTTGGAGTTGCTGCTGTTTAGTTTTGAGAAATTTTACTCTTGATGAAGTCTAGTTTATTGCTTTTCCTTTTAGGGATTGTGCTTTGGTGTCAAGGATAAGATGTCTTGCCTACCCCTAGATCCTGAAGATTTTTTTCAGTTTTTTTTTTTTTTTCTTAAAAGTTTCATAGTTTTACACTTACATTTCTTTTCCATTTTGAATTAATTTTTATATAAGGTATACAGTTTAGATTAGGTTTCATTTCTATAATCAGTCTCTCTAAACTCTGCCTTTGGTTCTGGCAGCTTACTTGTTGGTTACTTTGGATTTTCTACATGGGATCATGTCAGTTAGGAATGAATGTTGCTGCTTCTTTCTGACCCCAGCACCCTTTGTTACTTTTTCTTGCTTGGTGGCTCTGGCCAGATACTGGTAGCAATGGCAGGTAGCTACAGTTCCGACCTCTGAGAGGAACACTGCCCTTCCCTTCTTTACCAGACTCTCAGGACAAGCCAACACCATGCCCGTGGGCTTTCCCACACCAGGCAGGTCTCCAGCTCTCTGTGACACCAGCTGGGTGTCCCACAAGCAACTCAGTTCCAATACTGTCTCCCTGGACTCAGGGCTGATCCCACAGGTCAGGGGCTCGGTCCCGCAAAGCTGCCGCCGCTTCAGATGCCAGTCCTAAGCAGAGGGTCCCCAGGGCACACACGACTTTGACTGGTGGGCTGTGAATTGGAGATTCCCACAACGCTCTCCTCGAGTTTGGTAATTTGCTGGAACACTTACAGAACTCAGGAACAGCCCAGTGGGAGTGATGCATGGGACAGGGTACTGGGGAAGGGCTGCAGAGCTTCGCTACCCTCTCTGGGCGTACCGTCCTCCCCATGTGGGTGTGTTCGCCCACCTGGAAGCTCTCCGAACCCTGTGGTTCGGGGATTTCTGTGGCGGTGTCCTCATGTAAGCATGATGCATTATTAACTCAGTCTGCGGCCCCTCTCCCCTCTCTGGAGGATGGAGTCCAAGCTTCTTACTGTGACTTTGTGTTTCTGGTGACCAGCCCCATCCAAGAGCGCATCCAGAGTCCCTTCCTGAGCTGTGTCAGGAGCCAGGGGCAGAGACCAGATACCTATATCTTGTTACATCATTCTGTGTAATCACATTTATCTTTTCTTGTTACTGTTACAACTTATGCTTTTGATGAATAACAAAGCTTTTCCCTGTTTCTAGGTCACAGATCTGTTCTCTACGTTTTCCCTTGTCAGCTTTGAGGTTTTCGGACCTCCTAAGACAAGTGTTTCTCAAACTCAGATTTGTGGATGAGCCACTGGAGGTCTCGGTGAGGCCCAGATGTGTGGAGCCCACCTTCAGAAATTCAGAACCAGCAGGTCTAAGCTGTGACCTGGGAAATCTACCTTCTGTCCAGCCCACCCCCTTGGGCTGCTGTCCACGACCCTGCTGTGACCAGCAGGCACCCCAGCTCCTCTTGTGGTGGGGTAGTGGAGAGGCCTGTGGTACCCTTCTCCAGGGGAGGGAACCTGTCTCCCTGTGCCTTTGCTGTTCTTTTTCATAATTTACTTTGGTGTTGGGGAAAATTGTTCTTCCCTCAATATTTTAGAATAAGGTGGTGGAGAGGCACCTGGGCGGCTCAGTCGGTTGAGTGTCCGACTCTTGATCTCACAGTTTGTGGGTGTGAGCCCCACGCCCGGCTGCATGCTGTCAGCACGGTGCCTGGTTGGGATCCTCTCTCTCCCTATCTCTCTCAAAAATAAGGAAATAAACTTTAAATGAAAACCCTTAATTTATAGTTGTGTAATCATTTAGGAAGTATTTACTGTGCTCATACTGTGTCCCAGGCCCTGTTTCTGTCTCAGGGCATGTCGTGGATAGACAGACAGAACTCTCCTTGCAGACCTGACACTCTAGGGCAGAGGGACAGACAGTATCATAACGATGGGGTCTCCCGTGAGAGTTATTGGAGTAAAGGGACTGGGATGGGTAGAGTCTTGAACTTGACCGAAGCTCTCTCTGCATCCATAGTGTAGTCATGGGCTTTCTGCTTTGGTCTGCCATGAGGTTACATATCTTTGTAGATTTTCTGATATTAAAAGGCATTTATATATAACTGGTCCCAGACAAGGTCTGTCAGAACTGTCCTGGGAGACCGAGCTCTTATAGAGGATAGGCTTGTAGTCCAGGGGTTTGTAATGGGCTTTCTGACTGATATACTGAAAATAGGACCCTTTTTCTGGTTTATTACCCATTTTCTTTAAGTTTGTTCTTGTGAAGCTACTTCTGAAACCTTTCTATCTTTAAACAGTTTTATTTTACAGTGGTGTGTTTGTTCCTGGTGGATATGCAAATCCGTGTAATATTTTGGAATCTTGAGGAGTGTTTATCTTGTGCTTCTGGTTTTACACTGTGTCCCCCAAGGCAGGACTGCAGGCCCTTAGTGTACCTCCCACACAGGATGGACAGATAGCCAGCATGTCTGAGCTCAGGGCAGATTCCCCTGTTCAGGGTTTGGCCTTCTCTAGACTTTAACCAACTAACTTCCAAAATTAATGTCTAAGACATTTTATTTTATTTTCTTAGATTTAAAAGATTTTTTAATTTTTATTTTTAAATTAATTTTTTAAAGTATTTATTTTTGAGAGAGAGAGAGAGAGAGAGAGAGAGAGAGAATGTGCGCATGAGCTGGTGAGGGGCAAAGAGAGAGGGAGACATAGAATCCGAAGCAGGCTCCAGGCTCCAAACTGTCAGTGCAGAGCCTGTTGCAGGGCTCAAACTCAGGAGCCGTGAGATCATGGCCTGAGCCGAAGTTGGATGCTTAAGTGACTGAGGCACCCAGGCACCCCTTTTGAAATTTATTGTTAAGTGATCTCTTTAACCCAACACGGAGCTTAACTCACAACCCTGAGATCAAGAGTAGCTTGCTCTTCTGACTAAGCCAGCCAGGAGCCCCTAACACATCATTTTACATTTACTCTGACCTTAAATCTTTGTGTACATGACGTGAAATGATTTTCCCTTGGATAGCTTTATGTAGACCACCTAGAGAAATGGTAACTGTTGTGTGGGTCGTGTCATGGCAGGGCAGGTCCACAACCTCTGACGCCGTCTCCTCTGTTCACAGAGATATCTATGGCAGCCGATGGAGGCGCATCGGAGAAGCAGGGAGGAGAGGGCCCCGTGGCCTCAGACGGCGAAGCTAATGGGTCCTGTGGAAAGAGCGAGGCTAGCAGCCACGTGACTGCAGCCCAGCACACTCAGGAGAACACAGCGGTCAGCCCACAGGACGGTACCAACAAACTAGCTCGGATAGCTGAAAATGGGGTTTCAGACAGAGACAGTGAGACGGGGAAGCAAAACCACGTCAACACAGATGACTTCACACAGACTTCTGTCATCGGGAGCAATGGGTACTTCTTGAATAAACCACCCCTGCAGGAACAGCCCATGCGGATTACCAGCACTTTGGCTTCCTCGCTTCCTGGTCATGCTGCAAAAACCCTTCCCGGAGGTTCCGGCAAAGGGAGGACTCCTAGTGCTTTTTCTCAGACGCCAGCCACAGCACCGGCCAAGCTTGCGGAAGCGAGTAAAGACACGGAGGACAAGAAGCCCTCGGGCCCTGGTGCCGATGTCAAGGTTCACAGGGCACGGAAGACCATGCCAAAATCCATCCTGGGCCTGGTAATGCGATCCTCGTCGGGACGGGGCTGTTCTCGTGTCTGTTGCGCTGTTTCCTTCCTGTTTGTATTCGCTTTTGTCACGGTGACGGCAGACGGACTCTGTGCGTGAAGGAGAAAGGCCAGTAAATGGCAGTGGTTGCCCCACAGGTGGTTGTGGGCCTGGGAAGATGAGGAAAGGCTGCTGACAGTTCAGGTGTGAACCACCGGCAGATGACCCCTCCCAGCCCGCCTTCGGGGCTTTGTGCTGCTTTTGGGTGTCGGTTGCCCGCTGAGACCAGATGCATCAGATGCTCGTGTGGAGACCTCCTCCTCTGCTTTGGGCCTGGGGCTTGCATCCCAGCACAGGAAGGCTGAGCACTGACTCTGGAGAGAAGTAGTCAGGAACTTGGTTAGCTTCTTGGTGTGACAGAGGGTAGGGACGAGGGACATCCTGATGACACGCCCTGTTTTCATGGTAGGCCCCTGGGAGCAGGGAACAAGCAGCGAGATCCCAGTGTCATGCTGGGTGAGGTGGCTTTTGCCACCAGTGAATATTCGGTGCCTGCTGCGTTTTCTCAGAATGTCCATAGTCATGTTTTGTCTTCCCAGTTCTGTGTTGATCTGGCTGGGGATGAGCTCTAGGTCTAGTTCCCTCGGGATTTCTTGTACCTGGCGTTGCTGGTGAGTCTGACTGTTCGTCATTAGTGGGTCATGTGTGATTTCCTCTCTGCATCCTTCCAGGGTTGCATGAGTAGGCCTGTCCCCTTGGGCCTTGTCGGTGTGAGATGTGTGTCTTTCCTCAGTTCTAGAAAAATGCTTTGCACAGCTTTTTTTTCTGTGGAGCTCTTGACATGGACATGGGGTCTTTTGTCTCCTCAGATGGCTCCTTCTGTGTTTTCCAGCTTTGATTTCTTCTTTAGCACTTTACTTTCTTGCTGTTCATTCTATATCATGATGATTTTACTTTTGACAGTTTTTTGCATACCTAATATCTCCAGTTTATTTAGTTATATTTTGTCTTGTCCTTCAAAGGACATTAGATTCTTTTATAGTCTGTTGTTTTAAAAAAATTTGTAATGTTTATTTTATGTTTGAGTGAGAGAGAGAGAGAGAGAGAGAGAGAGAGACAGAACGCAAGCAGGGGAGGGGCAGAGAGAGGGGAGACACAGAATCCGAATCAGGCTCCAGGCTCTGAGTGGTCAGCACAGAGCCTGATGTGGGTCTCGGACCCACGAACTGTGAGATCATGACCTGAGCTGAAGGTGGACGCTCAACCTTAGACTGAGCCACCCAGGCGCCCCTTCTAATCTGTTGCAAGACCTATTTCCTCAAGTGGGAGTCCTGTTTGGGCTCAGTGCCTCCTGTTTGTGTTGATTTTTCTCCCCGGGTGTGTGCTCATCTCTATTTCCATGGTTTTATATTGCCTGACTGTGAGCTTTGTTGCATTTCCTGTGGCCTGCCTGCGGTGATTGTCGGGAGCCATGGGCACTCCGTGGGGCTGGACCGCTGACTGCCCCGTGCTGCTGGGCCTCCATAGCTGCCGCATGATTCCTGCTCTAGGATCGCCGGGGCTGGGCATCCCCTGACTCCTGTGTCTCAGAGTGTGGGCCTCACCCCTCCCAGACTTGCTGGCCCTGACTTGATTGCCATGTTTTGCAGTATTCTTGTATATGTCCCAAAACTTAAAAAAAAAACAACTTTTTTTTAATAATTAGGAATTCACAGGAAGCTGCAAAAGTAGTACAGAGAGACCCCCATATATCCTTCACCCGGTCTCTCCGGCTGCATTTTATGCAGCCTAGAGCACAATGTCGATTTCTGTGAACACCCAGCACCAAACAGCTCCCCAGGGTCCCTCTTTATCCCTAACCACCCTGTCCCCAGCCCCTGTTCTCTGTCTCCACAGTCACGGCACGTCAGGTGTTCTGTAAGAAGGTGGGGACTTTGAGAGCGGCTCAGCTCCAATGAGACTGGCCACGTTGTGTCAGTGGCTCCTTCCTTTTCGTGTTGCAGGGTTTTCTGTGGTGTGGATGTCCCAGAACTTAACCACTCACAGATTGAATGGCTTTTGGGGGTTTCCATTTGGGGGCTGTTACAATAAAGTTGCTCTGGATATTTATGTACAGAATTTTTTTGGACAAATTTTCATTTCTCTGGATTAAATATCCAGGAGTACAATGGCGGGGTCATATGTTAGTTCGATATTTAGCTTTATAAGTTAACTGCCAAACCAGATTCCAGACAGGCTACGACATTTTACATTCCCGGAAGCAAGGTATATGAGCAGCCAAACTTCTCACATCGTTGCTGGCGTTTGGCATTGCCGCTAGTTTTTATTGTAGCTGTGATACCTCATCATGGTTTTAGTTTGAACTCCCCTCATGGCTGATGATGTTGGACATCTTTTCCTGTGCTTATTTGACATCTGTGTGTCCTTTTTGGTGAAATGTCTCTCATACCTCTTGCCCGTCTTACAACTAATTGTTTAGTGAGCTTTCAGAGTTCTGGGTGTGGGCTCTCTGCCATGGACCGGTTTACAGACTTTTCGCTCTGTCTGTGGCTCGTCTTCACCCTCTTATTAGGGTTTTCCCCGGAGCAGAAGTTTTTCCTTCTGACCAAATCCACATCGTCAGTGTTTCTTTTACAGCCTGTGCTTCTGGCATCGTGTCTTTGAACTCTCCACCTAGCCCTGGGTAACAAGATTTTCTGTAGTTTTTAAGAGAGTTTTTTATTTTTATGTGAACTTTAGATATATGGTCCATTTTTAGTGTTTGTATTAGGTACCAGGTTCAGGGTGATGTTCGTTATTTTTGCCTGCCATTTTTTGGCTTACCATTATCCGTTTTTAAATGCCTGTCTGAAATTTTATATTATTTGTTTATCTCCTTGAAATTATACTTTTATTCTGTTCCTACTTCCAGGATTTTATTCCAGTGCGTATATTTTTATTCTTGAGGCTCTTTTATTGTCACTCTAACATATTCCTCTAAGGAAAAAAAGGCAAATGAAATTCAACTTGAAGAAATCTCTTGACTGTGCAGGCCTATCCGAATGTTAGTCGTGCACTGAGTTAGTATAATTGTTAGCGGTGTGCAGTTGATGGTCACACGTATCGTTCTGGTCACTTGTAAGGACAGAGGACCAAAGACTTTTGAGACTTCAGAATGCATTTCCTGAAGACCACCCCTGCCCGCTGCACACCTGGAAGCTTCCTCTGTCTCTGAGCTCCGATGGGAGGAAGGAGGACACAGCGACGTAGCAACAAGATGAGCTGTGCCGGTGGGGTCACCGGAGTCCCCTCTGATATGGAGCCTCCTGGCTCCAGACCTGGCTTCTCCTGCCCCTGGGGTTCCCTGCCCCGCAAACCCAGTTCAGTCTTACTTGGTTTTCTTAGGAGACCATGTTTTATTGAAAATTGTTTTAAAATCAATCATTCCAGTGAGGAGTGTTGCAGGCTTGTGATAATAAACCCATTTTCTTTGTAAGAGTTAAAACTGAAGGTGTGTTCTCACCACACGGCCTATGCCCCTTGGCAGCAGGCTCTCTCTTATGCAGTGTCGGTACCGTCAGAAAACGCCAGCACAGGGTTAGACTTGTCCGCTGTTGAGCAGAGAAAGTGGAACCTTTTTCCCTTGCATTGAAGCGCTCGTTACTGTGTCCTGTGTTGCAGACCAGGACACTAGTCTAGTTGAATTGTGCCTCAGCATGGCGGTCCCCTAGCCTTCTTTTGTGTTGCTGTCCCCACATTCTCCCTGTCCACTTTCACACAGCCACTGGTATTCTCTAGGTTCTGGAAAAAAGACGTGGCCTTGCTCTTGGAGCCCTCAGCATGGTTAGAGAGGCAGTTCTGAATGACAGAGTTGTGCAGGTCCTTGTTAGTTGCCCCTGGAATTAAGTGTCTGGAAGGAGAGAGCTCACACTGAGCCAACATGGGCCTGGCTGGTGGCTCAGGGAGTGGCCTCCAGGCAGAACTGGAGAGGCGACGTGGAGTGCTGGGGGCAGGGAGGGCCAGCAAGAGCCAAACCCCGTTGTGTCTGTGGCGATGCGGGTAACCTTCTTCACAGCCCATGACTGCCCCTCTGCGTGGGGGAGGCCTAAGCTGCCTGGGTGCTCAAGGCTCTGTCATAGCAGTGGGCACCCCTCCGTGAAGTCAGACACTATCCTGCCTGCATGGGAAGCAGATCGTGTCTCTTTTATCTTTTTTGCTTTTGTCTGATAGTAGAGCCCTGGTAGTCTAGAATCTTCACCCAAGTTCAGCAGCTCTTGAATCTTCACCCAAGTTCAGCAGCTCTTGATTTTTTTTTTCTTTCAGATTTTCAGAAACAATATCTTAAAGATTTTGGGCCCAAGTGAGAATTAGCCTCATATGAATGTTTACTCCTCAGGTTTAATTTTTGCTTCCTGTTTCTGTATACTGTAAAATCATCTTTTGCATTTGCCTATATTAGCTGGTGGAGGCGGAGAGTTACTGTGGCTGCACATTCTGCGTGGTAGTTTGTAGGAGACAGAAAAGAACATTCTCTGACTCTTGTGTTCCAGCAGTGACTTCAGAGACAGATCTGGTATGTTTGAGAGAGACTGAAGAATTTTACAGAGCTGACAGGTTACATGTGGGTAGTAACTGTGTGCCGAGGGCAGGTTAATTGTGGAGGTGGTGGGGAAGAGGGTAGGGCTGGGAGAGGAAGGAAGGGCGCTCCAGGGCTGAGCCACATTCCCAGCCAAGCTACAAGCACACAGGGTCGCTGAGCCATGTAAGTCCCCTTGGGCTGTCAGCCACTGGCCATGCTCCCAAGCAGGCTCACTTTTTTTAATTTTAATTTTTATTTATTTATTAAAAAAAAAAAGTTTTTAACGTTTATTTATTTTTGAGAGACAGAGTATGAGCAGGGGAGGGGCAGAGAGAAAGGAAGGCACAGAATCCGAAGCAGACTCCAGGCTCCGAGCCGTCAACAGAGTTCTACGCGGGGCCTGAACTCATGAACCGAGAGATCACGACCTCGGCCGAAGTCGGACGCCCAACCGACTGAGCCACCCAGGCGCCCCAAGCAGGTTCACTTTTAAGGGCCGGGGCATCGAGCGCATTCACGTTGTCGTGCAGCCGTCCCTCCGTCTGTCCCCAGAACGTGTTCATCTTCCCAGACTGGACTCTGTCCTGTTACACATGGACCCTCCCCTCCCCCAGCCCCACCCCACCACCCCCCTCCATGTCTGTGGCTCTGACTCCTCCAGGACCTCCTGTGAGTGTCCACTCCTACAGGATGTGTCCCCCTGTGAGGGGCTGATCTCACTCAGCATGGTGTCCTCACTCAGCGCAGTGTCCTCCAGGTTCATCCACGTTGTAGCAGGTGTTGGGATTTCCCTCCTTTTTAAGGCTAATATTCTGTGGTGTGGCCGGAGCACATTTTGTTTATCCTTTCACCTGTCAGCGGACCCTTGGGTTGCTTCTGCCCCATGGCTGTTGTGAATGACACTGCCATGAACAGTTGTGTACAAATAGCTCTTTGAGATTCTGTTTTCAGTTCTTTTAGGTATATATCCAGAGTGGGATTGCTGGATCACATGGTAATTCTATGTTTAGCTTTTTGAGAAACTGCCCAACTGTTCTCCACAGCGACTCTGCCATTTTATGTTCCCACCAACAGTGCACAAGGGTTCTAATTTCTTCATGTCCTTTTCAACATTTGTTTTCTGTGTGTGTGTGTGTGTGTGTGTGTGTGTGTGTGTGTGTTTAATTGAGGTATAATAGACAGTTTTTGGTTTTTATAGTAGCCATCCTAATGGTGTGAGGAGATACTATGGTTTTGATTTGCATTTTCCTGATGATTAGTGATGTTGAACATCTTTTCATGTTGAATGTCTTCTTTGGAGAACTGTGTAGTCAGATGCTTTGCCCATTTTTTAATCAGGTGGTTTGTTTTGTTGCTGAGTTGTAGGAGTTCTTTATGTATTCTGGATATTAATCGCTTATCAGATATGTGATATGCAAATACTTTCTCCCATTCTATATAGGTTGCGCGTTCATTCTGTTGATTGTATCCTTTGATGAACAGAAATTTTTAATTTTGAAGAAGTCTAATTTATCTGATTTTTCTTTTGTTGCCTGTGCTTTTGGTATCATATCCAAGAAATCACTGCAAAATCCAGTGTCATGAAGCTTTTCCTGTGTTTTCTTCTAAGAGTTTTAGAGTTTTTTTTACAGTTCAGGTCGTTGGTCCATTCTGAACTAATGTTTGCGTGTAGCGGGTGGTGAGAGTCCGGCTCTGTTGTTTTGCATGTGGAGATCCTGTTTCCCAGCACTGTTGAAGGATGCTTCTTTCTTCACTGTTATTGCCCTTACTGCGTGCGTAACAAAACTTGGTTAAATGGAATTTGATATGAAGTCCAAGTATTTCGAGGCTGCAGGTGATTTTAGGGAAGTGGATGGAGGGGAGAGGGTTAGCTGTGTCTAGGCAGTCTGGAGCTAAGGCAACATTGCTAATCAGGATGAGGGCTGACGACAGTGCTGCAGGCTGCCAGAGTCTTGGAAGGCTGAGACTGAAAACAGATTTAGGAGATTGGTAAAACTGTGAGCAAAAGATAAGTTAAAAAATGTAGCATGGGTATCTGTTGTGCCATTGGGGTTGGGGAGGATGTTGCAAGGGCAGCCTTGAAAATGATAGGCCGTGAAAGCACTTCCATAACCAATACGTTTACCTAAATCAGGTGTTAGCAGACTCTTCCTGTGGAGGACCAGGTAGACAACATTTCAGGGCTTGTGTGCCACATACAGTCACTGTCGCTGCTTCTCTCTACTCCTCCTCCTCCTCGTTCTTGTCAACACCATTTTGAGCTTGCAGATGCTGGCCCACGTCATCCAAGGGGTGTCCTGGCACACGTGCACCAGCGCCAGGCCCTCTGATGGCGGCAGGCTTTGTACTTTATCTTCTTTCTTGGTCAAGGCAAGTTTATGGGGGAAAGGAACGGTGTTTTGGGGGCATGTTGTTTCAGTGACGATCTGCTTGTGTGTAATTACAGTTATTAATTGTCTTTGTTTTCAAGCATGCAACCAGTAAGGATCCCAGAGAAGTTCGAGAAGCTCGAGATCATGAGGAGCCAAAAGAGGAGATCAACAAAAACCTTTCTGATTTTGGACGACAGCAGCTTTTACCCCCCTTCCCACCCCTTCATCAATCACTACCTCAAAATCAGTGCTACGTGGCCACCACAAAGTCACAGACAGGTAATAGGGAGACCTGACAACTGGCTCTGCTCTCTGAGTGTGTGTGCTGAACCCGCACCTCTCGAAACTAGAAACTTGTTGACTGTGAATGCATATGTGCTGTAGGGGAGTGGGGTCAGGGTCGACGGGCCCTTCTCTGCTCACCCGTAAACCTGCAGAGGGATGTCAGACCTCTGTTCTGAAACCCGTTGAATCCCGATGTTGCTTTCTATGCCTGTTATCGATCTCAAAATGAAGATTGTTTTCATTAAGTCTTGCCCCCCCCTTGTTCTGATTGGATAGAAGACCTTAGATTTGAGAACTTCCCCCTGCCCCCCACTTTATAAGTTAAGTGCTGTTGGAAACAGCAGTGTGTTGGGGAGACCTTTGGGTTAAGGTTGTAGAGAAGGGTGGTTTGATTCTGTGATCAGCCACTTCCCATGGGCATTTCTCACTCATTTGAGCTTCTGTCCATGGTCAATTGAGGGAGTAGGTGAACATTTGATCTCTTATCCAGGCCTCTGCAGGAGGTGGGGCTGCAGGAGCGGCCCCACAGGGAGTATACTGGGGTGAGCGTGTCTCGAGCAAGGGGCCTCCCTCTGGAGCCTCTGAGACACCCACAGTTCCTACAGAGATGAGGTGACTCTCCCCAGTGCAGAAAGGACCTTTCTGTGAGGTTGTCCTGTGTATCAGGCACTTCTGATGTCACCTCCTGGGAAGGGGACAAAACCACAACTTCTGTGCCTAGGAGTGTCTCCTGCAGAGGGAAGTACCACCGTGGCCGCCTTGCCTTATCACAGGACAGATGGTGCACCTGTCAGTGTCGTAGGAGTTGCAGAAAGCCTGCCGGGGTGGGGTGGGGGGTGCTCCTTGCCTCTGGTCAGGTCTGCTGGGATGAGTGGGGCACGTGTGGATACAGCCCTCTGTGACCTTGTCCAGGTAGACCGCCTCTGTCTGCTTTCTTCTTCAGACCTCGTTCCTTCCTCTGCCCCGTTGTGCTATCTTCCCTGAGGGGGGGGGTGGGCGGAGTGGTGAAGCCGGTCTTTTCTCTCCATCAGTATTTTAAATTACTGTGGTGCTGGCCCCAGAGCTTCGTTCCTTTCCCATCCTGTTGTAGCACAAACAGGAAGGCCAAGCAGACTCAGTGGCTGCAAAGTGGATCTTACTCTCCGTCTCAGCTTGGGCACAGCTGTGCCTGGCACCAGTCACCCCGTTCTAGCACAGGAAGGACAGAGCCGTGTTTCCTTGTGACCAGTTATGCGCTCAGAGCCACCCCAGTGGGGTGCAGGGCTGCGTGGATGACTGTCTCAAGTGTCCTGTGTGCCCCTTGGCCTAGGGCTGAGGCACGCCTGGTGTCCTCAATGCCACATGTGGGGCTGTCTGCATGACCCTTACTGTGGCATAGTTTACGCTCTTGTATGCTTTTCCAATGCTCTTTTCCTCTGCTTTGTGGAACAAAAATGGAATGGAATAGAGGTTTTATATCCCTTTAGAAGAGTGGTTTTCAGATTTTTTTTTAAAGCCTAGAACTTAAAAAGAAAAAAATTATTATAGACAGCCTCATTCTGTTTTTTTTTTTTTTTTAAATTTTTAATGTCTATTTATTTTTGGAGAGAGAGAAACAGAGTGTGGGGAGGGGAGGGGCAGAGAGAGAGGGAGACACAGAATCTGAAGCAGGCTCCAGACTCTGAGCTGTTGGCACAGAGCCGGATGCGGGGCTCGAACCCATGAACCATGAGACCATGACCTGAGCTGAAGTTGGACGCTTAACTGACTGAGCCACCTGGGGCCCCAACAGCCTCATTCTATAAAACAAGTCAACCTGGAGCTGCTTTATTCAGAACAGGCTTAGGAGTCCTCAGTCCCCAGGAGCCCCAGCTGTTGTCTGGAAACCTCAGACCCCCAGACGTTTGCTTTTTCCTGTCCTGTGTCTCCCTTGACCTCGTGTACCTATGTGGTTTGCTTCACATACTTCTTTCCCTTCGGTTGGTGGACTGCTTGGTGAGGTGGAAGGTGCTGGGAAACGGTCCAGGGAATGACGGTGGCCTATGCTGCATGGCCACACTCTCTTTAGAGGCGGACACATCTAGAGACTGTGCCGTGTGCTCCTCGTCGTGGGTGAGGAGCAGAGTCTCAGGGAGGCAGACTGGACCCATCTCCAGTGATGGGCAGCAAGGCCGCCTTCCCCCCCTTCAGCCTCCCTCGTGCAGCCGCACCGGTACTAGAGACGGGACCGTCCAGAGGCAGGGGACCAAGTGTGGAGGGCGCTCCAGGGCCCTGTTGCTGGTGGGCGGTGGGTTTGCCCTTACACTTATGCCTGCTTGCTGTGGGCTCATAGTGTTTGCCGTGCACAGGGCTGAGTGTTTATTGTGAGCAAAACAAATGATCTGTAAAGTCTTAGCAGCTTTCTCTGTGCCACTTGAAACAAGAAATGCCTGTCACTTTTGTGGCAAGCTGATGATTTTGGTAATCAGAATTTGTGAATTATCACCTACCTTTAAAAAACATTTGAATGGTATTTCTTTTTCCTCTCTTGTCCCCTTTTGACTTTTTTTTTTTTTTAGCTTGCTTGCCTTTTGTTTTAGCAGCTGCAGTATCTCGGAAGAAAAAACGAAGAATGGGAACCTATAGCCTGGTTCCTAAGAAAAAGACCAAAGTATTAAAACAGAGGACGGTGATTGAGATGTTTAAGAGTATAACTCATTCCACTGTGGGCTCTAAGGTAAGGCGTGCCTGGTTGGTTGCACACGTGCTTGGAAACCCACGTCTCTGTCAGGACCTCTTTGGCCACGAGAGTACCATGTGAGGTTGTCGGTAATTTGATGACCTCGGTCCATTTTGGAGGAACCTAGGCTCTGAGGTGCCTCGCTCTGGGGTACAGCCTCCTGCCCAGTGCTCCCTGCCCCCTCATCCATTCCTCCTTCCTGGCCCTTCCCCCAGCGGCAGGGTCTCTGCATCCCACCCCACAGGCCACACCCTGGCAGGAGTTGGCAGGTTGCTCTTGATGCTGGGGTTCTGAGTGACAGATGCGCCCTTGCCCGTGTTCCAGGGCGACAAGGACCTGGGCGCCAGCACCCTCCACGTGAATGGGGAGAGCTTGGAGCTGGACTCGGAGGAGGACGAGTCGGAGGAGCTGGATGAGGACGAGGACCAGGGGGCCGAGCAGGCCGCCGCGTTCCCCACGGAGGACAGCAGGACCTCTAAGGGGGTTGTGCCAGAGGCCGACCGCACCCAGAAGGTAGGCCCTCCTCCCCTCTCAGGGAGGGGCTTACGGTCCTGAGAGGGGCAGTCTGGCCCTCTCAGCCCCAGTCATTTCCCTGTTTCCTTCTTCTTCTCTCTCTCTTTTTTAAAAAGTTTATTTATTTTGAGAGAGAGGGAGAGAGGGAGAGGATCCTGAGCAGGCCCTGCTCTGTCCGGGCCCTGGGATCATGACCTGAGTGGAGATCCAGAGTCTGACGCGCAACCCACCGAGCCACCCTGGCACCCCTTCCCTGTTTTCTTCTGACTTAGGTCTTTGCATTCTATTTCTCGAAGTTTCGGCCTTATTTTCATCAGATGAGTGTTTGTCTTCTTGTACAGCACTCTCTGAAGTAAATGTCTGGAGCTTCTTTGGGCTCTGGATGATCAGGAATACACTGATGGCAGACTGCGTGCCAGTGGTGGCTGCTTATCGCTGGCCTTGGCGTGACCGACCTTGCGAAGTCCTAGGTGCGCCACAGGTGCGGTGTTCCTGCAGGGGAGGTGCTGACACCGGGAGGCCTCTCTTGTCCTGGTCGGAGTGAGCAATCGGGGCTGCCGACCGGGCCTGTGGAGCGGCTATGTGCAGTCCGCTGACACCGGCTGTATCCTGGTGTGCCGGGCGTGTCCTCGTCAGACGCAATTCCTCCGTGTCCACCCAAGGACGTGCTCTGGGAGGTGGCAGCGCGCCAGCTCGGTCACAGGGCACTGCGTGCAGGCAGCCCCGGAGCTCAGCACCGGGCAGAGTCTCCGGGGGCACTGGGCGCAGAGCCGGGCAGAACCCAGTTCCTGAGCAGATGCTGACTTGTGGGCCTGCGTTATGCTCGTAGTTCTGAGGGGGATGAAGTAGAGGAGGAGGGCCAGGAGGGGTTGAGAATCAGGCGGTCACAGATGGGTGTGATCCTGCTGATCTGTGTGTCCTGCTTTTTGGAGAGAACTTTGGACCATCTTTATATAAGATGGGCTGTCGTATCTGATGAGGTTTCTAAAACTTGTGGTAGGCAGAGAAGTGCCAGGTGAGTTCCTTGAAAAAGTGACCTGTTTGAAATCTATAATTTTGCTGATCGTCTTTTTACACTTTGAGTCAAAGTGTTGTGCTGTGTAGATACAGCCTTTGGCACGTGTAAAGTATGTCCCTCCAGCTTTCAGAGTTTTGGGAGTTTCTTTTCTTGTATCAGAAGCCACGGCTACTAGTCTGTCTCTTTATGATTTCTGGGTTCTGTGTTCTAATTACGATAAGCGGACCTTTCTTAATGGTGATTTTGAATAAGTTAATGTGAGCTGTCTTATACTTCATTGGTCTCATTCTTTATAAATATTTGACTCATACATTTGATTTGGGATAAAATATGAGGTAGATACATTCAAAATGGGTGTATTTTATGGTATATAAATTCTATCTCAATAAAGCTTTTTAGACAAAATGTGAGGTCAGGGTCCCATAGCTTCCCTCAAGATGGTTAGCCACACGATGTCAACACCATTTATTGACTGATGTTTCTTTCCCCCGTTGATTTGAAATGCCACCTTTATCGAACACCATATGGCATACGGAGTTAACTCTGTTTCTGGATTCTCTCTCTGTCTCTCTTTTTTAAGATTTTATTTTTAAGTGATCTCTACATCCCATGTGGGGCTCGAACTCACATCCCCAAGATCAGAAGTCGCACGCTTCACCAACTGAGCCAGCCAGACACCCCGTGGATTCTGTTTTTGATTGAGGTTCTCCTCTTCCAGGGAGAATCTAGACACTGACTAACAGCAAATAACTCTACACATTGATACAAAGGAACAAAATTAACTGGATATCAAGCCAACAAAAAGAATCAGGAAACAAGTGGAAGCAGAATCAAGAGGAAAGTGTGGCCAAGTGGAAAGCAAAATAGGATGACAGGAACAAATCTAAATAGATCGGCAATGCTAATACACAGTAATAGGGTTCTTATGTGAAGTGTTCCAGAAAGTAGAGAACGAGGGGAATGGATGCTAGCTTCTTCTGAGGCCAAATTCACTTTTAATCCTAAGTACAATATTGGTGAGATACAACTGTATATTCACATAATAGTGATCATAGAGAAGGTGGGGCTTCCCCCAAGAAGACACTGATTTATGACAGGGAGTCTGTTGATGGGACTTATTAGATTAACAGCTTTAATGAGAAAAACCAGCCTTTTATATATGTTTCTTGGATTTAGGGGATGACCTCATGATTGCCACTGTGACAAGGAATAGTTCACTCATGAGAGTGACTGTACCCGTGTGTTATCACCCAGCTCACAGGCCGGGGCTGTCCTGGCCTCCCCTGTGCGCCCTCCTAGTCACCACAGCCTTGTCTTTGCCCTTGCTGTGCTTTGTGTCAGTGGGGTCATGCACACGATTGTCTTTTTCAGAGTGAGGCTTGTTTCACTCAGTATTATATCTGTTCATTTTCATTGTTACACACAGTGGATTATAAAGTGGTCTGGGGGTCTCAGATCCTTTTAGAGGGTGCATGGGGTCAAAACTATTATTGTAATCATGCTAAGATGCTGTTTACCTTTTTAACTCTTGCTCATCAGAGTTACACGGGGTTTAAACATTTCCCAGTTTAAATTTGTACACTAGTGAATGCTAATAGACATAACCTAGATCAAGAGAAGTGCTTTGTCATTCTCGGTAATTTTTAATAGAGCAAAGGGTTCCTGAGACTGGAACATTCCAGCACCACCACAATACAGTCTTCCTTTGGATGACTGTTCTAATTTATGTGTCCGTTCCACTGTTGATGGATATTTGAGCTGTTTCCAGTTTGGGACCATTACAGATGACATTGCTGTGAGCATTCTCGTGTGTCCCTGGGTGTACACCCACGCTGGGGTTGCCATGTTATGGGAGCAGCGGTAGGCACGGCCACACAGCTCTCCTGCCTGCCGCACGGGAGTGTCCTGCCGCCCTGGCTCGACAGACTTGGTATTGCCCAGAGAGTGTAGTGGTGTTACAGTTCTGATTTGCATTTCCCGAATTTCCCTGAAGCTTGGCTACTTTTTCATATGCTTATTTGCCATTTGGATGCCTTTTTTTGTGAAGTGCCTGTTGAGGACTCAACCACTTATCTGGTTAGTTGTCCTTTTTAAAAATCATTTTGTAGGAAATAAGCTCCTGTTGTATGTGTTGCCAACATATCTTCTTTTTTCTTTTTTTTTTAAGTTATTTGTTTATTTATTTTGAGCGAGAGAGAAAGCGTGAGCAAGGGAGGGGCAGAGAGAGAAGAGAGAGCGAGCATCCCAAGCAGGTTCCACACTGCCAACGGGGAGCCCGACGTGGGGCTCGAACTCACGAACCATGAGATCGTGACCTGAGCCAAAATCAGACCGAGCCGCCAGGCGCCCTCCCGACATACCTTTTTCCACTGTGGCTGCCTTGTCACTGATCTGATTGGCATTCCTGTCCTGTCATTTGGGTTGGAAGCCGGTCTCAGGACGTGTCGCACGGCTATCTTGTGCCGCAGTCGTTCGGGGCATTGGTTAGGGGAGGGCTGGACCCTTACCTCCTAGCCCAAGGCCGTAACGGGGCCTGGTGAGTGGAGTCGTGTCCTGTGGCATCAGGGTCTCCTGCTCGCCACCCGCCTGCGGAGCCTTTCCCCACCCTGTATGATCTATTCCTGGCTCACTGATGTCTCTGGTCCACGTCAGACTTCAGTCATGCCAGCTGGTATACTTTTTTTCCAGTCTCCTCAGGTTTTCATCTTGTGCTTCACTTCTTGCAACCATCACACGTGCAGTTACCAGACAACCCCTATGTGGTAATGCTTATCGCTTCCTTTGTAGCCACTTTACATGAGTTTCGGAAGAACTGGAATCGACCGTGTCGTTATTCTGCCTATTTCAATTGGCAGTTTCATTGCTCAATCTTTAAAAAATAGAAACTACCTAATGGCATATAAAGATAATTTATATTAAATAAACCTGACTAAAGATATCAGAGTCTTTCCAAGGAAGGTTACTTAGTGGTGAGCATTTTAAAACATCTCTAATAAAAGAGGGAGGGATTGGTCCTTTCCCCGCTAACATGGACACTGCAGTGGTTTATCATTCTTGCTGTGATGCTGTAAGATGAGAACTAGAAGGAAACATTAGTATTTAAAAGGACAAAGGAGAAGAGTTTGCCAAGAATATAATCATCTGTCTAAAGAATTCAAGAAAATCAGCTGAGGAACCGTTACAACTAGTGAGTCGAACTTACATGTAATTAAGACCTAAAACCATTCATTTTCTTGTGTGGTTGCAATAGCCAGTTAGAAAATGTAATGATAGCAATATCAATAATACCAGTAATGCCAGGGTGGTTGGGTGGCTCAGATGATTAAGCGTCCGACTTTGGCTCAGGTCATGATCTCACAGTTCCTAAGTTCGAGCCCCGTGTTGGACTCTGAGCTCTGAGCCTGGAGCCTGCTTTGGATTCTGTATCTCCCTCTCTCTGTGCCCCTCATCCACTTGTGTTTTCTCCCCAGCCCCTCAAAAATAAATAAATAAACATTTTAAAAAATACCAGTAATTTCTAGGAGTATTTTTTAGCTTTTCTAGATAGAAAATGTCAGGCTATGCAAACATATAGGTAATAGTGAACAATTGCCAACACTTGACCAATCTTGTGTATCCACACACACATGGATTGTCTTGAAGAAGATGTTTGCCAATGGATCTTTAAAACAAAAGGACTCTTTGAAGAACAAAAACCATAGGATCCCACCTAAAACTGTAAGTTTTCAATATCACCAGGGTACTTAGTAATACATTTAATGGGAAATGTCTGTTACCTGGAAGAGAAAAACTGAAACTTTGCTGAAAGAGGTTGAAAAAGAGACATAGGTTCACAGAAAGACCTATTAATTTCCTGAGAAAAAAGGCATTGTTTGTCTGAGTGAAGACTCTTTACTTGCCTGAGTGAAGACCCCATTGTTTGTCTGAGGGAACACCTGTTACTTGTCTGAGGGAAGACCGTTGGTTTTTCTGAGCAAAGACGTTGTTTGTCTGAGGGAAGAACCGGTGTTTGAGGGAGGACCTGTTACTTGTGTGAGGGAAAACCCTTTGTTTGTCTGAGGGAAAACCTGTTACTCCTCTCAGGGAAGACTCTTTCCTTGTCTGAGGGAAGACCTGTTGTTTGTCTAAGGGACACCCGTGGTTTGTCTCAGGAAAAACCCACTGTTTGTTGGAGGGAAGACCCTCTACTTGTCTGGGGGAGGACCCTCTATTTGAGGCAAAACCTTTTATTTGCTGAGGGAAGACCCATCGTTTGTCTGAGAGACGACCTTTTACTTGTCTGAGGAAAGACCTTTTACTTGTCTGAGGAAAGATCCTTTACTTGTCTGAGGGAAGACCCATTGTTTGGGGAAGAACCAGTGTTTGAGGGAAGACCTGTTACTTGTCTGAGGGAAGACCCTTTCCTTATCTGAGGGAAGACCCTTTCCTTGTCTGAGAGAAGACCTGTTACTTGTCTGAGGGAGGACCCCTTAGTTGTCAGAGGAAAGACCTGTTACTTGTCTGAGGAAAGACCCTTGTTTGTCTGAGGAAAGACCTTTTACTTGTCTAAGGAAAGATCCTTTACTTGTCTGAGGGAAGACCCATTGTTTGGGGAAGAACCAGTGTTTGAGGGAAGACCTGTTACTTGTCTGAAGGAAGACCCTTTCCTTATCTGAGGGAAGAACTGTTACTTGTCTGAGGGAGGACGACCCCTTAGTTGTCAGAGGAAAGACCTGTTACTTGTCTGAGGGAAGACCCTTTGTTTTTCTGAGCAAAGACCCATTGTTTGAGGAAAGATCCATTGTTTGAGGGAAGACCTGTTACTTGCTGAGGGAAGACCGGTTGTTTTTCTGAGCAAAGACCTGTTGTTGTCTGAGGGAAGATCCATTGTTTATTTGAGGGAAGACCCCTTGTTGGTCTGAGGAAAGACCTTTTACTTGTCTAAGGAAAAACCCTTTCCTTGTCTGAGGGAAGACCCATTGTTTGTCTGCGGGAGGAACCGGTATTTGAGGGAAGACCTGTTACTTGTCTGAGGGAAAACCCATTGTTTGTCTGAGAGAAGACCCTCTACTTGTCTGGGGGAAGACCCTCTACCTGTCTGAGGGAAAACCCGTTACCTGGTGAGGGAAGACCCATCGTTTGTCTGAGAGACAACTCTTTACTTGTCTGAGGAAAGACCTTTTACTTGTCTAAAGAAAGATCCTTTACTTGTTTGAGGGAAGACCCTTTCCTTGTCTGAAAGAAGACCTTTTACTCGTCTGAGGGAAGAACTAGGTATTTGAAGGAAGACCTGTTACTTATCTGAAGGGAGACCCTTTCCTTGTCTGAGGGAAGACCTGTTACCTGTCTGAGGGAAACCCATGTTTAGTCTGAGGGAAAACCCATTGTTGGTCTGAGAGAAGACCCTTTACTTGTCTGGGGGAACACCTTTTACTTGTCTGAGGGAAGACCCTTTCCTTGTCCAAGGAAAGACCTTTTACTTGTCTAAGGAAGGACCCTTTACCAGTCTGAGGGAAGACCCTTTGTTTTTCTGAGCAAAGACTCATTGTTTGTCTGTGGGAAGACCCGTTGTTTTTCTAGGGAAGACCTGTTAGTGTTTGAGGGAAGAACCAGTGTTTGAAGAGGGGCTTGTTACTTGTCTGAAGGAAGAAGCTTTCCTTGTCTGAGGAAAACCTGTTAACTTGCTGAGGGAAGACCTATTGTTTGGGGGAGGAACCAGTTTTTGAGGGAAGACCTGTTACTTCTCTGAGGGAAGACCCTTGTCTGACGGAAGACCTGGTACTTGTCTGAGGGAAGACCCATTACTTGTCTGAGAGAACACCTGTGATTTGTCTGAGAGAAGACCCTCTCCTTGTCTGGGGGAAGACCCGTTTTTCTGCGGGAAGACCCTCTACTTGTCTGAGGAACAGTCTGTTACTTGCTGCGGGAAGACCCATTGTCTGTCTGAGGGACGACCCTTTACTTGTGTGAACCTGTGGTTCATCTGAGGAGAGACTCAATTGTTTGTCTGAAGGAAGACCTGTTACTTGTCTGAGGAAAGACCCCTTGGTATCTGAGGAAAGACCTTTTGTTTGTCTAGGGAAAGACCCTTTACTTGTCTGAGGGAAGACTCTTTGTTCTTCTGAGCAAAGACCTGTTGTTTGTCTGAGGCAAGACTCATTGTTGGAGGGAAGACTTATTGCTTGTCTGAGAGAAGACCTGTTACTTGTCTGAAGGAAACCCTTTCCTTGTCTGAGGGAAAACCCATTGTTTGTCTGAGGAAAGACCTGTTACTTGTCTGAGGGAAACCCATGGTTTCTCTGAGGGAAAACCCATTGTTTGAAGATCCATGATTTGTCTGAGAGAAACCCTGTACTCATCTGGGGGAAAACCCGTTGTTTTTCTGAGGGAAGACCCTCTACTTGTCTGAGGGAAAGAAAACCTGTTACCTGCTGAGGGAAGTCCCATTGTTCGTCTGAGAAAGGACCCTTTACTTGTCTGAGGGAAGACCCATTATTTGGGAAGGAACCAGTGTTTGAGGGAAGACCTGTTACTTGTCTGACGACGACTTCTTCCTCGTCTGAGGGAAGATGTGTTACTTGTCTGAGGGAAACCCATGGATTCTCAGAGGGAGGACCTGTTGGTCTGAGTGAAGACCCATGATTTGTCTGGGAGCAGCCTCTCTCCTTGTCTGGGGGAAGACCCTTTACTTGTCTGGGGAAAAACCTGTTACTTGCTGCGGGAAGACACATGGTTTGTCTGAGGGACGACCCTTTACTTGAGTGAGGGATGACCCCTTGTTTGTCTGAGAGAAGACCCATTGTTTTTCTGAGGGAAGACTTGTTACTACTTGTCTCAGGTAACACTGTTTGTCTGAGTGAAGACCTGTCACTTGTCCAAGTGAATACCCACTACTTTTCCGAGAGAAGACCTGTTACTTGTGTGAGTGAAGACTCAAACTCTTTTTCTGAGTGAAGACCCATTGTGTGAGTGAAGACCTGTTAAATGTGTGATTGTAAACCTATTGTTGGTCTGAGTGTAGACCCATTGTTTGAGGGGAAGGCCAGTTGTTTGAGGGAAAACCCATTGTTTGCTGAGTGAAGATTCATTTTTTGTCTGAGGGAAGACCTGTTTTTCATATGAGCCAAAACCCATACTTGTCTGAACGAGAAGATTGTTGCTTCATCCTCCCCACTTCACATAGAAGTCCAGGGTAGTTCTCCTCAAAACCTGAACAGCAGTTTCTGTAAAACAGCTGTTATGGGAATTGTGTGCAGCAAGCCCAGGGAGAGGGAACGGCAGTGACAACTACTGGAGAGTGATGACACGGGGATTTTTGCAGAAATGGGAAAGCATTGAGTGAGCGGAACAGGAAATCCGTGACAAACCCGTTTGTACGTGAAAATGTAGTGTGCTGTAAGGATGAGGTTTTTAGCTTGTGGTCAAGGGATCATGAACTTTTCAGTAAGTGTCATTGGGACAATTGATCTTTCGGGGGAGAAAGTAGAGGTGGGCTTTTTACATCATGGCACATAGCAAATATTACCTCCATTCTGGAATTAGCGGCGATGGCTGCACAACTCAGGATGCTGATGACCACTGAATTTTACACTTGAAAAGCGTGACTTTTAGGGTAGGTAAATTATGTCTCGGTAAAGCTGTTGTTTTGAAAAGTAAAGTACAGAAGATTTGAGGTGTCAACATAAAATATTGAACTGTGGAAGAAAATGTTAGAAATTATATTTTCGTTTCAAATGAAGAAGGCCTTCTGGCGGGAGACACAAACCCAGAACCCACAAAGGGAAAGATGGGCAGGTTTGAGTGGCCAGATAAAGTCTCGACATTTTTGTGGAATAAGAAATACCAGAAGCAAAGCGTGACTTGGTAGGGCAAATGTGTATACCTATTTAACAGACGGAGGATTGCTGTCTTTTATGTGTGTAGCTGCTACTGATGAGTGAGGAGGCAAGGACGCAGTTTGGACTGAGGATTTGGTCACACGAGACAAAGTGCAAGAAATAGGAAAGTATGTGAAGCTGTGGGAGACGTCTTGCTCAGCTCCTTGTGTCCTTGGGGAATGGAGACCAAAGTGACCACACCACCCCTCTGGGGGGCTCGTGGTACCTCCGCGGGCACTGCCGGTGGCAGCAGTTTGGGAACCGCACGTCTGCGGAGAGCAGCACGTGTCCGTAGGTTTGTCCCGGAGGAGCTCGGCTTGTGTAGAACGCAGCCTCGTTGCGAAGCCGACGAGGGGGCCTGTCGATTAGGGGACGGGAAAGTTACTGTGTGCCACCCCACGAAGAACCGGGCCCGGGGTGTGTGTGACCACATCTCTGCCTCGGAGTGGGTGGAAAAGGGGCGAAGGGACACCCACACGTTTTAGCGTCTCTGCGTCCACGTATTACCCGTGTGGATAGAAAAGATAAATACAGCAGAAAAAAATGAGGTGCCTGTGTTGCTTTGATAAGAAGGAATTCCAAAACATGTTGCAATCACAAGAAAGTTTCATTCACGAAGTTGTGTTTGGTGTTCTGCCAGGCAGCAGGCAGAAGCCTGCTTTACTTGTCTGAGGAAAAACCTGTTACTCTTTTTGTGGAATGAGAAATTTTGTGGAATAAGAAATTACGTGTTCAGGCCCATTTGTGCGAAACCTTGGCCGGAGGGAGTGTGAGAAGCACTAGTGTGATGGCCCTGGGGGCTGCCCTGGACCTTGGGTGGGGTCAAGGGTGGGTTTTGCATTCTGTATTATTTTGTGGCCTCTGGAAATCTTTTTACTGTGCGTGTTTTGTGACTTTTTAAAACATTTTCTTGAAACTTTTATTTTTGAGAGAGACACAGAGCGTGAGCGGGGGAGGGGCAGAGAGAGAGGGAGACACAGAATCCGAAGCAGGCTCCGGGCTCCGAGCTGTCGGCACAGAGCCGGACGCGTGGCTCGAACCCACAAACCGTGAGATCGTGACCCGAGCCGAAGTTGCGGACGCGTGAAAGGCTGAGCCTCCCAGGCGCCCTTGTTTTATTACTTTTTAATTGAATTCTGCTCCACATAAAACGCACCGAGTGCACTGATCTTAGACGTACAGCTGATGGTCTCTTACGTGCCGGGGGAGCTGCCTTCTGATCAGTACAGAAATAGAGCGAAGGGGCAGCCCGCCTGGGATGGGGCTCTCGAGCAGGGAGTGGGCCCCGGGCCCCGGGCACGTTGTGGCCACGGCACTTGTGTTTGCCCCACCCCGCCTGCACGCATGCGTCTCCGGCGCTGACCGCCTGGGTGTCTGGCAATGTATTTTTATGGAGTCCCCTCCACCGAAGGGTCTCATCGGTTGTATTTTCTTTCTGGCTCGTTGTGTGGCTGACCAGACGGACGGCGAGTCTGAAGAGGAGCAGGAATCGGCCGGCACCGGGGAGGAGGACGAGGATGGAGACGAGTCCGATCTGGTAACCCCAGCCCTGCGCTCTCATCTGTGTGTGGTGGCAGAGTAAAGCAAGAAGCTCTGTAGTCCGGCCGTCGTTGGGAGTGTGTGCTTGGAATCAGGGCCTGTGACTCAGGTCCCAGACCTTGGCGAGGAGCGTGAGAATGACCGCTGAGCAGAGAGCCAAAGGCCTGGCACGGGCACTCATGGGACGGTCCGGGCCAGGCGGCCATCCGGGCGGAGGTCGGGGCTCTGGTGCGAGGGGTGGCGGGACTGGGGAGGAGCGGACAGCGAGGACCGCGGCCGTGATTCTGCCCGGTGACCAGTGTGAGGGGGAAGGAAGGATCTGAGGTGTCTGAGGTGGAGCGGCAGAACCTTCTGTGGGCTGGGTGTCACATGCAGGTGAGGGGCCAGAGGGCGGGGGCGCTGGGTCTGTGGGAACGGAGGGGCGAGGGCTTGGAAATGGGGGAGAGCACGAGCCCTAGGATGGGGCCTGGGAAGCACCCGACAGGTACACGTTAGGCGGAGAAGGAGGAGTTGATGTGAGACTGGGGAGGGTCACGTGAGCTGAGAAATGCTTTCAAGAGGGCGACGGCGGCCACTGGCGTCAGTGTGTCACGAGAAGGGGACCTGGGAGGGATGATTGGGTTTGGCGATAAGCCTTCGTTTCTCTGGAATGGCGGGTTGAAAGCAACAGTGAGCTTGGGGGTAGTGCTTGCGGAAGTTGGGTCTGAAGTTTGGCGGTAAGGGGGGGGGCGGGGGTGAGGCAGAGGGGATGGAGCACAGGCTGCATCGGGCCGCTTGTGATGTGGCAGAGGGGTCCTGTGTGTGCTGCTGGCCCGCCGTGGTCAGAGCCAGGCATCGGGCACCGGGTGGCCGGAAGGGCCCGCGTGCTCCTCTGTCTTTGGAACGGTCTTTTCCAGCTCCTCTGTGTGTCCGTAGTGAGCAGGGATGTGAGGTCCTCGCATTAGACCGGTGACGGGTGGCAGTTCTGTGGGTTTGTTTCGGATTCGTGGTCATTAGATGCCTTTCTGCATCCAGACTTTAGAAATAGGTAGTCATAAAAATCTTAAAATATTACGAATTAATTATAACTTCTTTCCTTGTCCTCCATGTAGATAATTAACGTGGACATAGATTCTGAAGCAAATTGAGGCCTTGAGTGTTTCTTTTCTCACAAGCAGAACGAATGGATGCATAAAGTAAAAGTGGATTTGCTCACTGAGAGGTTATTTATTTAGTTCCTGAGTAGAACCTCCTCATTCTTTTTTGTGCCAAATTCGAATAAGATTTCTAAATTCCACTTAAATGTTCTTGGTCTTCCTTTTGGTCTTCCCTTTTTTTTTTTTTTTTTTGGTCTGTAAAATAACAACTTAGAGTGATTTAGGGGAAAACATGAGTATTTTTAAGAATGAGATCAGAAAAATGTCTGGAAGTGAAATTAATCTTCCAGTTGAAGAATCAGGATATAGTAGGTATTCTGTTTTGCAAGAAAACAAAACTTCTGGTACCTTTTGCTTTCAGGAGCTCTCATGCTTTGCTTTTTCTATTCCCGCCCCTTTGGTTCTCAGAGTTCTGAATCCAGTATCAAGAAGAAGTTTCTCAAGAGGAAAGGGAAGCCTGACAGCCCCTGGATCAAGCCTGCTAGGAAACGGAGGCGGAGAAATAAAAAGAAGCAAAGCAGTATCCTGGGTAAACGTGGTGTCCACACTTGCAGACACTCTGGGTGGCGGTGGGGCCACAGGAAGCTGGCCTGGGGTGGGGGTGGGGCTTCTACATAGGATTTCATTAGAAAAAGGGCTCCACTGTTCTAAGGGGGAGAATATCTGGACCTTGTTACAGGCACTCAGGGGATCCTCAGGTGGCTTCCTTCTGGCCAACCTCCCTTGATGCTGGCTCCGTTGTTGAATGTTGAGCTCATGGGGGTCATTCATCTCCTTCCCTGTGTGTCCCACAATCTGTGGCTTGTGAACATTGTTATGGTTACTGTGTCTACCCTCGGTGTCGGGTGCAGGCAGTGTCAGCCCGGGTCCACACAGTGGCTTTTGACCCTTTGGTCCCATTCCCCTGTTCTGGCAATAATTTTGTTAAAAGAGGACCAGGGAACGAAATGACCCTGAAATCCAGAAGGTGAGCAGGCCTAGTGGGCCAAAGGTCACTTCTTACAGCTTTTTTGCCCAAGATTTGTCGCTTGTGATAGAGTGTATGTAATTCATGTGTAAGGTGGTGACTTTTCACGCACGTGTATGACCCTGAGACCTCCAGTACAGACCCTGAAGTGAATGCCTTGCTGTCACTTGGTGGCCTTTCCCTCTTCCCAGCCAGCCCTTCCTGTCCCTGGGCTCTCTCCTCCGTGCTCTGCATGCACATTGGTTAGCACCGTCTAGGGCTCTGTTTGAGTGGATCATCGGGTAGGGACCCTTTCCCCAGTGGCTTCTTTGTGCATTACTTTTTGAGTCCTCCATGTTGCAGTACCGGTGGAAAGTTGGCCGTGGTGTGGCTGTCCTGTGGTTTATCCCTCACCTGTCGATGGACATTTGGGCTCTTTCCGGTTTTTGCTTCTTCCGAATAAAACTGCTACGAACATTTGTCTATGATCGTCATTAAACAGATGCCTTCGTTTATCTTGGGTAAATATTTAGGAGTGGAATGCCTAAGTTATATGCTGTATGTCTAATTTTTTAGGTAAATACCGGACGGGTTTCAGTAAGAAACCTGAATACTGCTCTCTTTTATGTTCCCACAGCAGCATGAGAGCTCCTCCCCTCCGTGTCCTTGCCACCCTTGTCGTGGCCGGGCCTCTTCAGTCCCGGCGCTGCTGGGGCTCTGCGGGCCTCCCTGCGCCTTCACTTTGTATTTAGCCAGTGAGTAGTGAGGTGGCTCACCGTGGCCCTGTGTACCTTCCTTTGTCAAGGTTTCTCTCCTTTCCTCATTTAAAAATCAGATTGTACACCTTCTCATTGACTTGCAAGAGTTCTTTCAGTTTTCAGGTACAGATCTTTTGTTATATACATGTTTTGCAAATACATACGCCTAGTAAAAGTTTAAAAAATTTTGTGGAGGTCTAATTTATCGATTATTTTCTTTTAAAATTCATGCTTTTTAGGATCTCTGAAATCTTTCACTAAGTCAGATCACAAGGATTTTGTCCTGTATTTTCTTCTTGAAGTTGTGAGCTAGTGCCGTGTATGGTGTGCAGCAGGGCCACTCTCGTTTTGCGTGGGGACGCCCATTTCTGCCTCATTGCTTAAATTGACAGCTTTCTGTGTCGCCCTGTGAACCTTTGTCGACAGTTGCCGTAGGGGCTGTTTCATTTGCTTGCTTGTCTTTACACCAGCACCCAGAGCCGAGGGGCTCGTGCTGTTCGTCTCCAGCCCCCCGGTGCACACGTCGGTTTGTTGAGTGGGTGGCAGGGAGGCAGCGCTGTCCCCCCAGAGCAGAGGAGAGCTGTGTGTGGCGCCCATGAGCCTCCCATGAGCTCCGTCTCCTTCACTCACGTTTCCTCTTCTCTTTGCTGCGGGTGACCAGCCCATGTGGCTTTTATGCAGGCGAACAGAAGCGTTGCTAGACCCCAAGACTTGGATATGATGTGTAAGAAGCATGCTTCAATGTTTATTCACACAGGAATTTGAATTGTACCTTCTTTCTGCAAAGTGTTTAAGATTGCACAGACTACTCATGTTCTTCAGATTTGTGGTGATGATTTCTCACCGTGGTTGGCTTCTTCCTGTCTGTCAGTGAGCCGAGGTACAGAGTGTGGCACGCATTCAAAGGCCTCAGATGCCACACTGCTCTGAGTTATGGCTCACTTACTTGTGATCACTGACATATCATCGGTTACTAATGTTCGGAAGCTTGGTGTGAAATACGGACACCTGCCGTTTGCTGGCTTTAGATATTACCCTGTGTAGGTGCGTGCTATCCACAGGCCTCCCTGGTGAAGTCCGCTCACAATGGCAAGGACCCACGCGGGCTCTCTGGGGATGTGTGGACAGGCTGGCTCGAGGGCACAGGAAGCCTGAGTCTAGTTAGCCCTCATTTCACAGGCTCCTCAATTGCATTCACATTGTTTGCCCTGTGGTATGTGATACCCTTCATAAACCACCGTGTCTGACAGGTGGACGTGTCCCTGTAGTCCTGTGTCCTTTCCCTGTGAATCCTGAACTCAGATGTCTGTGGGGTTGGGCAGGTTTTCCAGGAACATTGCACACGGCGTGGGGTGGCTTCTCGGCTACTCTTTTTTTTTTTTTTTTTTTTTAAATTTACGTCCAAGTTAGTTAGCATATAGTGCAACAGTGATTTCAGGGATAGGTTCCTTAATGCCCTTACCCATTTAGCCCATCCCCCCTCCCACAACCCCTCCAGTAACCCTCTGTTTGTTTTCCATATCTAAAAGTCTCTTCTGTGTTGTCCCTCTCCCTGTTTTTATATTATTTTTGCTTCCCTTCCCTTATGTTCATCTCTTCTGTATCTTAAAGTTCTCATATGAGTGAAGTCATATGATATTTGTCTGTCTCTGATTGGCTAATTTCGCTTAGCATAATAACCTCTAGTTCCATCCACATAGTTGCAAATGGCAAGATTTCATTCTTTTTGAATTTTTTTTTTTTTTAACGTTTATTTATTTTTGAGACAGAGAGAGACAGAGCATGAACGGGGGAGGGTCAGAGAGAGAGGGGGACACAGAATCTGAAACAGGCTCCAGGCTCCGAGCTGTCAGCACAGAGCCCGACGCGGGGCTCGAACTCACGGACCGTGAGATCATGACCTGAGCCGAAGTCGGACACCCAACCGACTGAGCCACCCAGGCGCCCCAAGATTTCATTCTTTTTGATTGCCAGGTACTGCTCCATTGTGTATATATATGCCACATCTTCTTTATCCATTCATCCATTGATGGGCATTTGGGCTCTTTCCCCACTTTGGCTATTGTCAGTAGTTCAGCTCCTTTTTATTAGCTGGTCTTTCACACCTGCAAATCAGATTTTTGTGCTTTATTTTTAAAGCTTTTTTTTTTTTTTTTTTTTTTTTTTTAATTTTTATCTTAGAGAGACTGCAAGCAGGGGAGGGGCAGAGGGAGAGAGAGAATCCCAAGCAGACTCCACGCTCAGCACAGAGCCCAACACGGGGCTCGATCCCACAACCCTGGGATCATGACCTGAGCTGAAATGAAGAGTTGGATGCTCAACCGACTGAGCCACCCAGGCACCCCTGTTTTTTTTTTTTCTTCCTGTTTTTTTTAAAGTAGTATTTACAGAACATTTATTTACTATGTTTTTATCTGTTTCCTTGATTATTTGATCAGCTTTTACCTAACTTGATGTAATTCCAGAGAAAGATGTTTTCATATGTCAGTTCCTCATTTTTCTTGATACAGCTCCCCCTCCTCCCATGAACAGTCTGTGGACATGGGGAATTAGCAGAAGGATGCACAGGAAAGAAAATGATAATGAGGCTTCAGTGGCCTGGGCAGTGGTTGGGTTTGAGTTTGTTGTCTTGAATGGGTTAATCAGCATTCTCTGTGGTCTCTACGGGAGAGGCGTGGCCCCGGTGCAGTGTTTCACGAGTCCGTTTTGAATGCAGGTTCTGAAGCATATACGTCATCTTCAGGAAGCACAGAGCAGACGGCACCAGGAGACAGCACGGGGTACATGGAAGTTTCTCTGGACTCTCTGGATCTCCGTGTCAAGGGGACGCTGCCCTCACACGCAGAAGGTGAACGTCGGTGCCATGACCAGACCAGGCACCATCTTGCTTTTGCTGGGGGAGGCCTTGTATTAACGTGATGACCCCTGGTGGGTAGTAACGGAATGTTTAATTAATTGCATCCCTAAAAGGTGGCTGAGTGGACCCTCAGGGGCGTGTTTGCCTGGTCACCCGCAGCACTGGAGTGACACATCTCACACAAGATCAGGTTGTTGGTGGTCATGGCTTCTATTTCCCTCTGTCAGCCAGACATGTTCTTACATAGAGCTCCTGATGGAAAGGTGTCTTCCTGCCCTGCTGACTCAGGAAATGTACAGGTGCTAAAACTGTCAATAGTGTGGCTTTGTCATCTTCTCTGACTCTGATGGTGATTGGTGCCCAGGTCCGTTCTGTGCTGAAACAAAGGGTCCACCTAGTGCTGGTTTGGGCTGTGAGGGTGTGGGCGCAGCTGCGGCCCCCTGCTGCTCTGGAGTTCTCCCGCCAGCCGCCCCGGTTGTGCAGGGCTTTCTCCCCACCGCTGCCTCCTCTTCTTGAACCATTTCAAAGTCTTTCATCAGTGAAAAGTAACTAATCGCTGACTATTTTGGAAAATCTCTTTACAATGTGAAATCCCCAAGTTATTTACACCCCACGTGGACCGTGAAGCTGTGGGTCATGTGCTGCTGTTGGGGTTTAACCTGTCAGTCTTCTGAGGACAGATAACTAGCTTTTTAGGGTTTTGAATGCTAGAAGAATTTTGATCACCTCTTTAGTGTGGGAAATCACACCTTTAGCCGAAAACGCAAGTTGTAGACTTGTCCGTCAGAGAAACCGTCTTTCTTCTTGCACCAAATGGAGCAGAGAGCATCTCTGTAATATCATAAAGTTGTCAGCATAGTCACCTTGTGCTTTCTTTCCACATGAAGGATCATTTTTCTAAACCTGATTTTAAGTTTGTTTCAGGAAGTTAGGTTTGGATATAAGCTGGAAATAGTATTTCCTTTAATCAGACTGCTCCTCTGCTGTGGCCCAGTGGGGAGGCAGGTGAAGAGCACAGTGGAAATTCCTGTCGCTCACTCGTGGAGTGACCTGGGCTTGTCCCAGCAGGGAGGTTGTGTGTTCGTGTGCTTATGTTCTGTTTCTGGTAAAAGTAAGGGCCAAACTGGTGGGAGCCAAGCTGGAGAAGTAGGAGAAGACAGTGGAGGGTTCCTGAGATTCCATGACATTTTGTAAGTTGACTTTCTAAACTTGATATGATTGGTAACTTCTCACTAATAAGTCAGTGATTGCTCAAAAGTCATACTTGTAGTTGAGAGAATCAGCACATGGAAGACACAAGTTGCATTTGCATGTGTACATTTATTTTATTTTTTATTTTAAAAAAAAAAATTTTTTTTAATGTTTATTTATTTTTGAGACAGAGAGAGACAAAGCATGAACGGGGGAGGGGCAGAGAGAGAGGGAGACACAGAATCGGAAGCAGGCTCCAGGCTCTGAGCCATCAGCCCAGAGCCCGACGCGGGGCTCGAACTCACGGACCGCGAGATCGTGACCTGAGCCGAAGTCGGACGCTCAACCGACTGAGCCACCCAGGCGCCCCAAGTGTACATTTATTTTAGAGCCTGAGTTTTGGACACTCGAGGGAGGCAGTTGTGGAGCCTGAGGCTGGACTGGAGGGACTGAGTGCCTCAGGCTCCCTGGAGGCCTGGGGTCAGGGGGCGTGCTCTGTGACAGGTGCAGAGGGAGGGCAGGTGATGGTTCTGGGTCATGGGTCCAGATGGCCCAGGCTTGAGCGTGGAGAGTATTTCCCATCAGAATTCACTGCCTGCATGTCTCTCTAGGCATCTTTGCTGCCCTTTCTGCCGAGTTGAGGTTGAGTGACATTGTGGTCCCAGCAGGTGATGGGAGGGGAAGCCAGACGTGGGTGATGGGATTTTGGCGGGAGCCAGAGCTCAGTGGGAGTGGGTACCCTGGTGGGGTTCTCTTGAGCCATTCACCTGCTACCCCTGGTGGCTCCCACTGCTGGAGACAGGAGCACATCCCACGTTCAGGAGGCATCTGAACCACTGCTCTCTTGTCCATGTGTATGGAAAACTAAATCCGAAGGCCTGGTCTTCACCCCACCCTCGGCCTTCTCAGCGGTGCTGGCTGGGCCCCTGCACCGCCTGTGTCTTCCTCATTTGAAAATCTAGTTGCCGAGCAGGGTCTCCGCCAGGGCTCTCCCAGTTTTAAACTTGTAGCGGCTCTAACGTTAGTTCTAGTTCGCCGTTTGCCTGTGTCCTCTCCTCACGAACGACAGGTGTCATGGTCTTGGAGTGTAGGTGACCCAGACACTTGGCCAGTGGTGGAAGACCTGCATCCTGACTCTCCTGGTAAGGGCCAGCCTTGGATTACACGCAGGGGTAGTGAGGCAGTGAGGGCATGTCCTCCAACCCCACGTGGGCCTGCTCTGAGGTATGGCAGTAAGAGGCCATTTTTCTTCTTTGGCTGTCTCACAAGAAGAGAACTCGAAATGTGTCTTCCTGTGGAAGCAGCCAGACCTTGTAGCCGGGTCGGAGTGAGGGGTCTGCCTGCACTCCACCCCCGAGGCCGGCCTGGCTCTGGCTGCGCTCAGATGTGGGCTGTGGCCCCCCTTCCCCCCCCCCCCCCCCCCCCCCAAGCACTGCTCATCTAGTGTCTTCCCCGTGAATTGGGGATGAGAAGTGCTGCCCTCATCAGTACTCTCACCACTGGCCCAGCCTCCCTCAGCTCCTCCCTCCTCGGTCCGATAAGTGTCCTGCATGGAAAAGAAACCCTCCCAAATGGAATTGAATGTTTGTTTCTGTGGCAGCAATTCTAAAACCAAGTGAGGAAAACAAGGTCTCAACACGTATCGTATGCTTTTTTGTGTGAAAACCAAAAGATATAGGAGTAGCCGAGGAAGGTATAGTCTTTCTCTGAACTTAGGTCCTGGCTCCTGAGAACATGGATTAGCAAGGAATCCTTAGGGGCCTGGCAGGTGCTATGCTGGTGGGAGAGGTTCCCGCCCTGCCCCGCCAGCAGTGGGCACTCCACCCGCAGGTGGGCCTTCCTGCTGTGGGGTGCTGCTCGTGCTGGCAAGTAATTGGCGTTGTTTTATTTCCTTCCACGTGAGGTTTCTGCAAAGACTATGTAATTGTTCACTTTCTAGACTGCGTGTTGAGGTGGGGACTTTGTGCCACTGAGTATAGTGAACGCCCGTCTGGGAATGCACTGTGTTATTAGTGACGCTCATGTGTGTCTGTGTGACTTTAGGGCTGGCCAATGGTCCTGACTTGGTGGAGACGGACGGCCTTCAGGAAGTGCCCCTCTGCAGCTGCCGAATGGAGACCCCGAAAAGCCGAGAGATCACTACTCTGGCCAACAACCAGTGTATGGCTACGGAAAGCGTGGACCACGAAGTAAGCAAGCAAGCTCACTTCCGCTGCAGTGACAGGACTAAGGCAGGACCCCAGAAGCACAGTAGAATTGGTGGGCTTATAGGCTTGCCATACCTCTGCAGCTTCTGGCTGGACCCTTGGGCACAGGAGAGCGTCCCTCATCTAAACTACTAAGGTTGTTTGGCACCCCAGACACACTCTATACTCGATGGACAGAACAAATAACCACGTGGTCTTTTTTGTTGTTTTTCCTCATTCTTCATAGTGGGGAGTTGGTACCCTGATGGTCCCAGGGGCTTGGTTGTTTCTCCCTCCCTCTCCTTTCCTTTAGTATCTTAGGGACTCATGGTCTTTTCTGTATTCCATGTGTTGTAAACCTTGTTGTTGTAGAGTGAAGCATAGATCCAGAAAATGATACAAGACAGATGTTTGGCCCAATGAGTGTGTCCAGGGCGAGCACTCTGGTAGCTTGCCACCAAGGTTCGGGCTTGCCCTGGGCCCAAGTGACCCCCAGCCTACCCTCCACAGTGCTTACCTTGCCTGCATGTTCCGAATAGTCTCATTCTGCCCGGCGTGAACTCGGAGACATCGTTGGCCTTTTGCCTTTTAATTTATCTATGATGCCCCTTATTTTCTTTTCCTACCGACTTATCTGTGGAACAATCCCGGGCCACATGGCTGCCTCGACTGGACTCTGTGCCTCCCACTCACAGTGCTGTCCGTGGCCCTGTGTCCTCCCTGCTCACCTGCAGCTTGCCACAGAGACAGACTAGACCGGGACAAGACGTGCAGAACGTCTGGTTGTCTCTTTTTCTGATGGTAGCAGCTGCTTACTCTTGATGTCTGTATTTATTAATTCCTCAGAGGTTTCAGCACGGCCATGGTCTGTCTGTCCTATGTTGTTCATTTGTCAGTTAGGGTAGTGGTGTAGAGGGGCCTATCTTCCCATCTGTTCCATCCCCCAGCAGACATCTCCTAGAGGATCGCAGGGTCCTGAGAGCCCTTCTCTGTTTCTTCCCACTCTTCACATCGTAAATTTGGTCTTGGTCATCTGAGGTTGACCAGTTCTTTCTTTTATAATATTGTTAATGAATGTATGTATTTAAACATATTCGACGGGTTTTAATTCTATGCGTTGTAATTATTCTTGAAGCTCAGATTGCCCCATCTTTGGCATGGGTGTGTGGGACCTCTCTGTGCTGAACTCTTTTGTGGAGTTGGAAGGTCAAGACTATTTTCATAATGATAATAAAAAGTTATGTGTCTTTTCACTGATCTTTTTCACAAAGTATATGCTGGCATTTTATGCATTGAGAATCTCTGTTTAACTCCTGGAACTCATAATTTCCATAGTGTTACAGAGTCGTCCGAAGTGCAACATGGTGTATTTTAACGTAATAGTACTGAAACCGTGTGGACAGTGGTTTGAGAGCTCACATAACAACAAAGCATTTATGAAACTACCCTTGTAGAGTTTGGTGTAGCTGCTCTGAGTGCAGAAGTGGATGGAGAGCCCAGCTCTCTTATTAAGCCGGGTATTCAAAGAGTTTTACAGACAATATAGAACAGCGCCGCTCTTGTCACTAAAATGTTCTTTATGTTAACGTGATAGGTTTATTGCTATTTTTAAATAAATTAAAATTTAAAATTATTTTTTAATTTCTCCAGTGGCAAAATGTCAACAGATATACCCCACCTGGACAAAAGGTCTTTGGGACCCTTAATAGTTTGTTTTTTTAATGCTTGCTTGCTTTTGAGAGAGAGAGCGTGCGTGCGCGAGTGGGGGAAGGGCAGAGAGAGAGGGAGACACAGAATATGAAGCAGGCTCCAGGCTCCCAGCTGACAACACAGAGCCCGATGGGGGGCTTGAACCTGCAAACCATGATACCATGACCTGAGCTAAAGTCAGATACTAACCGACTAAGCTGCTCAAGCATCCTGGGACCCTTGATAGTTTTTAATAGTGCACGAACACAAAGAACCCTGAAACCAAAGATTATGAGAAGCACTGGCTTTATCTCTTTCATCCTCTTGTCCCCAACCTGTTCCCTGATGTCCTTGTGCCTTGGGCAGGCAGGAGTCCTGGTGGTGGGCTTTGAGAGTTTCTGGAAGCTGCAGCATACTGGCCCCAGGTCTCAGCCTGCCCTCCCCTAGTCCTCCCTGCTTCCCAGAGACACTGCCTTGGTCTTTCTTCTCTTCCTGTCCCAACACCAGCATCACACACGTCTTGTAGCTAAACAGGGTCTGTGTCTGCTTCCAGACGTTCGCGTCTTGCAGCTGTGGTAGCTTGCTTTTGTTGTAGTAAATAAGTCTGTGACTTGTGGCTTTGCAGTCTAGTTGCTCAGTTTTATGTGGGATTCCAGGAAATTCTTAGGCCACTGCTGTTTTCCCAAAAATTGTTTTTGTCTGGGTGGTCTGCGTGTCTTTATTTAGTTGCTAGCAGTCCTTCCCAAAACAAGCTCATTTGTCTTTTTTACTTGTCAGGCAGCTTTATGGAAGCACACTTCACATGGTAAAAGTCCCCTTTTTGTGTGTATTTCTGAATGTTGACAAATGCATACAATCATGTGACCACTGTTGCTGTGCTGTCAGGAACCTGCTGTTCAGGTCTTCTGTGCTTTGCCGACTCTGTCCATCGGTTCTGTTGCCGAGGGACAAGTGTGGATTCTTCAGCCACAGTTGTGGGTTTCTCCTTCTGGACCCATTGGTGTGGCTTCTTGTGTGTTGAACCCTGTTGCTGCGTGCACATATGTCCCTCGGCAGTGTCCCTCTGCAGCCCCGTGGAAGCACGTCTGCCGAGATCTCACTTGTCTGATACTAACGTAACCACCCTGGCTTTCCTCTCATGAGTGTTTGCAGGGCACATGCCCTGTCCTTTACTTTTCACCTGTCTTTGTCTTTAAATTTAAAGTGGATTTCTTTAGTGTGTAGTAGGGTTTTACTCTTGTATATGATCAGTCTTTGTTTTTAGTTATTTATTTATTTAGAGTGCAGGAGGGGCAGAGGGAGGGGTGGGTGGGAGAGAGAGAATCCCAAGCAGGCTCTATGCTGTCGGTGCAGAGTCTGATGTGAGGCTTGAGCTCAAGAACTGCGAGATTGTGACCTGAGCTGAAGAGTCGGACGCTTAACTGACTGAGCCACCCAGGTGCCCCTGACATCTTAATGGTGTTAAGATTTATGTCATCCGCTACTCATTTTTCTCTATTTTCTGCCTTTTGGATTGAATTTTTTTATGATTGCAGTTTATCCCACCATTGGCTCTGTGATGTTCGCAGTGATTGCCCTGGGTTTCCAGGCTGCATCTCTAACCTCTGCCTGATGCCACACCATTTGATGTGGTGTGAGAATCTTACAGTGACATGGTTCCAAATCCTCCCTCCCATCTTTTGGTGTATGTTTTAATTTCATATATGCTAAAAACCCGCAGTACATTGCTGTTATTTTTCTTTAAATAATTATCTTTCAGACTGATTAAACATAAAAGTAGTCTCTGGTTGACCTTCATTTAGCCCCTATGCAGGCAGCGCTCTCCCTCTGTTTAGACGGTGTCCGGGACCCTGCCATTGCAGCCATCCCATGGCGCAGGTCTGCGGCGACAGTGAGTTCTCTCCCTTCTGTGTGCCTGAGAATATCTGTTTCTTGCCTTCATTTGGGGGAGGTTTTCATGGGCGGAGAACTGTCAGGACCCACACATGCCGCTCCCGTGCCGTGTTCCCTGGCTCCTGACGAGAAGCTGGCCGTCTTCAGACTTCTGTTCCTTTGCTTGTGGTGTTTTTCTTTGGCTGCTCCGAGGTTTTCTCTTTGTCTTTGGGCCTGGGTGGGATGGTTTTGCTCTTTTGTTTTGTTTTTCTCTTTCAGTGTTTATACTCCTTTGCTTTCTCTGAGCCTCTTGGACTCTGATCTGGCACCTGCTCGTCCCAGAGCCTCCTCACCTGGCAGCCCTGTGCTTCTCGGCCAGCCTGCCCTCCTGTTTCTGGCTCTCTCATCATGCGTGCTAGGTTATCTGACATTGGCTCAGCTGGTGGGTGCTCTGCTCTTTTTGCTGTTTCTATTTTAGGTTTGGGTTAATTACATTGACCTTTTTCCATTCAGTGACTTTTTCTTCCTTGTTGAGTATACATACTCATGAGCCAGTCAAATGCATTCATCTGTTTCCGTATTTTGTTATTTCTAGCATCTTCATTTGACTTTCCTAACATTCCCAGTCTGCTCGTGCCGCCTGCTCTGGCTCCTGGTCCTGTGCTCAGACTCCTGAGCAGAGTCCCTCTGCCATAGCACCACTGCTGCTGTGGGCCAGATGAGTCTCTGTGCGGGTCTGTGCTGTGTGGGGTGGGTGTTTAGCAACATCTCATCTCGTGACAACCGTAAATGTCCGTGATGTTGTCAGGTGTCTGCTTAACTGTGTGTCCGTCGCAGAGCTCCTGATGTGTGTTTGTGCCACCTCTTTGCTGTGGCTCTCCCGGTCTCCCTCCCCTGGGGCAGCCACTGTGACTTCTTTTAATTTTTCCTTGTGTTTTTCTCCATAATTTTACATGACTCACTTTCTGCTGTCATTCCTTGACCCTCTCCTTAGGAGACACTGCCTGCTGGTTTCTGAGTGGGGAAGAGGTGCTCACCTTTTAATTAATTCTTCTTTCTCATCGCCCCACCTGCAGTCTGCGTTCTATCCTCAATTTTGGTTAAAACGGTATTCGTGGTTTTCATAACACACGATGGCAACGTTCACAACTGAGCCAGCAGTGTGCTTGGAATACATTCATTCTCCTCCTCAACATTTTATGTTTCTCAGAGTTAATAATTTTCTCATTTTTCATTGTCTTTGTACCCATTCTAAATTCAGTCCTAGAGTGATAGAATTACACATTTCTATAGGTGTTTTCAGCATATCCAGTTTCTCTGGGTCATAGCTTTCTCATCTTGGTGGTGCATAACCTTCAGTAGCTTCTTACGAAAGGTGGCTTGGGAGATAAATATCGGAGACTCTGTATCCTGGAAATGCTTCATTTCAGGACAGAAGTCTAGGTTGGACACGGTTTCCTTTTTCTGTTGAAATCACTCCTCTTCGTTTGGGTTGTTGCTGTGCGGGGCCCGTGCAGTCCTTGCTGGCGGTTAGGCCATCTCCTCTGGGCGTACCACTGTCCTGGGCTGCCACTGGCTCCCTGTAGAAGGGACACGCGTGCCCTTCGTGCTGGAAACCTGTTGCCCTTGTTCATTGATCCTTTTCTTTTCTCTGTTTTCCCTTTATTTTAGGTCTCCTAGATGGAGCTTCCAGTTTTCTTCTATTTTCCACATTTTTGTCTTTCTGCTTTAGTTTTGCAAAATTCCCATCTGTCTTCCACCAGTTCTGTGGAAATTTCCATTTCTTCTACCTTTTCTGATTTCTGAGAGCTCACTCTTGTTCCCTGAGCATGCGTCTTCCTTCATAGCGTCCTGTTCCAATGTGAGAACGGACACAAGGTCTGTTTCTCTAGGGGCGCCGGTGAGTTTCTTGCACACTCTTCTTCTGCCCCGGCTTGTACTCCCCAGACTGCTTCTGATTTCCGCTTCTTTGCTTTGGTGTCTGTGCTTTGTCTCTGCTTCCCCCACTCGGGCACATGTCGGTCGGGGAAGGAGGGTCTGGGCCTTGCTGTGGGGCGGCCTGGTCAGCTGAGCAGTCGCTGGGCAGGGCATGGGTGTCTCCTCCGAGGCTGAGGTGGGCTGCTACGGGGGTGCACCTGGGCCACGTTCGGCCCGTCGTCTGTGCAGTAGCCCTTTCTCTGGTGTTTTGCTCTGGCCATCATGACTGCTTGTAGGTTCTGTGGATTCGCATTGAGGTCCCATTACTGACCCACAACATCCTTTCCATCCGGCCTGGCGTAAGTCCCATTTTTCCTCAGTACCTGGCCCAGCCCCCAACTTGCCCAAGACTTTTTCCTCGTTTTGGCAAGTTAACCACCCACTCCACGGACACTGTGTGTGTGGCCAGTCATCAAGCTCACTGTTCTGTTCTGGTGGATGTGCAGAGGATGGAGCCCTGCCTGCCCTCTGCATTTCCAGCCCTACGCGGGAGCCCTCAGAGTCTGCCTTGGACTCACACCTGCCAGACTCCTCCCCGAAGGCCCTGTCGCTGACCCTGGTCCTGTCTGATTGCAGCTGGGCAGGTGCACCAACAGCGTGGTCAAGCACGAGCTGATGCGCCCATCCAGCAAAGCGCCGCTCTTGGTGCTGTGTGAAGACCACCGGGGCCGGATGGTGAAGCACCAGTGCTGTCCTGGCTGCGGCTACTTCTGCACAGCGGTGAGTGCCCGGCCAGCCGTGCGAGTGCCCCGCTACACAGCCTGGCACCAGCGCTCGCTGCCTCCCTCCGCTAGCTGACAGCTGTGGCAAACGCCTCCCGAAGCTCCTGAATCTGGGGGCCCGCCTGGAGGGTCCCTCCCTGCATACGCTCCCTTTTTGCCGCCTGTGAGTCTTTGGCCTCCCAGGGACCGTGGGGGCATGTGAGCCGGGCACCCTCCGCTCTCCTCCTGTTCACTTTGTCTGAACACACGGCGGCCTTTCTCCTGGACAGGGCCTGCCTCACCTTCGGCTTTGCCTTCATCTCTCGGTGGTTACGGTCTTGTTCGTTCCATACACACCTGTGCCCACTGGTGCCTACGGTGCCTGGATGAAGGCGAGGAGCCCTGTGGTTCACTTGGCCCGTGGCTGAGACGCCCACTTGGGCCAGGAGCTTCTTTACAGTGGCTGCTCTTTGGGTTTCACATCTGTGTGCCCTTCCTTGTCTTCAGTGTCCTTTGTTGCTTCTGCTAAGAAAAAGAGGGACACTGCTTCTCTATGTCCATTGACCCTTAGCTCCTGGCAAGAGTGCCCTGCTCTCATTGCTTCTCATGCTACTGGAGGGTTACCTTCCTTGGTGCCAGCGAGAGTCCTTTTGAGGCCATCAGGGGTTTTCCTGAAGTGCCCCCATGGTGGTGCTGGGTAATCTCTGCAGAGCACCGTTTTCCCGATGTTCTGTTCCACGATTCTGTTCCTGGATTGTACTCCAGGGGTCCTTCTTGGGGCCTGGTCTTTCGGGGCCTCCCTCCTCTGGTTAGAACTGCTGGAGGGTGAGGCCGTGGCCCTTGGAGGTGCGGGGGGCAGTCAGGTGACCTCCCCGCTTCAGCAGGGCTGTAGGATGCAGGTCTCCCACTTACATAGCCAGGAACTGGGGGCCCCGACTGGCCTCTGGGCACACCCATGCCATGTGCAGGCTCAGGAGCACTGTGTTTACTTTTATGCGTGTTAGCCCTAATTTTAAAAAATAATTTTTCATCTTCCCATTTCTAGGGTAATTTTATGGAATGTCAGCCTGAGAGCAGCATCTCTCACCGTTTCCACAAAGACTGTGCCTCTCGAGTCAATAATGCCAGCTATTGTCCCCACTGTGGGGAGGAGATCTCCAAGGCCAAAGAGGTGACCATCGCAAAAGCGGACACAACCTCTACCGTGACACTGGCCCCTGGGCAGGACAAAAGCTCCTTGGCGGAGGGCAGGGCCGACACCACCACAGGCAGGTACGTGCCCAGCAGAGCCTTGGGCAGCTCTCCTGGAAACGTGTGTGTCTCTGAGTGCTAACTGCTGTGTGTGTCTGTACACATCTGTACCCCTGCACGTCTGTGTGTGTGTCTGCGCCCTTGCGCATGTGTGTATGCACACGTCTGCGTCCGTGCCCCATATGTGCTTATACACGTTTGTGTCCCTCCGTGTGTCCATACACATCCATACATGTGTCACACATGGGTATAATATGAAACAATAGCTCCAGCTGCTACAGGTTATTACTAAATTGTATTTTGAAGGCACTAGGTAACCAGAAAAGAATTTTTTTAAGGGAATGGTTCATTTTGGGAGTATGTAATATGACAGATATTACACTGATACAGAGAAAAGTGAAACTTTGTTGAGGGTCATTTAAAAGAGACTTGGGGGCGCGCCTGGGTGGCTCAGTCGGTTAAGCGTCCGACTTCGGCTCAGGTCATGATCTCGCGGTCCGTGAGTTCAGGCCCCGCATCGGGCTCTGGGCTGACAAGCTCGGAGCCTGGAGCCTGCTTTGGATTCTGTGTCTCCCACTCTCTCTGACCCTCCCCTGTTCATGCTCTGTCTCTGTCTCAAAAATAAATAAACATTTAAAAAAAAAAATAAAAGAGACTTGAATTGTAGATGTATCAAAATGAATATTGGGAGGAGGGCAGTTTCTTCTTGTTCTTCTTTTTGCTAATGTATAAATTTAACATACTTTGAATCAGACTTCCAGGGGAATTTTTGCCCCCTGGGGAGAGCGGTGGGGTTTGATAGATCCAACCTGAAGCTCATTCACAAAAGCAAACTTGAACGTGGTCCTGGAAGCCCTGGAGAAGTTTCCCTTGCTTTGAATGTCACTTTTTTCTGGGAATTTGCCCTTGAATTGGGCTCTTTGATCCAAGGAACTAAATAGAAAGTGAGTCTGAAGTCATTTTCATGCTCAGAGAGCAGCATAGCTAGAAGGGTCTGAGTGAATCATGTTCTGTGTTTTCGTTGGTTTCCACAAGAAGCGGAGTTTTTCACATGTCTAACATTCAGCATGTTGTCTGTTTCCTACCCTCGAAGCACTGCTGGACCATCGCTCTTGGAGGACGGCAAGCCACAGAGTACGGCCCCCCAGGCAGCCGAGGGCTTCGACCCCACAGGGCCTGTGGGGCTGGTGAAGCCGGCCCCTGGCCTTTCCCAGGGACCAGGGAAGGAGACCTTGGAAAGTGCTCTGATCGCTCTAGACTCGGAAAAGTAAGAATCAGTTTGTATTTTCAGATGGCTCAGGGCCTGACCCACTGACATCTGCACATCTGGACGCTCCTTCCTACAGATTTTCTTCCCTCTGTGTCAGCCACTGGGCCATTTGCGCGCACATCTTTAAATCCCCCACTGCTTCCAGTACTGCCGTGGCTGCACTTCCTAGGTGTCTGCATCCAGTAGGGTACCATCTGAGGGTCACAGGGCATCCCCATGGGGTCATGGGGCATTCCCAAGGAGGTCCTGGTAACATCGATCAGCTTTTTGATTGATGGTGTTCATCAGGACAATTCACATATTTTTATACTGTTTCAGGAAATTATTGCAAGCTGTTCAATATACTAAGAGCAAAAGGTGACATCCTTAAAGTCGTAAGTGAGGACAGTCGTGGTGAGGCTTTTACAAATGTTTCCCCTGGATGTTGTTAACCCTTGGCATTGACCTCGGGACATTGGAGCAAATTCCACTTGACTGGTTCCTCATCTGTGAAATGAAGGGTTGAATCAAGTGGTCATTCAGGCTTACAGATCAACTCCCAGACAGCACAGCCCTGTAGGAGCACCCTGAGTCTGTGACCTAGGAACCAGGCCGGTGTCCTCCCCTGGGGAAGCGTGCCTGTGCTGGAAAGGGCATGCATCTCATTACTCTTGCTTTGAGGAAAGCTCAGGTGTTGGGACACATCGCCAGGTCCCCCGTAACTTCAGCTTTGTTAGTGTCTAGCCCTCGTCTGTGGTCCTGGTGTTCTGGTGACTGTTGTGTTCCCCTGCCCCACTCACCAGGCCCAGACTTTGTACTGCTGAAGGGGGCAGGCTGGGCCAGGTGTGATGTGGATGAAGAAGATAGTTGCTCATTTTTGTTGTTTTTACTGGGAGATGCCTGAGCCTGGTGAGTTTGGTGCCCTTGACCCTGGGGCATCAGCAGGTGGACGTCATCCAGGTCTTCCCATCCTGCAGCTTCCTATGCATGTGTGTGTGTGGCAGCAGGTGGGCCAGGAGCCAGGGTGGGGTCGCCTGGGGGTCACAGCTGTCCCACACTTTCCCCGCAGACCCAAGAAGCTTCGCTTCCATCCGAAGCAGCTATATTTCTCCGCCAGGCAAGGGGAGCTGCAGAAAGTGCTGCTCATGCTGGGTAAGTGGCCTGCACCTGAGCTGGGGCTGGTGCCTGTCCGGGTGGCCCCAGGAGCAGGTGGCAGTTTGCTGGTACCTCTTCTCAGGAGGAGGGTCTTACTTTGTTTCTCTTTATCTGTCTCTCATTTCTCTCATTTCAGTTTTTTTTTTTTTTTAAATGTTTACTTATTTTTGAGACAATGCGAGAGACAGAGTGCAAGCAGGGGAGGGGCAGACAGAGGGAGACACAGCATCCCAAGCAGGCTCCAGGCTCTGAGCTGTCAGCCCAGAGCCCCACGCGGGGCTCGAACTCACGAACCGTGAGATCATGACCTGAGCCGAAGTCGGACGCTTAACCGACTGAGCCACCCAGTCGCCCCTCATTTCAGTTCTTGTTCATGACATTCGTATCCTGTTATTCATAGTAGTAGAAATATTTCCTGTGAATTTCTCATCTAAAAAAAGAATTAGGCATATAATTAAATCAAGAGGAGATGTAGAATCAGAAAAAGCAAGATGAGCGAGCTAGGGGCCGGCTGTGCGCTGACGGCAGGAAGGCGGGTGCCAGGCCTGTGCTGGTGTAAGCCAGCTGTGGGCAGAGCAAGACCACTGACAGTGATGTCTGCACATACATCTTACGGTTGATGCACCTTATGGTTGATATCTTACGGTTGATGCTTCGAGACCCTTCGCAGTTCTGTCTCTGGCCAAGGAAGGGGCAGTAATTTGATTCTGAGCTCACAGCTCAAGAGTTGGTTCCTCTGGGTTCAAAAGGGATTTAAAAAATCCCTTTACTTGACAGTCAAAAAAAGAAACTTAACAGTTTGTGCTAAAAATGTAAGTTATTTAATGTTGACCAAAGTGGGTTTTAAAAAATTTTTTTGTAATGTTTATTTATTTTTGAAGGAGAGAGACACAGAGTGTGAGTGGGGGAGGGGCAGAGAGAGGGGGAGACACAGAATCTGAAGCAGGCTTCAGGCTCCAAGCTGTCAGCACAGAGCCCGAAGTGGGGCTCGAACTCACAAACCGTGAGATCATGACCTGAGGCGAAGTCAGACACTCAACCGACTGAGCCTCCCAGGCGCCCCCAAGTGGGGGGTTTTAATCGTTTTCTTTCTAGGCTTGATGGGGTGCTGATGTTGCTTGGCTGCTCTTTGGTTGGTCTGTTGGCCAAGTGTCCGTTTCAGGCCTGCTGACACTGTGCGCACCAAGCCACATGTGTCTGAGGCTGCCCAGTGGGCCTGCCGCCCGTGCGCTCAGCAGGTGCCCGGGCCCAGGGGAGGCCGAGCGCAAGAGTGCTTGAAAACACACAAGGGAGCCCCTCTGGGTTAGGAGCAGCGAGGGCAGGGATTTATAACGTTAGGTGACTCCCAACCACAGACCCACCTGTTGAATTTTGTGTGAAACTAGCATACTCTCTTTTGAGTCTTGCAGTGAAATTGGAGCCTGGCTTTGCCCTTAGCTAGACACGGGATGGTATCGTGCGATGCTGGCCGTTGGTGGTTGTCTACATGTATCTTTGCCAGCCTTTATGAGCATCCTGAAGTGCTGGGAGCCAGGGGCTGCACCCGAAATAACCGGTGAAACCTGTGTGTTCACAGTGGATGGAATCGATCCCAACTTTAAGATGGAGCACCAGAACAAGCGGTCCCCATTGCACGCTGCCGCCGAGGCCGGCCACGTGGACATCTGCCACATGCTGATCCAGGTCGGACGCACGGCTCTCCGCAGAGCCTTCCACACGCTCTGTCTTGCCTTTGTCAAGTGAAATTGCGCAAGATTCATAGTTGTGAGAGCTGGGAAGTCAAACAGCACTGAATGGTCTAAACAGAAAACCAGTGTTTCTGTCCCTCCAGTCCCGGCACGCCCTGGCCCTGCTGGCAGTCTTGAAGCTGTTTCTCTGGCGTTTACCACTGGGTTTGAAAATAATGTGCTGCTGTACAGCTGTTTCTTGATTTGTTATTTTCGTTTCCATTTTGCAGCCAGTTTTTAATATTAATTACTGACTTTGGAGTGTGGGAAGGCTTGGCCCAGGCACGCGCACCTCCCTCCCCCAGTCCTCCTCATTTGGTCATGTCCCTGTGTTGCTGAGATGAGTGGGGAGATCTTGTGTTGGGTGGTCACGCCAGTACTTTCAGAGCTGGCCACGTCACGTCCGAGAGCGGTAATCGTTTTGTGTTTCTGTTGTCTCTCGGCCTCCTGCTGATTCATTCCTAACCCTCTCAACAGACTGCACCTTGTCTCCATGTCACCAGGAAGCCCGTTGCGTGCTCCCATGCTTTGTTTCTCTGGGACACCCCCTTTCTGACCCTGTATTGGTTCCCTGTCTCCTGGAGACCACATTTTCAGTCTGATCCTTTATCTCCGGAAGCTTCAGAAAATTTTCTTTAACCCACTGGTCTGAAATTTCACTGTGACACAGCAGTCTTTTGACTCCTTTGGGGCATTTAGTACGTCATACGTTCCTGTCCCTTGTTCTGGGGTTTCTGGGTGCTGTCTTCCCGTCTGCATGCCCAGTGGTGCCCCCTGCAGCCCCTGTTTACACATTAGACCTTATGGACTAATTCTCTGGTCTTCCTTTCCTGCCATGCACCATTCCTTCATTTTCGCTTCCACTTGCTGGCAGTGTTCTCCACCTCACCCTCCAGCTCCTCTGGGGAGTTGTAATCTGTACAGGCCCATCTTGAGATCTTTCTGGCACCCTGTGAGTTCCTTTTTTGTACCTCTGTTCTTCCCTTGTTTCTTTGAAGATATTATGAGAATTTTGAAGTTTTATGCTGCTCTGTTCATTTGGTCTTTATTTTTGAAAGGTTTTCCTCAAATGCCCGATTCCTGTTTGCTTATATCTAATGTGATAACATGCTGGTGGGGGATCCCTGCCCTGTCACTGTCGGGTGCCCCGCAGACGCTGCCGTCTCAGGAGGAACACACGTACAGGTTGTCTCCTGAGCATGTATGTCTCTGTGGGAGCCGGAGGTGCTGGCGGCCAGGGCACCTGGGATGTTCCCTGGTGGTTCTGGCCAGAGCCCATGGAAGTGACAGCCATGGGTGGGGCAGGACACGACTCCGTTGGTGTTTGCACTTGTATCTTACAGTAGATATACCTGTTGGGGTAGATTCCTAGTGCCTGAAAATGTTCTTGCAGACCCTTCCCAGCTTTGTGGCTTGCCAAAGAGCCTCTGTTTTTTTGTATCTTGTTAAGTAGCATGTTGGTAGATTTGTTAAAAACTCAGTGTGATGATCTTGGTATTTTATTTTATTTTATTATTATTTACTATTTTTTTAATTTACATCCAAGTTAGTTGGCATATAGTGCAAGAATGATTTCAGGAGTAGAATCCAGTGGTTCGTCCCCTATGTATAACACCCAGTGCTCATCGCAACAAGTGTCCTTAATGCCCCTTGCTCATTTAGCCCACCCCCTACCCACAACCCCTCCAGCAACCCTCAGTTTGTTCTTTGTATTTAAGAGTCTCTTATATTTTGCCCCCCCTTTTATATTATTTTTGCTTCCCTTCCCATATGTTCATCTTCCACATATGAGTGAAGTCATATGATATTTCTCTTTCTCTGATTTTCGCTTAGCATAATATAATACCCTCTAGTTCCATCCGTGTGGTTGCAAGTGGCAAGATTTCATTCTTTTTGGTTACTGAGTAATACTCCATTGTATATATATACACCATATTTTCTTATTCCATTCATCTGTTGATGGACATGGGGCTCTTTCCATACTTCGGCTGTTGTTGATAGTGCTGCTATAAACATATAAACATGGGGGTGCATGTGCCCCTTCGAAACAGCATACTTGTATCCCTTGGGTAAATACCTAGTCGTGCAATTGCTGGGTCGTAGGGTAGTTCTATTTTTAGTTTTTTGAGGAACCTCCATACTGTTTTCCAGAATGGCTGCACCAGTTTGCATTCCCACCCGCAGTGCAAAAGGGTTCCTCTTTCTCTGCGTCCTCGCCAACATCTGTTGTTGCCTGAGGTGTTAATGTTAGCCATTCTGACAGGTGTGAGGTAGTACCTCGTTGTGGTTTTAATTTTTATTTCCCTGATGATGAGAGATGTTGAGCATCTTTTTCATGTGTCTGTTAGTCACCTGGATGTCTTCTTTGGAAAAATGTCTGTTCTTTTTCTCATTTTTTCACTGGATTGTTTGGTTTTTAGGTGTTAAGTTTGATAAGTTTTCTTATAGATTTTGGATACTAATCGTTTATCTGATATGTCATTTGCAAATATCTTCTCCCATTCCATTGGTTGCCTTTTAGTTTTGCTGATTGTTTTCTTTGCTGTGCAAAAGCATTTTATTTTGATGAGGCCCCAATAGTTCCCTTTTTGCTTTTGTTTCCCTTGTCTCTGGAGATGTGTTGAGTAAGAAGTTGCTGTGGGTGAGGTCGAAGAGGCTTTTGCCTGCTTTCTCCTCGAGGATTTTGATGGCTTCCTGTCTTATGTTTAGGTCTTTCATCCATTTTGAGTTTATTTTTGTGTCTGGTGTAAGAAAGTGGTTCAGGTTCATTTTTCTGCGTTTTGGTGTCCAGTTTTCCGAGCACCACTTGCTGAGGAGACTATCTTTATTCCTGCTTCGTCCAGGATTAGTTGGCCATACATTTGTGGGTCCATTTCTGGGTTCTCTGTTCTGTTCCATTGATCTGAGTGTCTGTTGTTGTGCCAGTACCATACTGTCTTGATGATTACAGCTTTGTGATACGTCTTGAAGTCCAGGATTGTGATGCCTCCAGCTTCGGTTTTCTTTTTCAGGATTGCTTTGGCTAATTTGGGGTCTTTTCTGGTTCCGTACAAATTTTAGAATTGTTTGTTCTGGCTCTGTGAAGAATGCTGGTGTTATTTTGATAGGGATTGCACCGAATATGTAGATTGCTTTGGGTAGTATCGACACTTTAACAATACTTGGTCTTCTAATCCAGGAGCATGGAATATTTTCCATTGTTCTGTGTCTTTATTCTTCCATAAGCTTTCTATAGCATTTAGTGTATAGACTTTTCACCTTTTTGGTTAAGTTTATTCCTATGTATTTTATAGTTTTTGATGCAGTTGTAAATGGGATTGATTCCTTAATTTCCCTTTTGCTATTTCTTTATTGGTGTATAGAAATGCAGCTGATTTCTGTGCATTGATTTTATATCCTGTGGCTTTGCTGAATTCATGGATCAGTTTTAGTGTTATTGTTGTTGTTGTTGTTGTTTTTGTGGAATCTTTTGGGTTTTCCACATACAATATTGTGTCATCTGTGAAGAGTGAAAGTTTGACCTCCTCCTTGCTGATTTGGATGCTTTTTATTTCTTTGTGTTATCTGATTGCTGAGGGTAGGACTTCCAACACTGTGTTGAATGACAGTGGTGAGAGTCTTCGTATTTTAATAGGAACTTTTGGTCTAGCTAATACTTACTGTAATTTCTGGCATTCATTCATTCATTCATTCATTTAATTTTAAACGTTTATTTATTTTTTCTTTTTTGAGAGAGAGAGCGAGTGAGCGAGTGAGCCAGGGAGGGGCAGAGAGAATCCCAAGTAGTGAATCCCTCTGTGCTGACAGCCTGACTTGGAGCTTGAATTCACAAACCGTGAGATCATGACCTTAGCTGAAATCAGGAGTTGGACGCTTAGCTGACTGAGCCACCCAGGCACCCTCAAATATTTCTTTTTAAATTTCCTTTGTTGTTGTCTTTTGGGTTGATATTTGTTTTAATTTTCTCATTTCCTTTCTCTTCACTCACTTGGAGGCTACATACTCCTCTTTGTCGCCTCCAGAGGTCGCTCTGTGATCTGGTGTGCAAGTGTTGTGTCCTTGGTCTTGAGACAGGCGAGAAGAGGGAGCTGCAGGTGCCGGGGAGCGAAGGAGGGAAGGTGCGCTGGCCTGCTGAGCTCCGGCGGGGAGACCTGTGGAGGCCTCGGGTGCAAGTTCAAGAGAAGCCTGGTAGGACTTGGGGACAGCCGAGGTGGCCTCCCAAAGTGGTCACAAGGGTTGGTTCTTGGCAGTGACAGTGGTAAGTGGCTAATCTGACGGAGGACAAGCCTGTTGGAGAGAGGTCAAGGGCAGCTGGCATGGCTATTGAGGCAGTGACTTCGGATGCTGGTGCTCTGAGGGAGAGGGCTGGGAGTCAGTACTCCAACCGGATGTCCTCTCATCCTTGTCCTGTGGAGTCACAGAGGGTGTGGCTTATGCTTCTCTGAGGGTGGCCTGGAGGCCCAGTACAGTGTGGGACTGTTGTAGGACAGGGATGAAGCAGGAGGTGGGGGCAGGTCACCCCAATGGGCCTGTTTGCTGCATGAGGTTGAGTGAGGGGGCCACCCAGGCTTCTCCTCACTCTCAGAGACTGGTATGGAGGGCTTCTTGGGAGACGTTACCCTGGATTTGGAATTCTAGGTTGCTGGTTCATTTCTCTTGCTTTGTTTAAGGAATGATTCCACCGTCTTCTAGTTTCCATGCTTGCTTTTTAAGAAATTAGCTTGTCGTTCCTTTTAAAGGACTTGTTTTCTCTTTGGCCTTTTTTTTTTTTTTTTTTTTTTAATTTTTTTTTAAAGAAATCTTTTTCTCGTTTTTAATGTTTATTCGTTTATTTTGAGAGAGAGAGAGAGAGCACGCACAAGCGTGGAGGGGCAGAGATGGATAGAGAGAATCCCAGGCAGGCTCCGTGCTGTCAGTGCAGAGCCCGATTTGGGGCTCGAACTCACAAACCTTGAGATCATGACCTAAGCCAAAATCAAGAGTTTGATACTCAACCAACTGAGCCTCCCAGGCACCCCTGGCCCTTTTTTTTTTTTTTTTTTTTATGTTGAAGAGTGTGTGTGTGAATGCGTGTATGTGTGGTGCATACAGAAAGGTCCTTAAGGTAGGGGTGCCTGGGTGGCATAGTCAGTTAACTGCCCGACTTCGCTCAGGTCACGATCTCACAGTTTGTGACTTTGAGCCCCGCATCGGGTTCTGTGCTGACAGCTCGGAGTCTGGAGCCTCCTTGGGATTCTGTGTCTCCTTCTTTCTCTGCCCCTCCCCTACTCACGATCTGTCTCTCTCTGTCTCAAAAATAAACATTTGAAAATTAAAAAAAATAAAAGTCCTTACGGTATAAGCATCCTGTTAATAAATAATCATAAATGGCTCCCACCTCACCCCAGGTCAGGACACAACAGAGCCTACCCCCCGCCAGAGGGGCTGGCTCTCCAGGCTCTGATGGTGACAGCCCCCATCTCTGCACTTCTCTGGTTTGACCACCTTGCAAGCACCCGCAAACCATGTGGCTTACCCGTGTTTGCCTCTCAGCTTTGTGCTCATGGAGTCCCACAGTGGGGATTCTTCTGTGTCTGCCTTTCAGTCCAAGGGCAGAAGCCTGCCTTGTGCCCGTGACCACTGAGGGAGGAAGTGTGCCTGAGCTCTGGTCCCTGGGCCTGCCTCTGCTGCCCTCGTGTGAGGTGCCATCCTGGGAAAGCAAGTGGGGGCAGGAGCTCTGTGCTGGTCTGCAGCTTCTTGTGGGTCTTAAACTGTTGCAAAATAAAATGTTACTTATTGTGGAAAACCAGCCCTTTTTAGTGTTGTTTTCTGTGGCCTTCTGGGCTGACCTGATGTGTAGGGCTTGGCTCCAGCTGCCTGGATTCTTAGCCTGATGTTTAATTCACTGGCCCAGGCTGCTCACCCTCTGAGCTTGGGAGCCTGTGATTTTGTGTATTTTTCTTCCTTTAGAACCTGAGCTTTTCTTGAGATTCCCCAGGAAAGATATGAGGTGGGCTTTTCTAGTTTGCCCTAAGTCCAAGAGTGTTGTTCCCTGGAGACTCCGCTTTTGTGGGGTGTCTCCCACCCCACCGTGTCCACCGGGCAGGCTCTGGCTCTGCTCCCGCTCTCCAGCCCCAGAGCAGCACTAAAGCCACCGCCGTCTCTCCTGGGCTGCTGTCCTGCCGGGGTCTGAGAAGTGTCCTCTCCCAGCCAGGAGCGCCTTTGAAGAGTGGTTTTGATACCTTCCCATCTGTTTAATTTTCATCCTCGGGTCTCACTGGGAGCAGCAGTTATTTCATTTGGGCCCCGGTTCTCTGCAGTGTGGCATGCCTTGCCACGTGTGGCTGTTTGAATGTAAATGACAAAGTTAAACGAAAGGAAATGTGTGCCCCTCCGGCCTCAGCTGCACCTCCCAAGCTCGGGGGCTGTGTGTTCGGGGCGGCTGTGCTGGGCGCAGACGGAGAGCTCCAGTGCCAGCACTGGGGACGTCCGTAGTGTGGGCACCCCTGCCACTGGGCACTCATAGCAGCTGCCCTGTCCTGGGTCCAGGTGTGTGTGTCCCCATTGACAGGCCACCTCCATCTGCTCCCCAGCTCTGGGTGCCTGTCGCCCTGTCCTTCATGTGTTAGTGTTACTGCCATGAGCCTATGAGGTGTCTTCTAACACAGAAAGGTGGGTGTTCTAACAGTCACAGAGCCCGGAGGGGAAGGACAGAGCCACACCTGTTGCACTGACCCCTGAGCCTAGGGACTGCCATGGGGGTGTGCCATGCACACACCCACACAGGATCTTGCACATTCTGCACGCTCTCACAGGGGCCTTTTGGGGAAGAGGGGTGGGGGTTGGGATCTGCCTGGACTTGGTGTGTCTGGCCTGGAGCTTAAACTAAGTCCGTCCTGCTGGATTGACTGGAGCTTTTCCCTGGGGACCTGCTTCCCTGTTCTCACCATTCTCTCTGGGGGAATCCCGTCAGTCACGTGGGGATCTCCTGGTTTGACTCTCTTTTCTCTGTCTCCTCCCTTTGTCTCGCGGTCTTCCCTACCTTTTCCTGGTGATGATCACTTTTTTCTGGGCTGACTGGCGTGGTGTCGGTTCTGGATTGTGTGTTCCAGTGAGGGTCTGTGTGCTTGTGTGTGGGCTTGGTCACTTTTTGCTCCTCCTTTCGCTCAATCGTGCCGGGAACTAGTTGTGAGTCCTCAGACCTGCCCCTGAAATCTCAGGGAGGGCCTGGTCCTCTGATCCCTGACTTTCAACTCTGCTTGTGGCCAACAGCCCCATCCTGCCCTCTGGAATTTGGCAGAAGTCTCCTTCGAGGCTCCCTGAGTCACCTCAGCTCGCTGGTTTCCCTGTGCAACACTCTGGGTCTATTTAAAAATTTCTTAACTCATTTTTAAAAAATTTTTTTCTAATGTTTATTTTTGAAAGAGAGAGACAGAACGGGAGTGGGGAAGGGGCAGAGAGAGAGGGAGACACAGAATCTGAAGCAGGTTCCAGGCTCTGAGCTGTCAGCCACAGAGCTCGACACAGGCCCCAAACTCACAAACTGTGAGACATGACCTGAGCTGAAGTCGAGCACTTAACTGACTGAGCCACCCAGGCGCCCCACTCATTTTGTTATTTTTGTTTTTAATTGCTAACAGCAAAAACAATACTATTCTTAGCCTTCTCCTAATAAGTATTTATTTTATAAACTAAATACTAGCTTTTGGTATGTCAGTTTAAGAAGGTGGAGGTTTTTCCCCTATGGGGAAGAAAGGTTTCAGTTGTGAGATAGCTGATTTGCTTCTAGCACACGACCTATTTTAAAGTTGGGGGCTTAAGTTTCACACAGACTGAAGTTTATCTATGTGTACTTGCTAGCTCATTAGTTTTCCAAGTACATGCTCTATTGGGAGAATTAGAAATTGCTTCAGAATACATACTACTGGAGATCAGTTTTGGTTCTGCTTATTTTGTTTGGGAAGCATTAAAACAGCCAGAGAAAGAGGTCACTGAACCAGAGTGTCCTTTGGTCATTGTAGGCCAGGTGACGGCCTGCCTCCTGGCCCAGCCCCACTGAGCGGTCCCTTCCACATCCCTTCTTTGCCTACTTTAGAAGGTTTTCACTTCTTTTTAATTTCTAAAGGTATTGTCACTAACGTGCTTTAAACATTTTCTATCAAATCGGTTGGAAATGAAAATGCTCTTTTTTTTAATTTTTAAATGTTTATTTGTGTGTGAGAGAGAGAGAGAGACAGAGCACGAGCAGGGGAGAGAGGGAGACACAGAATCCGAGGCAGGCTCCAGGCTCTGAGCTGTCAGCACAGAGCCCAACTTGGGCCTCAAACCCATGAACCATGAGATCGTGTCCTGAGCTGAAGTCAGAGACAACCGACTGAGCCACCCAGGGGCCCTGAAAATGCTCTTCTTGAACTAAAGATTTGGCAATAATAGAACAATCGTGTCTTTGAATTCGGTTCTGAAGACTCAGTTATAGCTGGTCATTAGAAATGATTTTTTAACGTAGCTCACGGGGTCTTAGCACTTGCAAGTGTCTGAAGTGTCTGAATGTGAGCCAGGTGGGGGCTCCCGTGGCGGCTCCCCCACACCTGAACTGTCCTGTGTCACCAGGCGGGCGCAAACATTGACACCTGCTCAGAAGACCAGAGGACCCCATTGATGGAGGCGGCAGAAAACAACCATTTGGATGCAGTGAAGTACCTCATCAAGGCCGGCGCCCTCGTGGACCCGAAGGTACGCTACCTGGTCTGAATCCCCTTCCAGTTTTGTGTCGAAATGTCTCATAAAGCTAAGCCGGGGCCGGTTCCTCGTTGGAGCAGCTTCAGGAATTGGCAGCCGGCAGATGTCCGCCTGGTAGTCCAGAAGCAGTTGTCTGCTCTCCTTGCGTGGTCACGGGTCTATTTGGGAGAATACTAGTGAGCGCTGGGTGTGCTGTGCCTGGCGATAGTCGCAGCAACTAGTAAGGAGTCTGCCGTGCCCAGTCTCTCCCTCCTTCATTTTGTGCGCTTCTCCTCTTCTGACTTTAACTTAGAGCAGTTAGACACCCCACTCCAAAAGAGCATACAAATTGGGAAGAACAAGTAAAATGATCTCTGTTCGTAAATGGTATGATTTTATATGTAGAAAACCCTAAAATCCCATCCAAAATCTAGAACTAACAAATGCATTCAGAGAAGTTATAAGACACAAAGTTAATACAGAAACATCAGTTATATTTTTATACACTTGAGATGAGTTATCCAACAAGGAAATTAAGAAAACAATTCCATTTATAACAGCATCAAAAAGAGTAAAATACTAGGAATAAACTTAACCAAGGACACGAAAGACTTATAGACTGAAAACCACAAAACATTGCTGAGAGAGATTAAAGAATTGACTTAAGAACATGGGAACATGTCCTGCGTTCATGGGTTGGACGAGTGAATATTGTCACAATGCCAGTACCGCCCAGAGTGAACCACAGATCCAGCGCAATCCCTGTCAGAATCCCAACGAGTTTCTCACAGAAATAGAAAAGCACGTCCTGAAACTCCTACGGATCTCAAGGGACCCTGAACAGCCAAAACAACCCTGCAAAAGAACAGAGCTGGAGGCCCCACACTTCCTGACTTCAAAACCTACTACAGAGCTACCGTAATCAACAGAGCGCAGTGCTGGTGTGAAGACAGAATGGCCCAGAAACGAACCCTCACATGGATAAAGTGATTTTTAGGAGGGGGCCAAGACCACTCAGTGGGAGGAAAGGGCCATCTTTTTAACAAATGGTGCCAGGAAAAGGGAATCTCCACATGCAAAGGAATGCAGTTGGGCCCTTACTTTAGACTGTTTTCAGATATTAACTCAAAATGGATCAAAGATCTAAATGTAAGAGCTTAAACCATAAATGTCTTAGAAGAAAAGATAGAGGAAAATCTTCTCAACATTCATTGGATATGGCAATGATTTCTTGTATGTGACACCAAAAGCACAGACAATAAAATTAAAATAGATAAACTTCATCAAAATTGAAAATTTTGTTTGTCAAAGGATACTATCCCAAAGTGTGAAGAGACAACTCACGGGATGGTAAAAATAGTCATAAATCTTGATAGGGGATTCCTATGCAGAATATATAAAGAACTCCTACCACCCAATAACAAAAGTCCAACCCAGTTCAAAGATGGGCAAGGAGTTTGAATAGGCGTTCCTCCAAAGAAGCTCTATAAATGGCCAGTTAGCACACAACAAGATATTCAGCATCACCAGTCATCGGGGAAACGCAAATCAAAACCACAGTGAGTCACCTCACCCCCTTCGGGCAGCTATTATCTAAACACGGAGAATAAGTGCTGGCAAGGTTGCGGAGAAACTGGAGCCCTCGTGCACTGCTGGCAGGAACGTAAGATCGTGCAGCTGAGTGGAAAACTGTGGCGGATCCTCAAAAACTTCAACGTAGAATTACCATGTGATCCAGCTGTTCCAGTCAAGAAACTGAAAGCAGGTGCATGAATCAGTGTTTGCTCCCCCATGTTCTCAGCGGCATCGTTCACAAAGCGAGAAGGTGGAAACAGCCAAGGTGTCCCCCTGCAGGGGGACAGGTTAGTGAAAAGTGGTCTGTGTGCATCGTGGGGGTTTGCTCAGCTGCGAATGGGAAGGAAGTCCCAGCACCAGCGTCGTGCTGAGTGAGAGCAGCCCTCATCCTGTAGGATCCACTCCTGTGAGGACCCAGGATCATCAAATCTAGACGCTGGAAGTAAGTTAAAGGATACCGGGGGCGGGGCCGGGGGTGGGGTGGGGCGGGGCGGGGCGGGCGTCCCTTCTTAGTGGACCCCACGCTTCCTTCCAGAGTCCGCACCCACGGTGGCACGCTACCACTGACTCGTACACTTTAAGGTGACTAAAATGACAAGTTTTATGTTGTGTACCTACACATGTATTTGTTTAGAGCCACGATAAAACTATAAAAACGATCTCATGGTCTTTCACAGTGTCACACAATTTTCCAACAAAAAACTTACACTGTTGATGGTAATTTATCAGCTTCCTTTTTCCATCAAATATCACTATTTTTCTGTCATTAAATATTATCTTATCACATTATTTTAAGTGACTGCATTGTATTTCATATTATATTGTCATTGTATTTCATGATGTAACGTAATGGTATCGTTTTTAGTCAGATTTACTTATTGCCTAATATTTAGTTTTGAATTTCCATTATACACAGTGCTTCAGTAAAACGTTTTCTTAGCTAAGTTTTGGTACATGTTTGGTTTCTTTAGGACATATTTCTGGGTGTGGAATTGTTAGATCAAAATGTATAATCATTTTTAAGGCTTTTTATATTTTTTTCTGAAGGGCACCGAGAGTATGTGAGCACTCGCTCCTGTCTGCTCTTACCAATGCCGACTATTAGAGATTTTTTTGAAAAATATTAATTAACAGTTTGATATACGAAAATGGTTTGATATACGAAATTTATTTTTTTACTATTTTAATTCACTTGTCTTAAAGTGCACACTTTGGTGTATAGCTATTCATATGTTACGAATATTTTTTCCAGCTTATGTTTATAAAGTCGTTTGCTTTATTTTTGGTGGTTTTGCAATCTGGAAACTACTATTGTATAAATATAGATAGCTATTTTTTAAAAATTATTTTTATTTTTATTATTTTTTAATTTTTTTAAGTTTGTTTATTTTGAGAGAGAGGGAGTGGTGAGGCACAGGCAGAGAGAGAGAGACAATCCCAAGCAGGTTCTGCACTGTTAGTGCAGAGCCCGACGTGGGGCTTGAACACATGAACTGTGAGATGATGAGCTGAGCTGAAATCAAGACTCAGACACTTAACCAACTGAGCCACCCAGGCGCCCCTGTAGATAGCTATAATTAATCCTCTGTGTTATGATGGGTGGGTGAGTCTCGCATTTACCTCATTCTCTGATGGGTTCACAGGAGCCAGCGCCCAAGCTAAGCACCAATGCAGAGGCAAGAGGTTAGTGTTCAGGGCTTTACAGAAGCAGCAAGAGCCTGTAGACAAGGACTGGAGAAGTATCTGTGGCTTGAGGGGAGCAGGCATCTGAAGTGGGTGACTCGTAGACGAGCTTAGCCATAGATTGGGTGTAGTGTAAGAAGGTGGTCACTGAGGTTGAAGACTGATCATTGAAATTATTCAGTCTGAAGAAGAGGTTGTAGGATAGTTGCCAACTGATATGTAATTGGAGTCCCAGAAAGAGGAGAGAACCTGGTAGAAAAAAATTATGTTGGGAAAAAAGTGGTCATAAACTTGCCAGATTTGGTAAGAAAACAATCTACAGATCCAAGAAGCTGAAAAAACCCCAGACTGGGTAAATTCAAAGACTACCTCACCTAAGCACAGTGTGGTTAAAACTGTTGACAACTGAGAATGGAGAAAGTCTTACAAGCAGCTAAAGAACAGCACGTTACGTGCAGGCGGGCAGTGTCACAGCGAGCCACCAACTTCTCATCTGAAACGATGGGGTAGAAAGCTCAAAAAATTGTCAGTCCAGAAGACTGCATCCAGTAAAAGTCTCCCTGCAAACGAATTGTGTAATAAAACATTCCCAGTTGAACAAAAGCTGATAGGATTTATTGGTACGTTTGCCCAAATAGGGTTAGGAAAGCCCGGGAGTCAGCCCAGGAACCGCCCCTGGGAAAGACTGTTGTTTTCTCTAAATTTCCGAGAAGATAGGGGCGCCTGGGTGGCTCAGTCGGCTAAGCGTCCAGTTTCAACTCGGGTCGTGATCTCGCGGTTCGTGGGTTCGAGCCCTACATTGGACTCTGTGCTGACAACTCGGAGCCTGGAGCCTGCTCCAGATTCTGTGTCTCCCTCTCTCTACTCCTTCCCTGCTTGCATACACGCACGCTCTCCCTCTCGCTCTCTCTTGTGCGCGCTCTCTCTCTCTCTCTCTCTCTAAAATAAACATTAATTTTTTTTTTTAATTTCTAGAAGATAAAAGACTATTTAAAGCAGAAGTAATATCTGTACAAGGTGCAGTTCATACCAGTTTAGAAGTAAAATGTATGCCACCAACAGCACCAAGCAAGAGCCATGAATGGAGCCCTGCTGTTGTCAGGCTGTCGTTTCTGCTGTGGGAGGCAGTAGGTATGAATCCAAGGTGACCGATAAAGAGAATAATATCGTCATCCCCAGAGAAAGCACAAAGAAAATAATTTACAAGAAATAACAGCTTTAAGGACGATTTACGAAAATCGAGTAGAGGCGGTAAGATGGGATCCTGAGCAGTATTTGTATAACTACAGGCAGGAGAAGAGGAGTAAACACCAATGGTACAAGGAGCCCTGTCCCTGTCTGTGGTGACACCACGTGTGAAGACTGAACACACCAGGACCAGCTGTGTGCTGCTGCAGGGTGCTTGCGTTATTGGAGACACGGCTGGAAATAAAAAGGATGGAGAATGTAGATCATGCAGATGGTAAATGTGAGAATCAAAAGGAAAAATTTTTAAACTTCTGTAAGAGAAAAGATTATCTTTGTGATTGCAGCATAGGGAAAGGTATCTTAAGACACAGAAAAGTACAAAAATGGTAAAGTTAAGTGCATTAGAATTAAGAATTTCTAATCAACAGGATGTCACAAAGTTCACAAAAGGCAGGCTACACACTCCCAGAAGATTTTGCAGCACACTGGCAAAGGATTCATATCCAAAACTATAAGGAAGTCCTACAAATAAAAGAATCCAAAAGAAAAACAGGCAAGGAATGAGCGGCAGTCCTCAGAAGAGGAAGTCTGAGTAACCAGCAAACACGCGGAAGGCGCTCAGCCTTTTGAAAACAAGCCTGAGACCCTGTTGGGTAGCCCTTGGATGTGGTGGTGCTCAAAGGTTGGACCGCCCAGAGGAGCCACAGCGCCCCCTGCATCCCTGTTGCTGGGCGTGTGCCCCCGCCCCCAGGATGTGTGAACAGGGGACGGTTTTGCAATCTCAGTGCATCTTTAAAGAGCACAAAGTCAAACAGAACACTTGAGAACAAGGCAAGCCTTTGAAGCCAACAACCATACGTTTTTGTGTTTATCATACAATTAAAATTTTAAACACCAGTAATCACAGGATTGGACTGTGTGGGTTTTCTTGAGAAAAGTGGGTTTACTGATTAACTTCAGTCTTGATAAGAAGTGTGTATTATATGTATGTGAAAATGTAGGATTACTGCTCTTAGGGTTAGAAACGGAGAGAAAGAGGGAATAAGGAAACATGGTCAATAGAAAGGTGGGAGCCGGTGGGGAGAGAAGCGGAGGGGCCCGTGAGGAGAAGACGGTGGGAGTGTGTCCGCGTGGGTCCTTGAGGTGCGTGCACAGGAGGGATCCATCTGTGAAAGATGCTACCTCAGGTTGGCGCCGAGCCTGGCTGTATAGACGGGGCATGAATGGTCCCCCAGCCCTCCCGGAACCCCCGAGTCTCTCCTGGAGCTTCCTGAGTCCGACCTCTCCTCTCCAGTGGTGGGTGGCTTTTGTTTTGTTTTGAGGTAGTTCAATTAATGGGATATATTTAGCATGCCTGAGGAAGCAGAGCTGAAAGCTAACAGGGAGATGTGCCCAAGCAGCCTCAGGAAACAGAACGCACTCAGTCAGCCACCAGGACGTGTGTGGGGCTGCAGGGCAGGCTTTGCCCCTGTTCTGAGCCCCTGCTCTTCCCTGCCATTTATTATCTTTAATCCTGTGGCGTACAGACAGTGATTACTGCCTCATTAGCACTGCTTTAAACGTGCAGTGGCAACCATTTCTTGTAGAGGTCCTGATGGGTACTGTGGCCCTCTGGTCGTGTGAGGAGTGCAGTGGCTTGAAACAGTCCCAGGGGCCCTGTTGGAACAGAGGGACGGGTCGCCGCACCTGGCCACATGGAGAAGCCTGGGGCGTGCCACGGCCTGTCAGACCGTGAAGGAAAGGGAGGGACAGCGGTTCACATGTGTGCCTGCAGGCTGTCTGCAAGTGGAAGGCCCTTTGCCACCTGAGGCCTCGTCCCATCGGCGTCAGAAGCTCGGGGTCTGGACCCCAGTGGTACAACCTCTGAAAACAACCCCACCCTCCTCTGCCTGGGCTCCTTATCGTTCTAGACGGCACCTCCCCCCTGTGGGGAATGAAGGTTCACTGTGGCCATGCGCTCAGGGCCTGGCACGCTGTAAGTCATGTGATTTCTCTGGATCTAAATGGCATTTTGTGTTGCAGGATGCAGAGGGCTCCACCTGTTTGCACCTTGCTGCCAAGAAAGGCCACTATGATGTGGTTCAGTATCTGCTTTCAAATGGACAAATGGACGTCAACTGTCAGGTAAAGCCACGTCCTCCACTTACCGACACTCTACCTGGCTGGTTGGCCAGAGACCCCAGTCTGGGGGGACCTTTGTAACAGTCCTGGCTCCCTGCCTGTTTTCTGTGGCCCCCCCTTGCAAGGCCTCGGAAGGCCTGGCCTCACTCACCCTGGCTGCCGCCTCCCCAGGCCGCCCACTGGTTACTCTGAGAGCTCATCCCGCAGTGACCTCTTGGGCCACCGTAGTCTCCTGGCCTGGGTGAACATGTCACCACTGAGTGGGGTCCCTGACCTCCTGTATGCCGGGTGCCCTCCCTCCCGTCGTGCCCATCTTCCCACCTAGTGGCTCTCAGGGTTCCAGGGCAGGGTCTTTGCGTGACGAGTAGTCCTTGGCCTGAGGAGGTCCCATGTGTGTCAAGTGAGTGAGTGACTCGGGAGAGCATTGAGGGAGCTTCCCTCCCACTTGCTGGGGCCCAGACCCCTCTCCTCCCGCTTGACTCTGGGCTCTGGGAAGGCTGTCTTGGCATCACAGGCTCTGCCCCATCTTTTAGGAGTGTCATTGCCTCCAGCCCAGCTCTCTGCAAGCCACCCTGACAGAGACCCTCCCCAGTGGCCTAGAGATGTGGTTCCCTGCCATGTGCCTCACGGCCCACCTCTGCTCTCACAGGGTCCACGGGCTAGACCCCTACGCTGTTTCATTTTCTGCCTCCCATTTGGTTGGGTTTTGAACATTTCCTCTCCTGGGCTGGGCTGGCTCCACGAGGCCAGCTTGTCCCTGCAGTGTCCCCAGTGCCCAGGCGGTGCCCACAGCCAGCCTGCAGGGAGGGCCTCGCTACGGTCATGGAAGCTGCATATCTGCCAGAGAGATGTGGCAGCTGGGGGTGTGCAGGGAGTCGTTTGGGAGGTGCTGGGGAGGGTTGAGCTTTCTGCCACCAGACCATGAGTTGGCAGCGTGATACGCATTTCCTGAGGACTTGCTTTTCCTGGTTTAAACAAAACTACCCATGACCAACTGAGTAAGGAGAGACAGGCCTGGGTGGGTGGAGTGGTAGAAAGCCGACTGGTCAGAACCACGGTGGACCCTACAGATGGGGTCAGTCTGCGAAGACTTTCTGCCGTCTGCCCTTCAGGAGGAAGCCAGAACTGCGCACAGCCTCCGTCAGTCTCTGGGCTTGGATTGCTTTCCGTCCGCAGTTCTTGGCAGCCTGGTCTTGCTTCCTCCTCGGGGTCTGTGTCACTAGGGCCAGCACTTCCCACCAACCAGACTTCTGGTCTCTGAGGGTCGGTCTGGTCGACGGTGTTTCTGGTCCAGGGATCCAGGCAGGTGCACTCAGGTGTGCGGGGTATTGTCCTGGCAGTGTCTGTCCTCCAGGCTGGAGAGGGGCGAGGTCCCGCAGAACCATCTGTCCCCCTCAGAGCAGAGGTTTGTGAGGGTCACACTGGGTGGTTCTGGCTCCGTCTTGCACCCACTGAGATGTCTGGGGCTATACCCGGAGCCTTGGTTTCCTCACCAAGAAAATGGGAACTTGGTCTGGCTCCCGCCTCTTGGGGCCGCCTTATAGGTCCTCAGTGAGACTGCTCTTCATGTAACTTGTCTCTGGGAGCTGTGGTGAATTGTAGGGCTTTGTGTTTTGTTTTGTTTGTTTTTTGAAATTAGGATGATGGCGGCTGGACACCCATGATTTGGGCCACTGAGTATAAGCATGTGGAGCTCGTGAAGCTGCTGCTGTCCAAGGGGTCTGACATCAACATCCGGGACAACGTGAGTCTCTGGGTTTCGCTGGTCCTAAGCAGGTCCTGGAGGAGGATGGAGAGACCAGGGCGTGCAGAGCTGACAGCTGAAGGTTCTTTTTCTTGGAAACCTGACCAAGGCTCTGCCCTCTTTTTCCATGTTTTCAGTGGCCCCTGGACCCACTGTGGTTTCCTCAGGTTGTTTTGTGTGTTGGCCAGTTGCTGGGTATAGATTGAGGGGCGGAGGTTCCTGAGACCTGCCTGTGGGTGGTACCTGCCTATTTAGAGGCGCACCTGGATCGAGGAGCCCAGGGTGCACACCATCCCTGTGCAGGTAGATGTGTGAGCGCCGGCTCATTCTGTGGTTGCCACCATGCACTCAGACCACGAGAGCTAAGGTGCTGGTATTGAAGGCTGGTTTTGTGGGACAGGTTTGGTCTCAGAAAATGGGGGCTTGGGGCCAAGGTCCGAAGACTCACCAGTCCCTGTGGGAGTAACCTCCTGGCAGCCTGTGTGTCAGCAGGCAACTCCGATTAATTAATTAATTAATTAATTAATTAATGTATTTTTAAGTTTATTCAGTTATTATATTTGAGAGAGAGAGAGGGCACACACGCACAAGTGGGGGAGGAGCAGAGAGAGAGAGGAGACACAGAATCTGAAGCAGCTCCAGCCTCCGAGCTATCAGCACAGAGCCTGACGTGGGGCTCAGACCCACGAACCACGAGATCACGACCTGAGCCGAAGTCGGACGCTTAGCCGACGGAGCCATCCAGGCGCCCCAACTCCAGTTAATTTAAAAGGGCATTTCTGGGAAGGTCACCGGGGAGCTGCTCTGGAGCAAGGCAGAGGGACAGGGTTCCCAGAACAGACAGACGCAGTGCGCCCTGCAGAGCTATGTCCACTGTTACAGAGTGTCACCAAAAGCCATAAATAGAAAGTCTAGCCACAGACTCATTAAACTGATAATGAAATAAGAAAGCAGGTTGGCAGTAAGAGTTGATTGTTCCAAGCACACCGTTCAGTAGCGTGCAAGTCAGCATGGAGCCTGAGAGTCCAAGGTAGGGAGGCAGGTGGCCTTTTCCGGTTCTGAACCCTGAGCGGGACAGGGCTCTCTAGACCCCCGCTTGAAGAAGGGGTGGGAGCAGCGAGCACCACCTGGTCTCTCATTGTGGCTGCTCAGCATTGGGACCCTTTCCTGCATCTGTGAGCGGGTCTCACCCTGCCCAGAAACGTGGCACACAGGCCGGGATCTGGGCCTGCAGCACGTGGCTCGGCTGCGGGGTGTTTCTGTTCGTGTCCTCAGAGCTGCTGTGGGTACGATGACACCGCCTGAAAGGGACCGGGGACTGGAAGGTGAGGATAAAGGGAAGGGGTGTGGGGAGGTCCCTTGTGGCCGCAGCAGAGAGCAGTCGCGACCTGCCCTGCTGATGCTTTGTGACGCGGTTAGGGCAGTTGCGGCCGTGTGTCCTTGGGCATGGCGCCCCTCGTGCAGCTGTCTGGGGTCGGGGTGCGGGTGTGTGGGCAGCACACGGCTTCACAGAGTCCAGCGGGTGTCAGTGCTGGTGCTGCCGGCGGTCCTCAGGAGTCAGAACAATCGACGGATTGCGTGTCTGTGGGCCACGTGACGACGGAACCACGTTTCACCTTGACAGTTTCATCGTCGCGCTAGCGGCAGACTGTACTGTGGCAGGTGTGCAGTGACACGTACACCTGAAATAGATGCTTGTGAGCCCAGAGTCCACCACAGCCACACCAGTGCATGACACTCCTTCCCAGTTTCCTCCTGCTGCTTTGTAGCCAGCCGCCCGCACCGCTTTCTGTCCCGTGGGGGTTCTTTGTGAGCTTGGTGTTCCGTGGGTAGATCCCTGCGGTGTGGACGCTGCTCAGGCAGCGTTGGTCTGGCGGTCAGTGTTCCGTCGTGTGGACAGATCAGCTCACTCGTCCCTTACCCGGTCATGGACATTTGTGTCTTCTGGGTCTGGCTCTCACACGTGGAGCCGCTGTGAACACGCACACAGGCAGGCCACACATTTGCATGGCCACATGCTGTCATTTCCCTCAGGTGACACCTGGGTCCCGTGATGTGTGTGTGCTCACGTCTGTGAGGACACCGCCCAGCTTCTGGAACGGCCACGCCCTTCCCAGTGTCCAAGAGCTGCTCCTTCCCCCTCCCCGGGCCTCAGCATGGTCAGTCTGTGTCCTCTTCCGGGAGGGGTCTGCTCACATCTGTTGCCCATGTTTTAGTGGGATGTTTATTGTTGTATCCTTCAGTTTTGAAGGGTTTAGTACATTTTGTGTACAGGTCCTCTGTATCAGATGGTTTACGAACCCTAACAAGTAAGCAGATGGTTTTTAATTTTGATAAAGTCCGGCTTATCAATTATTTTCTTTTTTTTAAATTTTTATTTATTTATTGAGAGCGAGGGAGAGAGAGACAGCGTGAGCAGGGGAGGGGCAGAGAGAGAGGGAGACACGGAATCCGAAGCAGGCTCCGGGCTCTGAGCCGTCCGCACAGAGCCCGACGCGGGGCTCGAACTCCCGAACTGTGAGATCTTGACCTGAGCCAAAGTCGGACGCTCAACTGACTGAGCCACCCAGGCGCCCCAATTATTTTCTATTTATAGGTCACGTTTTTGGTGTTCTCTTTAAGAGTTCATTGCCTAACCTCAGATCCCTTTCTCCCATGTTTTCCTATAATAGTTTTTAGTTTCAGGTGGTCATTTTCATAGATGGTAGGAGGTGTGAATCAGAGTTCTGTATTTGTGTGTGGATGTGCGTGTGTGTGTGGATGTGTAGCTGAAAGTCCTCCTTTCTCCACAGAATTGACTTTTGTCCTTTTGTCCACATGTGCGGGGGTCCACACCTGCCTGTCCTCACACCGTTGCCGTGCTTTCCCAATGCTGAGAAAGTGCCACCACGAGGCCCGTCGAGACATTACGCATAGCACAGGAATCCTCCCGAGTGTACCCCTTTCTCCCAACCTCATGCTGTTGCTCTCAGACATTGTACTGATGCCACAGTACGTACTTTGTTGAGACTGTCAGAGATATTTGGGAAACACTGTCCTGAAGAAAGTCTCAAAGATCCGCTTGTTTGCTTAGGTCCTTCGATCCAGGGTCATTTTTCTTCTGTGCATCTCACTTCACTCACTGTCCTGGGCACTGGTCTGCCCGACACCAGTGCCCGCAGAGCCCTTTTCCTGCCCTCACTCGGGGGATGTTTCGCTGGGTGTGGATCTGTGGTTCACAGCTCCTCTCCATGCTTTCCTCACACTGCCTGCATCCTCGCCAAGGGGTCTACCACAGGGGACTCTCGGGGTGCCTTGTCCTTACTTCTCGGTGTACAGCACATCTGTTTTCTTTTGGCCGCTTTTAGAATTTTCTCTCTGTCACTAGATTTTGGCAGTTGGATTAGGATGTGTCTTGTGTTACTTGTGTTCGTGCGTGGAAGGTCAGTAAGGGTATAGTGAGCTTGGATTAGTAAGGTTAGAGTTTTGTCAGATTTAGAAATTTTTCAGTCCGTATTTCTTCCAGTAATTTTTCTGCCCACCCCCACTTCATAAGGGCCCCCGTTCTGTGATTAATCAGCTGGTTTGACATTGTTCCACAGCTCACCGATGGTCTTTTCATTTTCCCAAATAATTTTTTCACTCAGGATTGCAGTTTGGCTGATTTTAAAGCCATTTCGCTGGTTTTATTGCAATTTTGCTGTGTTTTCAAGCTCAGTAATCTTTTTTTTTTCTTTTTACACCCTATGATGCTGTTAATCTCCCCCAGTATGTTTCTGTCAGACACTGTAGTTGTCAGCTCTGAAAGTTTTGTTTGTAACCTTGGGTTGGATGCCAGACATGATGAAGTTTACCTTGCTGCGAATTTCTTTATTCCTGGAAATGTCTTGAGTCTTGTTGTGTGTGCAGTGTAGTTACTTGGAAACGGTCTGATTGTTTTGGGTTTTACTTTCTAGGTTTATTAGGTGGCTTCAAGCAGATCTCAGCCCAGGGCTGCTCATCTCTCCTGTGTGGGTACTGGCACTGAGCCCTCTGTGCCTGGGCTTTGGGGTGTGTCCTTCTGGAGGTCAAAGGTGGGGATATCCAGATCTCCAGAGGCCTCTTTCCCAGCCGCACAGCCTGCTGTGCAAACCCCGGCCACCTTTTTTGTCCCCTTCTCAGGGATACAGTCCTTCATCATCTGAAAACCAGTCTTTCACACATTTTGATTGTTTGGCTCTCTCAGGCGGGCGGGTGAGTCCAGCTGGTCCCTCTGGCTCTGTCTTTGCCAGAAACAGAGTGCCGCCTATCGCTTCAGATACGTGGGTCAGGCCTGTTGTGACACAGCAGGCAGACCTCTGTGAGTCTGGGCTGCATAGTCCCATGCTAGGAGGAGCCTTGGTGGGAGGGACAGTCTCAGCATGGAATTGTGGTTATAAAATCATAGACCCTTCTGATGAAGGAATGAGAAAAGAGGTCCCTAAGGAAATCACATTTTGCTCTGGAGCTTGCAGATGTGTGGAAGATGGAAAGATCAGAGGGGAGGAAGGCGACTCAGAACAACGTCCAGGAAAGGAAGCCCCAGGCAAATCCCGGCTTTTCACAAAGTACCACGGAGGAGTCCGTAGAAAAGCCTGTGCCTGGGGCCAGCAGCTATTTGCCAACTGAGAGGACCACACAGTTTCTGTTTTACTTTTATGTTTCCTGCAGTTCATTGAGCTGAAAGCATTGGATGCACTCAGAGTGTGGGGATTGTCTGCGAGCACAGGAGCGTTACAGAGGGTCCCCTGGGCAGGAGAGGGCCAGGAATGGGGCGTGCAGAGTCACGTAGCCAGCACGTCGGCCCCGTGAGGGCGGACACGGGGCCGAGTGGGGCAGGCACTGTGCTGAGCTCTGCCTGGGTGCCACCGAGCCCCCTGTGGCGGTGTCAGAGTGAACAGCCAGGCTTGACTTTGGTGGTGGCTCCTGTGAGAACCTCGGGGTCCCCCAGGGGTGGGGACCCTTGAGCGGTGCACACTCTGCCGGGAGAGCAGAGAGCGCTTCCAGGGCAATAAATGTTTCTGCCACCTCTGAGGGTTAAGCCCTGAGTCCAAGTCGGAGAAAGAAAAAGACTCGGACTTTCACTTCCTTGTGTTCCCGAGGAAGAGGTTCGCTAGAGGAGAGGCTCCGTAAGTTGTGACGCGTGAGCTCAGCGGGCTGCAGGGCGGTCAGGGCCGCGGGCGCGCCTCGCCACCCGCAGTGAGCACGGGGCGGCCGCCTAGCTTGTCCCCAGTGTGGCCGGCTAGCCGTCGCGGGCCGTCCTGTGGTAGGCCGCTCTCCCTCCCGGCGGCGCCGCACGCTCCCTGTACCACGTTCCGCACGGGCTCTCCGGTTTTCTCCCTCTCGCGTTTGTTTCCAGAACTATGGTGTGTGTGGTGCCCTAGTAAACTTGCTGCGATCGTTGAAAATCGTTTATATCTTGTGTACAGCACAAATGGTTTTTTCTCATATTTGATTTAAAATTTTTATTTTGTAGAGGTTTTCGGGAAGTAAAATTTTAATGCGGTCAAATTTGTCTACTTTTGTCTTTTTCAAATCTTACACAAGTATCGTCCTCTCCTGTGATTGTACTTCTATTCCAAAGTGAATATAATTTTAAAAATTAGATAAAGCACAGTACTCCCAAATGTGATGTTAATAATGTGTTGTGTTTAGGTTGGTCTTATTGCAGATGATTTTTTTATTCAATTTCCAAAATACTCAGTACTGTGCATTGCTTTTATAACAAAAATGAAACAAAAAAGGAAGTGCCCTCGCCACTCAGACGGGTGCTCTGCCCTCCTCTTGGCGCGCTGCGCTGTCTGTCTGTGCAGGAGGAGAACATCTGTCTACACTGGGCTGCGTTCTCTGGCTGCGTGGACATAGCTGAGATCCTGCTGGCCGCCAGGTGTGACCTGCATGCCGTGAACGTGCACGGAGACTCACCCCTGCACATCGCCGCCAGGGAGGACCGCTACGCCTGCGTCCTGTGAGTGGCTCTGCTGCCGTGGCCCCTGCAGGGCTCCCAGGGTGGGCGAGGCCCTCCGAATGGAGCTCCTTCCCCAAGCGGGCAGAGGCGTGAGTCTCCCAGCCTGCGATTGAAGTCAGCATGGTTCCTTCCGGTTCAGGGAGGATCGTTGTGAAAAATCCCCAAATGCTTAGGTCAAATTGTCCGGCACCTCCGGTCTGGGGCGACGGGCCGGCCCTGCTCAGGAGGGGTGGAGGTGCCGGTGCTGCTGCTCGCCACTCGCCAGAGCTGTTCCCCATGTCACTCACACGTGGCTGCAGTCGGGGTCCTAGGGAGCCGCTGTGCTCCCAGTGGGAGCTCAGAGATGAGGGGTTGCCCTGTGGTGGGGGCCGGAGCACCGCGCTGCCGCTCACCGTGCGGTTCTGACTCGCATCAGGCCCTCGGAGCACCTCCCGGCCCCTGACCGTGTCCTCGGCCACCTGGGTGTGCTTTACCCGTTCATCCTTGAGCGTGCTTTTAAATGGGAAAGCCAGGAGACCTCAGATACCGTCCTTAGTTCCTTACACGCTCTTCCTGACGAGAAAGCTGAGGTGACTTTTGATCGTAAATGTGGGAGAAGGAGTAATGGAGTGCATTCCTGGTGAGTCAGGCTGATCTTTCTAGAAGCTCTGGTCAGCAAAGCTTAATTTCCAGATGAGTGGTGTACTCTCTGTTTTTACTGACTAGAGTCACTTCATAAATCTCATCCTCATGCCTTTAAATTAAGATCTGAATGTTTTGTTGGCTTACATTTTTCCTTTTAGCCTCTTTCTTTCTCGGGATTCAGATGTCACCTTGAAAAACAAAGAGGGAGAGACGCCCCTGCAGTGTGCCAGCCTCAACTCCCAGGTGTGGGACGCTCTGCAGATGAGCCGGGCGTTGCGGGACGCAGCCCCCGACAGGCCTGTCCCGACGGAGAAGACGGTGAGCAGGTGAGGAGGCCGTTCTGGGGCAAATGGTGACACGTGGGGGGTTAAGAGTTTGAAACAAAAGCTTCTCTTCAAGCTGAGGCGTCCCCGGGCCCGAGAGCAAAGTGCCTGGCCCAGCCCTCAGCGGCTGCCCTGTTGGGGCATCACTTGTCACCGCGAAAGGTAACGTCCCCCCTTTCCGGCGGCAGAGACATTGCTCGAGGCTATGAGCGAATCCCCATCCCGTGTGTCAACGCTGTGGACAATGAGCCGTGCCCCAGCAACTATAAATACGTTTCTCAGAACTGCGTGACGTCCCCCATGAACATTGACAGAAACATCACCCATTTGCAGGTCAGCGGTGCTGGCGGGCGGGGGGGGCGGCGGGCCTTTGGGGCCCGGGGTCCACGGATGTTTCCCCAAGAAGACCCGGCCCTTACAGCAGTTGTCTTCCACCAAAGAGCTGAAAGGCAGATAAAGATCCTTCCTGGAAACGGACCCTGTATCCTGTGTTGGGTCCCTAGCCCCCAGGGCAGTGCCGAGCATCCCCTGGATGATGGTAGTGATTGGTAGTTTGTGGGCCACGCTAGAGCGAGGAGCCCGTCCTGTGCCTTGAGGGGCCTGGCTCCTGCTGAAGTGAGATGCGTGCCCTCAGGGCTGGACCGTGGCTCGGCACTCTGCCTTTCCCTGTTGGGCAGCGTCTGGCCTCAAGTGCAAGCCTGGCAGGATTTCCTTCACGTGTCCCTGTCTCATGGCCCCGCACGTCTGACCACCCCCTCCTCTTCTCCTTCCTGAAGGCTCTTCTTCCAGAGCCCCTTGTGCAGGCTGGCAGTGTCTTAGAGGCTGGGTGTTTTCTGCCCACGTGCCCTCTTCCTCAGGGCTGCACACCGCCCGGTGTCCCTGAGAATGGAGACGTTAGGGCCAGTCACCTTTCTTCCGCACGGGCGTGGCTTTCAGAAAGCACGTGTCAGGTAGAGGGGTGGTTTTGGGACTCGTGAGGCTGTGAGCAGAGAACAGCTCTCCCGTGTGACGCACGGTCTCCCCACAGTACTGCGTGTGCATTGACGACTGCTCTTCCAGCAACTGTATGTGTGGCCAGCTCAGCATGCGCTGCTGGTACGACAAGGTGAGCCTGCGGCTGGGGCGCGCTGTGCGGTGAGTCCCCTCCGACCCAGGACGGTGCCCAGCCGGGCTGGGGCAGCTGGGGAGATGAGGAGAGGGCTCTGAAGGCCAGCATCTGACATAAGAAACTTAAATGCTCTTGGAGTTGAGAGTTCAGAGGTCATCGGTGGGGGTGGAAGCCAGGGTGTCCTGGGGTGGGGATGAGACACAGGCTTGGAGGGGAGACCATGGCAGACGGTTGTCTCCAAAGTCACCTTGTAAGGAAAGGGGCACGGGCCTGGGGCTGGGGTGCGTGTTCTTAGCGAGGCATGGCTGTGCCGAAGGTGAGCAAGGGCAAGCATTCTGAGGAAAGTTCTCAGTGTTCAGAATGGCCCTGGTGTGTCGCCTGATGGCTTGGCGGGCGACAAGTGGCCAGGTCCCCGTCATGGCTGTGGTCCTGTGGGCTGCAAGGCCGAGAGTGAGCAGTGGTCCAGGGGGCACCGACCCCTTGAAGGAGGCGGAGAGGCCTATGGGCTGGTGGCCTTGCTGAGGCTGAGTGAGTTCCAGGGAGAAGGAGGGAGGCCGACCACGGCAGGTGTGGACTCCTGCTTTGATGCTTCCCATCCAAAGCACGAACATGTAACTTTATGCTCTTACCCAGCTACGAAGTTTGACCAGAAACCCTCGTTTTCATAATAAGGTTTTTAGTTTGTAAAACTGTGTTGGTGTCAGTTTATTTAGCATGAGTGGCGAGCCGTGCTCGGTCCTGACTGCACGTCTGTCCCCAGGACGGCCGGCTCCTGCCGGAGTTCAACATGGCGGAGCCGCCCTTGATCTTTGAGTGCAACCATGCCTGTTCCTGCTGGAGGAGCTGCCGGAACCGCGTCGTGCAGAACGGTCTCAGGTGAGCGTGAGCCCCGGGAGCCCCTCCCTGGGTGCAGGATTTTAAGCCCTTCGGTAGAGTGATGTCAGGTCTGTTTTCCAAGTTTGAAAGTGATTCTGGTTTCTCACGAAGTTCATTGTATTTACGTGTATTCCATACAGACAGGGGCACAGTGTGTTCAAGTGCATCTGCGTGTGCACAGTAGAGATGAAGAGGTGCTGTCTCCTCTGAGTCCCGTGTCCTCTGGCCTTTTACAGGCTGGAGTAAATAACATGAGAGTCCTGCTTCCAAGCAGCTCAGTTGTGGGTGAGGCCCACTGAGCTGGGGCTGGGAGACAGGCTTGGTGTGAGCACTGCCTCTGTCTCCCAGTTAACGTGCACACAGCAACTGTTAGGGCCACTATTGTTTTATTTTAATACTCAAGCCATTTCTGAAACATCCCGTACTGTCTGCGTGTCTCTAACAGCGACAGTGTGATGGTGTTCCGGTACAAAACATTTCAGACCACGTGGGTGCCTTGTTTTTAAGACACTCGGGGTACTCGGTCCAGTGAGGTCTGGCCAGCACCCTTTGCACTGGCCAGGCTCGGACCCGTTACCTGAGCGTCCCCTGGCCGTGAGCCTTTCCTCTGTACACGAGCTTGAGAATTAGAAGACCTCTTTCCGCCCTCTCAGCTGTGAAGGGGATTTATGTATGACATCAGTCTAGTGTCACGGTATCAGCAGCCAGAGAGTGCTTCTGACCAGCCCACACGTCCCTGTCCCCTGTTGACAGGACATCCTCTGGGGGAGGACAGATGTGCCCTTCGTCCCCAGGACCCCTGGACACACCAAGGGGCAGGTGGGTCCCCATGGCCCTGGGCCTGGGAGAGCTCCCCATCTACCCTGAGGGGCATGCCGGGCGTTAGCCCCTTTGCCCGTCATCACAGCCTAGAGGCTTGGCTAGACCTATCCCTGTGTTCAGATGAAGGAATGGGAGGGCGAGGGGCTGTGCTCCATGCGCTGGCATTCGGGCCCAGTTCTGAGGCCATCTTGCACTGACTGAGTGCGCACCGTGGACATCAGTGCGAGAGTCGCTGCTTCTTTGAACGTGAAGCCCTGAGGTGCTCTCCAGTTAAGAAGGCAGTATCTTCCACTCTGTGTGCTGCTGTGGCTGGCAGTGTAATCTGCATGTGAGCTGAGCTTTGGGGAACTTGGCAGTGAGTGGCTGACCCTGTTTTCCAGGGCGAGGCTGCAGCTCTACCGGACACAGAACATGGGCTGGGGCGTGCGGTCCCTGCAGGACATCCCCCTGGGCACCTTCGTCTGCGAGTAAGTGAGTGCCTGGGTCGCCCCAGGGCTGCCGGCTGCCTCTGCCGTTTTGTGGACAGCAGAGCTGTGCCTGGGACTTGCGGGTATCCCTGAAAACCAAGTTCATGTTGTCTCCACCCCTCACCTACCTCCTTGGCTTTCTGCTTGCACTTAGGCTCTTATCAGGTCATGGCTCATTCAAGATGGTACCGTTCAGTGGTTTCCAGGGTAGGGTCACTGTGGATCCCTGGTCAGAGAAGGGGTTTCTGTGTCGCCCTTTTCTGGGTCCTGAAGTTAAATCCCAGCTCAGTCCCTGGCAAAATTTTCCAAAATGCTTGGCGACAGTTTAGAGGGCCCCACCATGGCTGCTGTGCAACCCGTCCTGCCATCAGGGGCAAGGCAGTGCTGTCTGGTGTTCTCACGCGCGTCTTGCTTCCTGCAGGTATGTGGGAGAGCTCATCTCTGACTCGGAAGCTGATGTTCGGGAAGAAGACTCTTACCTCTTTGATCTTGACAATAAGGTAATGTGTTTGGAGGGGTTGGGGTGTAGAGCAGATTGCAAGTGTGCAGCATGGGAGTGGTAAGGAGGCTCGCTCACACCGGCCCGCTCTGCGCTCAGGAGGCCTCTGGGCTCGTGCAGAGAGTAGCCTGCCTCTCCCGAAGGTGCTGAGCCCGGATGCACCAGCCCTCTGAAGCCCCGCTGCTCATGGGATTAGAGCCCATGGCCGTCAGAGGGCAGGGGGCTCACGGTGACAGGCAAAGTGGGAGCAAGACTTGCGTGAGGCATCAGGGGTTGCATGTGTGTCCCAGCTGCTCTCCTGGTTGTGGGGACAGTAGTTGGACCCTGGTCTTCACTCCAGGATCCAGGCTTCCGGGGACTTTTGGAGGCAACCTCATGCTGTCCTTGCCCTACCCTGGTACCTGTGTTGTTTTCGGTTTGTGACTTTCCTGTTTAAGAACTTACAGAAGCAGTCAGGGTAGAAGTGGGGACATGGGGCTCTCTAGCCAGAGTCCCGAGTAGCTGCCCTGTGGATGAGGACTGAGCCAGGCCCGGACCTTCCTGCCGTGCCCACCCCAGCCCTGCCCTGCAGGTGGCTCTCAGAGAGCCAGGCATGTGAGATCTGTGTTTCACGAAGAGAAACCTACATCCTGGGAGGTTGCAGTGCATGGGCACTGCCCCACACCCCTACCCCAAGACTTCTGGGGCACCCCAGTGACCCCATCATGTGTGCACGGTGCAGTGAGCCATGCCCCGCCCCCAGATCCTCTTTGTGCTTCTTCCTCGGTCTTCTGCCTTTCCTCATCTGTTGAGCTGTTTGCCTTTTATGGTTTGTAGCAGTTCTTTATGTGTTCTGGGTCAGATGCCCTTTTGGACATTTGTGTGTCATGGACCTTTTCTGTCTGTGGCTTGTTTAGTTCCTAATGATGCCTTTTAGCGAATGGAAGTGCTTTTTTTTTTTTGTTTTAGAGAGAGAGAGAGAGACAGAGAGAGAGAGAGAGAGAGAGAGAGAATCCCAAGCAGTCTCTGTGCTGTCAGCGAAGGGTCTGACACAGGGCTTGATCCCATGAACCATGAGATCATGACCTGAGCCAAAACCAAAGAGTCGGACACTTGACTGACTGAGCCACCCAAGCTCTCTGGAAGTTATTTTTAGTGCAGTCCAGTTTATCAGCTTCTTCCTACGTATCGTGGGGTTTTGTAACGTCCCAGTAAAGCCAAGGTGTTTTAAAGGGTGATCAAAAGATACACATCTGTGCTTATTCCCCAGAAGTTACACTTGGCCTCTACATGTAGGTATATAGTCACTTTACTGTAGGGTTAAGCTTTTTTTTTCCCCCCCATATCTGTATCTGCCTGACTTAGGACCATTTGTTGAGAAGATCACCCTTTTCTCCACTGCTCAGTAGTGCAGCTTTTGTCATAACGCAGTGTCCTTGTGTGCCTGGGGCTTCCCTGTGTCCACGACTGTCTTGGCTGGGCTGTGCCACATTAATCATCCTAGTTTACGTCCTCTGACGCTGGGGTCTTTGGGAGTGTCTTGATCTTCTTGGTTTCCTTCAGTTTCTATATAAGTTTTAGAATCAGCTTGACAAGTTCTGCAGAACCCCTGTAGGGATTTCATTAGGGTGGTTTAACCCGTGACCCAGTTAGGGGTCACTGAGGGTCTTGCCACCTTCTTTTCTAGGGTGTATCACTCCACTTGTTTGTCGTCTTCAGTTACCCCCAGTAATGTTTGATGGTGTTCTGTGGTGGGATCCTGTAGATCGTTTGTTGTATTGTTTTATCTAATAGGTTTTTGATCATTTTACTTTGGGGTCAACTTTATTGTAATTAATTTACACGCAGTGAACTTTAAGCATGTGATTTTGTTTTTTACAAATGTGTGTGCAGCCTAATCACCCCCACAGGCAAGATCTGGAACATTACCCCAAAGGCGCCTGTGCCCCGATATGCCCCCAGCCCGGTTGGCCACAGAGCCACTGTCTGTCTCTGCTGGTGGGTTTGTCCTGCGTTAGAATTTCCTGGAAGTGGAGTCAGAGCGTGTGTTCCTCTCTGTCTGGCTTTTCGTGGGCCACCCGGGTGGTGGCAGATCCTGTGACCCACCAATACCCATGCTGGGTTGTGCTACCACTGTGGATGGACCTGGATATTTCCAGATTATGCTGTTAGGAGTAAACCTACTGTGAATCTTCATAGACTTGTTTTTTTGTGGGTGTGAGTTTTATTTTCCTGGGTAATTCCTGGGAGTGGGATTATTGCCATCTGGTAAAAGTATACATTTAATAACTTACAAAGAAGGAGCAAGCACTTTCCCAAAGTGGTTGGACCACTGTACGTTTCCACCAGCAGCAAAGGAGAGTTCCAAACACTGTCATTTTAATTTGGCATTTTCTTGATGATTATTGACAGGAGCATCTTTTCACAGCCAATTGGCCTCCTTATGTCTTCTTTTGTGCGCGAGTTTTTAAAATTTGTTGCCCATCGCTTAATTGGGCTACTTGTTTTCTTACTGGGTTGGAAGGGCTCTTTACAGTTCCTGATTCGTGACCTGTGTCAGACACCTGTATTATCTCCTAGCCTGTGCTTCTTCATTTTCTTTTTCTTTAAAAAAAAAAATTATTTCTTTATTTTGAGAGAGTGAAAATACATGCGCAGGTGGCGGAAGGACAGAGAGAACCCAAGACACCGGGCTTGATCTCGTCTCCATCTCATGGACCCTGGGATCATGACCTGAGCTGAAATCGAGAGTCGGACCCTAACCGACTGATCTACCTAGGTGCCCCTGTGCATCTTCATTTTCTTAGTGATGTCTTTCGTAGAACAGAATAGTTTTTTTATGGTTTAGTGCTTTTTGTGCTGTTAGTAATCTTTGTCTATCACAAGGTTGTGAAGATTTTCTCCTTTTTCTAAAATTTTTATATTTTTAACTTCTAGATCCATGATCTGTCTTGAGTATGTAGTTTCAGATAAGGCTGGAGATTTCTGCTTGTCCGTGTGAATATACAGTTATTCCAGACCAGCCAGCCAGTCAGCCGGAAAGGCTTCTGCTGGTAGGTCTGTGCCTGAACTGTGTTTTGTTCCTTTGATTTATCTGCTGACCCTCAAAGCTATACCACTGTCTCTTGACTACTGTCAGTTCAGAGTAAATATTGACACCAGGTAGCTCCTTTTTAAAGGTCCTTTTAGTTCTCTGGGGTTCTCTGCATTTCCATGTAAGCTTGAGAATCCGGGTGTCTGTGCGGAGAGGCTGCTGGGATCTGACTGGGATGATGTCCGGTCTGTTGAACCACTTAGGGGCGTTGGCATCTGAGCAGCATCCAGTGTCCTCGTCCCTGGTGTCTGGGGGTGGAGCCAGACCCCAGCCCCTCCTGGGGGCACCACTCTGGCAGCCCCGTCTCTCCTGCCAGCGGCTGCCCTCGTGGCTCCCGACCTTCCAGTCTTTCATCAGCCTCACCCCACCAGATTGGGCCCCTCAAGATGCTCCCTTCATCCTGCTTCTGTGGCTCATTCATTTTGGTGTGTGAAGGGCTGCGAGTACACCATAGCCTCCAGGGGCCGCTCCAGCTCAGACCTCGTGTCCCCATTAGTGTGGCTGCTCCTGTGTCCGAGGGACCTATGTGCCCACTGTTTGGGCCCTCCCCACCCACGGTCTAAGGTGTCAGCAGACTTTCTGGCTCTGCCTTCAGAATGTTTCCAGGGTCTGACCACCTGTTGCCACGTAGCCTGCCTTCTCCCTGGCATGGACTGTCCCTGGGCTCTGGGTCTGTGCCTAGACCCCAAGGTCTCCCTCTCCTTGCTGTTCTAGAACCTTCTGAACACCCACCTCTCCTGCCCCTGTTTCCAGGAAAGTGCAGGTAGCATATTGGAAGCTATGGGGTCCAGAGACCAGTGGGCAGAGGACCCAACTTTGTGCTCTGTGACTGAGGCGGGGTGGGTGTGGAACCCGCAGCTTGTCCCCAGCACGGGAAAGGGGCTGTTGCATGTCCTGAAGGCTTTGGTCAGGGTCTCCACATGTGACTGGCTCCCAGAATTTTTGTACTCAGTTTTGACCAGTCATCGTCATTCTTTCCGAAGCTTGAGCTGTCCCTTTCCGTGGCCGTGGAGCCTGTTCACACCAGCCTCGCCTCCTTGGGCTCCATTATGTCTGGCTTCCCTCATTTGCCCTCAGACTTCCCTAAGCTGCCCGTGGTCCTTGCAGTGGAGATGATTTTTAGGTACCAAGTCAGGACACCAAGGCGCTCATTGCCACCCGGGTGCCGTTGGCCTTGGTCTAATTTTTTAGAGGACAGAGCTCTAGAATAAAAGTTATGAAAGACGTGTTCACGTCACTATTCCCATTCAGATGTAACATCACTGGGTTTTCCCCACTCCTTTGGTCTTATACTTGTGTCCTCCACAGTAAAGATCCCGGCTCCTAGCGTGTTCGTTTCAGAGGAGCATCCCTAACGTGGCAGCAGCGTGTGTGTGAGGTCTTAGAACATGTCCCGCTGAGGACACGAGCACCAGCCCGCAGCACTTGGCGCGATGGTCTCTCCGTGTGGGTGGGCTCCCAGTTTGCTGTTGTAGGTATGTTTGTGTGTCTCGGTTCATTTTCAATTCCAGATTTTATCTTATTTTTATTTTTATTTTTATTTCATTTCATTTCATCTCATTTCATCTCATTTCATTTCATTTTTATGTTTATTTACTTTTGAGAGAGAGAGAGAGAGAGAGAGAGAGAGAGAGTGAGTCAGAGTGTAAGCAGGGAGAAGCAGAGAGAGAGGGAGACAGAATCCGAAGCAGGCTCCGGGCTCCGAGCTGTCAGCCCAGAGCCTGATGTGGGGCTCAAACCCATGAACCATGAGATCATGACCTGAGCCGAAGTCCGACGCTTAACCAACTGAGCCACCCAAGTGCCACATTAAGTGCCAGAATTTTAAAATTTGTTTTTTAGTTATGTAAAATATTTACGTGGTTTAAAAGTAAAGATTGCACGAGGTCATACTCAGAAGTCTTGCGTGTTCTGCGTGCTCCTTTCCTGCCCTCAAGAGTATCCATGTGTGTGTGTCTCACCTCCTCGCGTTTCTGACAGAAAAGGTGGTCCCCCCTCCGTTTTTCTGAGGTGCTGCTGTGGCGTAGAGCTCACCGTGTTCCGAGCACGTGTGGATCCTTCTCCTTCTTTTGGGGACGTTCGGGTTGATCTCAGCCTTGGCTGTTGCGTCTCCTGTCCTGCACACGCGGCACTGTGTGGGGCGTGTGTTGTCCTCACCCAGGTCCCCAAAGCTCTGCCCAGCAGCCAGGCAACTGCAACTGAGAATTTCCATTGCATTCTTTCTTATTATTTCTATTCCTCTGAGATTTTCACTCGGTGAGAAACATACTGTTTTACCTGTGGCGAGGATGCTCTAAGGGAGCTTCTGACATCCTCACGTGTCCGTGCGGCATCTGCTTCACTTCAGGGCTGGACTCCGTTGATTGTCATTTCTCTTCAGAACGCGTCCGCTTCCTCGGTTCTTTGTCTTTGTTCGTGCTGACTTGTTGGTGGCTCCAGCGTTCCTGCGACGTGTGTCGTGTGCTCTGTTAAAATTGGCCGGCTGGGCTCGAGTGCGGGCTCTTCCCCTGTTGAGGTGGCGACATCCCCGGCGTCCGTCCCGTCCTGTGCACCCGCCGCTCTGCCGTCGTGGGCTCCGGCGCCTCGCTCCCGATCCTCACAGCTTCTGCTCCCGGTTTCCCCTGCTGCGCAGGGTGGGCTTGCCCGCAGACCTAGTCCGTCACACCCAGAGGCAGAGGCCAGAATCCGTGCCATGGCCATCGTTCTGGACTTCGGCATGTCTTTGGGACCTGCCGGGAGGTGGGATTGCTGAGTCAGGGGCATGCATGCCTTTGGTTTGGCAGAAAAGTTGATGGAGACCACCCGTCTCTGCCACCGTTTTGTCTTCCCTTGACCGCTGAGGGTCCTCTGGCTTCTGGTTAATGCTCTGCCATATGCAGGATGCACACCTGGAAGGTCCCCTTCTCCTTGGTGCCTGTCTGGTTTTCCCTCCCACGCTTTACACTTGGTTCCTGTGGTCACTGCATCACAAGTGCCCAGGGACTCAGCCACACGAGAAGGTCCGTGCTCACTGGCTTCCCCTTGTGGACATTGTGTGACCGGGCTCTCTGCTTGGGGCCCCAGGGGCTGATGGGGGTGTCTGGGGAGAGGTGCCCGCAGTCTGTTTTGTGGGTGTGGCATTCAGCTCCTTGCGTTCTGGGGTCGATGCCCACTTCCTCACCGGCTGTGCCCGGCCACCCACATTCCTTGCCACGTGGCCCCTCTGACTCCAGGCCCTAGCCACCTCTGGCACTCTGGGTTTTTGCAGAGAAAACTGCTTCTTAAAGGGCTCCTGGGGTGAGGTCAGGCCCCCAACCGAGCACCCTTTCTCACTGTCGGCTCAGTATCCCTTCTGCTGCGTGTTGTCATGGGAGGAGTGCTGGGTCAGGGTCGTGGGACTTCTGTCTGTACCACTGGGCTAGCAGGACATGGCAGTGTTCCTGTTCCGTGGCTGTAGCCACCCCTCGGGAGCCACCTGACGGCCCTCGGCCCGAGTGCCGCTTCCTTCCGTCTGTCCGACCTGCCCTGCACGCTCCGAGTCTCCCGGCACCTGCTCGCGATGGGCTCTGCCGCCCCCTGTGGTTCCCATCGCCCGCCTCCTTCCTCCTGGTACTGGTGGCGTCAGAGCATCAGATGATCCACGTGTGCCCTGTGCAGCCCGACTGGCCAGGAGGCATATGGAGCAGGCCGCCTCCCCAAGGCACGGAGGCCTCCTGCGTCCCTGCTCCGGGGGCGCACCTCTGCCCACGGTCTGCAGACTCCTGCGCGAGCTCCCCGCTCTCCTTCCCGCCCACTAGGATGGTGAGGTGTACTGCATTGACGCGCGGTTCTACGGGAACGTCAGCCGCTTCATCAACCATCACTGCGAGCCCAACCTGGTGCCCGTGCGCGTGTTTATGTCACACCAGGACCTGCGCTTTCCCAGGATTGCCTTCTTCAGCACCCGCCTGATTGAGGCTGGGGAGCAGCTGGGGTAGGTGCCGTGGTCCCCAGGGGCTGGCCGGGTCTGGGGACCTTCCGGGGTGCATCCGTGTGCCACCCAGTGCAGACTTCCCCCCGGTGGCCTCCTGTGTCTCCAGACCGCTTGCTCGGGCTGGCCTGCCCCCAGGCGGTGTGGGGCCTGGATGCACCCTTAGCTCTGCTGTCTCCCCAGGTTTGACTACGGGGAGCGCTTCTGGGACATCAAAGGCAAGCTGTTCAGCTGCCGATGTGGCTCCCCCAAGTGCCGGCACTCCAGCACGGCCGCGGCGCAGCGGCAGGCCAGCGCCGCCCAGGACGGCCAGGAGAACGGCCTGCCCGACACCAGCTCCTCCACCGCTGACCCCCTATGAGCAGCAGCCGGCCTGGGGCGCCGAGCGTCGGTGCCGTTCACACTGAGGTTGGAGAGGAAGGCGAAACGCACACAACACCCGAGGGCTCCGACCTGGGGCTGGAGGGACCTGGGCCGTGGCTGCGAGGCCCCAGCGTGGCTGCCTCCGGGCTGGGGGCGGGCGCTTTGGAACACTCTGGGAATCCGCGCTGGCGTGACCTTGTGAGTTTCTGATGATGGTTTTGTCGTTTCCACGTTTCCCGTTCCCCCTCAACTCCCCTGGTTCCTGTTCCACCGTGGGGCTTGTTGGCAAAGCCCGGTCAGCCCAGGCTCCCTGCGTGGCACCTGCCGAAGACACCATCACCCTCGAGCTGCTCCGTTAGACCTGCCTGCACGAGGCCTGCGTGGCTGGTGCCAGTTCTGGGCACCGCGCAGATGCCGTCCCCACCTCGACCTAGGAGAGGTCAGGGCCAAGCCGTCACTGACTTTGGAGAAAACGTTTGTTTGCTTTTTAAAGAAGTCCTATATCTAGTCCTATATATCAGACCTCTAATGCATTTCTTTCTGAGGAAGCGGTCTGGCGGGTGCAGGAGGGCCATGGCCCGAGGAGGACCCCGCACCGGCCCCGCCAGCGCAGCAATGCTGGCGCCTTCTGTTGATTTTTAAACCACATGCTATGATGAATAAACTGATTTATTTTCTACCGTTATTGAACATTAGGACAAATAAAAACACAAAACACAGACAACGGTGCTGATTCTGGTGTGGTTTCTACTCACCATGTGAAAATAAACTATCAACTGTATAAAGAGAACAAAGTGATTTTAGAATAAAATGCAGGAAAAAACTTTTTTTAAAACGTTAGTCTTGTCGTGGAATAAATTTGCCATCACCTTTTGTGTGACGGCCTGCCAGGTCATATACTTTTTTTTGGCATATACTTTTTTAAATACTGTAATTAGTGCAGTAGCAGTGGGGTTTTTGTGCGGCTCTTCTAAAACATTCATGATGCAGTCATGTTTATTTTTTTCTGTTAAAATGTTTTTGACAGTTTTAAGAGCAGTCTTTTGGCTCAGACCATTTCTTGTTCTGTTTTCAATGAAATCAATAAAAAAAAAAGAAGTACTTTAAAGGAGGTTTTTATTATGATGCCATGTTTCAGCTGGTTTCTGCCAAACACCCGTGCTCCCTCTGGGGTGCTCGCGGGCTCACACGCGGCCCGGGTCCGAGCAGGCGGCACACACCTTCCTTGTCAGCACAGCCTGTCTCTGAAGAGGACGCTACCTGCATCCGCCCCAGGCAGACAAGTGCAGAGTGTGTGTGCATGCCTGTGTGTGTGCGTGCCTTTGTACGACCAGCACCAGGCACTGAGGCCCAGGTATCTTTCTGGAGGCTGATGGGCGTAAGCACCAGGTAAGTGCCCAGAATCCCTAATCAGATCTGCATTTGAGCGCGATGAGACTGGAGCAGTTTCTTCCTGCCAGCCAGCCACGGCCTCTGCCCCTCAGCAGGAGCCCTGTGTCCTGTGCAGGGCTGGCCTTCACCCGGGCACCTGTAAACTCAACAAGAAATAGCTTGAGTGTTTGGGTTTTTTAATACGTGGAAGTCATCCAGTTAGACACTTTCAGACATTTATCTGGAACAGTAACCGCTCTCCTGCACATTGTGAATAGCCCAGGTAGGATGCCTTCCCTTGGGGCCCTTGGTCCAGCCGTGTCACCACCAGGAAGGTGACCACAGGCCTGGGTGTACGTGAGCACCCGTGACCCAAGTGGGACAGAGATGGTGCTGATCCTATAGAAAGACGACGCCCCTTCTTCCAGGAGGGCTTGGGTTGGCTCCCCAGGCTTGTCTTTCTCCTCTGGGTGGTGCCTTGAGCGGGGGCTGGGCTGGGGCAGTGGCCCGGGAGGGTTCGGGACAGTGGGCCCCCAGGAGGCCTCATCCCAGAGGCAGTGGGGGGGAGGGGAGGGGCAGGGGGTCCACCTGGAGCTTGGATTTCAGGCCTCGTGGACCCCACCAACCTTTTGTGGCCCTTGCCCCAGCACAGTCCTCACCCCCTTGGGTTCTAAGCTCCTTACCTTGCAGTCAGCTAAGGTCGTTTGCACTTTGGTGATTGTCCTGTGCACCGGGTTAGATGCTGGGTGTGCAGAGGTATCTGTCGAGTCAGGATCCAGTCTTGTCGAAAACTGCTGCTGTGTTAGGGAGGCCTGTGGGGTGAGTAGACCCCACCACCCTCCCACCCACCAGACCCCATGACAGCAAGTCCTGACCATCTAAAAGGAGCGTACAGGGAGCCTGGGTGGCTCAGTCGGTTAAGCACCTGACTTTGGCTCAGTTAGTGATCTCGCGGTTTGTGGATTTGAGCCCCATGTCGGGCTCTGTGCTGACAGCTCAGAGCCTGGAGCCTGCTTCAGATTCTGTGTCTCCCTTTCTCTCTGCCCCTCTCCTGTTCACGCTCTGTCTCTCTCAAAAATAAACATTAAATAAAATGAGCCTGCACAGGGCGGCTTGGCTTTGGGGAGCCTAAAGTTTGTGCCCTGGGCTGCTGTTTCCTGCCTGGTCCTAGAGACTCCCATCAGCATCCGCTGTGGCTGTCCCTAAACCAGTTGTGGGCAGGGCTCAGGGTTGGGCCCAGAGAGGCTTGTGGGGTCTCTGCGCCAGCAGGGTACAATCTGTAAGCGTGGGTGTGGGCATGTGGCTCGGGGGGGTGTGGTGGGGTGGGTAGTTCTCTCTGGAGAAGTCCTCCTTGTCATTGCCAAAATCAAAACAGCACATGAGAACTAGAGAGAAACCGAGAAACCCGCCAGAAACGCCTTTTCTCAGCCTCCCTGCCTGCTTCAGGGAGCACACCATGCCCTCCCCTCGGCTGTGTCCTGTCTGTGACTCCTCTGGGGACCACACCGCGGTTAGGTCCTTGCTGACGTACGCATGGATGTTTCCAGTCTCCACCAGGGACTGTGGCGCTTGTGTGCCACCCTTCACTCCGCTGGTGTTCTCTTAGAGAAGGGGTCAGAGGGCGTCCCTGGTGTCCACTTGGGAAGTGATCCTCAAAACCCCAGCCTTTACCTCCACCAAGAGGGCATGTTTTCACACACCTTGCATGCACCATTGTCCTACTTCCTACTTTTTCTAATTATCCAGAGCAACGTGATGCCTCAAAGCATTACATTTTGCACTTACTTGGTTGTTGCAGACCGGTTTTTCCTCTTGTGTGTACTACCTTGGTGAAAATTTCATTGTGGTGTTCGTATTTCCCTTACCGATTTGTGTGAACTCTATACATCGTAGCTTTGTACCCATGCTGAACGTAAGTTTAAGTTTAGCTCTGGAATCTAGGTGGGATTTACTTGGTGTCTGGTATGAATTGAAGATTCTAAGAATTGAGGGATGGTTTTCACATGGTGAAGTGCATGCGTCTTGTTTGTACAGCACAGCGGGTTTTGACAGACTGCTTTCCCCACGTAACCCTTCCCTCCCCAGAGAATAGGCCTTTCCCGTCACCTGGCAAGTTTCTGTGTTCTTCCCAGCTGGTTCCCACTTCCGAGAGGCATTTCCTGTTCAGGTTTCTTTCACCATAGATTGGATTGGTTTTTTTCCATCGCAGAACTTCATGTGAATGGATCCATGCAGCATATGACTCTTTTTTCTAGCTTCTCTTGCTCAGTTTTTTTTTTTTTTTTTTTGCTCGCACTTTGTAAAGCGTCAGTTTATTGCTGAAGAGAATTCCGTGGTAAGGATATGCCAGGTTTGTTTACCTCTTCCCCATCGTATGTACATTTGTATTTCCAGTTTGGAGCTATTATCAGGAAAGCACCTGTGAACATTCTCTTACAGTCTGTTGTGTGAATGTTTTTGTTGTGCAGGGAAAATCCCTGGACACGGACTTGCTGCGCGAGGCGGTCAGCACATGTTCCGTTGTGGCTGTGCTATTCTACTCACCGTCGCGTGTGAGAGCGCTCTGCTGGTGTCCCCCGCTAGTACCAAGTGCACCTATTCTGGGGCGGGGGAGGTGGTGGCACGTGGCATTCATCTGCATCCCCACTGATGATGAGCACCTTTTCAGATGCGTGTTGTCCGTGCACAGTGTTCAGTCTTTTGTGTGTTTTTTAATTGGACCATCTTTCCATTGTTGAGCGTAGGAGTCCTTTGTGTATTCTAGGTACGAGTCCTTTCTTTGTCAGACAGAAGTATTTAAGTGTTTCCCCTCAGTCTGTTATTTTGTGTTCATTTTCTTCAGAGCAGAAGTTTACAGATTGGGGCAAGTCCGGTCTCTATTCTGGGGGCATTTTCTCTGTCCGCAGGCATCATATCATTGCCCATTCCAAGGTTGAGAAGATCATTTCCCATTTGCTTCTAAATCCTTACGATTTAAATTTTTTTTTTTTCAACGTTTTTTATTTATTTTTGGGACAGAGAGAGACAGAGCATGAACGGGGGAAGGGCAGAGAGAGAGGGAGACACAGAATCGGAAACAGGCTCCAGGCTCCAAGCCATCAGCCCAGAGCCCGACGTGGGGCTCGAACTCACGGACCGCGAGATCGTGACCTGGCTGAAGTCGGACGCTTAACCGACTGCGCCACCCAGGCGCCCCTAAATCCTTACGATTTTAGACTTTATGCTTTGGTGTGTGATCCATCTCAAACTGATGCTTGAGCATAGAGGGAGGTAGAGATCAAGCCTCATCTTCCCCAGCGTGGGCATTTGCTGATTTTTAGAAAGACTTAAAGATTCTCCCATTGAGTTGCATTGGCTCCTTGGTAGAACATTAGTTGGCACATGCGTGTGGACTCTATTTATGAACTCTCATTCCTTTGGTTATTTGCCTGTCTTTCTGTCTTTATTCCTGTAGCTTCATTTTAAGTATCAAAATCACCTGTGGTCTACATACTCCAAATTGTTTTTATTCTGAAACATCATATAAATTCCTATCAAAAAAAAAAAAAATGCTGGGTGGATTTTTTTTTAACTTTTAAAATCAACTTTACTGAGATATACTTCACATCATAAAATGTACTCAAGGGTTCCATGAATTTTGACAAGTGTATGTACTCCTATAACTATCACCATCACAATCAAGATGTAAAGAATGTCTCATTATCCCCCAAAACATTGCCGGTGCCTCTTTGCAGTCAACCCCACCCTGCCCCAGGAGATGCTGATCTGCCTGGGTCAGTATAGATGAATGGTTTCTGTTCTAGAATTTTTTATAATTGGAACAATACAGCATGTACTTCGTTATCTCCCCATTTAAAACTATGTGTTAGGCCAGGGAAGCCAGATAGAATCGCAAACTCGCAAGAAAGATGCAGGACAGGGCAAAGAGCTTTTTCTTTCTCTGAACCATTTGAAAATAGCTGGCTTGATGCTCCAGTGTCCCTACAAGGGCAGTCTCCTGTGTGACGACACCAGGATGGCGCTGCTCTCTCCCCGTAGCCCGGATCTTACACTTAACTGAGAGCCTCACAGAATAATTCATGATCTTGTCATACGTTTTACTGTCTATACACCAAGACATCGTTACTACTTTTGCTTTTATTAGCCATTTATTATTCTTTTGATTTGTAGCTTGTGTACTCATTTTTTCACTGGTTTCGTTTTTTTGTTTTTTTTTTCCCTTGTAATGGCGTGCTTGTTTTGTTGTGCTTTGCTTTATTGTGCTTTGCAGATACTGTGTTTCTTACAGATTGAAGTTTTGAGGCATCCCTGCATCGAGCGAGACTGCCGGCACCGTTTTTCCGACAGCATCTGCTCACTTCTTGTCTCTGTGTCACATTTGGTAATTCTTGCAGTATTTCACAATTTTTCATTATTATTATATTTGTTACGGTGATCTGTGATCAGTGACCTTTGGTGTTATGACTAATTGTTTTGGGGCACGTGAACCGTGCCACGTAAGATGGTGTGAACTTGATCGATACGTGTTGTGTGTGTTCCGACCGCTCTGTTGAACGGCTGCTCCCCCGTCTCTTCCCCCGCCACCCTCAGACCGTCCCATTCCCTGAGACACAACAGTACTGAAATCGGGCCAGTTAATAACCCCACCACGGCATCTTTGTGTCCAAGGGAAAGGAAGAGCTGCACATCTCTCACTTGAAATCAGAAGCAAGAATGATTCAGCTCAGTGAGGAAGGCACGTCGACAGGCCGAAAGGTGGGCCTCTTGCACCAAACGTCAGCCAAGCTGTGAATGCAAAGGGAAAGTTCCTGAAGAACATTAAAAGCGCTCCTCCGGTGAGCACATGGATGATAAGAAAGGTAACCTCCTCACTGCTGATGTGGAAGTATGTGTCCGTCGCCTGAACACGAAGATCGACCAGCCACGACGTTCCTTTCGGCCGGAGCCTCACCCAGAGAGAGTCCCTGACTCTTCAGTTCTGCGAAGGCTGAGGTGAGGAAGCTGTGGAAAAGAAGTCTGAAGAGAGCAGAAGTTGGTTGATGAGATTTCAGGGAGACGCTGTCTCCAGAAGACGACCGCACGGTGGGGGCGGCGGGTGCTGATGTGGAAGCTGCAGCAGGTTCTCCACAAGACGGGGCCAAGACCATCAGTGAGGGTGGCTGCACGAAACATTTGCAAGGTAGACAAAACAGCCTTCTGTTGGGAGGAGACGCCACCCAGGACTTTAACAGTGAGAGAGAAGTCAGCGCCTGGCTTCAAAGGCTGACTCTCGTTAGAGGCTCAAGTACCTGGTGACTTGAAATTGAGACCAGTGTTCATGAACATTCTGAGAATCCTGGGCCCTTGAGAATCGTGCTCCATCAACTGCACCTGTGCTCTGTAAACAGGACAGACAAAGCCTGGATGACAGCACATGCGTGGTTTGCTGTATATTTTAAGCTCCTGTTGAGACTTACTGCTCTGGATAAAGGATTCCTTTCAAAATATTACTGCCCAGTGACAGCTCACTGGTCACCTAAGAGCTCTGATGGAGATGGACAATGAGATCAATGTTGTTTTCGTGCCTGCTAACATAACATCCATTTCTACTTCCAAGTCTTATTGTTTTTTTAATGTTTATTTATTTTAAGGGGGAAAGGGGCAGAGAGAAGAGAGGGAGAGAGAGAATCCCAAGCAGACCCTGCACTGCCAGCACAGAGCCCGATGCGGGGCTCACAAACCATGAGGTGATGACCTGAGCCGAAATCAAGAGTCGGGTGCTCAATCGGCTGAGCCGCCCAGGCGTCCCCCAAGTCTTATTATTTAAGAAATATATTGTGTAAGGCTGCCGCTGCCATATTGATTTTTCTGACAGATCTGAGCAAAGTAAATTGAAACCGCCTGGAAAGGATTCATCATTTTAGATGCCATTAAGAACACTCCTAATTCATGGGAAGAGGCCAAAATGTCAGTATTAACAAGAATTTGGAAGAAACTGACTTTGAGGGGTTCAGCCTTCGGGAGAGGACGTAGGTACAGGTGTGGTGGCAACAGCAAGAAAACTAGGATTTGAAGAGCCTAAAGATGCTGGCATCTCAGGATAAAACTTTAATGGATGAGGAGTTGCTTCTTATTGAGGAGCAAAGAAAGTGGTTTCTTGAGGTAGAATCTACTCCTGGTGAACACGCTGTGAAAAGTGTTGGAATGACACAGCCTAGTTGTAAAGCAGCTTCAGGGTTGGTAGGACAGACTCCGGTTTTCAAAGTTCTCCTGTGGGTAAAATGCTGTCACAAAGAGCCCAGGGGCTCAGTCGGTTAAGAATCCAACTCTTGGGGGGCGCCTGGGTGGCTCAGTCGGCTGGGCGTCCGACTTTGGCTTAGATCATGATCTCGCAGTTTGTGAATTCGAGCCCCGTGTCCGGCTCTGTGCTGATAGCTTGGAGCCTGGAGCCTGCTTCAGATTCTGTGTCTCCTCCTCTCTCTGCCCCTCCCATGCTCATGTTCTGTCTCTTTCTGTCTCTCAATAATAAATAAGCGTTAAAAAAAAAAAAATTCAACTCTTGGTTTCGGCTCAGGCTGTGATCTCGCGGTTTGTGAGTTTGAGCCCCACGTCAGGCTCTGTTCTGATGGTACAGAGACTACTTGGGATTTTCTGTCTCCTTCTCTCCCTTCCCCTCCCCTGCTCACGCACTCCCTCTCTCTTCTCTCAAAATCAGTAAAATAAACTTTAAAAAAATGGCCATCACAGAATGCTACAGAGAAATCATCTGTGAAAGGAAGAATTGATGGGGAAAGCTTCATTATCATCTTATTTTAGGAAATTTCCACAGCCACCCCTGCTTTCAACAATCACCACCCTGATCAGTCAGCAGCCACCAACATGGAGGCAAGACCTCCACCAGCAAGAAGATTCTGGCTCGCTTAAAGCTGAGTTGATGGTTAGTATTTTCTAGCTATTAAATACTTCTTAGTTAAGGTATGTGCATGGATTTTTTTTTTTAAGATATAATGCTGTTGTACTTAAGCCACAGTATAGTGTAAACGTAACCTTCATATGTACTGTGAAACCAAAAAATTCGTTTGACTCTATTGTGATATTTACTGTGGTCTGGAACCCAACCCTTATCATCTCTGAGGTGTGCCTTTTCCAGTTAGTCTGTCATGGCCAGAAGCGAAAGAATACTAGAATTTTATCTTCCTCCAAACTGAAAGCCAGTGATCTCAAAAGCATTTATTGACTAACCTTTCCATTCCCACAAACCATAAATCTCATTTATTAGATTGTGTGCACGCACACACACACAACCCTTTTCATTGTGCTGTGCTGTCCCATTGGTTTAATTCCTTTCAGGCAAGCATCCTATTTCCTTATGTTTTCAAATAGAAAAAATCCATTGTAAATACAATACAGGAAAAAAAGTTAAAAGTCCACTTACTACCAACGTCTTCCTCACGATGAACACTTTCGTGAATATTCTTCCAAACATTTGTATAAAAACTTATTGAGGTGCCTGGGTGGCTCAGTCCATTGAGTGTCTGACTTTGGCTCAGGTCATGATCCCACAGTTTGTGAGTTCAAGCCCTGCATCAGGCTCTCTGCTGTCAGCACGGAGCCCACTTCAGATCCTCGGTGGCCCTTTTTCTGCACCCCCTCCTCTGAAAAGTAAATAAACATCTAAAAATATATATACTGATAAAAAGAACAGTACGTAACATTTCCGGAGCTCTTGCTGTTGGTTTGACACAGTGCTTCCTGTGTCCAGACACTTGTAAGTGCTTCACAAACACGATCGTCTAAATCTCAGGATAACTGTATGCTGGGGACTGCCCTCTCCTTAACAGAAGATGGAACAGAGATGTCAAAGACCATGCCCGTGGCCACACAGCTAAACATGGCGGAGCCACGACTAACCCACAGTCCGACTCCAGAGCCCACACCTCCCACGAGGTCTCTTGCTCCCAAATGACCCCGCTCGGTGCCGTTAAACTTCCAAGCCTCTGCCCACCTGGGACCACCTTGTCTAATTCCAGGTTCTTTCATGATGTTTGCCTTTCTCTGTGAAGCAACTTTTCATGTCCTTTGCCAATTTTCAGTGAAATGGTTAAATCTTTTTATTGATCTGAGAGAGCTCTTTGGATAGCAAGAAGATTCATCCCTTGTCTTCTACATCAATAGTATTTCCCAAATGTGCCGATTTGCTTTGTGATGGGTTATTTAAATATATGTATTAGCTTTTGAGTGCTTTTTTTGCTTCTGCCTAACAAGACTTTCAAATTCTTCTGTAATGCAGTCAGGTAGTTTTTTCCTGTAAGTTGGTAGTTTTCAGCCCCTGGCTGTGTGGTGTCGTCCACGGGTGAGCCCACTGAGCAGCTGTGCAGAGGCTTCTGGACTTGGTGTCACATTCAACCCCTCTGCAGTTCGAGGTTATGACACCCTTGCTGCTCTCCCAGGGAGGTTTCTTCACATTTGCACCATTTCTAGAACTTCTTTTCTTTTATTTATTAAAAAAAATTTTTTTAACCTTTATTTATTTTTAAGAGACAGAGCATAAGCAGGAGAGGGACAGAGAGAGAGGGAGACACAGAATCGGAAGCAGGCTCTAGGCTCTGAGCTGTCAGCACGGAGCCCGATGCGGGGCTCGAACTCACAAATGGTGAGATCATGACCTGAGCCAAAGTCAGATGCTCAACCTACTGAGCCACCCAGGGGCCCCTAGAATTTCTTTTAAAGGGTATAGAAACTGCACAGTCTGCTTGGTGTTATTTTATAGTATATTTTTATATTGTTAGGACTGTTCATTTATTGTTCTTTTGTGTTCTCTTTCTCATGATTTTATTTGTTTGCTCTTCTAGATAAGCTTTGTTACTTTTTTTTAATTAAAAAAATGTTTTTTAACGTTTACTTATTTTTGAGAGAGAGAGACAGAGTGTGAGCAGGGAAGGGGCAGAGAGAGAGAGGGAGACACAGACTCTGAAGCGGGCTGCAGGCTCTGAGCCGTCAGCACAGAGCCGGACCACGGGGCTTGAACCCACCAACCGTGAGATCATGACCCTGAGCCGAAGTCCAACGCTGAATCGACTGAGCCATCAGGCGGCCCCGCTTGTTACAGATTTGTCAACTTCCATCTGTCTTTATAAAGAAAACCATTTCTCTGGGGAAAATGTCCAGAAACAAATAGATTCCTAGGTATGAAAGTCAAGAGAGAAATCAATACAGATGTGGTAACTACCAGGATAGAGCAGTGGTTCTCAGCTGGGGTGACTTTGCTCTCCAAGGGGACATTTGCAAGATCTGGAGACGGACCTGGTTGTCACAGATGAGAAATACTGTGACATTTTCTAGCATCTAGCAGGGATGCTGCCGAACACCCTACAATGCATGGGAAAGAACCCCGTGCCTCCAAATGTCTGTGGTGTCCAGGTGGATCAACCCAGTGATGGAGAAACTAATTGAAAGGGTCAGGGTGGGTGAGAGGAAAGGCAGTGGGAGCGTCCAGCGCAGGCCAGTAGGAGCCCAGGAGTCACCAGTCGGGCAGTGAGGGCTGGAGAGAAGGAGGGCCAGCTGCAGCTCTCCTAGGCTTGTCAGGGAGCTTGGATTTTTGAAAGTCACAGGGAGAGTGACGTGGTTGGAACTGTGCCTTGGAAAAACTGCTCTGGCTGCTGAGGAGAAGGGACGGGGAGTAGCCATCCGTGCTGGGTCAGGGCAGAGAGAAGGGAGGGACCAGGAGCACTTCTGGAGTTGGAGTGGGCAGGGCAGGGTGGTGCACTGGGCACAGGGGAGTAGGAAGGGTCTTTCGCAGGCGGTTCTGGCTGCCTGTCACCCAGCATTGTGTCACAGCTGAGGACAGCAGTGAGGAGCACAGACCTTGTTCTCTTCCTCATGGGCTTCCATTGTAGTGAGGGAAACATGTCAAGAGTCACAAACAAATGCACAACTAAGAAAGTCTGGACGCTGTGCTGGAGAAGCAGATGCTATGATGAGGACGTGGCTTCTGGCCGACAGCTGAAGTGTGTACTGAGTTGTCCGGGCACAGGGACAGCATATGGCACCTGTGAGCACCTGTGGGCTGGTGGTGCTGGCCCTGAATGAGCAATGAGGCTGGAGAGGCTGGCGAGGGAGCGGCACCACAAGAAGGCTCGGCAGGGTAGTGAGGCCGTTAAGGTCACAGTTTGAACAGGCCACTGTGGCTGCAAAGAGGGGACAGGACAGGGCCACAGCACTCCTAGGTCACAGACAGCACTGGTCCAACAAGTAGGAAGGTGGCCACACTGATGGAAAGAGATGGAAGGGGCCCAAATATCTTTATTGTTTAAGTTATTTACATTTCTTAAAAGTTTTTATTAAGGTAAAATTCACTAACGGAAAGTTCACCATTTTAACCATTTTAAAGTATACAATTCAGTGGCTTTTAATAAATTCACAATGTTATGCAATCATCACCAATATGTAATTTCAGAAAATGTCCATCATTCCAAAAAGAAACCCCACACCTATTATCACTGCCTCCCCCTCGGCCCCTCCCCCAGCTGGCAGCCACTAATTGTACTTTCTCTGCAAATTTCCTTATTCTGGAAACATTTCATAACATAGAGTCCTATAATAGGTGGCTTCTTATGTCTGGCTTCTTTCAGTTAGCATGATGTTTTCGAGGTTCATTCAAGATGTAGATGAGATTACATGCACAGGATTTTATTAGATTGTATTAGGTGACAGTGAGTAGATGTTATTATTACTAGAAATAAATTGGGAGGCAGTGGGGAAAGGCTGGAGGAGCGTCAGACTTGCTCAGCTCTGACTTCCAGTGAAGAAGAGTGATAGAAGGCTGAGTGGGAGCGTCTTCCCTCACTGAGCGTCTGAAGCAGGCTCAGTCAAGCCACCCCAGAGTCCTCAACTCAAAGAAGTGTGGCCATGACACAAACAGTATGATCAATCTGGAGCTTTTTAACGGCTGAGCCCCTTGTGACTTGTGTTTCTTATAGTTTGAGGGCTCCCGTTTTCATGGCAGCCACAATAATAATAATAATAATAATAATAATAATAATAATAATAATGTTTGGTGTGTGTTTCTTTTAAGAAAGGCTGAAAGTCAGTTAGCTAACCATCCATCTGAAGAACCGAATAGACCCAAAACAAAGGAGAGGAAAGGAAATATAAAGAGTAGATATTAATGAAATTGAAAACAGATTTTGAGACAATCAGTAAAGCCAAAAATTGATTCTTTGACAAGATTAATTAAAATGGCAAACCTCTGGCAAGATTGAGAGAGGGAGAGAAGAAAATACATAAGTAGGGACTTGAAAGCAAGCGCTGCCATAGATACAGTGTAGATGAAAAAGATAATATTAACAACTTTGGGCCAGTATGCGACTAGAAAAATAGAACTGGGTCAAACTGACCCAAGAGGAGATGGAAAATCTGAACAGTCTTACGACCCTTAAGGATAGTGAACTAGTAATAAGACTTACAAAAGAAACATCAGGCCCAGCCAGTGAATTCCACTGAGCTTTCAAAGTACAAATTTTTTATAGTAATGCTCCCCAACTTAGTTAAAGGACAGCATGACCTTGACACCAAAGCCTGGTAGAAATGGGTTCAAGAGGTGAATACTCCAGGATGATGTCATTTAGAGACCAGCTTCAAAAACTCTAAACAAATTACTAGTTAACCGAGGCTCAGTAGCGCATAAAGACAACACAGTCATGACCAAGTGTGAACTACGCTAGGAACAGGAGGGTGGTTTCACTTCAGGAAATCAGTTACTGTAAGCTGCTGCCTTAACATCCAGGAGAAAAATCAGATGATCATGCTAATGCAGAAAAGGCATTTGATGGGACTCATCATGTATTCATGGTAAAAACTCTAGAAATTAAGACTTGAGGAGGATTTCTTAATCTGACAAAGGGTACCTACTTTTTCTAAAGGACATAGCAAACATCATACTTCATGGTGAAAGGTCGAAAGTATTTTAAGATGAGGAACGAGACAGGGTGCCCACTGTCACGTTTCTGGACATCATTGTGCCAGCTGGCACAGAAGATAAGAAAAAGAAACACAAGATACAAGAATTGGAGAAGGAGAAATGAAACTTAGTATTTCAATATTATCTACATAGAAAATGTAAAGAAATCTAACAATGAATTGTTAGAATTAATCAGAAAATTTAGCAATGTTGCTTATACAAAAGCAATATACACAGGGAACTGCATTTTTTAAAATGAGCAATAGGAAATTGGACTTTAAAAATGGAATCCTCTATTATAGCATGGAAAAGTTAAAGGATCTCAGAATAGAGCTCATATAATTGTGCTGGACCTAATTTATGGAGAAAGTGATAAAACTTTATTGAAATAAAGACCACTGAAATAGATGAAGAAACAGGTTTTGCTAATGCATTGATAGCCTCAGGCGTCTGGGTGGCTCAGTTAAGCGTCCGACTCCACCTCAGGTCATGATCTCATGGTTCTTGAGTTCGAGCCCCGAGTTGGGCTCTGTGTTGGCAGCTCGGAGCGTGGAGCCTGCTTCAGATTCCGAGTCTCCCTCTCTCTCTGCCCCTCCCCCACTCGCACGCTGTCTCTCTGTCAAAATAAATAAACATTAAAAAAGTTATAAAAAGAAAAGAAAGTCTCAATATCACAAGGATGTATATTTGCCCCAAACTGATCTTTGGGATTTTATGCAATTCCTGTCAAAAGCCCATTGTGTGTGAGTGCAACCTGAAAGTTGATTCTAAAAATTATATAGACAAATGAAAGAATAGCAAAAATTCTCCTAAAGGAGAAAACCAGGTAGGAATATATACCTTATTGTAGATCTTGAGTAACTGATACAGTGTGGTGCTAGCACATAGACAAATTGGTCATCCGAGCCGAACTGGGAGCCCAGAAACAGACCCGGGTGTACACACCGCTGGGGTATACGAACGAGCTGGCTCTGCAGCGGGGAAAGGACGCCTTATGCCACACAGAAACCTTAGCTGCATATGGTTTAAAATGCAAACAGCAAGACATACAAATTTTAGAAGAGAATATAGGAGGATGTACTCTTAACATTCCAAAAGAATATCTTCACAAGAATAAAGTAAGGAAGAATTTCGTATGATTCAAAAATCACAAAATACAAAGGAAAAGTTGGGTAGATTTAGACATCTGTGTATCATGAGTGAGAGAAGGTTCTGCACTGCTTTCACCTGGCAGCCCATACAAAAATGCACAAGAACTTCCACCAGTCAGTAAGGAGAAAAAGGACCCTGCTGAGAGTGGGCAAAAACTTGAAAGGGCGATTTGATTAAGGGGAGACATGCATGAGTAATAAATCTATGAGAAGCTACTCAACTGTATGAATAATCAAGGGAATGCAGATTAAAAGCCATTGGGAGATGTTTGAATGCCCACCAGATGAAAAAATGTCCCGATAATAGCAGAGTGTTGGGGGGTTGCGCTCTGGGCACTAATTGTGTGGTACCCCATGAGGCGGAGATCTCGTCCAGTGGCCTACCAATCTCGCTCCTCGATTTAGGTCTCCTGGAACCTCTTGTCCACATACCGAGAGAACTATATTAGATGTTCGTTGGAGAATTTTTTTGGAAATAGCAGAAAACATAAACTAGAATGTCTACTTCGAAGTAGTGTGAACAAATATATTGTCATACTACAGACTAATACACATGATGACAAATGAGTCACAGCTGTGTGAAATGACGGGAGCATTGTGGCAACACAGTATGGAACGAGAATAAAGTTGCAGTCCTATTTATTACAGTTCAACAGCGTGTAGGACTATACAAATATTGTACAGGGATACAAAGAAGAAGGAAAGAGAAGGGTGAGCATAAAAATCAGGACAGTGGTGGCTTCTGTGGGAAGTGGGAGTCCGCGTGGGGGTACACGGGGGCTTCAAAGATATCCTGGGTCTATTTCCTAAGCTGGTTGGTGGGTTATTCTTTAAACTTTATGCATGTTTTATAATTTGCATGTATTCTTTGATTTTTAAAAAAAAAAATTTTTTTTTTAACGTTTATTTATTTTTGAGACAGAGAGAGACAGAGCATGAATGGGGGAGGGTCAGAGAGAGGGAGACACAGAATCCGAAACAGGCTCCGGGCTCTGAGCTGTCAGCACAGAGGCCCGATGCGGGGCTCGAACTCACGGACCGCGAGATCGTGACCTGAGCCGAAGTTGGCGCTCAACCGACTGAGCCACCCAGGCGCCCCATGATTTTAAAACGTAAGTAGCGATATGGGGATGATTACGGAGGGTGCCAAGAGCAGGGGGTGGGCAAAGAGGACATGTGGGCTGCTAACTCAGAAGGGGAGGCGGCACAGTATTTGAACACTGAGGAGATGCAGGTAAGTCTGAGGTGTGGGAGTCTTGGCTCCATGTAGCATTTACCTTTATTATTTAAAAAAATAAACATTGGGGCACCTGGTGGCTCAGTCAGCTGAGTGTCCAACTCTTGACTTTGGCTCAGGTCATGATCCCATGGTCGTGGGATCATGCCTCGCATCAGGCTGTATGTTGAGTGTGGAGCCTGCTTAAGATTTTCTCTCTCCCTCTGCCTCTCTCCCTTGCTTGCATGCTGTCTCAAAAATAAAATAATAAAATATTTAAGAAATTAAGCATTAATTTATACAAAAACAAAAAAAATTTTTGCTTAGTTCTCTCTCCCCCAGTCCCCACATGAGAACCCAACATGCAGTGCCAAAGGTGGGATCTAGAAGGGGAGGCACATCTCATTTACATCAGCATCAAAACCAATAAAATACTTAGGAATAAGTTTAACCAAGGAGATCAAAGATCTGTACATCAAAAACTGCAAGACATTGATAAATTGAAGACGACACAAATGAATGCAAAGACACTCCCCCCCCCCGCCACCATACTCTGTATCCATGGGTCGAAAGAGTTAACACTGCAAAATGTCCATACTATCCAAAGCCATCTAAGAGCCCAAATAGATAAAGCAACCTTGAGAAAGAAGAAATTTGGAGGCATCAAACTTCCTGATTTCAAACTATATTACAAGGCTATATGAATCCAAATAGTATGGTACTTGCATAAAAACAGACAATAGAGGGGCACCTGGGTGGCTCAGTTGGTTAAGTGTGCGACCCTTGACCTTGGCTCAGGTCATGATATCATGATCCGTGGGTTCCAGCCCTGTGTCGGGCTCTGTGCTGAGACCTCAGAGCATGGAGCTTGCTTGGGATTCTCGGTCTCCCACTCTCTCTGCCCCTCCCCCCCTCGTGCACTCTGTCTCTGTCTCTTTCAAAATAAATAAATAAACTTAAAAAAAACCCAGACAATAGACCAATGAAACAAGAGCACAGAAATAAACCCACACATATACGGTCAACTAATATTTGACAAGGGCGCCAAGAATACTCGACGGAAAAAGGATAGTCTTTTCAATAAGTTGTGTTGGAAAAAATGGACATTCACATGCAAAAAAAATGAAATTGGACTCCTATCTTACACCACTCACAGAAGTGAACTCGAAATGGATTACAAATTTAAATGTAAGACCTGATATCATAAAACTACTCCAAGAAAACATGGGTAAAGATCTCCTCGACATTGGTCTTGGCAAAAATTTTTTAGATACGACCCCAAAAGCAGAAGCAACAAAACACAGATCCACAAGCGGGACATCAAACTACAAAGCTTCCGTGTGAGCAGCGCCCTGCTGGCTCAGTCGGTGGTGTGCAGCTCTTGATCTTGGGGTTGTGGGTCCATGCCCACGTGGGGTGTAGAGGTTACTTAAAAAATAAAATCTTTAATGAAATAAAAAGCTTTGCCCAGCAAAAGAAACCATCAATCAAATGAAAAGTCAGCTCACAAAGTGGGACAAATATTTGGAGGCCACATACCTGATAAGGGGCCAATATCCAAAATATGTAGGAAACATGTACAATAGCAAACAAACAAAAAACCCCAAATAATCTAATTTTAAAACGGGCAGAGGACTTCCCAAAGATGACATACAAATAGCCAACCATTTCATGAAAAGCTGCTCGACATCACTCATCCTCAGAAAGATGCAGACTGAAAGCACAATGAGGTATCACGACTATTGGGATGGCCGTCATCAAAAAGACAAGAGCTGACAGGTGCCGGGGAGGATGTGGAGAAGGGGGAAGCCCTGTGCACCATCGGCGGGAATGTAAAATGGTGCAGCCACCGTGGAGCAGTGTGGCGGTTCCCCAAAACATTCAAAATAGAATTACAATATGATCCGGCAATCCCACTTCTGGGTATTAGCCTAAAGGAAATGGAACTGGGATCTTGGAAAGATGTCTGCACCCTCTGTTCACCGCAGCTTTATTCACACAGCCAGGACATGGAAACACCCTAAGTCTCTATGTACAGATAAATAATAAGGTGTGAGGCATACATACAATGAAATGTCATTGTGAGCAGAGTCATAAAAAAAGAAGGAAACCCTGCCGTCCCTGACAACATGGATGATCCTTGAGGCCGCGGTGCTGAGGGAAGTAAGCCAGATGCAGAAAGACAAACTTTGTATGGTCTCACTGACTTGTGGAAGCTCAAAGAGCTCGACTCCGAGAAACGGAGTGGAATGACGGTCGCCAAGGGCTGGGAAGTGGGCAACAGGAAGATGTTGGTCAAAAGGTATAAACTTCCAGCTGTCGCAGGCCCTCTTACTACAACAAAAGAAAAGGTAACTGTGGGAAGTGACGGATGTGTTAGCCAACCTGACTAGGAATCATTTTGCAAGATACACGTGTGCCAAATCATCACACTGAACACCTCAAACTTACACCGTGTTCGCTGGCAGTCACATCTCAGTGAAGTTGGGGAAAAAGAAGGGGGGACCTGAGGAGGTGCTGGGCTTCCAGGTATGGTGGACGGAGGCGAGCAAGGCTCCTACCCTCCAAGTGTGGGCAGGGGGCCGAGTTTCGAGGACAGCGGAGCATGATGGGGCAGGACGGACTTGGAGACCCCTGAGGACGTCCTGGGGGACTGCGGGTGACGCAAGTCTATCCGGTGTGTGGCCCTCTGCAGCTGCTGGACTCGTGAGGGTGCCCCTGGAGGTTCAAGGTGGGGCCTTTTGCCAGTGAGTAGGATGGAGGACGAAGGACCAGGGAGCCCCGCCAGGAAAGGAGGCCGTTGGGGGGTAGGAAGCACCGAGACCGGGTGCAGGGAAGGCCCGGGGGGGAAGAAGAGTGTCATCAACGGGTAACAGGCTCCAGCCTCCTAGCCTAACGACGCTCCCCTCTGCACCCCACGCAGCCTCAGAGCTGCCTGCCCCACTACATTTCCCAGCGAATGCTCTCTTTCGTTCCCCTGGAAGAGCTCTTTAACCCGCTCCTCCTTTCAACCTGCAACGCCCCTTCTCACTGTCCGTGGATTATCTTGTTTCTTAATTCAGTGAGAAAGGAGAGCAATCAGAAGACAGCCCTCATCCGCCACCCAGTTAACCTACCACCCCTCCTGTGCCTTCAGCCCTGTGGTCTGTCTTCCCTTCCGCTACAACCAAGGAACTCTCCCAGGTCCTGGGCCCTCTGGCCGGGAGGAGGCAACACGCCCTCCCCGCACCACCAGTTGTTCTTTCTATTGAGTAATTATGCACATAAAGTCCGACAGCAACCCCTTCTTGAAAGAAACACACTAACTCCTTGAGCGCCACACCTCCTTCAGCTGTAGTGTTTCGTGTCGTCTCTGTTCCCCTTCGTAGGACAGCTTGCTGCACAAGGTGTGTGCCCTGCTGCAGGCAGCTCCTCACGAGTCATCCTGTTTAATCCAGTCCACTCAGGTGTTTCTAACTCTTCTATGGAAACTGCTTTTATCAAGGTAACAGGTGCCTCTGTCTTGCTGACGATTGGATGTTTGTCCTTCACCTCTCTGGATTGCTCAGCAGAATTTGCCAGATGACTGTAAGCCCTCTCTTGACACATGCTCGTCCCAAGGCCCTGGAAACTCTACTCTCCCGAACCTTCCCGCCCTGAATTCTCTGACTGCTTCTTCTCAGGCTCCTTTTCATCTACTTGATTCTTTCTGAGTTCCCTCCCCTCCCCCAGGGCTCTCTTCTCTCTGCGTACGCTTATTCCTCACAGATGACTTCTGATTCAGGCAGTGGTCTGGCAGGATGGCCCCCTCTAGAGGACTGGCTGCTGTGACTTGTGCAGGGTCTGACAAAACCTCGAGGGAGAGAATAACCGGTGTCGGTATTGTTCCCAGGCCTGCAGCAACGAGGGGCAGTGGCCACCGGAAGGGGATGGCAGGAGCTGGGACCTGCAGGTGAGGCTTATGGCCAACCCCGGGTCAGCCAGCAGGAGGGAGCTGGGGGAATACAAGCCTTGACCTCGCCCCCACCAGCCAAGTACCACCGAGGGTGGGAGGTTGAGGGAGTGAGCTGGTGTGGTCTACACAGCCAGCACATGGCACAGAGCCGACTGGGGCAGGACAGAGACAACAGGAGGGACAGACATGAAGTATTAACATGGCTTCCAGATTTGTGTCTCCAGCTGTGACCTGCCGTGTGAACATTCCTTGCAATATCCACTCGCCATCTCCACTTTTATGTGAATTACAAAATTCTTTCTTTTTTTTTTTTTTTTCAACGTTTTTTATTTATTGTTGGGACAGAGAGAGACAGAGCATGAACGGGGGAGGGGCAGAGAGAGAGGGAGACACAGAATCGGAAACAGGCTCCAGGCTCCGAGCCATCAGCCCAGAGCCCGACGCGGGGCTCGAACTCACGGACCGCGAGATCGTGACCTGGTTGAAGTCGGACGCTTAACCGACTGCGCCACCCAGGCGCCCCACAAAATTCTTTCTTAATCTCCACTCCCCATCTCCCTGTTTTGGTAATGAGTACCAGTCAACATCACTTAGGTCGCCACTAAGAGCCCCCGTTCTTTTCCTCCAACACGTCAGCCATTGAGTCAGCTGCACGACACAGTGGCTGTGCACGAGGCCTCTCATCCAGGCCACACCATCTCTCCTCTGGACTGCGGTCAAAAACCCCTAATGGCCTCCCGGTTTCGTTCAGTGACGGGACTATTGGCAACCTCCCTAGATAATCTTCCCTTCTGCCTCACAGCTAAGTGAAGCTTGTTTATGTCTCAGGCCACTGTGTGCCCACCTTAGTGGGAAATGTCAGTTCTGGTCCTCTTTGCCACACGTTCACTTCCCCACCCTCTTCATACATGGTTCACATCTGCCCAATAGAGTTTATTTTTTTTTTAATGTTTATTTATTCTGAGAGACAGAGAGAGTGCATGAGAAGGGGAGGGGCAGAGAGAGAAGAGAGAGAATTCCAAGCAGTCTCCGTGCTCAGTGCAGAGCCTGATGTGGGGCTCGAGCCCACGAACCATGAGATCATGACCTGAGCCGAAACCAAGAGTTGGATGCTTAACCGACTGAGCCACCCAGGCACCCCTCTGATTTAAAAAAAAAAAAAATTAATGTGTATTTATTTTTGAGAAAGAGAGAGAGCATGAACAGGGGAGGGGCAGAGAGAGAGTGAGACACAGAATCTAAAGCAGACTCCAGGCTCCGAGCTGTCAGCACAGAGCCTGACACGGGGCTCAAACTCACAGACTGTGAGATCATGACCTGAGCCGAAGTCGGATGCTTAACTGACTGAGCTACCCAGGCACCCCAATTTTTTTAAAAAAGTTTATTTATTTATTTTGAGAGAGAGAGAGACCGAAAACAAGTGGGGGAGGGGCAGAGAGAGAGAGAGAGAGAGAGAGAGAGAGAGAGACCCAAGCAGGCTCTGTTCTGTTAGCCCGGAGCCAACACAGGGCTTGATCTCATGAACTGTGCTGAAATCAATAGTCAGACGGTTAACTGACTGAGCCACCCAGGCAACCCTGCCCAATAGAACTTAAAGAGAAATTTGTTGGGGAGCTGCTGAGAAACCTTTCCTTTGTTATAAAAGGATATGTTTTTGTTTTTGAGAGAGAGAGAGAAAGAAAGAGTGAGTGGGGGAAAGGGACAGAGGAAGAAGGATAGAGAATCTCAAGCTCCACACTCAGCACAGTACCTGGCATGGGGCTTGATCCCACGACCCTGGGATCATGACCTGAGGCGAAATCAAGAGTTGGACGCTCAACTGACTGAGTCACCCGGTCCCCCCTATATATTTATTTTTAAAAAATGGATGTCCTTTTTACACCTTTCTCTTTCTTCATTTGAGATGGTGATATGAAGATGGGATGCTTTGTGCTACGGCAGCCACCTTGGGCCATGAGGTTTGAGAAGTATGAAGACAAAAACCATACACTGTGACCATGGGAGGGAGGAAAGGATGGCAAGAGTTTGTGTTCCTGAAATGGGATACTTTATGCCTTTTTATTCGGTGAGGCTAAAACTGTACTGTGTAAACCACAGCTGGGACTTGAGTTGCTAACTTCTGAATGCATCCTGGGCAAAACACACCCCAAAACCTGCAGCCTATTCTGTACTCAACAGACAGAGGGATTCGTTCAGAACAGGAGTCACGATGGTGTCTCTCCTCAGAACTCTTCTCTGACGTCCCATCACACCTGGAACAGAAGCTGGAGCCCATATCTCCATCAGCACAGCTCCAAGATTGCCACCCTGGGCCTCTGTGCTCTGTCCTCGCCTCACTTGGCACATCTCACTTCTCTACGACATTCAGGTCCATGCGAGGATGATTTCCTGACAGGTCAACCCTGACTCGATGGTAGAAAAGCCTCTTGCACTGTCACTTGCCATCTTGTTTACTTGTTCAGTTCTCATGGCATCCACTGCCCCCGGGTGCTGCATGTGCGTGAACTGGTGAAGGGGACAGTGTCCAACATTTGCCTTATATCCTCTGTCACTCACCAGGAGTGAGGCTTCTTAGCCGAATGAACCAATTGTGTGCGAATGCAGTAGAGCAGTGTCTGGCACAAAGTAAGCGTTTGCCACTCCTTGTGTAAGAATGTCCGCTCCAGGAAGGCAGAGCTGGGATTCCAGCGCCTGGCGTCTAGCAGGTGTGTTTCGGAGCCGCTGATGGATGGATGCGTGGAGGGCACACAGCAGGCTCCCTTCAGTTTTTATTGAGTGGACGGTGGAACAAAGGATCTCTGAACTGAGATTTCGGAACTGATTCAATTCGTGTTGACAGGAAGGCCTAGGATATGCTTGAGGGCTGGGGGGGGGGGGGGGGCCAGGACGGAGTTGTGCATCCTGAAAACCCGAGACCAGGGAGTTGAAAGCATGTCTATTAGGATGCCAGAGACTCTGAAAGGGGTGGCAGGGGAGGGCCCGGGAGCCAGCATCTTCTTGGAGGAGGCCGGTGGTCCGCCGCGAGGGGAGTGAGGTGCGGAAAGAAACGTGGGGAGCCAGGGGCCTGACCCCTCCGCACTTTGGGCTGGAGCTCCTCAAGGCTGCTGACGCCTCCTGCTCCTGGGGGAGAAGGCGGCGGGGGGGGGGGGGGGGGGGGGTGGCGCTGGGGCCGCTCAGCTCGGCCGTCCGTCGAGGACGCCCAGCCCCGCCCGGGCCCCGGCCCCAGCTGCTCGCTTCAGCATCTGGCCAGCGCCCGGCCCCGCGCGAGGCGGCACGCGCACTCGGCGCACGATCCCCGCGCCCGCCCCCGCCCTGGGCTCGTCCCGGAGACCCGGGGGCCGAGGCGCAGCCCAGAAGGCCGGCTGCCCCGACCGGCCGCGGGGGACAGGGCGGGGGCGGCCAGCTGGGGGCGGGGCGGGCGGCATCCGGGCGGGCGGGGCGAGCGCGGATTGGCCGGGCGCCGCCACGTGACCGGCCCCTTATAGGGCGTGGTGCGGGCGGCGGAGTCGGGTGCGGCGGCGGCGGCGGCGGCGGCGGCGGCGGCGGCGGCGGCGGCGGCGGCGGCGGCGGCTGGGCCGGGCGAGGTCCGGTGCAGGTCCGGCGGCTCCGCGGCTGCTCCGCTCTGAGCGCCTGGCTGGCGCGCCCCGCGCCCTCCCTGCCGGGGCCGCCGGGCCGGGGGATGCGCGCGGCGCCTGGGAGCCATGGTCCGCTTCGGGGACGAGCTGGGCAGCCGCTATGGGGGCGCCGGTGGGGAGCGGGCTCGGGGCGGCGGGGCCGGCGGGGCGGGCGGCCCGGGCCCCGGGGGGCTGCAGCCGGGCCAGCGGGTCCTCTACAAGCAGTCGATCGCGCAGCGCGCGCGGACTATGGCGCTCTACAACCCCATCCCGGTCAAGCAGAACTGCTTCACCGTCAACCGCTCGCTCTTCGTCTTCAGCGAGGACAACGTCGTCCGCAAATACGCCAAGCGCATCACCGAGTGGCCATATCCTGCCGGGGGGGCCGGGCCGCTCAGGGGCCGGGGGACCGTCCGAGGTCGCGGGGACGGGCCGGGCGCGGCGTCCGGTGTCCGCGCTCCGGCGCGTCGGGGAGGGGGCGGCCCGGGCGGGGGGGGCCGGGGCTGGGGCGGGTCGCGTGCGGCGCCCAGTGGCCATCTTTCCCGGGGTCGGGAGGAGGGTGCGACCTGGGGAGAGGCGGATGGGGACGCGTCTCTCGGCGAGGAGGGGGCGGGGCGGGGCTCCGGGGGCCTTCGCGCGCCGCGTGTGCGTGTGTGTTTGAGGATGTACGCGCGCGCGCGCGCGCGCGTGTGGTCGTGGTGGTGGCGGCCGCGGGAGCGGGACGGACGCTGGGCGGAGCCCCCTGTCCCTGGACTCGTCCCTTCGCTCCCTTGGTCTGGGTGCAGAGCGCGCGGCCAGCCTGGAGGGCACACGAGGGCGAATCCGTGTCTGTGTAGGTGTGAGCACCCGTGTGGACGCGAGCCCGGGCGCGTGCCTGGCTGCAGGTGCTTGCGTGTGTGTGCGGGCATAGCATAGCATGAACCCGGTGTTGCGCGTGCGTGCGTTCGGGACTCGGTACATGTATATTCGAGTGCCTGTGTAGGCACATGTGGCTACGTGTATCTGTAGGTGAGAGTGTGCGCCTGCGCAGGATCCTTCCTCAGCCTCGCGCTAGGGGCGCGCAGTCCCCTCCCCTCGGGTCGAGGACGCCCGGCGGAGCGGGGCTGGGGCGCTGTCCGCGGTGCTGACGGCCGTCTGGACGTGCCGAGGGGCTGGCTGCCGAGAGACTGCAGAGGCTCCGCCTCCAGGCGGCCCCCCCGCCCCCCCACCCCCATCCCCAACCCCCCCATCCCGCCGAGGATGAGGGCAGAGAGGGAAGGGTGGGCTTCTGACCGGTCATTCTCAGGCCCTCTGGAGGTGGCCTCGCTGTGGTTGCTGCACTGCTGCGCGCTGTGGGCCTCGGCTTCCCCGCCTCCCCTCCCCCTTGGCACCTCCTGGCCAGTCCTTAACCCACGCACTCCATTTGAATACATGATCCTGGCCACCATCATCGCCAACTGTATTGTGCTGGCACTGGAGCAGCACCTGCCTGACGGGGACAAGACACCCATGTCTGAGCGGCTGGTGAGTGCGGCGGGGCCGAGGGCAGGGCTGCGGGTGGCGGTGGCTCATCCGATTCCAGGACCCTTTAGGATCTGTGGATGAGCTTAGCTTCCTTGGACAGGGACATCTGGGCAGCTCTCCTCTCCTTTTTGTGGAGGAAAAGGTGAGAACCCAGGCAGCTAACACCTCCCTCAGGGTCTGGGGGACTGGGGTATCCGGCTCAGCCCATGGTGGGAAGGAAGGCCTGAGAGAGGCCACGTTAGCTAACAGCTACTTTGCCCTGTGCCACTAGCCACCCCACACCCTAAAAGGGTTGTCCAGTTCTACAACCTTAAGCCTTGATCTAAGAAACTTAGTGTAACCTGGGGTAGGGGAGTGGCATTCATAGTGGTCCAGGGTCAGGAATGTCAGGCTCTATGAGCACCCTCACGATGGGTAGGCTGTGGTAGGCCCTGTGGTACGGTCCTGGGTCTAGGGGCTGTCCTCCTCTCCCTCAGAGTTGTCTTTCCTGGTTCTGCTTGGAATACCTTCTCCATGGGGCCACCCCTACCCAGGGGAAGCCCTCCTTCCCAGGCTTTCTTCCCAAACATCCTAAATTGTTTTCACCCACTCCTGCCAAGAGCCGCACAGGTCCCTGTGGTGTCCCCTGTTGGAGCACATGAGAGTCAGGATGCCAGGGCAGGGTCTCTGGAGGGGCTGGGGCAGAGGAAGGGTGATATTTGGAGCAGTGAGTCCCATTTCAAAGGTGTGGCTTGTCCCCTAGCCCCTAGTCTTTCCTGCTGCCCTGATCCCTTTGCCTGGGCTTGGTGTGGGCTCCCAGGCCTGAGAGACTGAGCCTCAGAACAGAGAGAAGGAAAGAGCAGGTACAGGGGTCTGGAGAGGGAACCTGGGGTCTGGCTGAAGAGCTGCCCCAGCAGTCTCTCCTGGGGTTACTGGGCATCAAGAGGAGAATCCCTCTTTCTTTGTAGCCTGGCAAGTGATTGATCGTCTCTGTGGCTTCTTTCTATGACGTCAGTGGAGATAGACAGGAGGTGATACAGGGCCTGTTCAGTGCTTAGTGTGGGCCCTGAACCCTCACTGCCCACCATCACAGGCCCAGGGGTGGGGAAGGGGAGACGGAGTAAGGCTGACCTGGGGGTGCTCACAGTGTTGCAAGGCACCAAAAGAAGGCAAGGAAGTGGAGAGCCAGTGGGTGGGAGGTTTTCTGGAGTAGTCATTTCTGGAGGTGCTCAGAAGGCCGGGGGGTTTTGGTTGTGAGAGAGGAGGGGTGTGAAGGACAGCACAGTCATGCCGCCAGGCAAGAGTGGGTGTGGTCCCTGTGGGGGAGTCTTGCCCCACCAGGAACCAGACAGGGTCACTTGCCTCCTGTGGCCCCCTTGTGCACGCTGGTGTTGTGTGTGCTTGTGCTGAGTGTGTGTTCAGGGGGCTAGAGCAGAGGGTGAAAGTGAGAGCAGAGAGCCTCTGCCAGGCCACAGGGCGTGGCCATATCTCCAGGGAAGTCTGGCAGGGGTAGGGCCAGAGGGAGGCAGGCCAGGAGATGGTGGGGGGCAGGGGGCAGGGAGACCAGTGCACAGTAGTTGGTCTCACGCTTGTCCCTGCTGGGTGACAGGCTTGAGTGGGCCAGCCGGGCATCCAGGCAAGTCTGAGCTCCTACCTCCCAAATGAGGGAAGATTTGCTTTGTGGTGAGGGGGGTTGGGCTATTGGGAGAACAAATAGAATGTGCCTAGAGGCCTTGGGAGCCCTTGCTGACCCTAGTCTTGTGTGTAGACACAGGTCTTCGGGCCGTTAGGACAGACAGAAGGCTGGAACACGGATTGGGGCCTGGAGAGGAGGGGCTGTGGCGGCTTCAGGGTTCAGACCTGGAGGCTTGTGCTGATGCTGGTGGACCTGTAGGGGGCTGGGTGACAAAGGGTCAGCCTCTTCACTGTCTGCCAGCCTGGAGTGGGGTGGGGCCTTCACAGCTCTCTGTCTCTGGGGTTCTGCTTCTCGGCCAGCCGTCAACCTCCTGAGCGGCCTTTGGCCAGAACCGCTAGCTTGCAGTCCCACCTCACCCCTTCCGAGCTCGCCCTGAAGAGAAGGATCTGTCGTGGGCCCTGTCCCATCTCCCAGCTCGGGCCTGCTCTTTCGTCTGCCTGGAAGCTCTCTGTGAAGACGTGTTTGTTGGAGCCAGTGTCTTCCCTGGGGCTGATGGTCAACAGCCCCTTCGTTTGGGGGAGAGAGGACCCTCTGACTAAAGTAGACCTAAAGCTTTCAGTGGATGATTTCGGTCATGAGTCAGCATCTGGGTACCAAGATGGGAGAGCTGGGTGGTGATGGGCACAGGGCTGACGGGGCCTCTGGGGGAGGTAGCTCCTGCCAGGCACAGCCGGAGAGGCCCCGGCTGAGGGTATTCCTGGTCATATGGGGAGGACTCTTGAGGACCAGGCTTCCTGTGTGTGGCGGGGGGAGACACGGGCTGCTGACCCTCAGTGGGAACTGACAGCAGCCACAGGGAGCCAGTCTGGCGCTCTCCTCCCCTGCAGCCCCAAAGTGGCCAGTCCCCAGGCCCTGCAACCCTGGCCCCCTTCTGGCAGGGCAGAGCCGCTTTCTGTAGGGCAGTTCCTCCTCTGGCTCCCTAAGGGCAGGCCCTTCCCACCACTCCTTCATCTGCTTTTTTATAACAGCAGCCCTGGCATACAGGTGTCCTTGGTCTGCACTCAGGCCGTTTCCCATGCTGACCTTCCCAGTGCACCCCCGTGGTCCAGTTCCCTGGGGCTCACCTGCACCAAGGCTCTCTATGCCACCGTCCCCAAGTGAGCGATGCCCCTGGTCACTTACCACACCATCTGTGCATGTCTCCATGTGACGTCCTCCTCCCCGAGCCCTGTACAGCTTGCTTCCCGCCTTGCTCGGCACCAGACAGACCTGGCCCCAGTTGATGCTCGTGGCTGAGTGATAAGATGCGGTGACAACATTCTTTTGCTCACACTGTTCCCTCCACCTGGAATTCCTGTCCTCGCTGCCCTGCTGTCTGCCTTACTCTCCAGAGGCTCCCTGGGGTCTGGGCTGTATTTGTCCCCACCAAGATTTGCATTTGTGTGTTATGATTATTATCCAGAAGATGTGTGTTGAATGAATAAGTGGGTCCCGGGCTGCACCCCAGGCATTGGGGCATTATCCAGGCAACTTCTGCAGTGATTGGAGCCCAGGATCACACCGATCACCTCTGGGTTTGAATATGGCTTGGTTTCCAACAAGCTGTGAGTCTCCAGCAAGCTGTCATGTCTGGGCCCGTTTCCTTTAGAGTCAGGATGATAATACCTTTAGTGCGTGGGGTGTGGGATGGATTGCAGAAAAGGCCCACAAGTGCTGTCAACATTGCTTCTCCTGCTGCAGGGCTTCGAGGCGTGAGAGACCCCAGGACACCCCCCCCCCCCCCGCCACCGCCCTGTTGTGGCTGGGGTGCCACTGACTATGGGAGCAGGGCCACGTTTCCTGTGAAATCTGTAGGTGGTGAGGCTGAGTGGAGGGGGGGGTGGGGTCAGAGCTGGGACAGTGTCCCTGCCTGCTGCCTCGACCTGCCCAACTTGGGGGTGGTGGCAACCCTTTCTCTGCCTCTTTGCAGGATGACACAGAGCCCTACTTCATTGGCATCTTCTGCTTTGAGGCGGGGGATCAAGATCATAGCTCTGGGCTTCGTCTTCCACAAGGGCTCCTACTTGCGGAACGGCTGGAACGTCATGGACTTTGTGGTGGTTCTCACAGGGTAGGTGGCCAGGACCTGGGGTGTCCCCTTACTTGGAGCTAGGGCTGAGCCAGCAGTGTCCACACCAAGCTGTTGTGAGTGCTGGTGGCCGTGTGAGGAAATGCCTGATTGTGTGGGACGGGGCTGTTACCCGTGAGTGGCCGTCTTTGCTGAAGGACCTACGTGCAGCGTTCTGTCCTCAGGTGGAGCGCTCTTACAGACCACAGGCGTGGGGCCACTGGCTCTGTGGCTGGGTCCCCATGGGGGAGGGGCTTCCCAGGGCAGAGGGAGGGCTCTGGGCAGTTTCCTGACTGAAGAGCTGCCTGGAAGGGTGTTCTCAGAGCTCTGGCGCTGTGCTTGGACGAGTGCGTGAACGTTGTGTGTTTCCACGGTTTCTGGCTCCAGGAAGGTGCTTAATCAGTGTGTCCTGCCCACCACTGTCCTCCTCAAATGGACCCTGGTAATTGACAATTTGTGATTCGAAGTTGATTTGGGGGTGGGCTGGGGTGGGTGTGCAGGCAGAGCACCCTGCTCGTCGTCACTGAGCCCCTCACCTTTGGAGGCTAGGTCTTTCGGTCTTTCTGACTGCCTGACAGTAGGGCCCTTGCCCTGCTTCTCTGGCCAGTGGGCTGAAGGCTGGAGCTAGGCTGCTCTGGGAGTGGGGTGGGTGAGTGCTTAGGGAGTTTGCTCCACAGGACCTGTTTGCATAGCCCAGGCCCCAGAGGCCCCACCCCAGGCCAGGGACTGCAGTCTCTTCTTCCCTGGGGCCTTGTGGTCCCAGAGAGGCTCAGAGCCCCAATCAGAGAGGAGGAGGGAGGCCCCACTGTTGCCCAGAACACTCCTTCCCAAGGAAGGGTGATTGTGGCCAAGGCCTCCACCCTGCCCAGCGACCCCTAACCTGCCTTGGTGAAGGTGACCACCTGTGCAGAGGTGGTTTAGGCTGAAGGCAGAGGAGGGAGGAGGTGACCACGGAAGGCTCAGATCTGGGGCTCAAGCCTCCACGGGCTCCCTGTGTGTGAGAAGACATGAACTTGGCTAAATAGCCTCTGGGCAACCAAGCAAGACTCCCGGTCCCACTGATGATGCTGGTGGGGGTGCTGGTGGTGAGCGTGGCCCTCAGAGGGTGGGGCGCTCCCCGTGGTCCACGGGGCACTGGGCAGGGTGTCCGGGAGCATCACTGGCTGTTTACATCGCTCCCTCCCTCTAGACGTGAGCCCCTGAAGACAAGAACGGTGTCTTATTTTTCAGGGTGTCCCCAGAGCCTAGCTTGGGGCGGGCCCCCAGGAGAGGTCAGAGAGTGTCTGCTGAATTAATGGGTTACTGAAGTGGCAGTGCTCTGTGCTCGGCCTGCTGGGAGCCCGCTGGGTGGCAGGACCCTGCCTCCCAGTCTGCTGTCCATGGTGCTGAGTGTCTGGGTTTCTAGGAACAAGGCAGGGAGGCAGAGGAACCCCCATCTAGTCCTTGGCAGGACCTGCGGTCTTCTGATAAGCTCGTCCTGGTTCCAGGTCCAGGGAGCCATTCGCTCAGTGAGGGCTGGGAGAGACTTCTCAAGGGGAGGTCACAAGACAGAGGAGGGTGGACTCACCTTCCTGAGAGCCCCAGTGAGAGGGTCGCAAGGGTCCTGAGACCTTAATTCTGGCCCCTGGCCCTGGCCTTGGAGACCCCTACTTTGTCCATCTCTTCTTTCTGTTTCTGTTTCTTCATCTCTCTCTCTCTCTCTTTCACTCTCTCATCTTTCCCGTGTACTTCTCTCCTCCATCTCACACCCCACCCCCCAACCCTGGTTTCTCTGTGTCTCTGTCTCTCTTTTCTTCCTTCCCTTACTTTCGTGGTCCTCGTCTCTGCATTTCTGGCCTTTTCTGACTTCTTTGTCTTCTCTGTCACTATTTCTTTCACTCTTGATGCCTTTGTTTCTCTGTGTCTTTTCGCTTTTTCTCTCTCCTTCTTCCTTATTCTCTTTCGGTTTTTGGCCTTGTTCTGGGTCTCAGAGTCTCTGCTCTCTGCGTCTGTAGGAGGAGGGCCAGGAGTTGGCACTAGTAGTTTCCAGGCTCCCTCTCTCTGCACATCATTGCCAGAGGTGTCTCAGGTGGGGACGGTGACCTGTGTCCCCTAGGGGCTCACGTGTGGGCCCAGAGTCATGCAGGGAACCCGCTCAGGTGCTCCTGCTTGTGGCTCACGGGGGCTTATGAGCCTGGGTGTGTGTGCATGTGGGTATGTGGTAGAAGGAGGTCCCAGGTCATTTCGGTGTGAGTGCTAACCAGTGGGGAAGCCAGGGAGGTGCTCTAACCCAGCCCCTCCTGAGCTGAGGTCCCTGTGGATAGCCATGGGAGGGGCATTACTTCTCATTACTTTGTTGTTTTTAATTAGGGTTTACTTAATTGGGGCTCAGAGGGCTGGAGGCCCCTGGTGGGGAGGGGAAGGGCTCTGGCTGGGGAGGCCGCGTTGCTTGGTGAAGCCCGACTTGTCCCTAGAGGCCTGCTGGGGTCCCTTCTGCTTCTGAGGCTGGTGTGCAGGTCATGGGAGGAGACTTGAGTGGAATGGGGTCCCCACCCATGCCTCAGGGAAGCCCCTTATCCCCAAGCCTAGGTCTACCCCTGGCATTAGGGAGCATAGCACCTAGTCCTAGCTCCACGGGGATGTGCTGAGGGGCTGTCCTGCCCACAGGCCCCCCGTATGCCCCTCGTCCGTGCCTCTGCCACTTGAGCTGCCATCTTCTGACACTTTCTCTGCTAATCATCATTGGTTAATTGCTCATTTATTGAAAATTTGCTGAGCCTCTGCCAGGTGCTGAGGACACAGGAGTGAACAAGACTGCTGATCCCCTGCCCTGTGGCCAACATGCTGGGGGACACCGTATCCCCAGCCCTCCTCTGTTTCTTCTTGGTGTACATAGATTTCTTAGAACATTCACACTTCATTACGTGTGATGTTTAGTGTGCCCTCCGCCACTCCTGCCCCTCGATATATGCTTGGCAAGGGCAGGTCTTGACCTGTGTTCTTCATGGCTACATCACAGTGCCTGGGGGGAGGTATGCCATGAAGGTCACTCCGTAAATGGAAAGGCCATGCTTCAATTTCCCGCACCGGAAGGGAGTTAGGAGTGCGGAGTGTGGGCTGGGAGGCTCCTGCTCCATGTAGGATGCGTAGAGAGGCCCTCAGTGGGACGGTGAGTTTGGAAGGGCATGAGGGGTGAGCCATCTACATATTTGGGGAGGCGGTGGCTGGGGGTGTCAGTGCAGGACACAGGTGTATCGATGGTCTTCAGAGTCCAAGAATAGTCAGGATCCCTGGGGAAGCTGCCCATGACTGAGCCCAGGGACCGGAGTTCGTAGATTGGGACTGGCCAGTGAGGTGGGTGGAGAACCCAAAGAGGAAAGTGGATGGTGTTTCAGGAAGGAAGAGCTCTTCCTAAATAGAAGCAAGAGGAGGGAATGGAGGAGGGGTTCGTGGTGAGCACCTGTGGGCAGCTCTTCTTTTCAGAATTTTGCAGCAAAGCAAGGCAGAGAAGTGGGGCAGTGGCAGGAGGGAGGTGAAGGGGCAGGATAGAGACTACAGCCTGTGTGGTAGTCCAGGAGGCAAGGATGAGCAGACGATGTAGGCAGCGTGTCCTGGAGAGATGTTCTGGATGGATGAGGGAAGGTGGAATCCAGAATGCTGGGAGTCCCTGTCTGTTGATCTCAGCGGGAAATGGGGGAGGGGCTGAGAGTGCACTTGGGCTGGCAGGTGAGGAAGCAGGGCGGTGGAGAAGCCCTCAGACTGTTGTGTTTCCAGTGAACTAGGAAGCAAGCACATGAGCTGAGGTGTGGTGTGGAAAGGGTTAGAGGCTGATGCACAAGGGTAGGGGATGAGATGGGGAGGGCAAGGGAGGTGGGGGCAGAGAGATGGGGAGTCAGGAGAGAGAATGAATGGAAGGAAGAAAGGGAGGGAGGAAGGATGGGAGGGAGGGAGGAGGGGAGGGAGGGAGGGAGGGAGGAAGGGAAGGAGGAAGGAAGGAAGGAAGGAAGGGAGGGAGGAGGAAGGGAGGGAGGAAGGAAGGAAGGAAGGGAGGGAGGAGGAAGGGAGGGAGGGAGGGAGGAAGGAAGGAATGAAGGAAGGAAGGGAGGGAGGAAGGGAGGGAAGGAGGAAGGAAGGAAGGAAGGAAGGAAGGGAAGGAAGGGAAGGAAGAGGAGGGAAAGGGGGAGGGAAGGAAGGAAGGGGGAAGGAAGGAAGGAGGGAAGAAAGGAAGGAAGGGAGAAAGGGAGGGAGGGAGGAAGGAGAGGAAGGGAGGGAGGGAGGGAGGAAGAGAAGGAAGGAAGAAAGGAAGGAAAGGGAAGGAGGGAGGAAGGAGAGGAAGGGAGGGAAGGGAGGAAGGAAGGAGGGAAGGGAAGAAGGAAGGAGGGAAGGAAGGAAGGAAGGAAGGGAGGGAGGAGGAAGGGAGGGAGGAAGGAAGGAGGGAAGGAAGGGTTCCTCTGCCACATCCAGTCTCTCACCTCTTCCTTCGCCTCCCTCTCTGTTCACCTTCCCTCCTTTACTCAGTGACTGTCTGGCCGTCCATGCCCTCATTCACTTGGAAGGTATTTGTCAAATGCTCTAGTTGCTGAGGCCACGGTGGTGAGCATGGAGGCTGCCATCTGCTGGGGGCGATAGTGAACAAACAACACGTGCCATGCAGGGTAGTGAAGCGCAGCAAGGAGCGGACGGCCAGGGTGGGTTGAGGGTGACGTTTGTCCTTTCGTGGGGGTCAGGAAGGGCCCTGGGAAGCACCGCAAGCAGGGGAGCAGGCAGGGGGGGAGGTGGGTCTCGGTGAGCCTGGGAGGGGAGCAGAGGGTGAAGATGTGGCAGGCTGTGGGGGCTGCTGGAGGGCTGTGAGTGCAAGAGCTGGGACCCGGTGCAGGGCTGACCAAGGGGACGGTAACCCAGGTGGATATGATGGGGCCTTGGACTGGGGTGCAGCTGGAAGGAACACTGGTCTGGTAGATTGCCCACAGGAAACCGTCTGGCACCTCCTTAGTGGGGCAGCCACGCCCCAGCTCACCTGTAGCTGACCCCACGTGTCTGACCTCCTGATGCTGTCCCCGTGTCCCTGCCTCCACCCTCACAATCCCTCTTGGAAGTCCCTGCCCCACCCTTTGGTCGCTGAGGGATTGATTCCAGCTGGCAGTCAGGGCAGGGGCCCGAGCAGGGGCCCCTCAGACCCCGGGCATGTCTTCCTGCTGGCAGAGCCCAGCGTCCCCCAACCCTGAGAGTCCCTGCTCCTGTCATGGCCTCAGCCCGGCGCTTTCCTTCCTGGTCCTGGGGGACACGAGCAGAGACACGTGTCCTAGCTCAGGCAGGTGGCTCCTCCAGGGGACGTTTCCAACCACAGCTTCTCATTTTACTTCAGATTAAACTGGGATTTCTTTTCAGGACATGTAATTAGAGCTCAGGGGCCTCTCTCCCCAGACTGGGCCTCCTGTGGGAAGCAGAGAGGGCAAGCGGGCTGCGTTGCTCTGGGAGGAAGTCTGGTCCTGGCTCAGCCCTTGACCACTAGGAGGCCTGCTGCTTCCTGTCCAGCTGGGGCATAGACAGGCCGGCCTCCTGGCGCCGTGGAGGCCCGGCTGAGAGAGGGGGTGATGGTGCAGGAGAGTGCTCTGGGGAGGCCAAGCCCAGAGGACGTCTGCCCTGGACGAGGCGGGTCCAGTAGGTATGGGCCGAGGTGAGCAGTGACCGTGTGTCCAAGTGTGGAGACCAAGGGGCTGGGCCTCACTGTGGCTGACAAGTGATTTCATACCCGAATATGAGGTGACCCTGTGTCTAAGTTTGAGATGACAAAAGCCACCGTGTCCGAGTGCCTAGCAACACTGGATTTGGACGTGGGCTGCACCCGGTGTGCGTCTGAGCTGTGGGCACTGGAACAGTCGTGTTCGGCCACCGCGTAGGTGCCATAGGCTCCATATAGGGTCTCCCTCCATCCTGTCTACGACTGCGATGCCACCGATGGGGTCTCTATTGGTCAGATCAGGGGTTTGCTGCCGGGGGTCTGTTTGCCTGGTCAGATTAAGGGCTTGCCGGGTGGGGGTGGGGGTCTCTATGCCAGGTCAGATTGGGGGTCTGCTGGGCGGGAGGGGTGTCTGTATGGCTGGTCAGGTCAGAGGTTTGCTGGGTTGGTGCCGGGTCTGGTCAGGTCAGGGGTTTGCTGGACTTTCTGTCCTGGTCCTGACTTGAGGCTGGACATGGCCTCCTCAGCATTTAGCTGGGACCAAGGGGTGGGGGGCTGAGTTCTAACAAGTAGCCCCGGGAGCAGCAGAGGGAGGTCCTCAGGGCCATTATTTGGGGTATGAAGTTTCAGTCCTTCCAGGTAGCATCCATGGGGCATGACTGATGACTCGGAACAGGTCTGGCCAGGGGTCTGCAGGCCCTGCTGGTGCTGTGGTGTCATTGAGAAGTCCACTCCCAGAGTGGGCTGGGGGCGGATGGGGTGGGGGTGCCCTGTGCCCAGCCCCCAGGTGCCTCCCTCCTGCTAGTGGCCTCCTCCTGGGTCTGCCGGGCCCTGGGTACAGGCCTAGAGCCCCGTGGTGGATTATATAACTTGAGGGAGGTGGGTAGGGTGGAATCCCGGCCTCCCTCATAGCACACGCCCCCGGGCTGGGTATTTATAGAGGACCAGCTCACTTACTCTGCTTGCTGTCTCTTGGTGTCTCCTCTATCCTATTCCCCCTCCCCCTTCTTCCTCTGTTTTAGGGTTCTTTATACTCTCCTGGGCTGGAGCTCGGAGAGCATAAAGAGACAGGCCCCTCCTCGGCATGGCCCGCAGACCCCCCAACCCTTCCGCCTTGTGTCCGAGGGCTGAGGAAGAGCCCTCTCGTCTCCAGCCCCAGGGGCCTGGTGATCCTGGGTAGGGCAGGGCATCCGGACTTCCCAGCCTCCTGGAGCTGAGCTGTGCTGTGGGCAGCTGACCCTGGGATTCAGGCTCTGGCGCTAGGGTGTCCTGAAGGTTGTCTCAAGCTAGGCATTCTCGTGTGGGGTGGAACCTCAAGTCAATGTGCAGATGCTTGAGGAGCTCTGCACGACTTGGGGGTGCCTTTCCCATGCCACCTAGCGCAGCAGCCCCGAGGGAACGCTGGCTCAGTCTCTGCAAACTTGCTGCCATGGAGCCCAGAGCAGAGAAGCAGCCCCAGGCCCAGATATGGCCAAGCACTTTCTGGGCAGCCGGCCTCTGAGCTGGAGAGACTGGGGAGGTTGGCCAGTGACTCCTTCAGGTTTCATTCTGAGTGGGCCTTGAAGCCTTGGAAGCCTGACTCGGGGGACCTGCCAGCCAAGGCTCACGAAATTCTTCAGGGAGGGATGGTGGGGAGGTAGGTGGTACAGCCTGGAGACGTGAATTCAGTTTTGGCTAGTGGGAGGGGGATGGGATGCTGGAAGGCTTCTGGGAAGGGAGGGGACACAGCCATGTGGGGGCTGAGATGTGTCCATTCCTGGGCCCTGTGGTCTGCTTGGGTGCACTGAGTGGCCAAGGGTGGGTGGGGGACTGGGCTGTGAGAATCAAAGGCTGCTCCCCATCTTGGATGTGGGGCTGGTGGGCTGAAGAGGCATGACCAGAATTCTGAAATGGGCCGGAAGTTAGTTGCCAACACTTAAGGAGCTTTTATGTAAAAATCCACGTTTCCATCCAGCTTCTGCTCTTGGGACCGGCCTACCTAGGCTGGTCTGTGACCGCGTCTCCAGGCTCAGGCCTCAGTCAGTACTCTGCTCCCCCAGACCCACAGGGTCCCAGGCCTGCCGTGTCTCCATGGGGGCAGCTGAGGGCAACTGCTCCCCTCTCCTGTGGCTGGTGCGCTGTGAGGGCGCGAGACTGTGCGTGTGCATAGTGCGCGCACCTGCCCTGCATGGGTGGAGCTGCCAGCCTGGAATCTCTGTCCCTGCCCAGCCCCAGGCAGCTGCCCTGCCACCCTCTCTCTCACACTGGTGGGCTCAGAGCTGCACATTCATACTGAGGTGAGAATGGCTGCTAATGTCTTCATGTGTTACAAAGCTGGTCTCAGGACTGAAGCAGGGGATGGCCGAGCAGGTACAGGATGGAGGCCCCCCACCACCTTGGCTCCTGGTCCCTTCTTGGGCTGTCCAAGTAGGGGAGCCGCTGGCATGTGCAAGGCGGGGCTCTTTGTGACCCTGTGCCTCCCTCCCCCTGCCTGTAGCTCACACCCTCTGGGCCATCCCCAAACCTGACGTGCAGTCAGACGGACCTAGACCTCTGAGGTTGTCAAGAGGTCAAGTGTAACAAGGCCCCTGGGCGTCCTGCCATTCACCCCTGCCAATGCCATCCTGCGCCCCTCACTGTACCCTCTTTCCCCAGTTCTGTGTCTCAGTCTCCTTCCTGGGGAGGCCACTCTAGGAGCCCCCACCACACCAGCCAGTGGCACCCTCTCCCCACAAAACAAGAGCCTGTGCCTCTGGTCCCCTGTCCTGGCTGGGAGGTGTGGGGCCTTTGTACTTCTTGTTGGATGGGGCCATTTGTGGCTTCTCTCCAACTCCCACACTGTCCTCCACCTTCTGGCCTCTTTGCCCTTCTCTTGCCCCAAAAGGCTCCCCCTCTGGCGCTCCGTGATGAGTCCATCTGTCCACTCGCACATGTGTTCCCTTGAAGGGCTGTGTGTGAGCTTGGGCTGCCGTAACGGAATGCCATACAAGGGGTGGCTGAAGCAACAGACATTTATTGGTGACTGGAGGTCTGAGATCAGGTGCCGACAGAGTGGGTTTTGGTGAAAGCTCTCTTCCCGGCTTGTGGACAGCTGACCTCTCGCCTGTTCTCACGTGGTCTCTTGTCTGTGCACACAGAGAGGTCTCCGGTATCCCTTTCCTCTTCTAAGACAGTCCTGTCTACGTAGGGCCCACCTTTATGATCCTGTTTAAACTTATTATCTCCAAATACAGTCACATTAGGGGTTAGGGTTTCAACACAGGAATTTGGAGGAGGACACAGTTCAGTCCATAACAGGCTGTGCTCAGACCCCAGGCTTGTCTGGACAAGCCTCTGTCTGTTCCCATCACCGCTGTGCCCTGTTGCTAACGTGTTCACCAAATACCGTGGGGTTGGAACCCAGCTGGGAGAGCAGGAACCCACTTGACCCCCATGGACACAGGGTAGTGTTGTGGCTGATCCCAGGCCCCCGTCCCTGTGGCTGGTGTATGTGGCTCAACTCCTCCCTCCTCCTGCCCTTCTTCTGACAGTGGGCCCTTTCTCATCCTTCGCGGGCATCTGTCTGTGCCTCACAAAGCCCCAGCAGCTGCAGGGCCAGAGAGCGCTTGGGATGGCTGACCCATCCTGGGCTGGGCGGGCAGTGGGGGTGGACACCGCTGGGACTGCAGAAGGTGGAGGTGTTCCCTGGGTGCTGCAGCCTCCTGTAAGGGCAGGGGCCCCTGAAGAGCCCTCAGCGTCGCCTCCCTGCTCTGTCCACACCTGCTGGGTCAGGCGCTCGTGCTGAGAATGCAGTGGTGGGGGCGGGGACGGCCTCTGGGATGGGCAGGAAGTCAGACCATCCTCCTTCCCATCACCTGATAGGTACCGGGCTCTGTGTCTCCACTGAGGCACAGCCAGAGGCAAACCCTGCAACGCCGGGCAGATGCAGAGACCCGAGGCCCAGCCTGCCCCAGCTGCCCTCCGGCCCCGGCCTCACCCTCTGGTCTGCTCCTTGAGGGTAAAGTCCCTCCTGGATGCTGCGTTTCCTCCCTGTGCTTTTCTGGGCCCACATGCCTGGGACACAGGCGGTGTGGGTGTGGGCCTGGGCACAAAGGCCTCCAAATCTGTCCTCGGAGCTGCTGGACAAAGGGAAGGAGGCAGGTCCAGCTCCTGAAATGCGAAGAGGTAAATAAAAACTGAAAGCTGACTGTTTTATGAGGTTTCCTGTGTGCTGGCTGCTGTTCTGATATGATAATCCTGCAGCCGTCTTGAGCCGGATGCCATTGTTACCACCTCCATTTAAAAAATTAAATACTTGGAGCACATGGAGGGCTCAGTTGCTTGAGCGTCCGATTTTGGGTCAGGTCCTGATCCCAGGGTCGTGAGATAGAGCCCTGTGTGGGGCTCTGCGCTGGGTGTGAGGCCTGCTTGAGATTCTCTCTCTCTCTCTCTCTCTCTCTCTCTCTCTCTCTCTCGCCCCCCCCGTCTCCCTCTCCCCCCTCCCCCTCTCTCTGCCCCTCCCCACTCTCTCTCAGAAATAAAAAGAATTAACTATTTGAGCTAAGTGTAGATTCTCAATATGCAGAGAGAATGGTGAATGGGTCACATCCCATGAAATGGGGCACAAAGTCACAGCCAGACATTTGTGCCCTCACAGCTGTGTCCCCCAGTGGCCTCCAGCCCATGGCAATCACTGATCCCTCCTCCGCTTTCATAAGTTTGAGTTTTTAAGAACATTATAAAAATGGAATCACACCTTTAGGGACTGGCTGTCCTCTCTGAGGCCAACTCAGAAGATCTGGTTTCTTCCTTTTCGTTGCTGTGTGGTGTTGTCTTGTGGCTTCCCTGAGTCTGTCTAACCACTCACCTGCTCACAGACACTGGGTTGTTTCCAGATTTTGAAATAATATGAACAAGTTGCTGTGCACATTCTTATACAGGTTTTTGTGTGAACATAAGTTTTCTTTTCTCTGGGATGAACGCCCAAGAGCACAACTACCCAACTGTTACCCAGAGGCTGTGTTATTTTACAAATTTTACGTTCCCACCAGTAATGTGTGAATGATCGAGTTTCTCTGCATCCTCACCAGCATTTGGTGTTATCACTACGTTTTGTTTTACCCGTTCCGATAGATGTGTAGTTTTAATTTGCATTTCCCCCGTGGCCAGTGATGTTGGACAGCTTTCGCTGTGCTCGTTTGCCATCTGCGTATCCATTTTGGTGAAATGTCTCTTCATATATTCTGCTCATGTTCTAATTGAATTATTTGATGCTAGTTCATCGTCAGATATGTGGCTTGCAAATATTTTCTCCCAATCTGTAGCGTATTTTTTTGTTCTTATAGAAGGGACTTTTTCAGAGCAAAAAGTTTAAGTGTTAATGAAGTCCAGTTTACAAGTTTTTCTGTGTATGGATGGGACCTTTGGTTTTATCTCTGAGAACTCTTCACCAGCCCTCAGTCCTTAAGGTTTTCTCTTATGTTTTTTTTTCCTATAAGTTTTATAGTTTGCATATTACTTGTAAGTCCATGACCCATTTTGAGTTAACCTTTCTATCGGCTGTGAGGGTTAGACTGAGGTTCTTTTTTTCCCTTTCACCTGTGGATTTCCAGTTGTCTTAATACCATTTGTTGAAAAGGCTATATTTCCTCTATTAATTTTTTTTGGACTTCTGTCAAAAGCCAGTTGGGCATATTTGAGTGGGGTTTTTCTGGGGTTCCCTCTTTTGTCCCACTGACTTGCGTGTCCAACCCCCGACCAAGCCTGCACTGTCATGATTACTGTGGCCTCAAAAGTCTTGAAATCACATAGACTCATGCCCATTGCTTTCTTCTTTTTTTTCCCAATTGTTTTAACTATTCTAGCTTCTTTCCTGTCATATAGATTTTGGAATAATCTTGTCAATATATACACAGATCTTGATAGGAATTGTGTGTGTCAGTTTGCAGAGAACAGACTCCTGGTTGCTGAGCATGGTGCGTCCCTCCATCTGTGTGGATCTCCTTCGACGTCTTTACTCCACATTTTGTAGCGGTCAGGGTTCAAGTCCTGCACATGTTTCATTACATTAGCGTCTGAGTTCTCTTGTATTTTTGCTTGAGTATAAATGCAGTCGTATTGCATTTTAAGTTTCAGTTTCTGCATATCCATTGCTAGTATCTAGAAAGAGAATAGATTTTTATATGTTTGTCTTTAATCCTGCAACCTTGCTGAACTCACTAATTCTTGGAGATTTTTTTCAATAATTTTTTTAATGTTTATTCATTTTTGAGAGAGAGAGAGACAGAGCGTGAGCAGGGGAGGGGCAGAGAGAGAGGGAGGCACAGAATCCGAAGCAGGCCCCAGGCTCTGAGCTGTCAGCACAGAGCCCGATGCGGGGCTTGAACTCACGAACTGTGAGATCATGACCTGAGCTGAAGTCAGATGCTCAACTGACTGAGTCACCCAGGCGCCCCGAGATTTTTTTTTTTTTTTTTTGAGATTTTTTGGAATTTCCAATGCAAATACGTCATTTGCAAATAGGGACAGTTTTATTTCTTTCATTCCAAGCAGTGTGCTGTCTCTTTCCTTTTCTTGCTTTACTGCGTTGATGGGGCAACTGGGACCATACTGAGTAGGAGTGGTGAGAGTGGAAGGCTTGGTCTTTTTCCCACTGTAGGGGGGAAACACGTTCAGCGGGGTGTGGGTCCTGTAGGTCCTCGTTATTAGGGTGAGGCAGCTCCCCACTGTTCCCATTTTCTTGAGAATTTTTGTCATGAATCAGTGTCACATTTCATTGAATGTCTGCATTCAATGTCTGCATCGGCATGATCACGTGATTCTTTCTTTGTAAGCCTTTTAATATGGTGGATTACAGCGAGTATTGAACCAGCCTTACTTCCCTGGAATAAACATGGTCACGGTGTGTTTCTTTTTCATATACTGCTGAATTCTACTTGCTAGTATTTTGTTAAGGATTTTTGCATGTGCATTCATGAGGGTTACTGGTCTGTAGTTGTTTTGTTTTTTGGTACTGTCTTTGTCTGGTTTTGATATCAGGATAATCCAAGCTTCATAAAATGAATTTTGAACTGTTTCTCTTGCCATCCTGTTTTCTGGAAACCATTGTGTGAAAAGTGGTGTGAATTCTTCTTTAAATATTTGGTAGAATTCTGCAGTGAATCCATTTGGGCCTGGAGATTTATTTTTTGGGAGTTTTAAAATTATGGATTCAATTTCCTTATAGTTACAGAGATATTTGAATCATCTATTTCATATTGGATGAGTTGGAGTTGTTTGTGTTTTTTTAAGGAAGTGCTTCATTTCGTCCGAATTGTCAGATTGCTGTGTGTGGAGCTGCTGATGGTGCTGTCCCTTTCCCTCCTGACGTCTCGGGATCTGTGGTGGCGCTGTGCGTCTTCCCTGACACTGGTGATTCGTGTCTCCTCTCTCTCCTTAGTTGGTCTCGCTAGAAATTGTCGATTTTATGATCTTTTCAGAGAAACGGCAGTTAGTTTCGTTGTTTTTATTCTTTTTCTCTCTCGTTTTCAATTTCCTTTATTTCTGTACTTATTTCTTGCATTCTGTTGCTTTGGGTTTCTTTTTCTTAGTTCTTGTGGTGAGCACCTAGCATAGTGATGTGAGACCATTTCTTCTTCTTCTTTTTTTACATTTATTTATTTTTGAGAGACAGAGCACAAGTGGGGGAGGGGCAAAGAGAGAGGAAGACACAGAGTCCGAAGCAGGCTCCAGGCTCTGAGCTGTCAGTACAGAGCCTGACGTGTGGCTCAAACTCACAAACTACGAGATCATGACCTGAGCCTAAGTTGGACACCCAGCCGACTGAGCCACCCAGGCACACGCCCCCAGTTTTTCTTTTCTAAGTGTGCATGTCGTGTTATGAATTTGCCTCTCAGTGCTGCTTTAGTTGTACCCACACATTTTAATATGCTGTCTTTTCAATTTAATTCCGTTCCATGTGTTTTTAAGTTATCCTTTAGACTCCTTTGACCTGTGGATTGTTTAACAATGTGCTGTTCAGTTTCCAAACGTTTGGAGATTTTCCAGTATCTTCCAGTTACTGAATTCTAGTTTGGTTCCACTATGGTCAGAGAACATACTCTACTATCTTGATTATTTTCAGTGTATCAGTGTTTGTCAAAGCCAAACACTAGGTTTGTTCCCTGGGCTCTTGAGAAGAATGGGTGTGTTGCTGTGGGTGTGCAGAGCCACACAGCTGCACTGCAAGTGCGGGTCCGATCCTGTTTGTGGAAGGTGCTACTGAGTTCTCGTGTGTGCTTGCTGCCTTTCTGCCTACTTGTTCTCTCCACTGTTGAGAGTGCGCCGAGGGCTCTGACAATAACTCTGCTGTGTCTGCTTCTCTTTCCGGCCTAACTGGTAGGTTGGGTTTTGCATCACGTATTTTGCAGCTCTGTTGTTGAGTGCACACGCATATAGGGTTGCTATGCCTTCTTGAGAGATTGCTTTCTTCTGTGGCCATCTGTGTCTCTGGTAGTTTATTTGCTCTGAAGTCTATTTTATCCGATTTACTATGGTCATTCTAGCTTTTCTTTGATTAATATCTGCACAATGTATCTTTTTCTATCTTTTTACTTTTAACTTGTCTATATCATTATATGTGAAGTGACTTTCTTATAAACACCATATTGTTGGGTTATGTTTATTTATTCGTGGTCCCAATTCTTTTATTTGGTTTAGACCAATTCCATGTGGTATAATTATTGATGTGTTAGGACTTAAGTCCATTTTTATATTTTTTGTTTCTGTTCGATCTCTCTTATTTCCCTGATTTTTTTCCCTTGCCTTCTCATGGGTTACTTGAACGTATTTTAGAACTCGGTTTTAACTTACCTGTGTGTTCTGAGTGTAGCTCTTGTAAAGGGAATGGTTGCTCCAAGTATTGCATTATAGGTACATCACTTATCTGAGTCTGTTGGTGTCATTTTTACCTGTTCAAGTCAAGTATAGAAATCTTATACACCTTACATTCCATTACCCTCCCCCATTTATAATATAATTATTTTAAATGTTTCCTCTGCATGAACTGCATCAGGATGTGCTATAACTTTTGATGCAGTCATCAAACGTGGTTGAGGAAACTCTGAGAAAGAAATTGTACTTATCCATATTTTAATTCTCTCCATTGTTCTTCCTTCACGGTGGTTGGTGATTCCTTTTTTTTCCATCATGTCCTTTCTGTCTAGAGAACTTTTTTTTTTTACAGTGCAGAAAAGCAATTTTTAATGTGTATTAATTAGATTTACACCTTTTTGAAATCTTACATATTGTTTTATGTAAGCTAGTTCTAGCTTTCAATTGTCTTCATAGTTGAAACATTTTATTTTATTTTATTTTATTTTTTTAATTTTTTTTTAATTTTTTAATATTTGAAACTTACTGTCAAATTGGTTTCCATACAACACCCATGAGAGTGCTCATCCCAAAAGGTGCCCTCCTCAATACCCATCACCCACCCTGCCCTCCCTCCCACCCCCCATCAACCCTCAGTTTGTTCTCAGTTTTTAACAGTCTCTTAGAGAACTTTTTATAGTCATTCTTTCAGGCTAGATCTGTTGGTGACAAATTCTCTTAGTATTTCTTCATCTGACAGTGTCCTGCTTTCTTCATTCCTGAGAACTATTTTTGTTGGGTATTGGTGTCTAGGTTGACTCTTATTTTTCTTCAGTACCTAAAAATACTGTGTCACTTCCTTCTGTCATGATTCATGATGAGAAATCTTGTCCTTTAAATTGTTTTCCCTGATAGGTAAGGTATTGTGTTTCTCTGGCTACTTTGAAGATTATATATACTTTTCTTGTGAAAGTTCTCAGAGAGTAGTCATATAGTACAATGGACAATGTACACAGCCTACCTAGATTCAGCAGACATTAATTTTGCAATCTTTATTCTTCCTGTATTATATATTTCACGAAGTCATTTAAAAGATGTAGGTAGTATGAAGCTTCATCTCTAATATTCCATGAATAAGGACACTGGCTGACAAGACTACAACAATATTATCATACCTCACAAAACAATCCCATTATCACCTAATTCATTCCACTTTCAAACTTCCAATTGTCTTAATTTCTTTTTAGCTTTCAGAAGTTTGTGATATGTCTTGCTGTTGATATCATTGCACTTATCTTGTTTGGAATTCATACAGTCTTGAATCTGTACGTTTAAGCCTCCTACCAAATTTGGGTTGTTTTCAGCCATTATATTTTTTAATGCTTTTTCAGCCCTACCTTTCTCTGTCCTTCCAGGAATATGATATATTAATATTACAGTTGCATAGATCCTTGAGGCTCCCCCCTCCTCCTTTTCCTCCTCTTTCTTCTTCCTTCCTCTGTTTCCTCTATTTTGGTGTTGAGCCCATCCTCTTTAGCTTTTCATATTGGTTATTTTATTTTTCAGTTATAACATTTTTATATCTTTTATTTTGTTGATACTTTCTTTTTTGTTCGTTTCAAACATGTTTGTAATTGTTTGTGGAAGCATGTTTATCATAACTGCTTCAATATCTTCGTCAGAGAACTCTGACGTCTCTTTTATCTCAGTGTTGGCATCTGCTGATTGTCTTTTTAAATTCAGTTTGGTATCTTCCTGGTTTTTTGTTGAATGAGTTTTGAATGAAACCTGGACTTTTCTTTTCTTTCTTTTTTTTTTTTTTAATGTTTCATTTATTTTTGAGACAGAGAGAGACAGAGCATGAGCAGGGGAGGGGCAGAGAGATAGGGAGACACAATCCGAAGCAGGCTATCCGGGCTCCGAGATATCAGCACAGAGCCCGAAGCGGGGCTCGAACTCATGGACCGTGAGATCATGACCTGAGCCGAAGTCAGACGCCCAACCGACTGAGCCACCCAGGCGCCCCTAACCTGGACTTTTCCTTATCATTTTCTGAAACTGGATCTTATTTAAACCTGTTTTAGCTGGGTCTCTGTTCCAGATCTGTAAGGGTCACTGCTGGTGGTGACTTGGAGGCAGCTCCTCCTGGGGTATCCATGGCTGCTGTGACTGTCCCAGGTCACAAGGACTTCACTGATCAGGGCTTTGCTGCACTTCACTAAAGTCATAGGCCTCTTGTGAGCTGGACAGCTCAAGGACTTGCTGTCCACCTGAGGGGCCACCTTCTGCCAGTGCAGGTCGGGGGGTGGTGAGGGTCAGGGAGGTCAGAATGAGGGGCTGTATAGGACATCCCTGCAAGGGGCACTCACTGTACCCTGGAGGGGCTTGGGGCCTGCAGTCTTTGCTGTCCACTCTGCAGGGTCCCCACTTGTCCTGTAGCCTTATTTATGAGAAGAGGTTGGGGGAGAATGACCACTTGTGGCTTCTGTGCTTTGGGCAGGGACTGTGACACTTCTTGCATGTAAGGCTGACCTCAGCATGTGTCAGTGTGTGTCACTATGTGGGGCATGAGGTCCTAGCCCCACCTCTTCCTGGGTTGTGAGCCTGGACACTTGGATGTGCTCTCTGAACCCCAGTTTCTTCCTCTACAAGGAGTGGGTAATGGTGTTGATCTCTGAGTCCCTGGCACAGACAGGACTCAGTGTGAGTGACATGGGAGTGCCGTCTGGTGCCAGGAGCGTTCTCCAGGGTGAGGGCTCACACATGCCAGGCCGGCCCTTCTTCAACCCTGCCTGTGGCTGCCTGGGTTTGGGGCAGGCTCAGGGCCTCTAGTGCAGGGGAGATGGGCCTGCTCAGCCCCAGGTTGGGGGTGGGTTGGGAAGCCGAGAGGATGTTGAGGCATCTTTGGCCGAGACCCACAGGCTGTCTCCATGGCAACTGTCAGCAGCCTCCCGGGCAAGAACCAACACCTGGAAAGTCAGTGAAAGAGCCGTTCCTGGAGATGGCCCTACCACGTGTCTGCCAGCTCAGCTCCTGTGTCTCCCTGGGCTGGGGTTAGGGGCTGTGGGCCTGACCCGCGTGGCCTAGCCAGTGAGTCCTAGCCCAGAGACCCCCAGCCTGCCAGTGTGAGCTGACACACGGGCATGCAGGTGTGGATGCCTCTCCTGGGTGGAGCTACTGCCTCCCACGGAGCCACCTTGCCTCCCCACCCCCTCATGATGACAACAGTGATGGTTCTAAGGATGCCGGTGCTGGCACTTCTGCTGCTGGTGGGTCCTGATACTGCCAGGCACATCTAACGAGCGTTGTCTCCTGGCAACCTCACCTCGGCCTATGGGGCCCTCGAAATGTTATCTCTATGTCGCAGATGAGGGAGTGGATGCTCCCACACGCGGCGCCTTCCCTAAGTCCAGCAGCCAGGAAAATGCAGGCTCAGTCTCGAATCCTGGCCTCTTGACCCAGGGTCCTGGCCCTGGTGGTCCAGGGCTCAGTTTGCTCCAGCCAAGCCCTCCCGGGCCCCGGGTGCTCATGTCAGGGTGGCGAGGGCATCCCCAGCTCCCTGGCCCCAGCAGGGCCTGACGTCCCTAGAAGGGGCTGAGTGGTGCCTCGGAAATGCTTCCTGCCTCAGGCCCTGGCTGGAATGGGGGCTTTGCTCAGCTCAACCAGCCTGGAGCCAGAACCACCATTGCTGGGGTCACGGCATCTCTGAGGGGATGGGTGGGCCCCTGGGCTCCAGACCCTTACTGATTTGTTGTCTAAACTGAGGTGTTTTTGAGAGTCAAAGCCTTGCCTGTAGCAATTGTGCTGGGTCCACGGCACAGACTGAGGCTGTCCTGGGCAGCTGAAGATATGTGGTCACCCTGTCTCTGCTATTTTTGCTGGACTTGATGGAATGGGTCTCAGGTAGAGCTGCTCTCTTGGCCTGGGGATGGGCAGAGGATGTCCTTCACCATCATAAAACAGCAAGACAACCATCACCCTCCCCAGGGACAATTGGGGAGATTCAGTGAGCTTTGCATGCTCCCAGTAGGGCAGGGCCCCTCCAGGCTATCATCACTGGCCTCCTTGTGGTTGTGATGGCTGTCCCCAAAGAGTTCTAGAACATGGGCTGATGAGCTTGGGGAGTGTTGGACCACACTAGGTCTGTGGTCTTCCCCAGGCTCAGCATGGACCCTCTGAGGGGCTGGGGCACGGCTTTGTCCCATAGAGGGGCAGCAGGAAGCAAGGAGGGGGGAGCAGGGACAGGCCAGGGGTGACCACCAAGATGTGGGTTTGGGTTCAGATTGGGATTAGGGTTGGGGGCAATTGGTGGTTTCTCTCTCCAGCCACTTCTCTCAGACATATAGCAATTGTGGCTTCCTGGTCACTTCTGCCGCCTCTTGGCATTTTCAGAAATGGGTGGTCTTGTGGGGTGTGGCTGGGTTGGGTAAGGCCTCGGACACTGGCTCTGGCTGTGATGTGAGCCCGGAGACTACTGCACAGACAGCTGTTGAAAGGCAGGGCGACCTCAGCTGGGACCCCCGTGTCTGGAGGGCAGGGGGTGAATTCCTGGATTAGGGTAAGGGGACACAGGCCAAGGCAGCAGCTGCGAGGTCCCACCCCTCCTGTAGCACCTGAAGCTGGGAGGGCCGCCTGCATCTTGGGTGACAGTGAAAGTGCGTCTCTACAGGGGACCGGCTGGTGTGTCTGTGCCAGGTGTCTGTGTGTCCATATGGCCTGCGTCCTGTGTCCCTGTGTCTGCGCTGTGTTGATGTGTCCATATGTCCACACCCCCTGTGCAAGGGTGGCCTGGGCCTGGGAGTTGGGTGACAGTCAGAAGCGGGGGTTCTGTGTGCTCTGGGACCCAAATCCCTGCGTATGTTATGTAGCTGTAATCATAATTTACATAAAAACTTGTATTTTGCCTTTTTCTTTTTGTATAGCAGCATATTGAGGTAAAATTCACATGCCACAACGTTAACTTTTTACAGCGCATAATTCAGTGGCATTTGAATGAGTGTGGTCATGGTATTGCACACCCATTGCCACAACTGGGTTTTAGTACATTTCTGCCGTCCTCCCAAAGAAACCTACCCGTCAGCACTCACTGTCCCCCCCACCCCTCCCAGCCCCTGGCAGCCTCTCATCCTGTTTCTGTCCAAGGGTTTGTCTGGTCTGGACATTCACACAAGCGCAGTCGCACACCGTGAGGCCCTTTGTGTCTGGCGTCTCTCACTTAGCATGTTTTCAAGTTCTTGCACGTGCGTCAGTCCTCTGTTCCGTTGTATCACAAACACGCTACGTTGTCCTGTGCTGTCGCCAAATGAATGACCACCCAGTGCCCCGTTCACGGCCGTGTGTGTGTCGTATTGTATTTCTCTGTTGCTGAACACTGAGATGGCTTATCTGGGGTTATTAGTCATGATGCTGTGATGCCTGTCTGTAACTGCGGCTTCTTAATTTTGCATTATTTCCATGGGACAGATTCCCAGAGTGGACTGGTTAAAAGTGTTTAAACATTTTAAGGTATTTCATTTTGCCACGTTGTTTTCCATCCAAATGAGAAGCATCGGTTTACATTCCCACCAGTTGTATTGAAATCATTCGTTTCACAGCGGCTCTGCCACCACTGGTGTTATGTTTCTAAAGCTCATATTAATTTATTGGGTGTAAAATTAATACCCTATTTTTTAAATAAACCTATCGCTTTGCCAGGTTACCTTCCAGTTTCCATTACTGGTGAGTCTGGATGTTTCACACATTAGTAAATTGTGTTTAGTGTGACGAGTTATCTCTGTGGCTTCTTTGCCATTTGGTTTGGGGAATTTCGGTGCTTCTTCACCAGCAGCTGTGGGTGTGCACTTCCCGCCAAGCACGGGGCAGGCGTGGGGCTGGAAGGAGGCACTGGCTGGTCCTGGAGGGGAGGGGAGCTGACACCCCGCCCCCACCTCCCTCTCAGGCTTGCTTTGCCACCTTGCTTTCCAGGATTTTCCTAAGACTTCGGAAATAGTGGCACCAGGAGGTACTTGCTGAATACAAGGATGTGTGCTTTAACTACCTTTCTGTTACTGGTGTTCATATAACGTCTGTAATTAAAGTACCTCAGTGTTAACATATTTTGTCTTTTTTAATCTCAGTGAAGGGTAAACATTTTTCTTTTCTGTATAAATAAAAAATACTGATTTTCCCACTTTAAAATGCTGATCTAGGAAAGAATAGAAAGCATGACCCACAATCTCACTGTCCTGAGATAACTTCTGTTAATATTTTGAGCTGTTTCTTTCCAAGTTCTTTCTATGTGCAAGTTTTCAAACTACACAGTTGGTATCATCCCGCGGGGATATTGAGGGCGTCCAGCCTCCAGCATGAGCAGGCCACCCCCACACAGAGTGTGCTCCGAAGGCACGATTCTTCTGTCATGCGATGGGCCTCGGTCACCCCCTCTTGTCAAGCATGTGGCTTCTTTCCAATTTTGCTTTTACGGATGAGACCCCAGAACACACATGCATCTTTAACACACCTCTGATTACTTCCTTGGGACAAATGCCTAGAAGTTGGCTGATGGTTTATTTCGTCTCAGTCATACTTAAAAATTCTTCCGTTTCCTGTCATTTGGTTATGCTTCTGTTATCACATATTCAAGTGTTTTTGTGCAACAGAACACTCTTTTGTTTTGGGCTCTGTTTCCGTTTCGATCTGAATCCGTTTGGTGCTGTCTCTCCACATTGGTGTGTGGCCTAGTTGCTGAGCTCAGGGTAGGGCTTTAGGAAGTATCTCGTTAAAGAAGTTCTTTAGTCTTGCCTCTTCTTTCCTGAAGCTTTCTTTAACTTTTTGCCCATTTAGTTTTCCAGACGAGTTTTGAGATTCCTTTGTCGTAGTTCAAAGAATTCCTTTTGGGATATTGTTTCAATTATTGAGAATCTCTACATTGATTTTTGGAGATCACATTCTAAAATTCTACAGATACAAACCTGTCCATCCAGGAGTACAGTGTATCTTAGCATTTATTCAGTGCTGCCCTCTTTTTGTAAATAAGATGCTGTGGTTTTCTCTAGGTAGGTCACTCGTATTGTTAAAGTTGTTCCTCAGTGGCTTGTATTTATTGATGCCAGCGTGATTGAGGTGTTCGGTGTCATTGTATCTCCAAGCAGTGATGTCTGGTATCCCTTAACTTTTGAGTATTTATACTCAGGTGTGGATGCGGGCTCAGGCCGTCTCTGAGTGGGGCTGTGCTTTTGTGTTTGCCGATGGCAGCTTGCAGCCGGGCCTGGCTGTTTTTCAGCCCAGATTTCTCAGTGTCGGTGGGACGACAGCACCTGCAGCTTGCTTTTCTCTCTTTCCTTTTGGTCTCACTGTGCTGTACTTTTCCTTCGAGGTCCTCTCGCTGTTTTCTGTCGCCTGTAGAAGTTGAAGTTAGGGGCGTCGCACACCTGCAGGGCAATGTTCAAGTCGCTGCCGTTGGCCTGTGGGCCTCAAAACCTGAGTGACACCGGAGCCGCCCCCAGGGCTCCTTGCACCCTGTCGCTGGGCCCGCGTCACGTCCCCCACGAGGCTGATGCTGCCGGTCCTGGGACAGCACTGTGAGAAATCTGCTCCTGACCAGGCTCCTGGGAGTTTTATCGTTGTCTTCGGAAATCATCATCTTATCTATTCAGTTCCTTATTTCTTACTCACGTTCTCTTATGTTAGTTAGAATTCTTTAAGAAGATTGAGAATTCTGGTGGTAATTCTTATTTTATCATCTGATTTTAAAGGAAAACCTTTGTGATAAATGTGGGTTGGTTGGTACTCTTGAGAGTGGATTTTGAGCATGGAAAAGATTATTCAGAAACTGTTTTAGTTCCTAAACTCAACATCCAATTTATTAAAGTTACAAATCCAAAAAAGTAGTTCTCTTTAAAAATTTTAGATGACTTTGTGACAACGTGGATGGCCCTGGAAGGCGTTATGCTGAGTGAAGTGAGACAGAGACAAACACTGTATGGTCTCACTTACGCATGGAATCAAAAAAGTACAAACCAAAGCGAAACACCATCGGATTTGTGGCTGCCAGAAGTGGGAGTTACGGGGAGGGGGAGCTGGAGTAAGGTGGTCAAAAGATACAAACCTGCAGTTATACTATAAAGATAGTAAGTACGAGGGATGCCCCGGGCACCATGGTGTCTGGAGCTCGTGCCACCGCGTGACAAACAAGCAGGCTGTGAGGACTGGGTCCTAAGAGCTCATCACATCTCATTCACATTTCTCTGTGTGCGATGATGGGTGTTGACTAGACCTGTCGTGGTGGCGATTTCACAACAGATGTAAATCAAAACATCGTTTTGTGCACCTTACGCTCATACAGTGATGTATGACAATTACATCTCCGTAAAACCAGGGAAAAAATTTTTACATTCAGCTGATGAAAATTTATATTCATACATTTAACTATTTTTAACAGTGACTTTCAAGATGACTCAAATGGTGTTTTATCCCATTTCATAGACTTAGTTAATGTCAAACATTTAAAATTTCACTTATAGGGGCGCCTGGGTGGCTCAGCTGGTTAAGCATCTGACTTTGGCTCAGGTCATGATCTCGTGGTTTGTGAGTTCGAGCTCCGCATTGAGCTCTGTGCTGACAGCTCAGAGTCTGGAGCCTGCTTCGGATTCTGCGTCTCCCTCTGTCTCTCTGCTCCTCCCCTGCTCATGCTCTGTCTCTCTCTCTCTCTCTCTCTTAAAAATAAACAGTAAAAAAAAAGAGAATATGATTTTATTTATAAATTTAACTGGATCTTCCTAAGTGCTTAAGAATTGTGTTTCCAGTAAGTTCAAGTATAAGTATGGTGAATCATACATTTGTGTAAATGTCCCAACACCTTTTACAGATTTATTAAGGTTTGAACTTAACATCACAAGTCTAAGTCAATTTTTTCATTCCATTTATAAAGTCGGACTCACACGGTGAATGTGATGCTGGACGTGACCGCATTCAGCATGTTGGCGTGTGCTGACACATTCTGTGTTTGATCCTCCCAGGGTTCGATGTGATCGTCCACTGAGGAAACCGTCTCAGAGCAGATGAAGCTGAGGCTTCCTTCCCGTTCATTTTGGTTGCCTTGTCGGCCAGATTCTTTCCGGACACACCGGTGGCCGCGACAGGCACTTCTCAACTCAGTGCTGGGGTCTCAGCACTTGTGGGTGCAGCTAGGCTATAATTCTGACATCACGGCTAGATTTTGTGTTTTTTATGTTTCTTTAGATTGTAGACACATTCTTACCTGCATCCAAACACCTTTGAACCCTTCGCTAAAAACCAAAGAGTTGTTTTCCTGTCCCATGGGACCATGACCGCTCTGACATATCTGGCTACTACTTCTGAGGTCCTTTACTGACAGTTCAGGGTCTGTCTGCGGGTATCAGGATGCCTGGTGGCCAGAAGGCTACGGGTGAAGGAAGGCATTACTGTTCCTTCTTCTTGGGAATGATGCTGGAGCTTTCCAAGTGACGTTCACTAGCCGAACACCTGCATCTTTCCTAGGCTAGACTCCGCTCACCGAATGCCTGTGTGCTAACATCCCTTGCGTTTCCCTGTAAATCGGCAGTTACATCTGGAGATTTCTCTTAGAGAAATGAAACATTGCAGTTGTGATGGAAGTCTTCTGGGGCGCCTGGGTGGTTCAGGCGGTTGAGCGTCCGACTTCGGCTCAGGTCATGATCTCACGGTTGGTGGGTTCGAGCCCCGTGTCGGGCTCTGTGCTGACAGCTTGTAGCCTGGATCCTGCTTCGGATTCTGTGTCTCCCTGTCTCTCTGTCCCTTCCTGCTTGCACTCTGTCTTCAAAAATGAATAAATGTTAAAAAAAAAAAGGAAGTCTTCTGCATACACTCCCTCAATCGAATTCTGTTCTCTTTCTTCCCTTCTCTTTCACGTTCTGGATGTAGCCGCTGTCCTGATTTGTGGTTGTGATGCCGTGCGTGTGTGAGTGTTCCAGGTCCTCCCATATACGTCTGTATCCATAAATAACATACGGTGTTGCTTGCATGACTTTAATTGTGTGAGCGTGATATGTATTTACACACACATATAACTATTTCACAACTTGCGTTCTTACCCTTCGACATTGTTTTAGACATTTTCCATGTTAGTGGTGTGCAGGCTTATCTAAGTTTTACGTGCTCGTCCATTTTTTACTCAATAATATTTCACCGCGTACGTGTACCACAGTTAATTTCTCCTCTGTGCTGCTGCGAGCAGCCTGCACATATGTCTGCAAGCGTTTGTGTGACGTGTCCAGTATGCAGTTAGAAGTGGTTTTCTGAGTCATAGGGATGCTCATTCTAAAGTTTTCTAGAAGTAGCCAAATGTTCTCCAGGACGGTTCTACAGTTTTCTCTTCTGCCCTCAAAACTGTTGCTTGACATCACTCGGCTATGACTTGGCTACACTGAGGAGGTGAAGTGGTGTCTCTTCTTTAGTGTGATGTGAACTTCCCTGTCGCCAGTGGTTTTGAGCTGCTTGTCTCTTTTGCAATTTGCTGATTTTTCTGATAGGTTATTTGTATTTTTAATATGAATTTATAGGAATTCTTTATGTTTTCTGGGAACAAATTCCACATCAGTTATGTACATTGCAAATATCTTTTTGTTTTCTCTGTAGTATCTTTCATGGTTTAGTTTAATTTATCAACCTATTACTTTATGGTTTTGGATTTTTATGTCTTCTTTAGAAACCTTTCTCTACCTTGCAATCACAGAACTATTTTCTTGTTTGTTTCAAAGTTTTAGAGTTTGCTTTCTGACATTAGGCTTCTTTTTATTTTCTAATTTTTAAAATTGTGGCAAAACACATACACCATGAACTTTGCCACCCTAGTCACCGTTAAGTGATGTTTAATGTACTCTCCTTGTTGTGCAGTCATCGGCACCGTCCGTCTCCAGGACTCTGTTCACCTTGCAATTCTGAAACTCTTCCCCAGTAAACCCTAACTCCCCAGCCCTCCCCTCAGGCTCTGGCAGCCTGCATTCTACTTCCTGTCTCTATGATTTTAACGACGCTAAGTACCTCACATGAGTGGAATCAAACAGTATGTGTGTGTGTGGGTATATATATATATATATATATATATATATATATATATGATATCCTGTATCATATATATTGTATATAATTTTCTCTTGACTGGCTTATTTTCCTCGGCATTGTGCCCTCAAGGTTCAACCATGTTGTATCATGTATTAGGATTTCCTTTTTTTTTCAAGGCTGATTATTACGTCACTCTATGTAAACATCACAATTTGCTTTTCCCTTCATCCACTGAAGACACTTGGGTTCCTCCCACCTTGTACCTATTGTAAGTAACACTGCTATGAACCTAGGTGTACAAATATCTCTTTGAGACCCTGCTTTCAGTTCTTTTGTGTACCTAGAATTAGAGTTGCTGGATCAGGTGGTAGTTCTATGTTCAGCTTTTTGAAGACCTGCCATACAGTTTTCCTCAGGGGGCACACCATTTTGCTTTCCCACCAGCAGCGCATGGGCTCCAGTTCCTCCACATCCTCTCCAACACTTAATCTCCGTTTGTTTTTTTTTTTTTTTTTTTTTTTGTTTTCTTGAAAGTAGACATCCTAATGGGTGTGAGGTGGTATCTCAGTGTAGTTGGGATTTGCATTTCCCAATGATTAGTGATGTTGGACATCCTTTCATGTGCTTATCGGTCAATTGTGTATCTTTTTGGGAGAAATATCCATTCAAGTCCTTTGATATTTCTAAATTGGGCTTTTGTTGTTGTTGAGTTGTAGGACTTCTTTATATATTCTGGATATTGATCTCTTAAAATTTTTTTTTAATGTTTATTTATTTTTGAGAGACAGAGACATAGTGTAAGCAGGGGAGGAGCAGAGAGAGAGGGAGACACAGAATCTGAAGCAGGCTCCAGGCTCCGAGCTGTCAGCACAGAGCCCGACGTGGGGCTCAAACTCTTGAACTGTGAGATCATGACCTGAGCCGAACTTGGACATTTAACCCACTGAGCCCCCCAGGCGCCCCTTGATCTCTCTCATTAGATGAACGATTTGTGACAATTTTCTCCCATTCTGTAGATTTTTTTCACTCTCTTGATAGTGTCCTTTGATGCACAGAAGTTTTAAATTTTGACGAGGACTAATTTATGTGTTTTTTTCTTCTATTGCCCGTGATTTTGGTGTCATACTCAAGAAATCATTGCCAAATCCAATGTCATGAAGGTTTTCTATGTTTTCTCCTAAGGGTTTTATAGTTTAAGGTCTTACATTTAGATAAGCAAAAGACCCATTCTGAGTTGCTTTTTTGTATCTGATATAAGATAAGGGCCCAACTTATTATTGTTTTTTTCCGTGTGGATATTTAGTCTTCCCAGCACAATTTAGTGAAAAGATGATCTGGTCCCTTTTGAATGGTGTAAGCACTCTTATTGAAAATCAATTGACTGTATATGCGAGGATTTGTTTCTGGGTTATTATTTTATTCTGTTGGTCTGTATACCTATCCTTATCCAATACCACATTGTTTTGATTACTGTTGCTTTGTAGTAAGTTCTGAAATCAGAAAATGTGAGTCTTCCAATTTTGTTCTTTTTCAAGATTGTTTTGGCTATTCAAGGTTCCTTGAGATTCTATATGAATTTTAGGGTGAATTTTTCTGTTTCTGCAAAAATTATTGTTGGAGTTTTGACAGAGATTGCATTGAATCTGTAGTTTACTTTGGGTAGTATGGACATCTTAAAAATATTAAGTTTTCCAATTTATGGATATGGGATATGCTTTTTTTATATATATACAGTTTTTTATTTGCCAACTATTCAAAAAATTAAATTAAAATAAAACAAACTATGGATTTATTTTGAGAAAACTGATCTCTTTACAATCATTTGGGTCCTCTGGCTTGTATACGGGGGGTACATCTTGGATATGGGATAGTTTTAAGTTTGTTTAGTGTTCTTCAGCAGTGTTTTGTAGTTTTCAGTGTACAAATCTTTCACCTCCTTGGTTAATTTTATTCCTAAGTACTTTATTCTTTTTTTTGTAAAGTTTATTTATTTATTTTGAGAGAGAGAGAAAGAGCATTCAGAGGAGGGGCAGAGAGAGAGGGAGAGAGAGAATCCCAAGCAGACTCCATGCTGTCAGCACAGAGTCCGATGTGGGGCTTGAACTCATGAACCACGAGAACATGACTTGAGCTGAGATTGAGTCAGACACTTAACCGACTGAGCCACCCAGACGCCGCCCCCGCCCCCAGCCAAGTATTTTATTCTTTTTGATGTTATTGTAAATGGATTAAAAAAGCTTCATTTTTTTGTTTGTTCATTGCATTGCAATGAAATACAACTTATTTTCTTGTTTTGACTTTATATCCTGAAGCTTTGCTGAATTCATTTGTTCTGGTGATTTTTGGTGGATTTTCTACAAATATAGGATTTTCTCCATTTGAGATCTGTTGGGATTTTTATTGGAATTGCATTGAATTTGTAAATTAATGTGATGGATTACATTAATGGTAATTCTACTATTGAACTATTATGTTGCTATGACAACTCAATTGGCCATTATATACTCTTAAAATACGTACTTTGGAATTTGGTTTATTTTAATTTTTAATTTAATATTTGTGTTCATAATTGAGATGTGTGTAAAATTTTCTTGTCCTTTTCCAGTTTTGATATGAGTTGGGAAGCTTTTCTTGTATTTTTATTCTCTGAAACAGTTTGTATAAAATTATCTGTTCTTTGAATGGTCATAGAACTCACTTGCAAAATTGTCTGGGTCTGATGTTCTGCCAGAGGAAACCTGAATCCAAATTCATTTATTATTATCATTTTTTTAAGTTTATTTATTTTTGAGAGAGGGAAAGACAGAGTGTGAGTGGGGAAGGAGCAGAGAGAGAGAGAGAGACACACACACAGAATCTGAAGCAGGCTCCAGGGCTCCCAGCTGTCAGCTCAGAGCCTGATGTGGGGCTTGAACCCACAAACCATGAGATCGTGACTAAGCGGGAGTCGGATGCTTAACCAGCTGAGCCACCCAGGCTTCATTTTTGTGAATGGCTTTGGTAGGTAGGACTCTGAGGCGGCCCCCAAGGTTTCCATCCCTGCCTGTGGCCATCTCCCCTTGAGTGTGGGAAGGACCAGGGATATGATAAGATATCACTGCCATGGTTAGTTTATAATCAGTCGACTGTGAGCTAACCAAAAAGGACCAACCTAATAAGGTGATCCTTTTAAAGGGACTGGGCCTCTCCCAAAACAGAAAGTTTAGAAGTGTGAGAGGGACTGTTGAAGGCCAGGTTGCAAGGACCTGAGTGCTGTCTCCAGGAGCTCAGAGAAGTCCCCAGCTGAAAGCAAGACAGTGGGACTCCGTTCACTGTGAAGGGTCTGGGAAGCGTGACTTTCCCTAGGTTGGCTTCCAGATGAGGGCGCAGCTGGCTGACACCTCGATTTCAGCCTCGTGAGACCCTCAGCGGAGCACACAGCCACAATGACCTACAGAGCTGTGAGCTAATGAGTGCTATTTCAAGTTACAAAAACTGTGGCCAGTTTATACACAGCAATAGAAAACTAATACAATTGCTCATGGCTTATTCAGGTTTTCTACTTTTTCAGTTACTTTTGATAATTTGCATTTTGGGGGGGATATATCCATTTCGTCAAAATTTTAACATTGGCATAAAATTGTTAATAATATTCTTTTGCAATTCTGAAAATCTCTCCTGTTTGCAGTTACATTCCCTGTGTGTAAATACACTTAGGCATGTGTGCATACATGTGTACGTACACGTTCACTTGCGTGAGCACTCGTGCAGATGCACGCGAGTGCTGTGCGTGTTTGTATATGTGTGTCTGTGTACAGGCGTGTACAGATATGCATACACTCTTTTTCTTGATTATTCTTGCCAGCAGCTTGTTCGTTTTATTAAACTTTCAGATTCGGCTGTTATTTCTCTATTTTCTGTTTTAAGCATGTCTACTCTTTATTAGTTCCATTTTTGTCTTTTCTGTATATTTACTGTTTTTCAAGATTCTTGAGGTATATCTGTGCTTGGTTTATTTATTTTCAATCTTTAAAAAAATCACTGAAGTTTACAAATTTCCCCTAAAACATCACTTTAACTGAACCCCACATACTTTAATATGTGGTATTTTTAAAATATTTATTTTATTTAAACATTAAAAAAATTTTAAATTATTATTTTTTTAATTAAAAATTTTTTAAAATGTTTGCTTATTTTTGAGAGAGAGACCGAGCATAAGCGGGGGAGGGGCAAAGAGAGAGAGACATAGAATCCAAAGCAAGCTCAAGGCTCTGGGCTGTCAGCACAGAGCCCAATGTGGGGCTGGACCTCACAGACCACAAGATCATGACCTGAACTGAAGTCAGATGCTTAACTGACTGAGCCACCCAGGCGCCCCTAACTTACTTATTTTCATGTTTATTTATTTTTGAGAGAGAGACAGAACACGAACGGAGGAAGGACAGAGCAAGAGGGAGACACAGACTCTGAAGCAGGCTCCAGGCTCTGAGCTGTTGGCCCAGAGCCCGACTCGGGGCTCGAACTCATGAATGTTGAGAGCGTGACCTGAGCCAAAGTCAGATGCCTAACTGACTGAGCCTCCCAGGCACCCCTAAAAAAAGTTTTTAGTGTTTGTTTATTTTTGAGAGAGAGGGTGAGAGAGACAGAGCATGAGTGGGAGAGGGGCAGAGAGAGAGGGAGACACAGAATCCAAAGCAGATTCCAGGGTCTGAGCTGTGAGCACAGCTTGACATGGGGCTCGAACTCACGAACTGTGAGATCATGCCCTGAGCTGAAGTTGGATGCTTACCTGACTGAGCCACCCAGGCACCCCTAAATGTTTATTTTTGAGAGAGAGACAGCATGAACAGGGGAGGGGCAGAGAGAGGGGGAGACAGAGGACCTGAAGCAGGCTCTGAGCTGTCAGCAATAGAGCCCGTCATGGAGCTCAAACCCACAAACCGTTAGACGATGACCTAAGTCGAAGTCGGACGCTCAACCGACTGAGCCACCCAGGTACCCGCGAGTTTCTTCTTATTTTGACCCTAGCTTCATCTTAACTTTTATTACTCGTGCATGGTACTTCGACCGGGGGTGGGGACACAAGGCCTTCCTCACGAGGAGTCCAGGATGCATTCCAGCAGCAGAGCCAACAGGATTGTGGTGCTTTGCCTGAAGAGTGAGAGGGGCGAGGACTCAGGGCTGCAGCCCTGATCTTGCCTGAAATAAACAGTGGGCGAGCGGTGCTCACTGAGCCAGGTGGTGGGGAGGGGACCAAGGCCGGGGGCAAGAACCAAAGTTCCTTGGTCACCATAATGTATCACCTCTGGACTTTTTATTTATTTATTTATTTATTTATTTATTTATTTATTTATTTATTTAAGAGCACAAGTGGGGGAGGGGCAGAGAGAGAGGGGGACAGAGGATCTGAAGCCGTCTCTGTGCCGACAGCAGAAATCCCGATATGGGGCTCGAACTCACCAACTGCGAGATCGTGACCTGAACTGAAGTCGGACGCTTAACCAACTGAGCCATCCAGGCGCCCCAGCTCTGGACTTTTTAAAAGAAGTACATGTTTCAACACTTTTAAACAGTAGTGTTAAAACAAACAAACAAACAAACAAACAAACAAACAAACAAACAATTCTTTATTGTATGATGCTTGATATGCTATTTTGACATCCAGGTAGCAATGTTAGAAAGGCAGTTAGGTTTATGAGTCTGCACTTAATGATGTGTGTGCACTTAATGTGTGTGGTGCTCAGAGTTACGGGGTAGACCTGTCGGGCCTGAGCCCTGGGGCTTCCTCTTCCGGAGTCTGGTGGAGAAGGCCAGGGTGGCGGTCAAGACCCTGAGGGGCTGCCGGGGACTTGGAGGAAAATGAGGGAGTTGACCCAAGGGCAGAGAAGCAACCACTTAGAGAGGGAGACTTGACTCTTGGAGTCAGCAAGACAAAGGCTTGAATGGCGTTTCAGGGGAATAGTGTGGGTGACATCCCACGGGGGGACAGGAGGGTGAGGTGGTGGGGACACCAAGGGCTGACCCTCTGCATGAGCTTTGGTGTGAAGGGAGCAGAGAAGTGGCTGTGCTGAGAGGTGGCTGTCTGATCTTCTCTGTGTTTTGAGATGGGACGCCTTGGAATATAGCTTTCGGCTAATGGGATTGATTATGATGGCTTCCCTGAGTCCCATGTACCCGCTCTTCCGCCTGCCCCACCCCACCCCGATCGGTACTCTCCTGAGAGAAGGTGAGGAAGGCTGTGTGTGGCACCTGTTCGGGAGCCGCAGCCTCCGTTTTCCTCGTTTCCGCTCATCACCCCGTCTCGTGAGGCTGCTTGGGGTGCAGTAGGGGTTGGTTTGCGGACCGGGTTTCGGCTTGGATTTAGTTGGAGGGCAAACGCAAGGCCGGGCCAGGTGCCAGAGACCACGTGTCCTCTCAGGGTGATTCCGTTCAGCTGGAGGGACGGTCACGCCAGAAGCAGTCATTACTGACATTACCGCGAGGACGTCAGGATTCAGTGCCTGCCTCGTCCTGCCACAGCAGCGCCACAACCTGTGGCAGCCTCGTGCTCAGACGGTGGGGGTCACTGTTGTCGGGAGAAAGGACATGGGTGGTGGGGCCTGTGTTCTCTCACGTGAATGTGGAAACCCTTACTTCCCTCCTTCTCTGTTCCTGCCAGGATCCTGGCCACAGCGGGCACTGACTTCGACCTGCGGACCCTGCGGGCTGTGCGTGTGCTCAGGCCCCTGAAGCTGGTGTCTGGGATTCCGAGTGAGTCTGGCAAAAGCAATCAGCCCCAAGCCTACCTGGATCACTAACACCCTCCCCCAAGCCCACCATGGCCACAGCCACAGTTAAGCCTTAACCAGTGGGCCTTTGGCTCGGGTGACTTGAAGCTCAGGGCTCCTGACCTGTGAGAACCAGGTGTGAAGAAGCCTGACATTCTCTGTGAAAGCCCAGAGAGTGGCTCTGTTGTTTTGCCCTGATTTGGCTTCCCCAGATGGAAACTTTGCTTCTCCTCACACGCTCTGCTACATTTCTAGCTCTTTGCTTCTTTTTCTGGGGTTAAAGCACAGACAAGAGACCGAGCAAGGTGGTAGGCAGGATGCCTGACAAAACAGTCAAAGGACCACCTGACTTGGCTCAGGCTTGGCAGGGCCTTGGAGAACTGAGGCCCGGTTAAGACATGCTCTTGGATTCAGCTGCTCAAGGAGCCACACCTGGTTAGGAGCGTGGCCAGGGTTACCTTGAGAGGCAGGGGCGACCCTGACTCCTGTTCCTCAGTCCAGTGGAAGTCTGGTTTTCGGTTTCCTCAGGGCCCCAAGTGGGCAGGGACCTAGGGCTATGTCCCTCTGAGGCCGCTGCAGGGGGAGCCCCTGTTCTGCCCCAAGACCCTGCCAGGTAAAGGCTCAGGCTTGTATCTGAGAGCTGGGGCCATGCGGGGAGGGGGTCATGGGGTTGAGCTTCCTCTGTGTGCTGAGTCCCTCTGGCTTTGTGGTCAGCGGTCAAACACTCCTGCAAGCAGGTCCCCTGCTTTGCTTTCCCTAAAGTGTTGGGGCCTGTCAAGATCTGCTCTTCCCTCCCAGCACCCCCTCCCCTCCCCTCCCCTCTTAGGACTGTGTTCTTGCTCCACCCAGAGCCCTCCATAGGTCCACACATCTCGCCAGCACCCACCCTCCACCAGACCCCAATTCTGACACGACACGCCCTGCCCCTCCCCTGCGCTGGGATCTCTCCGTCTACTTCCCTCTGAGACTTATGCTTGTCCCCCACCCTGAACACTCTTGTGTAAGCACGTGCGGTTTCCCCCGACTCCCCACGCTCCCTGCTCCGTCCCCTACTCTGAGGGCTCTCAGATCAGCACCTTGCCCCGGGACCCCCAGTCCGAAGCAGCCCAGGTGCTCGCCAGTCTGCCCCCCCCCCCCCGCCCCCTGCACCGCCCACCCTGCTCTGATGTGCCCTGCTCTGGCTGCTCTGGCCCAGGTCTGCAGGTGGTGCTCAAGTCCATAATGAAGGCCATGGTCCCGCTTCTGCAGATTGGGTTGCTTCTCTTCTTTGCCATCCTCATGTTTGCCATCATTGGCCTCGAGTTCTACATGGGAAAATTCCACAAGGCCTGTTTCCCCAACAGCACAGGTGAGGCCTGGCAGCACCCCTTGGGCTCAGACGGGACCGCAGACTCACGCATCCAGGAGACAGGCACTGTTCTAGGTGCCAGACAGACGGGGGCGGGGGGGCACACACCACAACCTGAAAAACACAAAAACATGAGTAAACACATAAATGCAATGATTACAGGTTGTGGCACTTGAGGTAGAATAACTTGGGAGCCTGCTTCACAGAAATGCGCCAGGGGAGGCCTCTCTCCTGAGGGGACAGGTGAGCAGTGATCGGACTGACGTTAAGAGGGATTGCAATGTGGCCGCCAGGCCGGAGAACTCCACTTACGAGGCGCAGCCGGGATAGAGGGGGAATCACGTGGGCTTCGTGGCCGTGGCAGGAACTCCGAGTCTTCCTCTGAGAGAAATCAGGAAGACGGTGGAGGGCTCTGAGTGAGGACTGACGTCATCTGATTGTTCTGGCTGCTCCAGGGAGGCAAAGGCAGAAACAGGCTTCCTCAGGAGGGCAACATCTCGACTGGAGAGACATGGCGGCTGCGGCCAGGCTGTTCTGGTGGAGACGGCACAACGGGTTGGGCTCTGGGTGTGTTTTGCAGTGAGGCGGATGAGCCACATGAACGTGTCAGTCGACGCAGGGAAAGCTCTGACTAAAATTTAAATCATTCGTGATTTTGAAAACGTCTTATCAAAGCACTGTGTAGGGCCAGTGTAGTGAGGCCTGGGCCCTGCAGCCCCCAGCCATCCTGTGGCCACACGTCGTGGGGGCTCTGAGCCGATCTGCCCGGCAAGCAGGGCCTGCGGTGGCCGACTCCAGAGTGACAGGCAACATCTGTGTGTCAGGAGAGCCTCAGTGTTAGTTTGGCTGCGAGAGAAAGCAGTCAGCGTTGTAGCGGCAGGAAGAGTTGGATGTTAGGGGTTTGTCGTTTTTGAGTTTAAGGCGAGTGAGTCCTGAGCGTGTTTAAACAGTAACGGGCAGGTTCCAGTAGGAAGGGAGAGGTTGACCAGTGGTTCCTGGGAGGGTTGGTCTGAGCTCAGGGGGAGCCAGACTGTAGGCAGGGGGAGAGAGTTGGTGCAGGGAGGGAGGGTGGGGGGAGTCAAGGGAGGATTTCCACTGGTGCTTGATGCCTGCCCACCTGTGATGAGGCCTTTGAAGCCCAGGGGCCGCAGGAGGGGTTGGAGAACTTGGTGTTTCTGGGTTCAGGGTCTGTGCTTCATTCTTCTCTCCACAGATCCAGAGCCGGTGGGTGACTTTCCCTGTGGCAAGGAGGCCCCGGCCCGGCTGTGTGAGGGCGACACCGAGTGCCGGGAGTACTGGCCGGGACCCAACTTTGGCATCACCAACTTTGACAATATCCTGTTTGCCATCTTGACAGTGTTCCAGTGCATCACCATGGAGGGATGGACTGACATCCTTTATAACGTGAGTTGCATCTTGGCCCTGGGACTGTGGATGGACCCTGGAGCTCCTAGGATCCCATTTGGGGTGACGTTCCTGACCTGAGAGCCTGTGCCCAGCCCCAAGTTCCTTCCTCTACCCTGGGATGAAATACAGGCCCCTTCCTTCAGATGACTCCACCAAGGGCCCACTGTCATCAATGTCGACTCGAACCCTTGACCTAGGTCCTAGAGTCTCCAGGACAGCTTCTCTTATGAAAGTAAAACCGAGGGCCAGGTAGAAAGCCAGCAAAGAAAATGCCAGAGAAGATGCTACTGCTGCTGGTCACATGGTCACAGCGCCAGTCCCTAAGGCTCACTGCAAGCTTGCTCCAAGCTAGGCCCTGCGTGAAGTGCCCTGTCCCTGTTAACTCATAGAGTCGTCTCAAGAACCCCATGTACAGTGAGGAGGCTGAGGCATGGAGGGGCTGTTGAAGTTGCTCAAGGCCCTGAGACTGGTAGGCAGCTCGCCGGGAACTACTAGTTGTGCCATCCCTGCTGGGTTTTCTGGATGGAGGGAGGGAGAGGGAAGCCTGCTGGGCCTCTCGTTGTCCCTAGGCTGCCCGGTAAAGACAGGAGCAGGGCAGCGTTTATGGCTGCACTCAGCAGACTCTCAGGAAGACTTCTCTGATGGCGCTGGGGCTCTGGGCTCAGAGTGTGTGTCTTGCACATTTCTGTCTTCTCTGCCGTGTCTATCTGGTGCTGTTTCCTCTTCATCCTCTTGCCCACGAGGATGCCTGCCTGTCACAGTGATGTACACAGGGCAGTCTGGGTTGGTACCCATGACAGAAGCTGGTCTTGCCTGGTGGCCCATCTCACTGCCACCTCTCCTCCATGTGACGCTCTTCTGGGAGGACTCGACCACAGAAGCTTGAGCAGAATTCTGTCTCTTTTCTTATGTGCTGACCTCCCTCGCTACCTCCTACATGCTGTAGCCCTATGAGCCACCGGGGCATAAGAACAATGAAATTAGTCCCTCAGGGGCTTTGGGAGGTAGACAAGGAAGGCACACATGAGCTAGAAATCTTGGAAGGTTTGGCTGGGAAGGTATGGCTGGCGGATTGCTGTTTTCTGGATAGCTAGAGCGAGCTCTGCTTGTGGGCTGTGGGTGGAGGACTTGCAGGTACAAGATACCTCGTGCTGAACCTGCCACTTGGGTGCTGAGGTGGGGTTTGGGCTCTAAGCCCCTGGAGGCCTGTGTTCCCCGGCCTCTAGGAGCCCGGGGAAGAAATGACGGTGCGATAGTCTGGTGGCATGAGGGACAGGAGGAAAGGGGCAGACTGGGGCCCTCTACTCTGTGGGTGCATGGAAACCCAGGTGGATCTCAGGGCTAGGAATCCAGCAGATGCTTGGGAAATGCTCGCTGAGCGTGCAGAGGGAAGGTGGAAGTTCAGGAAAAGCTGGCCCAAAGTCCCTGGAACCAGATCCCTCCTTGGACTGGGAGTCGTGTCTCCTGACAGGCTCTGTTTAATTGAGGAAAAGAAGAACAGGCACAAAGGCAGTTATGAGGAGCTTGACTGTCCTTTTCCTACAGCCAGTCAAGGAATGATTTCCCAAGGACAGACCCTAAAAATAGCTCTGAGCTGGCCACATCCCTGCCAGCCCCACCTGAGCAAGGGCTGCATGAATAGGTCTCTGCAGCTTTCAGTGCCCCCTGGGACTTGGCCAGGGGCCCTGGTGACTCAGATGGGTGGGTCTGTGCCCTGTGTGGGAGGGGCTGAGCAGGAACTAGGCCCTAGGGCAGGACTGGTCACGAGAGCCACAGAGGGTTCATTTGGCATATACTTCCATTGGACCCGCTGGGCTCTGGGCACCCCCGAGATGCTACATGTACAGTGGTGAGCAGACGACGTTCGATAAAGGCCTTATAATGCCAAGTGCTTTAAAGAAAACAAAGGTGGATGAGGGGCAGGGAGTGATGAGTTAGACACCTTGTGAAAGCCAGGCCTGGTGAGGTCTGGAAGCCAGACATGCGGGTGCTATGAGATTGTGCCTTGGCGGTTTGGCAAGGCACCAGGACACAGTGACAGTGGTGACCTGTGAGGTGGCCTAGACCTGGCTGGGTCCACTCTCCACACTGGGGGGTAAGAGGGTGAATTGCTGCAAATCAGACCGGGTGTTTTGAAGGGGATTCTTCAGAGAAAGAGCCTGCCGCTTGCCTCCAACCCAGTGCTCCAACCCAGACGTGCTCCTGGAGTGTGGAGCCCCAAGTGACAGTGCCGGGATTTCAAGGGCAGGAGCCACTGGCCTGCCACGGTGGGGCGGAGGGAGACAGGTGGAGAATACACTCGATGTTGGGAACAGAGGAGGGTGTGTGAGTGTTTCTCACGGACCAGCTATGGCCAGGGGACAGTAGCCAGCCAAGAGCCCTTTTAAATTCTGACCAGGGCGAGTGACCTCTCAGTAGAGAACCTGTGTTCACAACAGACTGCTGAAAAAATGGGGGTGGGGGTGGGGGAGTTCTCCAACTGAGGGAGAAATGGCTTGCCTGCATTTTGAAAAGTAAGTGGAGTCAAATGGGTTCCTGGAAGAACCCACAGAAATGCCTTGTGAGAGAGGAGTCAGCAGTAAATTTCCGTCAGGCCCAGAAAGATGAGATTATCTCAGGGCACGGCCAAGCATGGAAAAACTTGCCTTCCCTCCCACCCCCCACCCTTTTTCCTCCCCTGCTTGCATTGTGTTGGGGTCAATAACCCAGCCGGCAGCAAGCTGAGGAAGAAGGAACAGTGTTAGGCGTGGAGGGGCAAAGAGGGACCACGCCTCCCTTTCCCAGTGAAAGCAGCCAGCTGTGGCAGGCCAGCTAAAAGAGTAGATATTCTCAGTGTAAAGCATGTTAAGTAGTTTTATTGCCAGCTGGGATTGGACACTTAATTACTGAATTGAGACTGTGTTTTCTACTTAAAGTGATTGTAGAACTTTCTACTACCCAGGAGTTATCAGAAAAGTTATAGGACTTATCCAGGTTTTTATCCAGGGGCATGAATATGTTCAAAGGGACAGTAGGAGGTAAGTGAAGTTGGCTTATGATTATATACATGTGGTTTTGCATATGCTCGTTGTACTGGTTACACGAAGCTCTGAGGAAGGGTTGTTCACATGTGTAGGTGCAAAGGCCGTGTTTTACAGTGAGCACAGGTAGGGCTTGCTCGTCTGTTGCGTGTGCAGTGTGAGAGAGAAGAACCAAAGATGTGACATCAGCCACTGGGGAAGGTGGTGCCCTTTCTTGAGAAGGGAGACTTGGGAGTGAGATATTTGCTCGGTTTGTTTCAGTGGAGTAGTAGTGGAGCCCAGGGACTCTGATTTGCCTCCATAATGTTTCAAAGAACTGGTTTCATGCAAGGGAGACGCTGAGTATACAGTTGGGTATATGACAGGGAGCTCAGAGGAGACAGCAGGGCTGAGGGTGTCCGTCTGAGATCATGGATGGAGTTTAACAGTATGGGAGAGGATGTGATTGGCTCAGCAAGGAATGTAGAAGGAGAAGCAAAGAAGGCCCAAGACTGAGCCCTCTCTGAGCTTGGCTGTTGGGGGAATTCCAACATTCCGAAGACAAGTAGGAAAGAAGGAGCCAGCGAGAGACCAAGGTGGAGCCTTTGAGGCAGGGTAGAAACAGCACCGTGAGCGTGCTGTGTCTTGGAAGCAGAGCTAAGAAAAAAGTTTCTAGAAAATGATCAACCAGGTCAGAGGTCAAGAAAGATGCTGGTAATTTGACAAGAGCGGTTTCGGTGGTGGGGGTAGAAGCTCGGAAGGTGCAGGTTAAAGGTGAAGGCAGGATGAGAGCGAGGACGGCAGGTGGAGTCGGCTCTTTCCCGGAGCTCCCTGTGAGGTGTAGCGAGACGGTGGGAGGGAGCTGCAGGGAGAGATGGGGGTTGGCTGGTGGTTTTTTCCTAAAGTAAACTCTATTTGAGATAATTGAGGGCTTATGTGCAGTTGTAAGAAATAATACAGAGAGATCCCGTGTCTCCTGTAATGGTTACACCCTGCAGAACTAGTGTGCCTCACAACCCGAATACTGACACTGATGTCGTCGAGATATACAACATTCCATGCCGGAAGGACACCCAGGTTGCCTTGTAGCCACACCAACTTCTTTCTTACCCTCACCCCCCTCAATCCCTGTTGACCACTAGTCTCTTTGTCACATCTGTAATGTCAAGGAGGTTATGTAAATGAAACCATAGTATATGTCACTTTTTGGTATTGGCTATTTTCACTCACGTGATTCTTTGGGGATTCATCTAGATTAATGTGTGTCAGTAATTGGTTCCTTTTTATGGCTGGGCAGTCTTCTGTGATATGGGTGGGCTAGGTTTATTTAACATTTACCTGCTATAGGACATATGGATTGTTTTCAGTTTGGGGCTATTGTGAACATAATTGCTCTACACACTTGTGTACAGGTTTTTGTGTAAACATAAGTTTTCATTTCTCAGGGATAAATGCCTCGGGGTGCAATTTCTGGCTTGTATAGTAGTTGCAAGTTTAGTTTTTTAAGAAACTAAAAATTTCCCAGAAGGCTGTATTCTGTTACATTCCCATCAGGAGTGGATGGATAACGTAGCCTCCTCACCAGTATTTGATGTTGTCATTGTTTTCGACTTTAGCCCTTCTGGTTAAGTGTGTACTGATATGTCATTATGGTTTTAATCCGCACTTCCTAATGGCTGATGGTGTTAAGTATCATTTCCTACTTTTTTGCCATTCATTTGTCTTCTTCAGGGACATACCTCTTCATATCTTTTGTCCACAGTTTGTCTGGATTGTTACTTTACTGTGAAGTTTTCATATATTCTAGGAACTAGTTGGTTGTCAGATATGTGGCTTGCAAATACTTTTTTTCTAGTCATTAACTTGACTTTTCATACTCTTCACCTGGTTTTTCACAGAACACGCATTTTTAATTGTGAAAAAGTCCAGTTTATCAGTTTTTCCGTTTGTAGATTAGGCTTTTAGGGTCAAATTTAAGAACTCTTTGCCTAGCCTTAAATCCTGAAGATTTTATTCTATGGTTTTTTTCTTAAAGTTTTATTGTTTTACATTTTACATGCAAGTCTGTGATCCAGTTTGAGTTAATTTTTGCATAAAGTGTGAGGTCTAGGGGCACCTGGGTGGCTCAGTTGGTTAAGCATCCAACTTTGGCTCAGGTCATGATCTCCTGGTTTATGAGTTCAAGCCTCGCATCTGGCTCTCTGCTGTCAGTGCAGAGCCCTCTTTGGATCCTCTGTCCCTCTCTCTCTCTCTCTCTCTCTGCCCCTCCCCCCCTCAAAAATAAACATAAAAAAAAATAAAGTATGAGGTTTGGGTTGAGATTCTTCTCTCACTCCCCCTGCTTCTCCACACCTTCCTTCTTCCCTCTCTTCTTTCCTACCTTCCTTACTTTTTGGAGGCTTGTGAATATCCAGCTGCTCTAGCAACCCTTGTTGAAAAGGCTATATTTCCTCCATTGAATTACTTTTGCACCTCTGCTAAAAAATTTGGGTGTAGTTGTGTGGGTCTTTCTTTTCCTTCCTTTTTTAAACAAGGTCATACCCAATGTGGGGCTTATACATTGCTTAAATCAATTTGTTAATGTTTCATTAAGGGTTTTGGCACCCATATTCATGAGGGCTTTTGGTCTGTAATTTCCTTCTAGTTTGAATTATGTTTGTCTGGTTTTGGTATGAAGGCAATACAAGCTTTATAAAACGAATTAGAAAGTAGTTCTTCCTTTCTCATTTTCTAGAAGAGATTTGTGTATGTGGTATTAATTCTTTTTTTGAGAATTGGTAGAATTCTACAATCTGGGTCTAGAGATTTCTTTTTTAAATGTTTTCAATGTTTATTTATTATTTTTGAGAAGGAGAGAGAGCCAGAGCACGAGCTGAGGAGGGACAGAGAGAGAGGGAGACAGAATCTGAAGCAGGCTCCAGGCTCTGAGCTGTCAGCACAGAGCCCAACATGGAGCTTGAACTCACAAACTTGTGAGATCATGATCTGAGCCAAAATCAAGAGTCAGATGCTTAACTGACTGAGCCACCGAGGCGCCTCAAGATTTCATTCTTTTATTTGTGGCTGAATGTATACATGTATGTATGTATGTGTGTGTATATGTGTATGCACATAAATACATTTACATATAAATGTATATTTATATATCTTCTTTATCCATTCATCAATCAGTGGGCATTTGGGCTGTTTTCATATCTTAGATGTTGTAAATAATGCTGCTGTAAACATAGGAGTGAATGTATCCCTTTGAATTAGTGTTCTTGTATTCTTTGGGTAAATACCCGGTAGTGTGATTCCTGGATTGTAGGGTAGTTCTAGTTAAAAAAAAAAAAAAAAAAAAAAAAAAAATTTTAACATGTATTTATTTTTGAGAGATAGAGAGAGACAGAGCATGAGTGGGGGAGGGGCAGAGAGAGAGGGAGACACAGAATCCGAAGCAGGCTCCAGGCTCTGAGCTGTCAGCACAGAGGCAGTCGCGGGGCTCGAACTCACGAGCCATGAGTCGTGACCTGAGCCAAAGTTGGACGCTTAACCGACTAAGCCACCCAGGCGCCCCAGGGTAGTTCTATTTTTAACTTTTTGAGAAAACATACTGTTTTCCAGAGTGGCTGCACCAGTTTGCATTCCCACTAACAGTGCATGAGTGTTCCTTTTTCTCCACATCCTCAACAACACCTATTGTTTCTTGTTAAAATTTAATTTTAAATTTAATCAAATAACCATGAAAGGAAGTGGTATTTCATTTTGGCTTTGATTTGCATTTCCCTAATGACTTATGATATTGAGCATCTTTTATGTGCTTATTACACCATTTATATGTCTTCTTTGGAGAAATGTGTATTCAGATCATTTTCCCATTTTAAAATTGGTTAATTTGTCATTTTATTATTGGCCAGTAATTTTTCTGTATCTATTATGGATGCTAGACCCTTATCAGATATATGATTTGTAAATATTTCTTACATTTTGCGCATTGTCTTTTCACTTTCTTGATGGTGTCATTTGAAGTACCAACAATTTTCATTTTGATGAAGTCCAATTTTTCTATTTTTATTTTCATCATTGTGCTTTTGGTGTTACAGCTGAGAATTCATTACCAAATTCAAAGTCGTGAAGATTTATTCCTATATTTTCTTTTAGGAGTTTTCTAATTTTTATTCTCATATTTAGGTCTATGATACATTTTACTTTTTGTATGTGATGTGAGGTAGGGACTCAGCATCATTCTTTGCATGTGGATATCCAGTTGTTGAAAAGACTGTTCTTTCCCCCATTGAATTTCTTGGTACCATTGTTAAAAAATCAATTGATGATAAATGTAAGGGTTTATTTCTAGATCATCAATTTTATTCCATTGACCAATATATCTATCCTTTTTAGGGGGAAATTTTTAAAATTACAATTTCACTTTCCTTAATAATTATAGCTCTATTAAATTTAACTATTTTATATTGGATGAGTTGTGGTAGTTTGAGTTTTTTGAGAACTTGGTCCATTTCATCCTTGTTAGTGAATGTATGTAGAGTTGTTTGTGGTATTCCTTCATTAACCTTTTGATGTTTGCTGGGTCTGTAGTGATATCCCCTGTTTCATTCATAAAATTGATAACGTGTCTTCTGTCCTTTCTTCTTGGTCAGTATTGTTAGAGGTATGTCAATGTAACTGATTTTTTTTTCAAAGAACCAAGTTAAAAAATTGACTTTTTTCTATAGTTTTTATTTTCAATTTTGTTGATTTATGCTCTTATCATTATTATTTATTTGCTTAAGTTTCCTTTGGGTTTATGTTGCTCTTTTTTTTTTCTAGCAGCTTGAGGTGGAAGTTTAGATTATTGATTTGATTGATTTGGTTATTGATTTGATTACTCTTTCATAATGTATGTATTTTATTTAGTGATACAAATTTCCCTCTTGGCACTGCATTAGCTGTGCCCTTCAAATTTGACACATTGTATTTTTATTTTCATTCAGTTCAGTGTATTTTTATATTTCCCTTGAGACTTCTTCTTTGACCCAAGGACTATTTAGAATTGTTTTCCACCTATAAGTAAGGTGTCATTTCTCTTTTGATTGTCTTTAGTTTTCTTAAATTTGACTATGATATGTCATGTTGTGGATTTCTTTGGGTTTATCTTATTTTATTTTTTATATTTATTTTTTATTTCAGAGACAGAGACAGAGTGAGAGAGAGAGAGTGTGTGTGTGCATGCACACACACAGCAGGGGAGGGGCAGAGGGAGAGGGAGAGAGAATCTTAAGCAGGCTCCACACTCAGCATGGAGCCTGTCACAGGGCTCGATCCCATGACCCTGGGACCACGACCTGAGCTGAAACCAACTGAACCATCCAGGTGGCCCGAATTTATCTTATTTGGTGTTTGTTTAGCTTCTTGAATCTGTAGGTTTATGTCTCTTGATAAATTTAAGAAGTTTTCAGGTGTTATTTTTTTGAACACTTTTCAGCCTCAGTGAATGCATGGTGGTCACTACCAGCGTACCGGACACTCCTGTATTTTGCTCTCCTGATGACATGAACATTAGGTCTGTTGTTACAGTCCCACAGGTTCTTTAGGCTCTGTTCTGTTTTTTTTTTCTTTTAATTTTTTTTAATGTTTATTTATTTTTGAGAGAGAGAGAGAGAGAGAGAGAGAGAGAGAGAGAGAGAGAGAGTGGAGGAGGGGCAGGGAGAGAGGGAGACACCGAATCCAAAGCAGGCTCCGGGCTCTGAGATATTAGCACAGAGCCTGATGCGGGGCTTGAACTCAAGAACCGTGAGATTATGACCTGAGCTGAAGTTGGATGCCCAACCGACTGAGCCACCCAGGTGCCCCTTCTTGTTTGTTTTTGAAGTCTGGTTTCTTTCTGTTTATCAGACTGGGTAACTTCTGTTTCTCTTTTTTACTCTTCACTTATTCTTTCCCCTGTCTGCTCTATTCTGTTGTTATGCCTTCCATTTATATTTTAATTTTGATTATTGTTGTTTTCAGTTCTAAGTTTTCCATTTGGTTCTTCTTTATATCTTCTACTTGTTTGCTGACACTATTTTTTTGTTGAGACTTTCTGTTTTTGAGTGTGTTTCGAGTGTGCCCATGATTGTTCTCTGAAGTATTTTTATAATAGCTGCTTTAAAATATTTGTCAGGTACTTTTATTGTCTCTGTCATCTTAGTGTTGGCAATCTGTATCAGTCAGAGTTCTCCAGAAATATAGAACCAGTAGGATGTGTATGTATGTGTGTATACAGATATATGTGAAGAGAGAAAGACTGATTAATTTCTAATTGGGAATTGGCTCTTGTGATTATGAAGGCTGGCAAGTCCAAATCTGCAGTTTGAGCTGGCAGGTTGAAGACCCAGGAGAGATGGTGGTACAATTCCAGTCTGAAACCCAGCAGGTGGAAACCCAGTAGAGCCAATGGCGCAGATGAAGTCTGAAGGCAGTCTACTAGAGAATTCCCTTTTACTTGGAGGAGGGTTGGTCTTTTTGTTCTCTTCAGACCTTCAACTGATTGGATGAGGTCCACCACATTATGGAAGGCAATCTGCTTTACTCTATCAATTAAAATGTTAATCTCCTCCCAAACACATTTACAGAAACACCCGGAATAATGTTTGACTGAATATCTAGGGACCCCATGGCCCAGTCAAGGTTGACACATAAAATTAACCATCACAGCATCTATTGAAAATCTATCGATCTTTTTTTCCATTCAGTTTGTGCTTTCCCTGGTTCTTGGCATGGCAAATGAGTTTCAGTTGAAAACTGGACACTTTTGGTACTGTGTTATGAGACCAAGGCTATAAAAGTCAAAAGGTCTAGGAGAGATGTCCTTCTTTGCATTCAGTTTTTAGATTATGCCTGAGTGCTGGCTTGTGGCTTAAACCAGGCACATGGTAAGGACTGTTCCCTGGGGACTTGTGGACTTGCTCTTGATCACGGGGAAATGTGGCATGCGGCTCACTGCCTCTGAGCTGCTGCAAAAGCTGCTACAGACAGAAGATCAGACTTGAGCCTAGGGCCCGTGGGCTCCATTCAGGAGAAATGTCTTTGGAGCTGACTGGTATGTCCAGCAGCCTGGGAAGAATAGGGGAGTTGTCCAAGCAGAGGCTGGCATGCAGCCTTCAAGGTATCCTGGGACCCTTTGGGTCCCTGGAACTACTCCTTGGCTTTTCAGCATTGCTGGGCAGTGATCAGTAGTGCTAAGTGTCCTTGGTCTTTTGAGAGCTGCAGTTCCCGTGAAAGCTCTGTGGGGCAAAGGCAGGCAAGTCTGATGTGGGTCCTTCCTGGACTCCCCCTGTCTGGACCTCCCACCACCTGAACTCTCCCTGCCTAGGCCATGCCAGGTGTTCGAGGTAGGGTCAGGGGCACTTCTGTAGCCAGGGCTATGTGTCTTGTCCACCTGTTTCTCCTCATCTCCCCCTTGCTTCCAGACAAATGATGCAGCCGGCAACACCTGGAACTGGCTCTACTTCATCCCTCTCATCATCATCGGCTCCTTCTTCATGCTCAACCTGGTGTTGGGTGTGCTCTCAGGGTAAGAGGCCACATGGGCTTGGGTGCCACCTGCCCCTCCGTATTCTCAGGCTAAGGGGACAGATGGTGGGGTCAGATATGGGCCTGTGTGACATGGGAAAGGCCTCGTGGCCACCCTCTGTGGTGGTCACTCCCAGCATACTGAGCTCTGGCCAGCCTTTCCTTTGTGCTGCCATCCTGACCTCTGCCTTGACCGTCATCTGGCCCTGGCCTCCTTACGTCTGTCCCACCCTTGGCCTTCACCTGGCTCTGATGATGGGGGAGGGGCTGCTGCTGCATCTCAGCTGGGTCTGTGGTGGGGTTTCTGGGAGTGGAGAGTGATGGAGCAGCCCTGTATCCTGGCTAGAGTGGTCACCAGGCTCTCCAGCGTAGCCTTGACCCCTGGCTTGCTCCTCCTCTCCAGACACCTTTCTGTGCTGAACTCCTCCAGTAGAGAGCAAGGGAGGGTGGGGCTAGGAGTCCTTCCTGAAGAAAAGTGCTTCCTGACTCCACATTGCAGTGAGATGTGGCACACGGTACCCTCCTGTGGTATGGACCAATGGCTACAGAAATGCTTTGTGCTTAGGGGCACAGATGGGGCTGATGTTTAAGGCTCCTGTCCTTCTACCAGGCTGAGGAACCTGTGTTGGGAAGGCCTGGCCTGCTCTCTGCCCCTACCTTGGTGTCATACCTCCTATAAGACTCGAGGAGAACAACTCCTCCCTGCCCACCCTGAAGGTTCCTGCTCAGGCCCAGGGTTCCTGAGGGAGGCCGGGGGAGAGGCTGGTGGACCCAAGAGGCAGCTATCTTACTGGCCGGGAAAGGAACAGCCATTGAGAGGGCAGTGGTTAGGGGCCAAGGCCTGCGTGCTCTGGCTCTGGAATGTGTCCTTGGCCTCGGTCCTATCCTGAGGGATATGTCACTAGCATGTCTTTTCAAGCACTTGCATAGGACAGGCAAGCCCACAGCACAGGGAATGGATGTAGAACTTCTAGTCTAGTGAGGGGATTGCATGGTCGGAGCTCGACGGGGTTGGTGGGGAAGCCAGGGGAGGCCCGGAGCTCAGAGAAGCCACCTAGGGAAGGGGCATTTCCAATGAGACCCAAAGGGGGACCAGGAATGAACTCCATGAAGGAGGGAGGAAGGTCTCCCAGGCAGAAAAGAGCTGGGGTGGAGGCCCAGAGGTACAGAGGGGTGCAGGGATGCTCAAAGCTGGAACCAGAAGGTGTGGAGGGGAGAGGGTGCTGAGCTGGCAGACGGCAGGCTTGTGTGGAGCGTGGGCTCTGTGCTGAGGACAGTGCACAGTGGGGGGTGGTAGGAACATGAGTGGGTTCATGGTGAGTTGGGAGAGCAGCCTGCTCAGTCTGGCTTTTTGTGCAGCTTACCCTGGAGAACGTGCAGGAAGAATTCAGGGATTGGGGCTGTGTGGCCCCTCACTGAGCAGGGCCATGAACTTTGTGACTGTGTGGCCCTTCTCCCCACTGTGAGCATCCTGGCCTCTGGGAATGGGATGATATGCGATGGTTTTCCTTATTAGTCTCAGCTGAGCCCTCTCTCAGTCATCCAGGCTAAGCAGAGGGACCCCAGGGTTCTCTTTCAGGTTCTCCTTGGAGATGGCAGGGCCCCTAAAGCCAGCAGTCAGTGCACAGCATGTGGGGCCCATGGAAGCAGTGGTTGATGCCACGGGTACAGCCTGGCCTGGGGAAAGCTCGCCCTGCAGGGCCCAGTCCACGTCTGGGCAAGTGCTGCTGGATGAGCCGGCTTGGAGCCAACCAGCCTCGCGTTCTTCTTCCCAGAGGAGCAGGATCAGCGAACCCTCTTGTGGCTTTTCTCAGCAGTTAGAACTGATGCCTGAGGAGGGCAGGCCCTACTGCTGGCTACCATCTGAGAAGTGGTGCTGTGTGCAGGGCCTAGATTGCTGCAGCAAGTTTTCACTGGTGGCTCTGAGACTGACTCAAGCAGTGTTGTTACTGCCCCACCCCTGCACCCCAGGCCCTCCTACCCTCATCGTGGCCAAGGGAGAGGGGAGGAGGAGGAGAGGGGTCCTATATTCCTGCGAATTCAGGGTTTGGGAGGGATGGGAGGTCCAGGCAGGAGCTGGCTCCTCTCATTTCCAGGATGGCCACAGCTCAGGCCCTGGTGGACACTGGCCATGAGTTTGGGTCAGTGCTGGCCAGAGCTGAGCTCTCTCTCCTGCTGTGGCTATGTGCCAGGAGTCAGGCCTGCCAGGCTCACCGCACCAAGCTGCTTCTCTTGGAGGAGGAACAACTACTCACCTGAGACTAGACGTTGCTATTTTGCTGTGGGGCTGTGCCCGCCTGCCCTTTGGGGACCTGGATCCTGCCCCAGGCCTGAGCTGAGAGGCTTGCAAGGCTGTATGCTGGGTGCCTGTGTGCCTGTGTGTGAATGGCTTCCTTCTGGCAGTGTGAGGCTGCAAGCTTGGCTGGGAGCCTGGGGCTGGGCTGCTGAGGGGTAAGGAGAGCAGAAATCTCTCTCCTGGTCATCTCAGACCTCAGAGGTTTGTCTGAGGTGGCTTGCATGGGCTGTAGAATGTTTTCCTTTTGTCTCTGGCTTGCCCTATCCGGTCCCTTCTTGCCCTGTTCCTGTCTGTCCATCCCCTCCTAGTAAGGGCTCTGGGTCTGAACCAACAGAAAAAACAAAGTGTAAGTCCTCTCAGGCAAGTCTTGCCCAGAAGCCCTTCGTAGGATGGCAGGTGACAGGGCCTGGCACTCAGAGGGAGGGGTGTGCTTTGGCCTGCTCTGGGCAGGGGGTGTGGCATTGTCCCTGCCCTCTGGAGCCCCCTCTGGGGACTGCGGTGCTGTCCCTGTGTGCTAGAGGAGTCTGAGGAAGGAGGGTTCACCTGGGCCCTCCGAGGGCTCAGGTTGGAAGAGGCCGTGGTGGTGAGGCTCCCTGGGAGGGCGGCCTGTGACCTGCATGTCATGTCCCAGCCTCTTCCTGGTTCCCTTTGCCTCTGCGTCTGCACACCCATGGGGCGGGCGAATGTGCTCACACTCACCTGATCTGCTTACTTTTGTGGCCCCTGCACAATGCAGAGAGTTTGCCAAGGAGCGTGAGAGGGTCGAGAACCGCCGGGCCTTCCTGAAGCTCCGCCGGCAGCAGCAGATTGAGCGGGAGCTCAATGGGTACCTGGAATGGATCTTCAAGGCTGGTGAGAACCAGGGGCTGCTGCCTTGCTCCCGGCCTGTCCTCTGTCAGTGCAGCTGGAGCCCCAGCCCTGGGCCGGACGAGACCAGCCTGGAGAGCTGAGGAGAGCTGAGGTGTTGGAAGTGGCTTCTCCAGCTGGCCCGGGGTCCTGACACAGGGCAGCCATATGGCTCTGGAGACACCGGCCTTTTTAATGGAGGCTTCTGGCATGGCCTAGCCTAGAGCTAGTTTCTGCCTGTCAGACTCAAGCACCCTTCCCTTGACCTGAGTGTGTTCTGCGCCCTGTCTCTGGGCTGTGTCAAGCCTGGGGTTTCTGACTGCCTCCCTCCCCCGCCCCCGCCCCAGGCCAGCATTCTTTCCTGCATATGGGGCGCCTGCTGTGCCTCCTGAAGCGCCTCTTCGGCCAGGAACTCACCTAGTGGGGTGGCTGCCCCCAGGGGAGGGTGATGTGAACAGGCCAGGCCCCCCTCATGGGGCACCATGTGGGGGACACATAGAGGGTGTCTGTCTCAGTAGGAAAAGCTCGGCCGTGAGCCCCACGGCCTTCTGGAGTCATAAGGGTGAGAAGGCGGGTCCAGCAGCAGAGGCGCATCTTTACTCTGCCGTGTTCCTGGGGACTGAGCCCTGGGCAGGGTGGGGGCAGGGAGGCTCCCAGCTGAGGCTGTGTCTCACTCGCAGAGGAAGTCATGCTGGCTGAGGAGGACAAGAATGCGGAGGAGAAGTCCCCTCTGGATGGTAGGTGACCACTGTTAGCACTCCGTGCCCGGCGCGCCGCGTGTGCATGCTTGCATGTGTGGTGCCGTCTGCCGTTGTTCTGCCGGCAGCTGCACGGCCGCCACCTTCCGCAGGGTCCTGGGCAGACCCGTTCTGGAGGTCACCGCATGCTCCCGGGCAGTTGCGTGCCGTGGACCCGAGTGGAGGTAGCTGGCGGTGGGCTTAGATAGCACACCTGCCGAGGTATCACCGGGGGGCTCAGAGGAGTCCGTGCTCACAGTATGGACCCGAGAGCTGTGTTCTCCAACATGACGCTTTACATGTGACTGTGTAAGCTCATGCGTAAGTCCACTGCAGTGAAGTAAAAGTGAAAGTCCTGCTCCTCAGGCTCACCCACCACATCTCAAGCGTTCAATAGACATATGGGGCTAGAGGCTACTGTACTTACTGGTCAGCACAGATGTAGATCATTTCCATCATTATAGAAAGTTCTATTGGACTGTGCTGCTTCTAGAAGCTTTTAAAGTTCAGGTTTAAACCAAGTTGTATCTGTGTCTAGAGCTCAGGGTGATGTGGCTCCCAGATTGCCACGGAAAGCCTCTTAGCACAGCCTGGGGCCGCTAGGGCGGGGATGAGGGCCAGAGTGGCCATGGTTACTGGCCTGGCTACTAGCACAGTCCCAGTGGCAGGACAGTCGTCCTGTTTTCACACCCACTGCTGAGGAGAGGGCCAGAGAGCTTGTCTGTGTCCCCTGCGGCCTCAGCTGGACCCACATCTGGGGCTCTGCGCATGTCTGTGCTGGCCCCTCTGCAGACCTGACTGATCTCTCTGGCCCCAGAGTGGGCTGCTTGGCAGTGGGCCACAGTCCTGGCCTTGTCCTTACAGACGTCTCCTGGTCTCCCTGGTAGCCAGGCCTTCCCCACTGACATCATCGTGGAGAAAAGGGAAGGTGGCACTCCCCTCACGATTCCTTGTCCCCTGTGCTCTGAAGACTGAGAGGGGCCCACAGGGGCCAGGATAGGAGATCCCCAGGAAGATGGTCGCAGGCTCAGCTGAGATGCGCCCCCGCCCTGAGGCAGTCCCCTCCCCCTCCCCTTGTTTAAAGCAGTGTTGAAGAGAGCAGCCACCAAGAAGAGCCGGAATGACCTGATCCATGCCGAGGAGGGGGAGGACCGGTTTGCAGACCTCTGTGCTGTTGGTGAGTCTCTTTGGTTCCTCCTGGCCTGTCCTGTGAGTGGGTACAGGAATTCCCCTAGCTTCCGGCCTGTCCCCTGGGCCCCCCAGCCCTCTGGGGCCACCCTCCTTCCCTTCCTTCCCTACTGCTCACACTCCTGTGTCCACCCTGATGGCAGGAGGTACAGTGCCCTCTGCCCTCTGCTGTGTGCTCAGCATTTTTTCCCCTGGTGCAGGCAGTGGAGTGAGCGGTGTGTTTGCCCAGTGCTTCCTGCCCTTTCCCATCGGTGCAGTCCCGGCTGCTCTCGGCTCTACCACCCCCAACGTGGGCACAGAGCCTCGGGCCGCACCCCGTAGCTGAAGGGCTACGTGTGTGTTACTGACCGTAGCGACCGAAAGGTTCTGGCTGTCTCTCTTCCCAGCCCCTGTCTGTCTTCCACGCTCCTGGGGCCTCTGGCTTCATCCCCTTCTTCTCAAATGGTAGAAGAGAAATTCTGGTTGCTTGATCACACAGAGCTGTTTTAGTTCCCTTCCTCAGTCTGGTACCAGGAGTGCCCAGGCCTTTTCCCACCAAATGCCCTGTTACTGTGCATTCTGCAGCAGAAGAGGGCTGAGCCAAGGGCCTCCACCTTGGTGGTTGGAGACAGGCCTGCATGGCAGTGAGCTTCTCACTGGGGCACCAAGTCAAGGGGTTGCAGGCGAACTTGGTCTCCAGCCGTCCGTGAGCAGGCCCGAGTCCGAGGTCTGCTTCTCATTATGTGGTTGCACTTATTTGCATTTATGACACAACTCTTTTTCTTAAAAAAAAATTTAAATGTGCATTTATCTTAGAGAGACATGCAGACAGAGTGCGAGCAGGGGAGGAACAGAAAAAGGGAGACACAGAATCAGAAGCAGGCTCCAGGCTATGAGACAACTCTTTGATGAAAGTTACTTGTGTATTTATCTGTCAATCAGTCTGTCTCTGTGTGTCTCTATCTATCCATCCATCAATCAATGTGTCTGTCATCTAAGTATCTATCATCTGTCAGTAATCTATCTATTAATCAATCTGTGTATCTATCAATCTATCATCTGTCAATTATCTATCTATAATTCAATCAATCTAGGTATCTGTGTGTCTGTCTATCATCTATCTTTTCTGTCTTTTTTTCCCCACACAGCCCAGTAAACCCATGTCAGTAGCTTGGGATTTATCCCTGTTTCTCCACACATATCAGATATAACACATTTGTATCACACACACATGCATGTAGACATGCACACATACACACATGTAGAGTTTTGGGATCTATTCATGTTACAGATAGGCTTTCATACAAATTTTTCTATACCCTCTGGAGACCACTCCCCTCTGCAGTGTAGTTCTAATTCTGTCTTGTCAGTGGCTGCATGGTGTTGCACAGTATGGATTCACTCTAATTGCTCAGGGGCTGTCCGTTGACGGCCATTCATTTATTTTTAGGTTGTTTTATCTTCATCATGAGCAGCGCCACCGAACAGAACCCTATAAGCAACCGTCCTTCCTTTCCAGTGCTTCTGTCCCTGCGGGCAGATTTCTGGGAGCTGGGCACTGCGTCGCCTGCTAGACGTGCCCCTCCCAGTTACATGCCGTAGCTACTTTCGACTTTACCTTGACGCCAACTTGATGATGTTTCCTTGGAACTGTCGTTCTCATTTCACTCATTACTAACGATTTTGAGCTCCTTTTTAAAAATGTTTGCTTCTGATTTGAATTTGGGTTTTGGTGAGTCTTCATATACCCGTCCATTTTTCCGTTGGGTGGTTTGTGCTTGCTAGTTAATAAGAGACTGATGTGTGTTGTGGATCTGAGTTTTGTTACAGTTTTTACAAATTTATCACATGAGTGTTGTATTTAAATAGTCCCCTTTATTCCTATTTTACTTAGAGTTTTTATTCTGATTTTTTAAAGTCTACAGTTTAAAATAATTTAAGCAACACCTAAAGTACCCGTTCTTCAAGGGTAAAGATAAAACTGTGAACCCTTCTAGTAAAGAAATAAAAAGAACTAGGACCAGTTTTATAAATTGTGCCTTACGAGGAAATCTTACATTTTCTCAGCGTTTCAAACTTGTTTCTAGAGAGTTGCCTGTAGTTTCTCTTGCAGTTCTTTTACTCTCTCCCGTATTCAGCCCTTTGTTCATTCACTCAGCAGATGTTTATCAAGTGCCCCTGACGTGCAAGTAACTGCTCACGGCTCCGGGGCTATAGCACTGAACAAAATGATGAAGCCCCTTCATCTTCTGCGTTTTCTAGCCTGGCTGTGGCATCAGACCACAGGCAGTAGAATAGGAAGAGCACACAGCATGTCAGTGCCACGTCTGGAAAAGGAAAAAATCGAGAAGGGCGGGGGCTTGGAGGTTTCAGGGGTTTTGGAGTTTTAAAGAGAAAGGCCACAGAAGGCCTCCCTGGAAAGGTCGCTTTTGAGTAAAAGCTGAAGGAAGTGAGGAAGTCAGGCCCATGGAAGGGAACATCCAGGCAACACGTGAGAGGATCCTGAGGCCAGAAGGAGCGTGGCACTTGTGGGGACTGTCTGGGAGGCCAGTGTGGCTGGAGTGGAGCGGTGTGGGTTTCGGGGGAGCAGTGCCACGGGATCGGAAGGTCGCAGAGGGCGGGGCCCAGCAGGGACTGTGGCTGCTGGTGGGTTTGCAGAGCAGAGTCGCTGTCCTGCTCCAGTTGGGGTGCAAGAGATCCTCAAGTGCAGGAGGGCCAGATGCGGGCCCGTTTAGAGGCCACTGTAGAGATCCAACCGGCAGTGGCTGCCATGGAGGTGTGCAGTGGCCAGATTCTGGGTACATTCTGAAGACAAACACACAGGCTTTGCTGGCCAGCTGGATGTGGGCGTCAGAGGACTCGGGGCGGCCATGTGACTCAAGGAGGGGCACTGGGGGCTGACTCCCAGAGTCTGGGGAGCAGCTGGAGGGCCAGTGGGGGCGTCAGGTAGCACCTGTATGTGGGGGTCTGGCGGTCAGGCGGTCAGGCGGGAGACGTTGCACAGTCGCTGTGAGGGTGTTTAGGCCCTTGAAGCCGGCTCACATCCTGCTGACTCTGCTTCTGCTTTTTCTGGTTGTTGGAACGTTTATCTTTGCCTTCTGTTTTATTAATTTGGATTGTGTGGGGTGAATATGTATTAATGATCATTTAAAATAACCCTGGTTTAGATTTCTTTTCTTCTATTTTGTTTTTGTTTTAAATGTCATTACTTTCTTTTGTATTTTTATTATCTTTGTATAGTATTTTGATTTACATATTATTGCTTTCCTAATTTCTGAAAATGTGTAACTGTTTCTTTTTCCTTTCTTCTTTACCCGCAAAGGCACTGAAGGCCGTGCCCCGCCCCTGCATACGGCTTTGCTGCGATGGCCTCCTTTTATGGGCTTTTCCATCGTGGTTTCTTTTCTTCACTCTCAAAAGGTGTCTGGGAATCTGCTTCGCTCCCCACAAATTTCTCACTTTTCTAACCCACAAACAGCCGTCTCCCCTCCCCTGCTCTCATAATTAGAACCATGCTTCTTTACTATTTTAGCCTGTTTTTTATTTTTACTTATTTATTTATTTTTACCATCCTCACCACTGAGATGCATCATTTCCATGAGGAAATTGCTGTATTTGCCATCTCTCTGCCCCTATTGGCCCCGGTGTGACCTTTGCAGTGTTCTCCTCTTCTCCCTGCCAACTCCTGGTTTAGAGAACTTTGGTGTTTGTAGCCCTAGGCTGTCATTAGTCCCGTGGTCACCTCAGCTGCTTAGCACATTCCCAGAGGTGGGTTTGCTTTTAGCCGTCCTCCAGCCACTACCCCATAGACCTGTCTCTGCTTCCTCTCTGTCCTGTGCTTGGCCTGCTTCCCCGAGGCATGTGTGTGGGGGGGACCCTTGTGAGGGAGGCCTGTTTAATGGCTCCTCCTGCTGCTCCGTGGTATCGCCCTGTCCCCTTCTTTCCCTGTGCAGATGTAGCCTCGGGGGGCTGGAACTCTCGTCCTGGGTCAGAAGTTCCTTCTCTGCCCAGCATCAGGCCTGGTGGACTTTTCCAGCCTGTGGGCTCAGGCCTTCCTTCACCGAGGCTTCTTCTTTCCATGTGTGCAATGACTTCGTCTCCTCACCGTGCTCGTTTTGTGTCCCGACTCCCCGTCGTCCGTGCTCTGCCCCTCGAGGTTTCTCCCCTCGGTTAAAACCCACTTGTGCTGCACCCTCCAGGCTACTCGTCTGACTTTAAGAGTGAACCTCCTTTCCTTTCATCTGCTGAAGGGGATTTTATTTTTTCTCCAAGAAGTTTCTCTCTTTTACTTTTATTGTGATTGGTTTGGTGCCGCACACAAGTCCTTGGGATTCTCCCGATATCTCCTCCTGGGTGTCTTGCAGGGCCGAAGGATCATGTGCCTCAGGCCTCAGGCCTCAGCAGGTTTGGGTGTGGGGCTTCACAGGGTGGAAGAAGTCATGGGTCCCCTGGTGCCCAGCACCCCCTTTGTCCCTCCCTGTGTGCTGAGGATGGCTGTGTCTTATGTGCTGGGCTTGTCACCCCTCCATCCGCTGTCACTGCTGCTGTTGACTGAGCCCAGGTGCCAGGCCCCGTGTTGTTGCCCTGACTCCTACATGGCCCGCGAGGTCCAGGTTCCCTGTTTCCTATTTTCGAGTGAGGACTCTCCAGGCTGTGTGGCGTGTATAAGGCCCTGTGCCTAGGGCAGGGGTGACGGGGGTTTGTGTTTTCATGGCTTGTTGTTGAACCTCACCTTCATTACCCTGTGCTGGTGAATGCAACAGCAAAGCTGTTTCTCCTCTGTCCCTTCACTGGCCTCTGGTGGGCTCACCAAGGGCGAGAACAGAGCTTAGTCGTTCTGTCTTCTCTCTGCCACTCAGGGCCTGGCGCGAAAACTCTGTACATGTTTGTGGAAGGAATGGCTGTTAGGCAGGGCCGGCGTAGACTTTTTATTAACAGTGAACTCCCTTTGGGGCATGATGGGAAGAAATGCAGACATTGTATGTGGTCGCGCATTGTTCACACGAGTGCTTAACTGTGACGTCATTTGCAGGTTAATTTAATTCTCGATTTCCCCTAGCTTGACGAGATCGGATTCTTGTTCCTTGGAATAAGCCTTTTGGTTATAAAGAATATGTGTTGATGAAGCTAAACGTGGAAATGCAGAGTGCTGAAGAGAAGCAGCCTCGTCTCTCATGCTTTTCCCCTCCCAGAGCTATGATTCTGGATTTGGCATGTGTCCGTGCTCACTGCAGACCCCTGCTTTTACCAAAGACCTGGGCTGGAGTCACTGTCCAGAGCTGACCTGAGCACACGGTGGTAGCTTCTTGCTGAGAATACTGTCTTCCGGGGCCTGTGCCCTTGTCTTCAGAGACCCAGGGCCCAGAATTCCCTGAGGCACAGCATGCCCTGTATAGTGGTGGCCTGGGTGTCCCTGTTCCCTGACCAAATGAGAGGCTGGCTGGTCTCTGTCCTGGGTGCTGCCAGGGTTCCCTAGGAACTGAAAGGCAGTCCCTCATGTCCGGAGTGCTGGGGCTTCTGCTCCCTGCCCTGTCCCTTGGACTGTGTGTTAGAGGAGGGATGGGTGGGGCTTCAAGAGCCAACTGGGGATCTGTGGTTTTGTGCACATGTGGCTGTGGAAACCGCTTTGTGGGTATTCCTTTGATGAGTGAAGATGTATGTGGTTGTCTGCATGTGGGCACAGGTGCAGGATGAGGGGGGCCAGGAGTTATGACAAGGAAGCATTCCTATGAAGCTTTTGCATGGTTAAGGGCTCATTGGTTCTTGCTGGGCCTGGTCCAGTGAGCCAGGAGGTGGGGGCCATGGCCCCTCCCCTGGAGAACTTACTGCTTGTCTCACTGGTCACATATGTGTGCACAGAGCAGTTCACACAAGTCACGTGTCCCCATTACCCTCCTTCCCAGAGTGGCCCTGTGTGTGTTCATAGGAGTGTCTTCAAGAATGAGATGCTCAGGGTGTTGATGCGTGCTGTGCAGTGTGTGTGTGTGTGTGTGTGTGTGTGTGTGTGTGTGTGACTTTGCTTCTAAACGACTCAAGAAGTGGTGGGGGAATCTGCCTGTGTGGGTCTCTGGACAGTTCTGTGCGTGGCTCTGCCTGTGTGTAGGTCTCTCCATGTCTGTACTACTCTTGCCTTCCTCCCTCCGTGCCCTGTTGCTGCTTTTGAGGAAGGAGCGGGTGTGTCTGGTTGTGGCCTTGGCACTTTGCAGCCCTCAGTGAGGCTGGCCAAGAGGTTTTGTTGAATGAGCTATCTCTGACTAATTGGCAATGGCTGGTGTGTAGTGTCTGGAAATGGACTGGGAGGCTGTGTCCTGGCTTATCCAGGAGGCTGTGATAGAGCAGTGGCCTTCAATGGTCTGGGTGGGGTGTGACATCTGGAGTGCCAAGAATTTGCCACAAGGGCCCTGTGAGGTTTCTTGAAAGGCTGGCTGATGGGTCCTGGCCCGTGGACCCTTCCATCTGAGTCTGGGGCTGCGTGTGACAGCATCTCCCATCCTGATGCCACCGCTCAGTTTGTAGACAAGTCTCCAGAGGCCTCAGGGCCTGTCTTCATTTGAGTGAATCCAAGAAAACACTAGCCTAATAATGCTGTTAGTGTGCTGCTGAGGGTCTGGGTGTGCACACACACATGCGCAAATATATAGAACATCACATGACAAACACACACTCCATACCCTTCCCCGGGGACTCCATGCCCAAGTTGACTGGTTTTGAACAATCGGAGGCTCACACATGCCCAGGCCCTTATTGCAAAAACTAAGAGAACCTGATGCACTGCAGAGACACAGCCAGACCCTGCACACATGCACACTCACGGCCTCCAAGCGCCCACGAAGACTGCTCACTTGCTCATCAAGGGGTGCATGGGCTTTGAGGTGAAAGCCTGTGGGCCTGTCCTCGCAGTGATTGCAGCCTTGTCTGGGAGCTGGGTGCAGAACAGGTCAACAAGCCAATACTGGGGCAGCTGGTACGCGGTTGTGATTATTGTTGGGGAGCTGATTTCAGATGGGGTGCCCAGAGAAGGGTGTTCTGTGGAGGTGACATCAAAGTCCAGACGTGGAGCCGAGAAGCAGCCAACTGTGGAAAGAGACCAGCAGTGGGAAGCATTTCATGCTTAGGTCACGGCAGAGCAGAGGTGGTGTGTGTGTGGAAATGGGGGGAAGCCATGACAGCTTTGTGTGCAAATGTTCCGGAGAGTTTGTTGGGCTTTGTGGGCCATACACACTCACTCTGCCTCTGTACCAGAACAGCAGCCATGGACCAGACGCAAACCAAGGAGCTTGACTGTGTTCCAGGGTACTTAAAAATAGGTAACTGGTGGTTGTTGATCCCTGAGTTGAAGCAGGAGGGAGGGCCAGATGCTGCATGGCTCCCTGAGGCCCCCGGAGGGGTTGGGATGGCCTGGGGGCATTGGGGCTGTGCTGCTGGAAGGTGGCTGAGGGGTGCTGGGGGCCATCTGGAGCCTGGTAACCATGGAGACCACCAAGGCTCTCGGTTCCCCCATCTGTGAAATGGGGGTGGGGTCCGGACCTGGTGCAGGCGGGTGCGGCGCAGGGGTAATTAGCTCAATGTCGGTAGCACACTGGGTCTGACCCATGGTGTCTGTGATCAGAACCGGGGCCTCTAGCTAGGTCTGGGCTGGGGCAGGTGTCCTTGAAGATGTTTTCCTGTGGGAGATACAAGTTTGAGATGGGAGGGGAAGCGTGTCCTCAAGGCTGCGTCCGTGGGGCACACATCCATGGAAGGAGAGCGTGTCTGGGGGTCTGGTGGTCTCTGCATGTCCTCAGTGAGCTCCTTGTTCCCCCAGGATCCCCCTTCGCCCGCGCCAGCCTCAAGAGTGGGAAGACAGAGAGTTCGTCATACTTCCGTAGGAAGGAGAAGATGTTCCGGTTCTTCATCCGCCGCATGGTGAAGGCACAGAGCTTCTACTGGGTGGTGCTGTGTGTGGTGGCCCTGAATACGCTGTGCGTGGCCATGGTTCACTACAACCAGCCGCAGCGGCTCACCACGGCGCTGTGTACGTAGCTGCAGCCTGGGCCTCCCCCTCACCTCTTCCCGAACCACCTCTGGTCTGCAGCCTGGAAATCCCGGTTCACAGCCTTTTGCCTTGGAATGCCCTGGGTAGGACCCCTGCACAGACCAAAGTGCCCCCAAGGGCATCTGCTGGGGCCTGAGCTCCCCATCCCAGGTTCCAGGAGGCCTAGCTCATCTGTCAGTGTGGTGGGCAATGGTGAGGGTCCAGGGCACCCTGGGGGGAGGTCGGTGTGATGGGTGCATGGCCCTGTGTCCTCCCTTGGGAGGGCTTCAGACCCATGGAACAGGGCACTTGGCCCCTCATTCCAATCTGGCGTGAGGCTGCGGCTCGCTCCCTGGACTCCTGAGGAGAGAGTCCAGGCTTCTAGGGCTCTTTTGGCTGTTTTCATTTTGCTTTTTGCTTTTTGCATCTGAGTGTGTCTGTGACCAAGGCTGACTTACCTGTGGGCCTACGGACAGACCATGAGTCTGAGTCATGACTACTTGGTCCTGGCTACTGTTCCAAGGAGTAAAGGAGGAAGGCGGCTGGGGTGGTTGAGGCCCTTTGCCCCTCTCCAGGGACCAGGGCTGACCTTCCAGGACCAACCCTTCATACCCTAGGGCTCTGCAGGCCATGGGGAGCCTAGTCTCGGTCTGTCGTCTCACCTCACAAGGGCTCTAAAGATGAAGACTCTCTAGTGGTTTCTGTCTTCCGGTTAGAGCCCCCACCTTCTTGTTGCCTGGTATCTAGGGCTGCCTGGTATCTGGGGCTGATCTGGACACAGGGCCTGTTTGGGGCTTCCACAAGGGCCTTGCTCTTGCCACGGGAGCCCTGTATGCCTGAAGCCACCCTGAGGTGGGGTGGCAAGACCATCTTTTTCCCAGAGAAGAACCCTCCTGGATCCCTCCTGGCCCCTGGTGCACCAGCCACATTCCCCTCTTTCAGACCACTGAACCTGGTCAGTTTTAAGCAGGAGCTTGGACAGTTCTGGAAGGGTTCTTATGAGCTCTAGACTCTGATGGCTCCACAGGCCACTTGAAAATATGGGTGGGGGTGGCTGTTGGGGTGGGACACTAGGCTAATAGTTTCCCAAACTTGTACTGAACTCTCCTGTTGTGTAATGGGGAAGAGCACAGAGGCAGCAGAAGCACAAGGGGCCCCGTGAGCTTCTAGCAGACAGTCTGGGCCAGGTCCTCGGGAGTGAAGTTCAGATGCAGTTTGTGGAGGCGCCTGGGCGGCTCAGTCGGTTAAGCGTCGACTCTTGATTTTGGCTCAGGTCATGATCTCACGGTCATGAGACTGAGTCCCAAGTTGGGTGCTGTGCTGCGTGTGGAGCCTGCTTAAGATTCTCTCTCTGTTCCTCTGCCCCTTTCCCTTCCTCTCTTTCTCTCTCTCTCGAAAATAAATTAAAAAAAAAAAAAAAGAAAAAGAAGCAGTTTGTGTGCATGGAACTGCCCGCTGTGGCCCCTAATTCATGTATCCTGGGGCCTGTAGTTTGGTGTCTTGGGACTTTGCTTGGGACTGAGGTCAGTATTTCCCTTGGTATCACCTCAGGATGAAGTTTCCTCACCCTTGGGGGTTGGGTAGGGACCCAGCGAGATGGGGCTTCCTCTTAACTTGGCCAGAAGTGCAGCTGTTCCCTGGGTCTTCTTAGCCAGGCCTTTCTTTCCCATGGAAGAAGCTGGTGGTGCCTAGTCAGTGTTGTGGGATCTGCCACCCGCGTGGGCAGGAGGCAGCCATCACGGCCTGGTCGTGTATCTGCTGTGCAGGAGCACAGGGCTCAGAGTGTCCAGGTGCTGGTCCAGGCCACAGGCATCCCTGGCCAAGAATCTTCCCCCTTGCTGCTCTGCCTTCTCTGTGGCTCCCTGGGAGTTTCTGAGTCCCTTGGCATTACCTAGGGAAAATGGCTGGCGGGAGCAGTGGGGGTATGCTAGGGTCTGCGCACCTCTGCTCAGTGCCCTGCACTCTGTTCTTGGTGGCTGGGCTGGTGCTGAGGAAGGCTGACCCAGCCAGGTAGGGCAGGTCTTGCAAGAGGCAAAGCAGAGGTAGAGGGGGTCCCCACCAGGACTAGCTCCATTGAAGCTCCCTAGGGGGCTCTGGCCTGAAACGAGCTACCCTGAAGAGCGTGGGTTCTGTGCACCCTGGCCGTCGGTCCACTCAGGAGCCACCCCCGGTGTACCACCAGGACCCCCGAGACTGAGGCTTGAATGGTGAGGAGGGAAGGAAGTCCTGCCATGCTCAACTCTGTAGCTGGCTGTTGGGCTTTGTCATCCTGTGAGCCCCCTGGTCTCACAAGACCCTCTTGACCTCCCTCTCCAATGTCCCTCTGTTGTCCCAGCACACTGTCCTCTTATTACGACATAGAACACTGTTCAAATTCTCTGCCTCTGCTCCCCTTTGTGGTGTAAACTCCTGGAGAGAGGGGTCAACTCTGTCTCCTCTGCAAGCTCAAAGCAGCACCAGTGCCTGTTAGTTGAATGAATGATTCTGGAGTGAACGGCTGAACACCCTTTCTTGGCCTCAGAGGGGAGGCTGAGCATATGAAGTCGGTGGGTCTGCTCCTCAGGCGAGCGAAAGGGCAAGCAGGACATTGGGGGTTTCTGTGCCCAGCTGCTCCCTTTCTCTGAAAAAGCCTCGCCATTGTCAGGTTCCGTGCTAGTTCCTTGAAGTGCCCTCACTTGGGTCTGCTGGGAGCAAGATCAGTGCCTGGGCAGCTGTAGCTCCAAGGTCTGTCGTGTGGGCAGCTGGAAGTCCCATCTCTGTGGCCTCTTCTTCCAGGCCCTGACCTCTTTTTGTGGGGTGCCCCAAGGGGCAGGGGCAGGTGCCTTTGTGACCTTTGTGGAGGGTCTCTGGGGCTCGGTGGCCTTGGATCTTTGCAGGTTGCTGTGGTATTCCGAGCTGGACTTGGGGGCAGGGTAGCTCCCTACCGCCCCTCACACCTGCAGCTCTGCACAGCCAGGACCAGGTGTCAGTCATTCAGGCCTGGCTGAGGTGGGTTCTTCTGCTTAGGTCAGCGGGCATCCACACCTGTGACACTGGCTTCTTGGCTTCTCCAGGGGGTCAGCTTTGCCTTCTCATTACTCATCCCATGCCTGGCTGGGGTGCCTTGGGGATTTTTTGGCTGGCTTCAGAGGCCACGCTTCTTGTGGTGAGTTGCTTACAGGAGCCGATGACCCATGTACTCAAGCCATGGAAGATGGTTCCCTACCTGAAACCTCGGGCCATGCGGGCCATGTGGGCCATTGCGTATCTCTTTGCGGGCAATGGGGCCGGTATCTCTGCTCCTCCAGAGTCTGGGCTGTTGCCCATCTGGCCCTGACTGAGGCGTCTGGGGCTGTATAGTGTAGCACTTGGCAGAGAGCTGTGGAGGAGAGCAGATGCCAGTGCCCATAGGCAGGAGGTGTGTGGTCCCGTCTTCCGTTGTGTTTTATCAAGAGCTGCTTGAGGTCCAGTCTCCCAACCAGTCTGGATGCCAGAGGCCCCAGGAATGCTGGGCTGGTCACTCTCCAGTGACTGCACTTGGGGAGGAAGATCAAAGACAGTGATCTCGTTCTGCCATCTGGAATTACTGGTTTGGCCAGTGGCAGAGCCTGGCTGGGCTGCGTCTCTTGTCTGTGGCCTTGTGGAGCTTCCTGACTGCCTGTTGTTCATTGCTCTGACACTGCCTGTTGCTCAGGCTGGGTTAGGAGTTGTGTCTTGTCTGTGTGCCTGGGGTTCTCAGCATGGCCCTCATTGCCAGTGTGGCCCTTAAAGGTCAGCAGAGCTGGTAGCGGGACTCCTGGGCCGGGGCAGGCCCTGCTTGCTGCTGCTGCGGTGGGGCCCAGCCTGAAGGAAGGTGCGCCACCCATGGGAGCCTCTGTGGGCCTCAGAGACTGAGGGGGTGACATCCTCCAGGCCCCCAGCAAGCGTTGGCGCCTCCTGGGAGCCTCCTGCTGGCCAGGCCTGGGGATGCTCAGGTGGTAGGTGAGCACATGAACAAAGTTAAAACCAAATAAGATGACGCAGGGACCCTGAGGGAGGTGTCGGGAAAGTCCTTCCGGAAAGACAGGGTGATTCTGATGAGGAGGCTGAGGGGCTCCACTGTGATTAGAACATGGGGTGGGGAGCAAGCCTGAAGGCATCCAGCTTCTGCATGGGGACCCTCTGGGGAGTACTGTGTGGCCCTAGAACTCACTCCTGAGCCCCATCCCAGGATCTCTCCTCTTGTGGAGGCTGTCTTTGTGTGCTATAGACACTGGGCACGCATCCTATTTCAAAGCGAAAGAAGCATCTCTTTGTGCCCCTTCCAATCCCAATCTATTTGTTATTCTTGTCCTGGGCTGAGATTTCTGAGCTCAGGGGCCACAGACCAGGCCTGCAGGGCTCAATCCTGGAAAGGCCCAGAGGTCTTGTCCTCCAGTCTGGGCTGGAGCCAGGTGGGAAGAGGCTGAGAGCTAATCCCCCTCTTCTCCGGCTTCTCCTAGACTTTGCAGAGTTTGTTTTCCTGGGTCTCTTCCTCACAGAGATGTCCCTGAAGATGTATGGCCTGGGGCCCAGAAGCTACTTCCGGTCCTCATTCAACTGCTTCGACTTTGGGGTGAGTAAGATCCTCACCAGAGATGCCGGCTAGGGGTCCAGGAGGGTCTAGCTGTATCCTTGCTTGAGAGTGCACATGGCCCCCTCCCACTAAGCTGTACCCAGTGTGAGCTGGGGTCTGTGCAGCAGGGCCCAGGTGGTTGAGGGTACTGTGACCCTGTGTGGGTCAAAAAGGCTTCCTATAGACGGTGAGGGGCCTTTGACAGAGGGGAGGCCTGTCCTTTTCGGGCCCTGACTTATGGGGGTTCCAGCCACAGTCTATTCCCCACCTGTACGACATCCTGCTTCCCATCCCCGACCCTGTCTGTAGGATCTTAAGATCACTGAAGGTGCTGTGACCCTCTGTGTGCCTGGTACAGCAATCTTTTAAATGTGCTGCTGTCCCATGGAGGGCTCAGTGTCCCCCACAGAGCTCAAGGGGACTGTGATCCTGAGTCTTTACTGTCCTACAGATCTGGCTGTGGGCAGCTTGGCACATGATTCAGGGGAGGACTGACAAGCCATGATGGTCCAGCCCTCCTCGTGGGCCCGGCCTGGGTCCCTTCACCAATCTCTGTAGGTCAGGGAAGTTTCGAAGGCAGGTGTTCCCAAGACTCACTGGGACAGAGCCCAGGAAGTGGCACAGGCCTTCCCAGGCCAGCAGAGCATGTGGACACCTCTCTGGTGCTGAGCCCAGGGAGGCGTTCTGACCCACTAGAGGTTGTCAGTGAGATGTGACAATGCCCTCCCCAAGAGAGGCAGGCTCACTCACACCTCTGCAGAGTTCTCAGGAGCTGGCGGGGGGGGGGGGGGGGCCCTAAACGTAGGCAGAAGTAAAACTTCAACTTGAAAATTCAGTGTGACTTTGACTTTTTCTGTCAGTGGAGTTGAAGGAACATTGTGTCCACGGCTTTGTTAAACCTTCGCAAGGACTCCCACTTTGTAGATGAGTAACTGGAGAGGTGGTGTGCTTGGCCCAAGGCTGCCCAGCTACTTTGTGGGGGAGGCAGCGTGGACCCAGGAGTTCTGGCCCTGGAGCAGCGGGTTTACACCACGCAAGGCTGCCTGATCTCTGTGGGGAAGGAGGGGTGGTGGCTGCCCAGGGCGTGCTTTGAGACACGGACACCTGCGTTTCTGAGACACGCCTTCTTATCCTTTGCCTTCTTAGTTATAGGGAAAGGCTGTAGTGCATAATAGGCCAGAGGAGATCCAAAGAGCTGAAGAGCTTTCAGAGAACCCTTAAACTTGTCCTTAAACTTGTAAATGTGTTTATGTCTTCTGGTTTGAACTAACTGGATCCCAGGACATGGAATGACTTACACATAAGCTAACAGATTATTCCAAAGTTTAGCAGCATATAGCGTGTCTACTGGGTCACAGTTTTCTAGATCAGGCGTCCAGGGCTGGCTTGACTGAATGCCTGTGGCCCAGGGTCTCTCAAGGAGGTCACAGTCCCACTGACAGCTGGGATGCGGTCATTTCAATGGATGGGGACTGGAGAATTTGCATTTAGGCTCATCACATGGCTGTTGATAGGACAGGACTCGGACAACCAGCCTCCAAGCTCGCTCACATGGTTGGTGGTAGGCCTCAATCTCGGTCTCATGAATGTCTCCCGATGCTGCTTGAGTGTCCTGACGACACGGCAGCTTGTGACCTGACAGAGAGACTGAGAGTACCCAAGACAGAAAACACAGGAACCCAGTCTCAGAGAGATGACCCATCAGTTTTGCCATATTTTATTTGTTAGGAGTGGGTCACTTGGCCCAGCCCACATTTAACAGGGGTGGGGGATGTTACCCAGGGACGTGAAACCCAGGAGGCAAGTGTCACTGGGGGCCATCTGAGAGGCTGCCTGCCACAGTCTACCATCTGGCTCCCAGTGATTCTATCTTTCCTAGTGCAGATACAGTCACCTCCTCCTGCTTCCCCAGCCACATCCCATCATGGCGCCAGCTCAGAGTCTGGGGCCTCATCGCCCAAATCAGGCCAGGGTGGCTCCTCAAGGACAGCTGCTCGGTCCCTCTCTACCCGTGGATCTGGCGAACTAAAGAGACGAGGTATCACCCACATGGTGGTGGGATGGACTTGGGTACCTGCCGTAGACAGTCATGTTCAGAGGGGACAGCAGGGTGCTCAGGGAGTCCCTGGCCCATAGCAGTTCTGGAATCCTGCTGGGAAAGTTTGGAGACACCAGGATAAGTTCTTAAGGGCTAGGAAGCCCCTTGGGCTTTTTGTTTTAGCCTCTGTGTCACCTTTCTTGTTCCAGAAAAGATAACATATGTTTTCAGCTAGACAGTTCTCTCAGCCTGCTTCCTACCAGTAGAATTTTGGGAATCCAAAGGCCTATTTTTTGTCTTGTACTGTCTCCGTCTCTTTCAACCCAAGCTGGTGATGTTCCTGCATAACTAAGTCTTCTCAGAGCATCGTGTGTATGTCATGAGTCTTCCTGGAATTCACCCCATTTGACAAAAGCTGTCCCTACGCTAGCGATCGGCCCTTCCCCACTGGGTGCCCGTGCTGAGCGGACTGAGACCGGGGCACATTTGGGCCCTGGAAGGCTTGCTGCTCGGTGGGCTGACGTGCGAGGTTCACCTCTATCTCTGTGGGGCTTCACATGGGACTGAACGGGGCTCTCAGGCTCCCGCAGTGTCACAGTCGTGCCCCTGCCCTGGCTGTTTCTTTGCACTGTGCCGTTTCCTAATGTGGCACTATTTGCTGTCTGGAGAAGGGGAGCATTTCCAAAGCGGGCACGTCCTGGAGGACGGCATGTCCCTCTGCGTCTCTCTCTTCCCACCCTGACAGTGCAGCAAGAAGACCCCGGCAGCACCTGCAGACGCCTCGGAGGCCTCCTGGTTCACATGGCTCGCTTTCGTCTTGTCACATAACCGCGGGCGACCGTGTGGCCGAACTTCCTGGCAGTGCACACAAGGGCTCCCTGTAGTTTCTTGCCAATGTCCTCGCTGTCCCCCAGACACCTATGTGAAGCGTTCACACTCCCTCGCTGTCCAGGACCCGTGGGTAGTGTGTTGAGAGCGCTGTGGGCTCTCGCTGACGTGCTGCTCAGGGCCCATTCTCTGGCTCCAAAACCCCGCCCACATCATAGGGCTTTTGTAGAGTGTGTTCCGCTTCTGTCTCCAAAACACGTATTGGTTTTTCTTGGTGTGTAACAAGTCGCCCCAAAGCTTAGTGGCTTAAAACAACAAACACTTGTTATCTCTTATCTTGGTGGGTCGGGAGTCACCGACTCCCGGTGGGTCGGGAATCAGGTGCCACTTGACTGGGGCCCCCCAGCTGTCACTCTGCCACGTGGCTGCAGTCACCACAGGCTCTTTGGAGGCTGGGAGCTCATGCCTAAGCTCTCGCTCATGGCCGCCAGGCCTCAGTTCCTGGTCACGGGGGCCTCTCCTCATGTCTCACAACACGGCAGCTGGCTGCCCGCAGCAGAACTGAGAGCATGGTGAAGGAAGCCAGTCTTTGGAACCGAATCTCAGAGGTGACAGCCCGTCACTTCTGTCACATTCTCTTTGCTCAAAGTGCGTCACTAGGTCCAACCCACCCTTGAGGGGACAAGGATATTCAAGGTTGGGGGAGACACCAAGTAGTGGGGGATCACTGTGGGCCATCTCAGGGGCCACCTGCATCAAGAACGAATGGGAACAAATTCTGAGGGTTAAGGGAAGACAGATGTGCTGGAAGACTGGCAATAAGAATGTAGATTTGGGAAACGGTGCTCACCAGCCCCAGACAAACATCTGGAGGCTGCGTGTGTGCTGTGAAAAATTGGTAGAGGTGCTCAGGGTCGCCAGGGACAGGTGGTGGCAAGCTGGTCCCACTGTAGTGCTGCCAGCGCCACAGCAGGCCTGTAGGCGTCGGGCTCCCTGGATGTTCTCTGACCCATGCGTTTGTGTTCGACGTGAGAGAGATGCAGAGGACGGCTGTGCGTTTGGGATGGCCCACAGCTTGTGCGCCTGCCAGCACAGACGTACGGGTTAGTGGACCGCGTTAAACTGTACAGGAGTCTCCAGTCATGCCTCTGGGCCCCGGTCCTGGCACAGTCACCAGGTTCTCGGTGCCTGGGAGAACGTGGACGTTAGGCTGATCTGATGCGGAGTTGGTCAGGAAACCAGTCGGCCTGCCCTCCCTCTACACCCTGTGTCCCCCTGGTATGCACGGGGTGGGCATGTTGGGGCGCAGGTGAGCACCAGGACTGGTGGGCGCAGGAGCTCAGTGTGAGGCGTGTATCTTGTGCTGCGGATGCTGGGAGTGATCCCGCCGCACACACGCGGAGACGCTTGCCCGCACAGGCCCGTGTGTGACACTCGCGTGCGTGTGCCTGAGGCCGACCCCGTCTGCACCACAGGTCATTGTGGGGAGCATCTTTGAAGTGGTCTGGGCCGCCATCAAGCCGGGAACCTCCTTCGGGATCAGCGTGCTGCGGGCACTCCGGTTGCTGCGGATCTTCAAAGTCACAAAGTATGTCACCTGTGTGCCCCTGGGTGGAGGTGGGGACGGGGAATGCAGGTCACGTGTGAGACTGGTTGACACAGCATGCTTGTTCCTAGGAATTCATGGTGCTGGCTTTGAACTCAGCCGCCCGGAACCTCTTTTTGTGCTTATAATAATGGTTTAAATACAAAAGATGGGTATAAAACACCTGCCCAGCATGGCTGTGTGTTGGCCCTGGGGGCCTGTCTGTCCTCAGGGTTGTTCCTGACTTGCCGGCAGGATTCCTAGTTAGCCTGCTCCTCACAGTTTCATACCGTCCCCTCTTTTGAAACCAGAGTCCCATCTTTCAACCTTCAAAGTGTTACTTTGCTTCCTAGTTAATAGAGGAAATAGAAGCCATCAGATGGAAGTTTTTTTTTTTTTTTTTTTTATCATCCTGGCCCCAAATCTGCCCACCTTCCCTGCAGCCCCCAGAGAGGGAGGGAGGCCTCAGCTGACTTTGACCTTGCGACCTGAACCCCTGGTTCCCACACGGCTCCCGTTCCCAGGCCTGCTTTCTCCACTGTGTGCCTGACTTTGCCCTGTTTAGGCTGTGGCAAGAGGACAGTGACAGGCCTGTGTGTTCAGTTCTATTCCACTTGGTTCTTTATGTAACCCTGGACGCGACTTGCTGCATTTTGTCTCTGAGGGGGTGGGGCCCATGCGGAGGTGTGATGTAGTTATTGAGTGCTGGGCCTCTGTGCCAGGGTTCTAGTGGTGGGAAGATGGGGAACACCTCACCCACAGCTGTCTTTCCAACAGCAAAGGCTGCCGTGCCCTCAGCTGGTCTTAACTGTGGCCACACAGCACAGCAGGGACCTCATCTACCCAGAGTTATTGGACTCCTGTGCCATCAGTATGTAGCCCACACATGCTCCAGCATGGATTTCCATGCAGTGTCCCCCGCAGCCTGGGCTCTAGGTCACCCCTCCAGTGGCCTCTCAGGACCCCACTGATCTCCCCAGGGTAGATGGGAGTTCTTTTGGTCTTTTCCAGTCTGTTTCAAATCCAAACCTAAGACCATTTGAGGACACGATGGTGTCACTGCAGGAGAGTTTTGGGCAAGAGCTTGGCCTAGCTGGGTCCACAAATGCCACTGGATGCCTCGTGCGGTCTGGTGTCAGTCCTCTGTTGCTTCCATGTGCATCGCTCTGGGAGGTGACCGCGAGGTCTGCCTTCACCTTGGCTGAGGGGCCTGGTGTCTTAGGGGCTCCACTTCCTTCTGGAAACCAGATGGCCCCTGTCCTGAGGTGGGCCGGCTTTTCCAGAGTTTTCCAGCCCATCTTCTGTGAACCCTTGAGTGTCTTAAAAGAGAATTCATGAAAGACAGGTGAGCCTCTGTGACATTGGCACCATTGAGGGCCCAGGGACGCACAGGTGCGCACAGGTGACTGATGTCTGTCCTGCCATCCCCACCTTTCCAGGGTGGTGGAACGGCATGTGCAGAGGCACAGAGGCAGGTGGCATGTCTCCAGTGGCTGGAGGCCATGTGTCCTGGCCTCTCCTGGGGAGGAGCTCTCCAGATGCTGGTGTGGGGTTGGACTCCCAGTCACTCAGTGAGTGAGCTGTCAACAGCCAGGCCACCAGCAGACTTCAGTCTTTTCCAGTCTGTTTCAGCTAGGCACACAGTGGGGCCTGTGTGCTTGGGTCTAGTTGAATGAGAGGGACATGGTCTCTGACCTCCAGGAGCATATGAAGAGTGTGACGGAGGGGTGGGCATTGTGGGATGCCAGGAAATGGTCTCGCAGTGCTGCCCTTCTACCGCACGCTGTGTCCCAGACCCTTGGTGAGAGGGCATTGAGAGGGGCATTGGCACCGGGCTTACACCACCCATCACAGCGCTGAGGACCTGTTCGGTGCAGGCCAGGGGGCTGATTATGTTCTGGTGTGGCTCATTCTCGACTTGTGGTCTGAGCCCCCGCTCAGACACCTGGAGGCTGCCTGGGTGTTGAGGAGTGGAGAGAGGTCAGACACCGTTCTGCTGGGCAAAGTGACAAGGGCAGGTTTGAGAGATGAGAGTGAGTCCAGCACTGGACATGGGCTCTCCACCTTCCCCCTGGAGCCCCTGGCGGAGGAATCTGGAACTCTAGAGAAGAGCTCTCGCTGCCCATCCAGGTGTGGGGCCCTTGGGGTTTAGAAGGTCTTGGAAGCCACAGGTGTGACAGTGAGAGTCCAGAGCGTGGCATCAGCGTGAGGGTCAGGCCTCGGCGGACATGGCCAGGTGCAGACAGACCCCATGTGCCCCGACAGGTACTGGAGCTCCCTGCGGAACCTGGTGGTGTCTCTGCTCAACTCCATGAAGTCTATCATCAGCCTCCTTTTCCTGCTGTTCCTGTTCATCGTGGTCTTTGCCCTGCTGGGCATGCAGCTGTTTGGGGGACAGTAAGTGGGTCCTAGGGGGCGTATGAGGCTGGGGGCCCCCGCTGGGGAGGCAGAGCTGAGCGCTGACGTGTTGCCCAGGCCCCTCCACCTGTCTTCCACCTGGAGGTGTCCCCCAGGAAGACAGTGGCTCCGAGCACACGGCCCATTCACAGCCTGGGACAGCATGGCATGCCAGAGTGCCCCCGGATCCTGATGAGGCTGCCTCCTCCCAAGACTTCTTATTTTCCTCAGGTTCAACTTTCAAGATGAGACCCCGACAACCAACTTTGACACCTTCCCCGCGGCCATCCTTACTGTCTTCCAGGTAAGGCTTCTGGTTCCCTCAGCTCTCCAGGTGCTGGGAAGGCAGCCTTCCCTGTCAGCCCCTTGCTGGTGCCTCAGCACAACCTGAACAGCCAACATTTCAGATAGAACTTTCCAGAAAACAGAAGAGAACAAGCAGGAGATGAGCATAGGGAGGTCTCCAGTGTGTAGGCCTCCAGTCCCTGGGTCCCTGCCACCAGATCTAGGAACTAGTTCTGGAGGGAAGCTGGGTGCTGTGATGCTGTCCCAACAAGCATGTGTAGGTCCCTGGGGGACCCAACTGTCTAGTGGCCATTGGACTTCAAGCCGCCAACTTATGTCTCAGCACCAGGACCTGGAGTCAGGGCTGTCTTTGACCCTTTGAGAATAAAACAGCAAAGCACTACCTAAGCTTCTCCCTCCTGTATGTCAGGTCTGGTGACCCTTCAGTTCTTTTTTGTGTCTGGACAACTTGGTCACCATGACTCCTGGAGAAGCTCAAGCTCTTGGCCCATGTCCTCTGTGATGCAAACCTTGCATCAACTCAGGTGATCTCTGCCCTCTCAGAGGGTTCCCTTTTGAAGGGTTTAGCATTTTGTCCCCTTGCAGGGCTTTGGCAGCCCTGATGCCCCTGTGGCTGTCCTCACCTGTAGGAGGATGCCAAATGTCTCTGTCGTATGAACCTCCTTGGACACCATGCCTGTGATTGAGCAGGGTGGGGTGGGTTATTGTTTTGCCCATGATGACTCTTAGGGAGGCCCAAAAGGCCATGTGTGCTCAGGCCAGGGGCTCAGCTTGGACCCTTGGTCTCTGGGGCTACCCTTGGTCTCCAGATTATGGCCTCTAGCAGCGGGTGGTCATGACCTTTCCTGCACAGTGTGATCTGCTCAGTGATAGGAAGGAGTGCCTTCCTCCTGTGCGTCACTAGGGCTGCCCAGTGGGATCTTGAAAGGCAGGAAAGGCGAATTGGCAGGAGTGTGTTCCAGACACAGTAGCAGGAAGTGGAGGCCGGGGGCAGCGAAGGCACAAGGTTTGTGGCAGAAGGACTGGGGCTGGCAGAGGCCAGGTTGGGTGGGCCTTCCTTGCCAGGCCCAGAGGCTTTGCCTAGCAGGAGGTGGCACAGGGGCTCCCAAAGCAGGGAGGTGATGTGATTGACAGGGCTCTGCTTTGTTTGGTTTATTGCAACAGAACAGAAAGGAGCCGAATGAGGCTCATGGTGCTGGTGTGGGATAGAGGGGAAGAGGAGGTCAAAGCTAGGGGAAAAGATGGCTCTGGTTTAGACCTTAGACCCCCTCTCGTCTGAACACAGCAATAAGCTAATAGATACATCTAGAAATTAAAAGGACCCAGCCACGCAGAAAACAAACTGTGGGCTGGAAGTGGAACAGTGATGAGAGATGAAGAGACCTGGGCGCCCGGAATGTGGTCTGTGCGAGGCAGGCGGGCTCGGTGTCAGAAGCATCCATGTGGCACTCGGTGTGTGGCCCTTTGAGGAACAGAGGACCAGAGCTGAGAGAGAGCAAATATGGCCAGAGGAGGCTGAGAAGATCTCAAGGGCAGACAACGGGCCAGGCCAGGCCTGTGTCTTCCATGGATGGTGCTGGACGGGGGCCTGAGACCCTAAGATGGCAGCTCCTGCTTCTGAATGGGGCTGGAGGGCAGAGGGAGAGCACATGGCCTCGTGGTGAACCTGTAGGCTGAACCCTGGTGATGCTGACCCTACAGAAGAGGGCTGACAACGTCTGCAGTTGGAAGGTGAGCTCACTGCTAACAAGACAGGAATAGCAGAAGAAATGCAGGCGACTTTGTGCCCAATGTGCTTGAGCCCTATAGAGTGTTAGAGGAAGAGCTCGTAACACATAACACAAAATTAAAGCAAAAAGTACCTAAGAACCAAGAACAGGTTAATACAAAAAAGAACTAAGCTGAAATCCTAGGAATGCAACAGATAGCTATTTAAAAAAAAAAAAAAAAAAAAAAAAACCCAAAAGGTAAACTATACACTGGATATGACCCAAGAAAGGACGGGTGAGCCGGAAGATGTGGAGGAACTGAGCCAGCTGCACCATGTCGGGTGAGAGAGCCGACAGCAGTGTGGTTCCAGCCGAGTCCTAGAGCGTGTGTGTTCAGAGAGCTGAGCAGGGTGAGCGGAAGTCATGGCAAGCTTAGACGTGTTGTGTTAAAGAGGAAATCTTAAAAACAACTCTAGAAAGAGATTCCCTACAGAAGAAGGACAGCCTGATGGCAGAAGGTTGGGGGAGTAACTTTGAAATACTGAGGAACAGCACCTGTCAGCCTGGAATGCCAACCCGGAGAGCCGAGGTTCAAGTGTGAGCTAGCACTGGAATGTTCAGATGCTAATACGGAGAGTCACTAACCCCCCGATTGCCGAAGGCACTGCAGACATGTATATATTTAGTAAAGCCAGTGACTTGGAAGAAAAAAAGAACATTATACTCACCGAGAAGAATTTAAAAATCTGAACTGTTTCAGAAGTTGAATAATTAAAAGCCTACCCCCCCTAAGCCACCATGTTCTAATTTTATGAGTGAATTCTACTAAATATTTAAGGAAGACATTATTCCGGTTTTATACACATGACTCCGGAGAAGATAAAAAGGAAGGCACCGAGCTCATCTTATGAGACTAGAATAACCTTGATATAAAAAACCATGACCGAATTAATGTGAATTTGCTTTATGATGAGTTACAGGCAGAGACTACAGGCAGGGGGAGTTGTCACACAAAGGAAACTTTTATTTGCGGTAAGTAAGGAGATCATGGGGAATAACTTCCAAAGCCATGACCCCCCATGTGGGGTAAGTGTGTTCCTTTGATATGAATATTCAGGAAGGGGAGCTTTTGTCAACATATATAGAGGTGGGTATATGGTCACTCATGCACGCTCAGGAAACATGCCTGTACACGCATCATCTGCTATGCTAGTGAGAGTTGTGCTCCACCTCGGAAGGAGATTTTCACATTAGAAAGAGGTAAAGGGATTAAGGCAACCGCCTGCTCAGGTGGGAGTTCGTGACTGAGCTCAAGCTGGTCCAGGCTGGCTGAGCTCTTCCCGTTATTTGCCTCTGAAAAGTTAAGGCTAACGTTCATGTGAAGAAGAAGGGCGGCCAGTGGGGGTCTTGCTGGTGACACAGCTAGATAAGGATAATACTAAAATAAAAATATAGGTTGTGATCACAAACCCAGAGAGAGAAGGGAAACAATGACTAATCAAATCTAGATTTGCTTACAAATTATCATTATGATCAACTTGAGTTAATCCAGAAATACAAGATGACTCAACATTACAAAGTCTATTAATGGAATTCATCATCTTCGCCGATTAAAGGAGTAAAAAACCCTGTGTGATCAGAAAAACACCTGAACCCAACAAGAGCATGGCACAGAGTGAGAGAACAGAGAAGCAAGATTGGGAGATTGGTTCACTGTTGAGACTGTGTGGATTCATCATATTCTATGTGTGTCTGAAATACACTTTTTCTAAGAAAATGGAATCACATGATAAAACCCAACGTTCCTTTCAAGTAAAAACTCTTAGCAGATTATGCTGGTACCAGTGGTCATAGTGCAGTAGAACAAGAAAATGTGAAACAATTTCTCTGGATTGGCAAGGAAGAAAGAATGTTCACAGCTGGAATATTTATATACACAGAAAACTTGAGTGTTGTAATTGCTGACAGTATGGGACAATTTGGTTATCCATAGAGCAAAACACGCAATTGGATTCCTACTTTGCACCAGATTTGAAATCAGTTTGGATAGATTAAGACCTAAATGTGAAAAGCAAATTTGAAACTTTAGCAGTACATAGAGGAGTGTAATGGTACTAACTCAAGGCAGGGGAAATCCTAAGATCGAAGAAGCACAGATCATAAAGGAAGAGATTGACAAATTTGACTATTAAAATAGAAATTTCTGTGCATCAAAAGATACTGTACAAATGTTTTTTAAAAGTCATAAACTTGGGGCATCTGTGTGGCTCAGTTAGTTAAGCATCCACCTTTGGCTCGGGTCATGATCTCGCGGTTCGTAGGTTCGAGTCCTGCATTGGGCTCTGTGCTGACAGCTCAGACCCTGGAGCCTGCTTCCGATTCTGTGTCTCCCAGTCTCTCTCTCTGCCCCTCCCCTGCTCTCTCTCTCATACACACACACACACACACACACACACACACACACACACACTCTCTCTCTCTCTCTCTCTCTCTGTCTTTGAAAAATAAATAAACATTGAAAAAAATGTTCTTAATGTCATAAACTTGGAGAAGACATTTTCACAGTATTAGCAAATAGCCATCGAAGGGTTAGTGTCCAGAATATATCAAGAACTTCCACAAATCAAAAAGAAAAGACAAATAATGTAGTGGGAAAAGCAGAGTGTAACCAAGCATCTCACAGGAGAGGATGTTGGGCTGATGAATGAGCCTGTAAGGACTATTACCAGCGTTCCTAGTAGTCAGGGAGATGCAAATTCAACCCATCTTGAGATAGCCTGCCTGTCTGTCAGTTTAGCAGAAATTAAACCCAATAATACCAGGTTTAGAGAAGATGTGGAGACATGCGGGTGACTTTATGCTGTTGCTGGGCTGATGGAACCACTTTGGAAAGTGATTTCATAAAATCTAATAACTAGAACTTACATATGAGTAGTTCCTGTTGTGGGTCTGTGCTCTGGAAAGTCTCCCGCCCAATTGCACAAGGAGACACTTGTGAGACGTTGTAGCAACATTATTTATAATAGCAAACAACTGGGAGTCGCCACAAAGTTCATCAACAGGAGAATCGATGAGAAAAGTGTGTTGTGTTATCTGTACAGCAGGAAAATGCATGACCTAGAATTAAATGTATTAACGTGGATGAATCTCGCAAGTATAATATTAAGCAAAAAAGAATAAGATTCAGAATAATACACAACATATGATACTATTTAAATAAGGATGAAAACATGCAAAACAATATTGCTTATGGCATATATGCATGAAAGTATAAAAGCTTGTGTGGGAATGATAAATACCAGATTCAGGGTGTGCCGTGTCGCTGGGGGCTGGGCTGGGGGAATGGGAGGGGGGAGGGGGTTCCACTCAAGGAGTGCCACCGCCCTTTGAATGCTTCAGTTTTCAAGCCGGGGAGTGGGTACACGGAGGGTTGTTAAAATTTATTCATCATACCTTTCTGAACGTTTGAAATAGTACATAAGTAAAAAATAAAAGAACACAAAAAGATGAACTAAGTAGACATTAACCAAAAGAAAGCTGGTGTAATCTTAACATCAGCCAGAATAGAAGTTAAGGGAAAAAAAGCCTTAGTAAAAATAAAGAAGTATATTACATAACGACGAAAAGAAGACAGCAATCCTGAATCTGCATGACCTACCAACACGGCCTAAAAATACACTGAGCAGAAACTGACAGAAGTACGTGGAAGTCCACATCTTATAAGAGGTTTATAATACATTTCTTTCAAACCATAGGATGAGGCTGACAGAAGATTAGAAACGATGCAGAAGAGCTCGTGAAAAACACGTCGGTTGACATCTATAGAACCCTGCACCCAGCTGCTAGATAACAAACCAAACAGTCATTATAGAGCATTTACAGAAATTGACCACGTGTTAGGTCACCCAGGAAATTCCTACAGATACTGAAGAATTGTTATCCGATGGGGCACATTCTAGATATAATTTAAATAAATAGAAATCATTAGTAGAAAGTTATTTGAAATCTTCCCCACGTTTGAAAGCTGACGGACCAAGTTAAAGAAAACATCAACAATGGACGTTATGAAATACTTAGATGAACAATAATATCTAAGCTTACGGGATGAAGCTGAAGCAATACTTACAGGAAAATATATAATGTGAAATGAAATTATCAAAATAAAAGAGGGGCGCCTGGGTGGGTCAGTTGGTTAAGCATCTGACTTCGGCTCAGGCCATGATCTCACGGTTCGTGGGTTCGAGCCCTGCATCGGGCTCTGTGCTGACAGGTCGGAGCCTGGACCCTGCTTCGGAATCTGTGCCTCCCCCTTTGTCTGTTCCTCCCCCGCTCACACTCGCCCTGTCTCTCTCTCTCAAAAATAAGCATTAAAAAAACCTTTTTTATAACAAATAAAAGAAAGAATGAAAATAAACTAGTTAAATACTCATCTTAAAAACCCAGAAAAGAGTCTCCAGTGATGGAGTCTAGAGGAGATGCACAGAAATGGCACCTTACAAGGGGAAAGAAAAGAAGGAAGATCAGGTCATCAGCCTTGGACCTTAGGTAGCTGAAGGAGAAAATGTGTTTGGTGTGTGCCACATCTTTGCTTCCCTCGATGACACTTTAGTCCGCGCCACCGGTCTTTCTGGCAAGGAAACCATCTGCCGTGTGACTGGCGGGATGAGGGTGAAGGCAGACCAAGATGAGTCCTCTCCCTCCGCTGCCGCTGCCGTGTTGGCTGCCCAGGATGTAGCCCAGAGGTGTAAGGAGCTGGGCGTCACTGCTGTCCACATCAAACTCTGGGCTGCAGGAGGAAATCAAACCAAGACCCTTGGACATGGGGCTCAGTCAGCCCTCAGAGCCCTTGCCCCTCAGGAATGAAGATTGGGCGGATTGAGGATGTCACCCCCATCCCCTCCTGTAGCAGGTCACTGTGATTGCCGTTTGTGAACAGGATTCCTCAAATTATTGTTTTCTGTTAATAAATTGTCTTTCTGCAAGCTAAAAAAAAAATCCTAGAAAAGAGAACAGAGTAAAACCAAAAAAAGATTGAAAGCAGGAAAAAATGGTTAATAAGCAGACGTTAGTGACACAAAACTAAAACATCAAGAAAACAAAATCATAAAAAGCTTGTTCTCAAGAAGACTAATAAAGTAGATGACACTGTAGCAAGACTGATCAAGGAAAAGAAGCACAAATAAAAAGTATAGCCCATAAAGGAGGTGTAACTACAGGAAAGGGAGACATTTTTTTTTAATTCCAAAGAATATTAGGCAAGACATTTGAAAACTAAGATGAAACATGCAGTTTTATAGGAAAATATCAAAGATTTAAATTGGCTTAAGAAGAAATTAAAAACCTGGATAATTTTATAACCATTAAAGAAAAGGGGTCTGTAGAGCTCTTTTCCTGCCCTGAGCCTGGCAGGTCATAAGGTGAGTCCTGCCAAGTGCATACAATTCATTTGTGTTGCTTCGCACAAGACCAATATACAAAAATAGAGCTTTCCTATATGATCTGATCATTCAACTAGAAAATTTAATTAAAATGAAGGATTTCATTCACAGAGGCAACAAAAGCTGTAAGGCACCCAGAAATCTACAAACAGAATGCAAGACTTTTATGGGTGAAATTATAACTTGTTATTAAAGGACCTACAGATCTGGTATTCAGGAAGTATATTTATAATGAGGAGGCCTTAACATGGTAAAGGTATTTGTTCTCCTAGTTCAAGCTATGAATTCAATGTAGTCCTGATGCAAATTCCAACAGGACTGTTTTTGGAATTCAGCATATTGATAATGTGGAAGAGTCGATGTCCAAGAATGGCCAAGACAATTCAGGAAGGAGGGATTTGCCTCACCACATGTCAAGAGTTTTTACGAAGCGACAGTGGGGAGCATCATGAGGTACACAGGCAAAATACCAGAAGACCAGACCAGAGAACCCGGAAACATGCCCAGGTAGGAAGCCGGTCTTAGGAGAAGGATGGCGATATACCTCAAAGGGGACAGGATATTTTAAAAAGCGGGTCTGTGAAAAGTGGCTTTCCACTGGGGAAAAATGTAGATCTTCATCCCCATGCATCCACAGAGCAGTTACCACAAACTCCAGTTGGATTAGAACCCTAACTGAAAAATCAAACTTTAAAATGACTTGAAGAAAATGTAGGAGACTCTCTTTATGGCCTTCGGATGGAGAGGAATTTCTTAAATGAGGTTCAGAAAGCAGAAAGCACGAAGGAAACGGTGCCACATTTGGCTGCATTGCCCTCTGTCATAAGACAGAAAGGAACTGAGAACATTTCCAGTAGCTCCTGCAGACAGAGGGCTAGTATGTGCAAGGACACGCATGCAAGTGTCACAGTCCGTGTGGGGAAGACGGGGTGTCCGAAACCTGAGACCGCTGAGGAGGCCCCAGAAGATGACGCCTGATCAGCCCGCCCTCTCACCCCTCAGATGGGAACTGTGTCCACTACAGATGTAATTTAGAGTAAGCGATCTGGAAACCTCGTAAAGTCAGAGGCTGGCATGACCGGCTGCCTGGTGGTCCTAGTTTGCAGCGTTTACAGTGAAACTCTGTAGCAAAACACTGGAAACAGCTAAGGTGTGGTCAGGAGGCATGTGGGTGGATGCCTGAAGGGTCACAGTAGGGGACATGAATAAGTGGACATGTGTGTATCACATGGATAAACTTCAAAGATATGATATTGGATGGGGACAGCAAGTTGAAGAATGATGTGTGTAGTATGATACCTTCCTGTGTGTGTTTAAAACACACATGGCACATTTTATTTATAGATACATGCATGTCACGTGGGTAGAACTCTACTGACACGGTTCCTCACCAGTTTGTGAGTGGGGTCGTCTGTCAGGAGTGATTGTGGGCAGTGATGCCAGTGGGACAGATTGAGCAGTGTCTATTTTTTTTTTTTAAATTAATGTTTATTTTTGACAGAGAGAGGGACAGAGTGTGAGCAGGGGAGGGGCAGAGAGAGGGGGAGACACAGAATCCAAAGCAGGCTCCAGGCTCTGAGCTGTCAGCACAGAACCCGACGCGGGGCTCCCACTCACAACCTGTGAGATCATGACCTGAGCTGGAGTCAGACACTCAACCGACTGAGACCCCCAGGTGCCCCCAGCAGTGTCCATTTTTATTGGTGGACACATGAATGTCTGTTACTTGATGCTTTTGTACTTTTCCAAAAATATAGTAGCTAAGAGACACATGTTTCTTGATGGGGCAACAACTGCATTTAGCTACCCTCACCGCTGGACGCACTGTCACATCATCTATAAAATCATGGCCTCCATGGCTCTGGGAGTGGGGAGTTCTGCCTCTTCGGCCCTGCCTCAGTTCTCCAGCTTATGCTGTAGTTCTCTTCCTTGCCTTCGCTCGCCTTTTCCTTCTGCTTGGCACCCCCTTTCTGTTTTTGGAAATGCTAGAGCATATTCATCTTTTGAGGCCTGACCTAGCTCAGCAGCCGTGTCTTTCTGGAAGTTTTTCTGGAGGACCGTGGGCCACCTTGACCTACAGAAACACCATCATCCAGAAACCTGTGCGTGTGCGTGTGTACACAGCCATGTCTTGACTCTGAGTGTGCGCACACACGTGCATATGGGTGGAGGTGGCCGTGTAGGCATGACTTGTGGTACTATCCCTCCACAGATCCTAACAGGAGAGGACTGGAATGCAGTGATGTATCATGGGATCGAATCGCAAGGTGGAGTCAGCAAAGGCATGTTCTCCTCTTTTTATTTCATTGTCCTGACGCTGTTTGGAAATTGTATCCTTCTTGCAGTGCATTAGTGCTTGGTCTGGGCCCAGGAAACCTGGGGGGGGGGGGTGCGGGGTGTGTTGGCCATGAAAAGGAGAGGTGCCTTCTCGTTGAGTGTGAATGATGGAGCTTCTCCTTCTGGGGAGCTGGCTTAAGTCTAGACAGTGAATACTCTTGAGGCAGTCTGAGCTTGGGGGACCTGGAGGCTGTGGGCCAAGGTTGATGGAAGCATGAACTGTGCGTATGGTGTCCAGAGGGCGTTGGTATGGTCAGTGGCAGGCTCGGGAGGGTTGCTGTGGGAAGACGTGGGCTTTGAACACAGGGCAGTAGTTTTTTTTTTTCTCCCCGCTTTAATTCTGTAATTAAGTTTTGGTACTGGGCTTTTAAAAAACTTTCCCCTGCTGAAAATCTGGTACGTGCAGAGAAATGTAAGGCAAGTTTTCCTGTAGCGGGTGCCAATCAAGCATGTGTTTTAGGACCTTGTGTGTGTGTGGGGGGGTGGGGGGGTGGGTCTGTGGGGTCAAGGAGAGCCCAGCGCATGTGACAGCTCTGCCTCAGGCAGGTCACCTGGGAGAAGGAGGCTGCTGGGCTCATGATGCAGGCAGGGGGCAGGGCCAGGAGAGGCGAGGTGCGAATGTGGCCCCACTGCTGGGGCAATAAATTCAGGCTGAGCAGGGGCACTCAGGTTCTCCAAGTCTTCTGTATATCAGAAACCCCAAGGACAGTTAAAGCTCAGGTTCCAGCCCACAAATGTGCATTTTAACACACTCCCCTGGGGGTGCTGGTGTTGGTACTGTGGCCTGGGGACCCCACTTAGAGATCTGCTGTATTAAATATCCTGCAGAGCCTGGAAAAAGATCTGAGCTGGCAACAAACACCTGTGTGTTGTCTCCTCCCAGACTGACCTGCTGGCTCTGCCTTGTCTCCTCACACGCACACCTGGGCACTTGACCCCGTTTGTCCCTCCTTGCCCCTGGCGTGCTGGCCGTCATGCCAGCCTGTGACCTATGACACTCCAGACCTTATTTCTCTCTGCCTCCATCGGACTGTCTCTTCTGCTGCACACCCAGCAGGATTGTACCACCTGTCAGCCCTGTGTCGTTCACGGCTCAGGTCCTGGACCCCAGGGTGGGGAGCCCCGCCCCGCTCCCCCCCCCCCCCCCGGGAGCCTGAGCACAAGGCCTGGGAAGGAGGATATCCAGGGTGCTCAGGAGGGCCCATGCTTGTTTCAGTGTTTAGCAGACAGGGGGGGCCTGGGGGCTGGCTGAGAGGAGAGCTGTAAATGGCAGCCATGGTTATCAGAGAGGGAAGGAGCCTGAAGTGTTGGCTTCAAATGGTGGGGGGTGAGGGTGGGGGTGGGGAATAACTTCTGTCCAGAAAGAGGTGCCCACACCCCCCAAGACTGAGCAGCGGCCTGAAGCCCTTCACAGCTAATTCTGACCCTGTGCGGTCAGGCCTCGTGCTAGCCACTGGGAATCTTTCCTGCTGCCCCTGTGTGCCCCTCTTGCTGGGCCTCAGGTGCCAGGGCATGACCTTAGTCCCGCTCTTCAGGTGTGGGAAGTCCTCTGAGAGTGTCCATGGCTGTGGTTAGTGTGGGGAAGCGGTCCCTGGCCTCGGTGTCCTGTCCTCTGGTCTCTGCGGAGCCCTGAGCAGCCTTGCCAACGAGGCAGTGCCCTGGCATGTGGGGGGCCTCCCTGCCAGACTGGGGCCTGACTAGCATCAGTCATCGCTGTCGGCCTCATACAAAGCCGGCTGCTCCTCAGGCCTCGCACTGGTGGGAATAGTCGCAGCCTGGGCCGAGGGGTGAATCCCCAGGCCTGTGGTGAAAGAGCTCAGGTGTAGGGGACACAGGGCTCTGGCTGGGGTGACTTCGCCCCCAGAGGACACTGGCAGTGTCTGAGATGGGTTGGTTGTCATGACTGGGCTGAGGGGCTGCTGCATCTGGTGCACACAGGCCAGGGATGCTGTTCAACATCCCACCGCAAAGGGTTGCCTGGCTCCAAACGTCAGCAGTGCCGAGGAATGACATTAACTGGGCACGGCAGCGGGGGAAGGCCCAGGGAGGGCCTGAGGCACAGCACAGAGTGCAGGCAGGGGATGGTTCTGGGGAGGCGCTGCTCTGAGGTGCACAGGGAGGAGCTTGTGGGAAGAGGCAGCTCCAGCCCCAGGAAAATTGAAGTGACTCACGTTAGTGGCCTGATCTGGACAGACTGGAGGAGGGGGGTGCAGAGAGGTAGCTGCCGACCACAGGCCCCCGTCTGGGCCATTTGGACCCCTCCTGACTGTGGGATCCTGGGTGGGGTACTTACCCTCTGTGGCCTTTGCTTGCTCATTTCTTTTTTTTTTTATTTTTAAAAAAAAAAAATTTTTTTTTCAACGTTTATTTATTTTTGGGACAGAGAGAGACAGAGCATGAACGGGGGAGGGACAGAGAGAGAGGGAGACACAGAATCGGAAACAGGCTCCAGGCTCTGAGCCATCAGCCCAGAGCCTGACGCGGGGCTCGAACTCATGGACCGTGAGATCGTGACCTGGCTGAGGTCGGACGCTTAACCGACTGCGCCACCCAGGCGCCCCTGCTTGCTCATTTCTAAAAGGGGATTGTAGTAGTGCCTTGTCATGGTGCTCCTGGAAGGGCTCAGTGAGGTGAGGGGTGGGGGGTGCTAGTGTTGTCTGCCATCAGCATGACTTGGGCGTTGTTTTTGCCACTCTAGCAGGAGGGCGTCTTGAAACAGAGGGCCCCAGGACCTCACTTTGAAAAAGGAAGGGAGAAAACAACACTGAGCAGGTGTCCTAAGCCTAGCCTAGGAACCGAAAGCACTGGTCACGGCCGGATATGCATGTTTATGGTCTGTCTTAGGTGGTCTCTGCTCACAGGACCCAAAGGTGATGGAGCCCATGTGAAAGCAGGAGGTGTTGGTTGGGAGGCCTCTCACATTGGCCAGAAATTTGGGGGAGGTGGGGATAGAAGTAGGCAGTCCAAATTAATCCAACACAGCCTCTGAGCTTTGGGGCTGGAGAGTCAGGCCTGAAGAATGGGGTTGGGGAAGGAGTTTGTGTGGCCATTATGGGGAGTTGATACGAGATTGAGGGAAAGAAGGATGGGCAGACCAGGCAGCGTGGCTAGTCTGTGTCTGAGGGCAACAGGGGACAGAGGAACAAGGGGACTTGAGAGGTATATAGTCACGGAGGATCTGGGGAGATGAGGAACCCTGTTCTCCATGGGGCAAGTTGCAGCATGACTGTGGGAGACTTGGGTGGGTGGGTGGGCGGGGCAGAAGGGTTCCTTTCCTTAGCTGGAGCCAACCAGACACTCTGCTGAATGTCTTCCTGGCCATCGCTGTGGACAACCTCGCCAACGCTCAGGAGCTGACCAAGGTGCGTGGGTAGGGGCACCACCTGCAGCCCAGGACTGGCAGGGAGGGGCAGGCGGGGCAGTGTGTGTGACTCTGGATGAGTCCAGAGAGCCATGACGAGGGCCAGTCCAGGGTTAAAGACCCATGTAACCACCCTCCACGGGCATCTCCTCAAGGTCCTAGACGGGCAGAAGTTAGGCTGCCACTCAGATGTGTGTGTGTGTGTGTGGGGGGGGGGGGTTGGTGCTGAGGAAGCGTGAGAGATGATGTGCCAGGAAGGCAGATGAGCACAAGGGCAGCTTCTGGAGAATCTGAGACCTGGAAAAAATGGCCAGAAAGGCAGGGGGAGTTATGAAGAATGGAAGATGCAGCCCAGAGAGTTCTAAGAAGTGAGGGGCAGGCTGCACCAGGCCCCTGCGCTCGTCCTTGGGAGGTGAGGGGCCCCTGTGGCCAGTCTGGAGTGTGCATGGTTGAGCTCAGGCAGTTACCGGGCAGCTCTGTCCTCAGATGCCAGGCCTGGCTGGAGCCTGGAGGAGCAGCTGCTGCCCCCTTGTCAGCTTGTTTGTGCCGCAGCGGGACAGCCTCTTCTCCTGGCTGTGCCTAGCGGGTGGCATCTAATACTCTCCTCTTGTCCCTGAGCCTGGTGGGGGGTGTGATTATACATGGCTTCCCCTGTGGTTGCCTTCCCGATGACACAGCCCCCTGCCTGGTCACCTTCACCCTCACAGCCATGGACAGTGCAGCCCTGGCTCCCAGGAGGAGGGTCCTGCTGCCTCGCTGGGCCACCTGAAGGGAGTGCTCCCTTGCTGCAGAACCCCACGTGCTTGCCATCTTGGCTGAGCATGTGGCCTGCTTGTGCACCTGTCCATGTACACGTGTGTATGCTGGAGCTCACACCTGTGCACATTCCTCTGTGTGTCTGACACAGTCCTGCCCTCACTATCTAGCACATCCCGACTGTCAACATCATCTCTGTTCTGGGGTGAGCTTGACTTGGGCTTTCCCTGAGGAGGGCAAGTTCAGGACGTTTCTGCAGTCAGTATGGGTGTGTGCAGATACGCCACGGTGCTTCCGACAGGTGTCAGGTGCCCTGCCACCCTCTTCTGTTCTCTGGGAGGAGTGCTCCAGGGGGAGGCAGGCCTATTCAGTGTGTCTGCCTTGGTTTCTGCTCAGACTTCCTCTTCTCCGGGCCCAGGCCTGGGCCGTGGTGGTGCCTGGGGGTATAGACGCCTACCCTGCTCTGGCTGCTGCCTCCTGAGGACCTGGAAGTCCCACTGGCCTGCTCATTCCTGTTGTCCGCCAGGGCCAACACTGGGCTTTGCCATCTAGGAGTGGCTGGAGAATGACTGTTCCTGGCCCCAGGCTGGGCTTCCGGGTGGTGGGGTCAGGGGGATCCCCTGCATCCGCAGAACATATCTTGGTGTCAGGATTTCTGGGACCACATGAAATGGGGGTGCCCAGCAGCGTTGGTGGTCTGGGCACCAGCTGTGTTGGTGCAGGGGTGAGCTTGAGCTTGAAGTTCTCGCCGTCTCTTCGGGTCGTGCTGTGGGTGAGAACACACCAAGGAAGCGATGTCCTCGGGGCCCTGTCTCCATGCAGAGACACCCTGTGAGATGTCGGACCAACTGCCCGTATTCAGGAATCGTCTTTCCCTGGGAGGTGGAGCAGGTGGAGGCCTGTGTTAGGCTGTGGGGGCATTTCCTGGACTGGCTCTCCTTCCTTTACATTCCCACAAACGTATTACAGTATTACATTCTTTTCAAAGTGGAAATAAACTCTATGAAGTCTGTTTGTAGAACACCTGTCCTCTCTGCCCAGAGGGCTGTAAACCAGGATGGAGCCCGCAGCTTGAAGAAGGACCTCGATAGGGGTGTTCTGTGGTAGATGGAGCTTCGCCTCCTCTCTGGGGCCTGAAGCTTGAAGACCTCTTCGCTGTGGTGGGAAATCTGTAGGCAGCTAACAGGGGTTTTAATTTTTGCCATTTTGGGGCCTCTAGGATAATATTTAGGGATGTTTTGGGCCACAGTGGGAACATCAGCTTCCGTGGAAGCCAGGTGGGCCTGGGGTTGGGTTTGGGGGAAATAACAGTGGTCTCAGCAGTGTAAGTGGAGGACGTGGAGCCCTCGGTTTCCCTCCACGGGCTCATGGGCTCAGCCCAGAGCTTTTCATCTAGATCCTGGAAGCAGAGCATGTTGGTTTTGCCCAGTGACGTGGGGTCGGGGCCAGAGGGTCTGCCCAGAAGTCCACTCCCCTTCCCACGGAGGGGGCAGAGGCAGGGCAGGATATCTACATCTGTGTCAGAGAGCCATGGGGGTCCTTCCCACAAACTTGGTGGGGGAGGGGATACCATCAGGCATTGTAAGTGGCTGCCATGTGTTGGGGGACACAAGAAGGGACTTCTCACAGCCACTGCTAGGGACAGGTAGACAGATGTGATCCGACGGGTCCCGGTAGGAAAGCTCAAAGGCTGTGAGGTAGCTATGCCTGACCCTCGCCCGGTGACAGTTCCTGTGGGTGATGCTGAGCCGGGACCTAGGCTCAGGGTGCAGAGTCCTGCCCCTTGACCTTGCCCACAGTTGTGGGGCAGAGGCTGGCTTTGTTCAGGCGAGACAGGTGTCCCCGAGGTGCGGGGGCGGCAGGTGGGAGGAAAGGAGGGCTGGGCTTGCGTTTTGGCAGAGCCAAGTCCGAGATACCGTGGGACACGTGTGCAGGCAGCCGCTAGGTCCTTGTGGCTTGAGCTTGTGTATGGCGTCGGGGTGCAGGCTCAGGGCTGGGATCACCAGCTGTGAGCACCCTGGGACTGGCCCATGGCAAGAGGGTGCTGAGGCAGGAATCCTGTGGAACACGGCCCGGAGCAGCAGGTACAGGCCGCCAGAGGGCTTGCGTGGGACTGGTGCTCGCTGCTGGAGCCTGGATGGATTGTGCTCACGCAGGGGCTGCTGCCTGGCCCACTGGTCCAGAGGGCAGCAAGGACTCCTAGACCATGGAAGGAAGAGCTCCAAGGCCAGCTGCACACCTCTGTCTGTTCAAACAGGATGAAGAGGAGATGGAAGAAGCAGCCAATCAGAAGCTTGCTCTGCAAAAGGCCAAAGAAGTGGCTGAAGTGAGCCCCATGTCTGCCGCAAACATCTCTATTGCTGCTGCGTAAGGCTCTTGGGGGTGGACTGCGGGGCGGTGGGGGCTGCTGCAGAGTCTCTTGGCTGGGCCCCCAGCAGGGCACTCCTTCCGGGGGCTTCCTTGGAGCACCTTGTGTCGGCTGGAGCTTTTTGGGACACAGCCTCCCCCAGGAGCTGTGATGAGAGGGAACGGCTCCCCTCCTGCAGGAATCTGTGAGCAGAGGGTTCATCAGGAAGAGCCTCCATGGCTTCTCCCAGTTTGAGTTGGAGCAAGGTGTGACGATGCGTGGTCCTCCCGTCATGGGTGGGATCGGCTCTGATTAAGCCCTTGACAGTCTTGGGTGGCTCCAGAGCTCCTAGCTGGGGCAAAGACTGTGAGTCAGGGGTAAGGTATCGATATGTCTACTTTATAATTTTCTTAAAGTTTGTTCATTTAGAGAGAGAGAGAGAGAGAGAGAGAGAGAGAAAGCGCGCAGGGAGGGAGAGAGAATCCCAACCAGGCTCCGTGAACTCATGAACCGTGAGATCACGACCTGAGCTGAAACTGAGTCAGATGTTTAACCAACTGAGCCACCCAGTCGCCCCTCCATACGTCTGTTTTCTGCACAGCTTTTTAGGAATGTATTTTGTGAACCCAAAGATTCTAGGTGGTATTTCAGCAGCCCAAGAGACTTAATGCAGTTTCCTAAATTGTCTTTGAGGTTTCTGTGTTGGGACAGAGGTCAAGGGGAAGCCTTGCTGATGAGAAAAGGTGAAGGCGGGGTTGAAGCTTCCTTAGGGAGGCTGGTCATCCCGAGGTTCAGCTGAGCTTGAAGGAACATTGCAGAACCACATCTGGAGGTCTTAGGGCCTTCAGAGTTGGGACAGCCTAGGGCCAAAGGCTGCAGTATGCTGAGGGAGGTCACTGCCGGGGGAAGAGAGGGATGGGAAGGGGGAAGGAAGGTCTGGCCTGCTGTCAGCGTGGCCATGAGAGAGCACAGAGAAGCTCTGTGTTTGTGGGGAGCTCGCTCTCTGAGCCAGGCTGAATCTGTCTGGAGCTGGCTTGTCTTCAGTGCCACCCTACCCCACCCTACCAAACACCTCCCATTTCCCATGTGGACCCACCTGGTGGGCACCAGGAACAGCCACAGGTACATCTGTGGTGACACATGCATCTGTGCTGCTGAGTGTATGTGCCGGCATGTGGATGTGTTTGCTGGGAGTGTGGGTGTGCAGGTGTGAGGGAACGCGTGTGTCTGCTTGTGCGTGAGTGTGTATCATAGCAGCCCCGTTCTTGTTCAGCAGTCCCAAGAGTGACGACCTGTTTTCTAGGAAGGCCTTTGCAGAGGACCTGCCCCTAAGCCAAGCAGGAAGCACTGGCCTCTGGGAGAGAAGAAGCCAGAGGAGATCACAGGCCCCTGGGGGGCCCAGGCAGGGGTGCAGGGGGCCTGCGGGGAGCCAGGCAAGACACAGCAGTCATTTCTCAGACAGCTGCTGGGGTGCTCAGGGTTTAGTTGCCTCTGTTTTGTTGTTTGGCTGGCTCAGTGACTTGGTCGGCTTGGTCCTGGGCTGGCTTTGAGGAGGTTGTGGTGACCTGGCAGACGGCCCCTTCTCCTGAGCTTTGTGAGCTACTGGTGGTCTGCTTCAGCAAGGGTGGTAGATGAGCCTTTGACTTCTTCATGGGCCTTGTGGGTTTCAGTTCAGCGTTTGCCCTCTCTGCTCGCTCTGGAGGTGAGTGCGCTGTCCCATGGGCCTGATGCCTGTCAGAGCTGCCTCTTCCCTGGGGGCATGTGGCAGGGCACCCGTTCCCATCAGGGCCAGGATCTCAGAGAGGCAAGTGCCGGGGCCCTCAGCACCACCACACAGAGCATGTCAGGCCACCAAGAAAGGTCTGGATGCTCTTCCTCTGTCCCTGTCCTCATCTGGGGATACTGCTATGTAAGAACAAGGTTGCAGACTGGTAACCCCGGGCCAGGGTATAACACCAGCTGCTGGCCCCATCTCCACTGTGGTGCTTCTTTTCTCCTAGGTGGGGTTCCTGGGGTTGCACAGGTATTCTGCCTCACAGCAGGTCCTGAGCTCCGTGTCAGCTTGTCAGCCAGGCACGTGTGTCCCCCTGCCTGGGCTGTAGGTCCCACGGGTTCTCCTGGGATGTGGCTTTGGGTTGCTGTCCTCTGCAGCATGTCCTGGTCTGCTGTTGCTGGACACGGTGGTCAGTCTGACGTGATCACTGAAGATCCCACACGCTGGGCGGGGTCTGAACTCCCGGGCGTGTGAATGTCTGCTCTCCTCTTTGTGTGGAGACCTCTGAGCCCTGGAAGCCGTGGCTCAGAGCCCCGGTGTCTGTCTGTCCTCTGTCCGCTGGCCCCCCTCCCAACTGTTTCTGTTCTCCTGGTGAGTAGTGTTGGGTAGACGGGCAATGCCTGCTTCTTCCCCACTGCTGGGGTGGGGTTAGAGTGAAGCGCCCGAGTGACACTCGCCGTGACACTCCCTGCAGCCATGCCGTGTGGTCTGTGCAAGGGGAGGACTGGTCCAGATGTTCTCTGTGACGCCTCGATGCCGGGTGGCCCTTCATGTCCTTGGTGTTTGAGAGGCTCTCCTGGGCCTTGTGCAGCCTCACACAGAGCCTGAGGGGAGAGGGTTCCACGCCTCCTCAGAGGGGCGTCCCTGTCCCTTGGAGTTGGGCTGCAGCCCCAGGTGACGGCCACTTCAGGCCCCTGGGAGGGAAGGGACGGTAAGGGTGACATGGCCCTCCTGGTTCTCTGTACTTTGTCACCCTTCTCCTCACCTGGACTTCTGAATGCTGGTGTACACACTCACTCACACAGTTCACTTACCTCATCGGAGTCACAGCCCCCTGACGCTCACTGTCATGCCTGTTTGTGCTCATACGTGTTCATACTCACCTGGTTGGTCACTCACACGTGTTCACACACATACACACACATGCTCACTCATAACCCCACACTCATTCACACACTCTCGTATACTCACACACCATCCACGCACTCACGTTCAGTCATACACTGATTTGCACACTCACACACACACGTTTGCGCCCAGGACCTGCAGGCGAGTGAGTTGCTCTGGGCTCCTCACGAATGTGTGTAGACTCGGCCTTGAGAAGGAGTTGCTGGGAAGCCACCTGGGGAACTGCCTTAAAGGGGAATGATTGTGGAGATCTTTGGTTTCTCTCTGTTGGTTTTGGAAAAGCTTCCAGAAAGTCCCTGGGAAATGGCTGGAGCTATACCCGAAGGAAGTGGGTTGGTCATGTAGCCTGTTAGCCCCTGGGAAGGGTCGTGGTGAGCTGGAGGCATGTGGTTTAGAGCCTGGGGAGCCGATGGGGTCAGGTGGGCTGGGACAGAGCCAGGTGGTCAGGCAGCAGGGCCCAGGTGAAGCAGCAAAGGGCAGGTGTCCCGTGCTGGCTGGCTTTGCTCCCATCTTGAAGGCAAGGCGAATGCCTAGGTCATCCCACCGCAGCCCCGTGGGCGTGGGACACCAAGAGGCAGGGGAGGGCCATTTGGAACTTCGGACAAGTGGTGCTGGCTCTCTCCAAGCCGGCTGCCCTTTAGGGGCCTAGTGTGCTGGGCCGTAGCGGATGGGCAGCAGGACCCCGGCTTCTCTTCTTCCAGCCGTGGTGGGTGTGCTGTGTTCTTTCTTAGCGCCACTTTTCTGCCGGATGCTCTTTCTTTCTCAACTTCTCTTTTCCCCCGAGGTCTCGGCCGGTGCCCATTCTGATGGAAGCGTCCCTGGCCTCCTGCCCAGATTTACACTGCAGCCTGCGCCCTGACCTGACGTGGCTTAAACATGTTCTTGTCCTTTAGAGCCCTCTCTGGTTTTCTCACTTTTGTTTGTTTTGTCTTTTGCATGTGCAGTTTTGTAAAGCACACGCGAGGTGCTGCATCTCACAGCTCATCTGTCTCCAGCATAAACTCACCGTGAGTCGCTCTGCTACGATCCCCGTCTGTGGCTTCGTGACAGCTACATGCGAACACCTCCCTCCACCCCTAACTGCTTTTCCACCTCAAATCACTTGCTTCAGGGGCAGCTCCGGGAAAGCCTTCTGCAGCTGGCGGGGGACAGTGGGCATGCTTCCCGACGTCCCTGAGTCCTGTTCACGGGCATCAGCCTCTCTGAGCTCGGCCCCTCTCCTCTCCCTCCTGGTCGTCTTGTCTGCTGTCTGTCCATGTGCTGTCTCTCTGGTGTCTTCAGCACCTTCGCTTCTCCTGAGGTGACCACCGCTGGGCACCAATGGGTGCTGTCTCCTTACGGTTCCCGTGACGGAGAGCGTTCATTAGGACTCACAGAGGACATTCACGGGGTCCTCCTTCCCCACTCCTTTTTCACTTGGGAGGGGGTGTATCTATGACCCTTAGGAAGTTGTGCCAGCAAGATCAGAGTTGCTGTCTCATGTTAGATCAGCCAGAGCCTGAGATAGAGCCATAGAAACCTCAGTGTGGCCCTCCTGGAGGTGACGCCAGTCTGGCGGGGGAAGTTGTCCTGGGAGGCTTGTCCCCAGGGGCTTCCTCCCAAGGGTCAGACCAACCCCTGCAGGTGAGAAGTCCCCGGAGTGCCTGGGTGTAGTCAGTAGGTAGCCGGGTGCCTGCTTTGTGTTCTGGTGCTGTGGGAGCCCTTGCCATCACTGAGACACCTGCCCCCTACTCAGCCAGCACAGAGCCAGGTTCAGCTTGCCCGCAAGCACTTGGAGCTGCTGGCTGTTGGGGCCTGATGTCTCACAGGGTAAGAAAGCTGGGTCCTGGATGAGTGATTCGCAGGGTGGAGTAAAATGTGCACATAGGTATTGATGGTGTCACAGTCGGGGCTGCTTCACGTTATCAGCGGCTGCGGGTAACTGGCTCTCTCAGCCCAGAGACTTCAAAGCAGGGCCATACCAGTGAGGCTTCTTTTTGGGTCCTACAGGCATCTGCAGTGCCTGGGGCAGGTGTGGCTGAATAGGGCTATACCAGCAAGCTGGGGTCGAGACATCAGGGGAGCGACTCCCCCCTGTGACTCCTCAAAGAGCCTTTTTAGACAAGGGCTTTGCCTGGATCATTGTCACCTGTGTGTCAGATGGTTGGCCTGGCTCTCCCTCTCATGTTCTTGCTACTTGTGAAGTCGGTGGAGAGGTGCAGAGAGACCAGCGGTGGCCAGACTGAGCAAGGACAGGGCAGCAGCCAGGTGGGTGCAGGCTGACTCAGACACCAACAGGGAGGAGAGGCCTGGCACACAGACTCAGAGACACATCCAGAGAGGAAGTCAGCAGCATCACTGGTAGGTGGTTGCAGACAGTTTCAGGCGGCACTAGGGCCCAGAGAGGCAGAGAGACCCAGCAGGAGCAGGGCCCCAGAGGGGCCACGTGACACAAGTGTTCAGTGTCTTGCTCCCCTGGGAAGTTATGAGACGAGAGGAGTCTGCCAGCCCCGTGGCACCCTCCAGTCTAGCGGGTTAGCTGGTTGCTGGCAGAGGAGGAGCTGCAGCCCAGGGTTGGCCTGAGGGCACAGCCATGTCATCACAAGCTCATTCTCACCGGAGCTCCCGGCCACTCCGAGTCGGAACATTGTTCCCACTGTCTCTACTGCCTGTCTGTTCTGACGGAACTCACCTCCCCGCCCCTCACCGTCTTGGGCTGTGTCTAACACTAACCCTGCTGCTGCTGTGGTCTCAGCCCTCGTGGGCTCTTATGACTGAGGAGTGACCCTCAAGGCTGTCATCCCTTTCACGTGGTTCAGTGTTGTTCAGAGTTGGGTCCTCTGTTTCGGTGCCAGCCTGGGATGGGGTAGGTCCCCCGTGCCTTTAGTCTGAAGCCAGAGAAACAGAGGGTGGTTGTGTTGCAAGGCGTCCCCAGGAGTAGGGCCGCATGGCTTTGGTGTGTCAGAGGAGGCAGCTCAGGGCCTGGGTGGCAGTTGAAGCTGTGGGGTAGCAGATGGCCAGAGAGGCTAACAGTTGTCCCCCCTGTGTTGCCCTGGCCTGTCTGCCACATGGGCTCCCGGGTGAGGCACAGACAGCGTACTCTTTTGCCTTCACGCTTTTGAGGCACTGCCCTGGAAATGGCTCCCCGCACTGGAGCCCGGACCTCACTTCAAAGGGACAGGGTTAAGCATCATATGCTTTGTGCAGGCCAGCTGCAGGGACTGGGCTTCCCCCACCCGGCCACCTCTGTCTTTGCAGGTCAGCATGGTGCTCAGTGGCCCAGGGCCCTGGAGCTGGTGGCAGGGTTGGCCTGGGGCCCCTCAGGCTGTCACTCTAGGCTGTGGTGTCAGTACATTTGGGGCCTGGCCAAGGCCTCGCATCTTTAGATACCTTTTTTTCTGTGTTGCCTTTGCATGCATCTGATCCTGGCTCCGTCAATGGCTCACCGTGGGGCCCTCTGTGAGTCGCAGCCTCTAGGCTCAGTGTCTTCATCTGTGAAATGGGGACAAGAGCAGCACCTAATTCCTAAAGGTGGTTTTGGGGGTCGGATGAGGTGGGCATTGCAGCCGGTAGCACAGTGTGGCCCTTGAACAATATAGGTTCCACAGCCGGCATTGTTCTTACGCTGCCACCACCACCACCGTGGTGGGTCCAGAAACCTCCAGAGGCTGAAGGAGGAGAGTCTGGCCTCAGCAGAGGTTTCTGCTTGGCTGAGGTGGGACTGGAGTCGCCTGCATTGGAACCCTTATTCAGCAAAGACCCCAGAATGCAAAGGGCTTCCCATGTACCCTGGGCTGTGGAGCCCCACATGTAACCATGTGGGTGAGGCTGGAGGGTGGTCGAGGCCTTTGGTAGCCTGTGCATTGGGGGCTGAGTCTGGAGCACAGGCCATTCCTGGTGCTGGAGGGCTCCTCTCTGTGCCGGTGGATGAAGGGGGCTCCCTGTGGAGCCAGGAGAAAGGAGGGCATTGAGGACCATGGGAGGAAGCATCTCCAGCCCTCGACCTGAGTGCTGGGCTCCTGGGAGCAAATGGCCGCTGAGCCCAGTGGCAGCTGCCCAGATGGGGCTGACCACCTCGGGGAGCAGTCACAGCTTTACTCTTCGCTCCTGTTAGGGCCAGCTGCCCCTGGGCAGCTCTGCTGTATGCTTCAGCGAGGCCCGTGCCCCAGCGCTGCTGCAGGTGGCTCCCTGCCTCCTGCCTCTTCCTCAGTCCTGCCCCATTTGGACGCTGCCCCCCACCTCTCCCCATTTTGGTCTTCCTGGCCAGCAGCCCACCTGCCCTGGAAGCCTGTCTGCCACCTCATGCTGGTTCTTATCATTCCCACTGCCCTGCAAACCGTGGCCAAGGGCCCCTGTGCACCTGCTCAAGGGTGGCTTTGAGCCCCCACCTGGGACACCCCCCCCCCTCAGTCTTTGGGCTCAGGATGGGGCGAGGGCAGCGCTGAATTCTTGTTACCCTGGGTATCCCCCACCTGCTCTGCACCGACTGCCAGGGGTCTTGAGGGCTCCTGCCACCCCTCCTCCCTGCGTCCACTCTGCCATCTCTCCATTGCTGCGACCATCTGTGGCTTCCCCTGCGAGGCAGAGAGGTGGGGGGGCGGGGCAGACGCTCACTGCCGGTCTCCCCACAGCAGGCCGCAGAACTCGGCCAAAGCACGCTCGGTCTGGGAGCAGCGGGCCAGTCAGCTGCGGCTGCAGAACCTGCGGGCCAGCTGCGAGGCGCTGTACAGCGAGATGGACCCCGAGGAGCGGCTGCGCTACGCCACCACGCGCCACCTGCGGCCGGACATGAAGACGCACCTGGACCGGCCGCTCGTGGTGGAGCTGGGCCGCGACGGGCCGCGGGGCCCCGCGGGGGGCAAGGCCCGGCCCGAGGGCGCGGAGGCCGGCGAGGGCACGGACCCGCCCCGCAGGCACCACCGGCACCGCGACAAGGCCCCGGCAGCGGCCCCGGCGGCGGCGGCGGAGCAGGACAGGGCGGACGCCCCGAAGGCCGAGGGCGGGGAGTCCGGGGCCCGGGAGGAGCGGGCGCGGCCGCACCGCAGCCGCAGCAAGGAGGCCCGGAGCGAGCGCGGACGCGGCCCGGGCCCCGAGGGCGGCCGGCGCCACCACCGGCGCGGCTCCCCGGAGGAGGCGGCCGAGCGGGAGCCCCGGCGCCACCGCGCCCACCGGCACGCACCCGACCAGGGCAAGGAGGGCGCCGCGCCCGGGACCAAGGGCGAGCGGCGAGCGCGCCACCGCGGCGGCCCCCGGGCCGGCCCCCGGGAGGCCGGCAGCGGCGAGGAGCCGGCGCGGCGGCACCGGGCCCGGCACAAGGCGCTGCCCACGCACGAGGACGCAGAGAAGGAGGGCGAGGTCGAGGACAGGGACAAGGAGAAGGAGCTCCGGGACCATCAGCCCAAGTGAGGGAGTGCGCGTGGCGGAGGTGGGGCCCTGTCGGAGGGGCGAGGGGCTGGGGGTGCCGGTGGCGCAGGGTTCAGGGGTGCGGGGCTGTCCCTGTTCAGGTTGGCCGTCCCGCCTTCCGTCTCAGCCTCTCTCTCTGCGGTGGGGACAACCCTGCCCTGTTGGGGCGACGTGTAAAATCCTTAAAACCGCATGGGGATCAGGTTTGCTTGGTGCGTGTCCGCCGTTATTCTAAGGCTCACAGGAGAGAGAGGGTGTAGGACGAAATCGTTGGGACTGGTTTGGGACACATTGGCTTGGGAAGATTGGAGAGAGCCTGAGGGAGGCCCGAGGAGGCCACTGGGGGCTGAGTGGTAGGAAGGAATAGGGCCAGGCTGGGTGGCCATGACAGAAAGGGCCTCCCAGCTCTCCACACCAGCTGGCTCGCCTGCTCCCTGGCAGAGACAGGCCATGACTCTGAGTCTGTGAGAAAGCTGGGGTGACAGGAGGCCCCAGGCTGAGGCCAGCACTCTTGGGCGCCTGCCCGGCAGCTGGAAGCCCCTGCTCAGGTCCAGAGTCTGTCTTTGAGTGCAGAGTTCTGTGTGGGGCCTTTGGTCTGGAGGGGCCGCAGGTGGAGTAGCTTAGAGAAACACCCTCTTCTGGGCTTCTTCGTTCTGCACATAATTCCCTTTTATATACATAGTGTGATGCCAGCCATGCCTGGTCGTGTGCCAGGGACAGACAGGTTGAGTCGGCCCCATTTTTACTTTTCAGACCTGAAAACACAGAAGTGTACAAAGTGATGAAAACCATATGAAATGTCAGAGTAGCAGAGGAAGTGGTCAGGGATTTATCTGATTTGCATCAGGGCATAAGGAGCTGGATTTTGCAGACTGACTAGGAGTTTAGGGCTGCATCAGAGTCTGATGTGCATTCTTGGTTGCAGGGAGCCACGCTGTGACCTGGAGGCCAGTGAGATGATGGGTGTGGGCCCTGTACATGCACTGCCCAGCACCTGCCTACAGAAGGTGGAGGAACAGCCAGAAGATGCAGACAATCAGCGGAATGTCACACGGATGGGCAGTCAACCCTCGGACCTGAGTGCCACTGTGCATATCCCGGTGACGCTGACCGGCCCTCCTGGGGAGACCACGGTTGTTCCCAGTGAGTATCTCCCCGTATCAGCGGGGCAGGGCCCACCTTATGCAGGCCCAGTTTGCTCTCCCCCGTCCCCCTCTCTCCATGGCAGCCGCTTGGGGACAGAGCATGCCTGTGTGAGCCTGTCTACACCAGCTCGAGACAAAGTCCTTTGTGGTCAGCATCTGTGCCTTGATGTCTCTTTGTTTCCGATGCCCCAGAGGAGCACTGTTGCTATCACATGCCACTTAAACTCTATTCTCCTCCCTTCCAAAAATATGTGCAAGTTACCAGCTCAGTGCCAGGCATGGTGTGAGAGTGCTGGGGATAGGGGGGGGGAGTGGAACTTTGGGGCTTACGGTCTCATCAGGAGAGCAGACCTCAGGATGGTCACAGCTCTTCATAGTTGTGTGAAAGCTGCTAAGGACCATGTCCCCAGACTTGATGGGGGCTGAGAACTAGTGGGTGAGGAGGAGGAAGTTGTCGGGGTGCTGGTATTCCTACCGACTTACTTTGCCCTATGATCCCTGCACTAAGATCCCCATAGGCCTTTGCCTCAGCCCCTTTTTTCTTTCACTCACTCACTCACTCACTCACTCACACGTGAGTGTGAGCCTGATTGGGCAGCCACTCCATGCCTGACTGCCTGACCATGAGGGCAGGAACTGAGGGTGCAGGGTGGACAAGATACTGCTCCTGTTTTCAGGCCACTCCACCTTGTAGGGACAAGACGGACAAATACCGTCCCCTCATACTGTGTGGAAGGTGCATAGACCTCTCGTGAGCGCCGAGGACAGAGAAGGCGTTCCACGGGGAGGGGAAGATACCACAGAAGCAGAGCTGACGTGCAAGGCCAAATGAAGATTTAGGTCTCGAGTAGACCAGTTGCCACCACCTGGTGTTGCCTGTATTTGCAGATGTGTCCACAAACACAGACACATGTCTGTGTCTGTTACCTCTTGCTCAGGTGCTCTCACCTGGGGCCTGTGAACCGGTGCACAGTGCTAGGTGTGGCAATGGGAGATGGCCAGCTCCAGCTGCTTAAGCTCTCCTCCTTTTTGCTTCCTTGGGAGAGTGCTTTCCCTGGCCTATCCCTGGTTTCCCTTCCCATGGGTAATAGTGGGTCTGTCTTACCAGACTCCTGGAAAGCAACCCCCCTGGTCTGAGTCTCTCTGGATAAACTTGAGGATCGGCCCAGGCTTCCCACCTGACTTTTGTCAAGCCCCTCTTCCCCAACTCCTGGCAACCCCTGATCTTTTTTACCATCTCTGTAGTTTCGCCTTTTCCAGAATGTCATCGTGTTGGAATCATACAGTGTATAGCCTTTTCAGATTGGCTTCTTTCACTTACCAATATGCATTTCAGGTTCCTGCCATGTCTTTTCATGGCTCAATAGCTCATTTCTTTTTAACACTGAATAGTATTCCATTGTCTGGGGATACTGCAGTTTATTTATCCACGTACCTATTGAAGGACATCTTGGTTGCTTCCAAATTTTGGCCATTATGAATAAAGCTGCTATAAACGTGTGCAAGATTTTGTGTGAACTGGTTTTCAACTTCTTTGGGTAAATACCAAGGGGAGTAGTGGCTGTATCATATGGTAAGACTGTGTTTCATTTTGTAAGAAACCGCTGAACTGCTTATACCATTTTGCATTTCCACTAGTAACGTACGAGGGTCCTATTGTTCCACATCCTTGTCAGCAGTTGGTATTGTCAGTGTTCCAGATTTTGGCCAGGCTAGTAAGTATGTCGTAGTATCAAATTGTTTAAGTTTGCATTTTCCTAATGATGTGTGATGTGGAACATTGTTTTCATATACTTATTTGCTATCTGTCTTTTCCTCTTCAGTGAGGTGTCTCTTAAGATCTTTGACCCATTTTTTAATCTGGTTGTTTTCTTATTTTCAAATTTTAGGTGTTCTTTGCATATCCCGGATAACACTCTTTTATCAGATGTGTTTTTTTACAAATATTTTTTCCCATCCGTGGCTCATCTTGTTCTCTTGACGTTATCTTTCACAGAGCAGAATTTATTAATTCTAGCTGATACGTTATTTTTCTCATGGATCATATATTTGGTGTTGCATCTAAAAAGGATCATCAGAAACAGAGTCGTCTAGGTTTTCTCCTGTGTTATCCCCTACGAGTTTTATGCATTTCACATTTAGGCCCGTGAGCCGTTTTGACTTAACTTGTGTGAAAGGTATTATGTCTATCTATATTCATTTTTGCATGTGGACATCCAGCACCATTTGTTCGAAGAGGTGATCTTTGCCCCACTGATTACCTTTGCTTCTTTGTCAAAGATCAGTTGATTCTATTTCTGGGGTCTATTTCTGAGCTCTGTATTCTGTTCTTTTGCCCTGTTTGTCTATTTTTTACCAATACAGCACTGTCTTGATCACTGTAATATTATGGTGAGTCTTGAAGTTGGGTAGTGTCAGACCTCTAACTTTGTTCTTCTCCTTCTGTATTGAAGTGTTGGCTATTGTGGGTCTCTTGCTTCTCCATGTAAACTTTGGAATCAGTTTGTTGATATCCATAAGATAACTTGATGAGATTTTGCTTGGGGTTGCATTGAATCTATAGGTCAGGTTGTTAAGAACTGACACCTTGACAATATTGAATCTTCCTATCCATGAACATGGAACATTTGTATCCTTATGTAGTTCTTTGGTTTTATTCATCAGAGTTTCAGTTTTCTACGTATAGATATTGTAGATACTTTGTTAGATTTATACTTAAGAATTTCATTTTGGGGGGAGCTAATATGAATTAATTATTCTCAAGTTAGTTAACAGGCAGTGTAGTCTTGGCTTCTGGAGTAGAACCCGGTGATTCATCACTTATAAATGACACCCAGTGATCATCCTGATGAGTGTCCTTCTTAAATGCCCATCACCCATTTACTCCACCTGCCAACCTCCCAACCCCCATCAGCCCTCAGTTTGTTCTCTGCATTTAAGAGTGTCTTATGATTTGTCTCCTTCTCTGTTTCTTATTTTTGCTTCCCTTTCCCTATGTGCATCTAAGTTTCTCAAATTCCACATATGAGTGAAATGTGATATCTGTCTTTCTCTGACTGACGTATTTTGCTTAGCATAAGACTCTCCAGTTCCATCCATGTTGTTGCAAATGGCGAGATTTCATTCTTTTTCATCACTGAGTAGTATTCCATTGTATATGTATACCACGTCTTTTTAATCCATCAGTTGATGGACATTTGGGCACTTTTCATAATTTGGCTATTGTTGATAATGCTGCTATAAATATTGGGGTGCATGTGCCCCTTCAAATCAGCATTTTGTATCCTTTGGAAATACCCCTACTAGTGCAATTGCTGGGTCATAGGGTAGTTCTATTAATGATATTGTGCTTTAAATTTCAAATCCTGCTCATTCATTGTTGGTAAATAGGAAAGCAATTGACCTTTGTGTATTAACCTTGTATCCTGCAACTTTAAATCACTTTAAGTTCCAGAAGTTTGTTGTTGTTGTTGTTGTTGATTCTTTTGGTTTTCCATATATATTATCATGTCATCTGTGAACAAAGACAGTTTCATGTCTTCCTTCCCAATCTATATACGTTTTGTTTCCTTGCCTTGCCTTAGTGCATTAGTAGGACTTCCAGCACAATGTTGAAAAGGAGTGGTGAGAGGTGACATCATTGCCTTGTACCTCATCTCAGTGGGAAAACTTCAAGTCTCTCATCGTTAAGTATGAGGTGAGCTGTAGGTTTTTTGTGGAGAGTATTTATCAAGTTGAGGAAATTCCCCTCTATTCCTAGTTCACTGGGAGATTTTATAATGAGTAGGTGTTAGATTTTGTCAGATGCTTTTTCTGCATCTATTGATATGATCAAGTGACTTTTCCTTTTTAATCTGTTGATGGGATGAATTACATTCAATGATTTTCAAGTGTTGGACCAGCCTTGAATACCTGACACAGCTCTCCCATTTAGTTATGGTATATGATTATTTTTATACTTTTGGGGGGATTTGATTTGCTAATATTTTGTTGAGGATTTTTGCATCTATGTTCATGAGAGATATTGGTCTAACCAGTTTTCTTGTAATGCCTTGTCTGGTTTTGTTACTAGGGGAATGCTGACCTCATAAAATGAGTTAGGAAGTACTCCCTTTGCTTCTATCCTTTGAAAGAGATTGTTGATGATTGGTATAATTTCTTCCTTAATTGTTTGGTAGAATTCATCAGTGAACCCATCTGGGCCTGGTGCTTTCTGTGTTTTGGAAGGTAGTTAATTTATGAATCAATCTCTTTAATAGATAGAAGCCTATTTATTTTTATTTTCATTTATTTATTTAAAAAAAAATTTTTTTTTTGAGAGAGAGACAGAGAGACAGAGAGACAGAGTGCAAGACGGGGAGGGCCAGAGAGAGAGGGAGACACAGAAGCTGAGGCAGGCTCCAGGCTCTGAGCTGTCAGCACAGAGCCCAATGTGGGGCTTGAACTCAGGAGCCATGAACTGAGCCGAAGTCAGACACTTACCCGACTGAGCCACTCAGGAGCCCCAGAAGCCTGTTTAGATTGTGTATTTCTTCTTGTGTGAGTTTCAAGGAGATTTGTCTTTCCAAGGAATTGGTCCATTACATGCAGGTTATCAAATTTGTGGGCATAAGAGTTGTTCATAGTATTCTTTTATCATCCTTTTCATGTCCATGAGCAGTCGTGATGTCCCTTCTTTCATTTCTTATATTAGTAATTTGTGTTTTCCCTCTTTTTTCCTAGTTAGTCTAAATAGAGGCTTATCAATTTTAATGATCTTTTCAAAGAAACAGTTGCATTGGTTTTGTTGATATTCTTTATTAATTTTCTCTTTTTAGTTTCATTGATTTCTGCTCTAATTCTTATTATTTCTTTTCTTCTGCTTACTTTTAGCATGCTTTTTCTTTTTGTTTCCTAAGGTGGAAGCTTAGATTATTGATTTTAAATCTTCATTTTCTAATATATGCATTCAGTGTTATAAATTTCCTTGTAAGCATTGCTGCTGCATTCAACAAACTGGTAAGTTGTGTTTTCATTTTCATTTAGTTAAAAAAAAAATATATATATATGTTTTTATTTGATGTTTATTTATTTTTGAGGGGAAGGGGCAGAAGAGAGGGAAACAGAGGATCCAAAGCAGGCTCTGTGCTGACAGCAGACAGCCCCATGTGGGGCTCGAACTCACGAACTGCGAAATCATGACCTGAGCTGAAGTCCAATGCTTAACTGACTGAGCCAACCATGTGCCCCTAGTTAAAAATATTTTTGAATGTCTTTTGAGATTTCTTCTTTGACCCATGTATTACTTAGAAGCGTATTGTTTAATTTCTATGTCTTTGGGGGACTTCCAGTTATCCTTCTGTTATGGCTTCTAGTTTAATTCCATTGTGGTCTGAGAACAGACATTGTTGCCCACTTTTTAATTGGGTTGCAAATATTTCCCCCCAGTTTGTGGCTTGTCTTTTCATTCTCTTAATGTCTAGTATTTATGATTGTTAATGGTGCAAGGGTTAGTTTGGGTTCTGTCTTGGCCTCTGCTGGGTGTGGAAATCTGGGCTATTGCTTTTTAAATGTCAGTTTTGTATCTTCCTACTTTTCTGAACCCTCAAATTGCGTATTACTTTTAGCACTGACTCTGGTTTCTTTCTAAGTACATTGTCAAAACTTCTACAAATACAGCTTTAACTATTCCTTTCCAATCTTAGACCTCTCATTGTTTGTTTTTCTAATTTTTTAATTTTTTGCGTGATTGCATTGGCTAAATACACTATCAGGTAACAGTGGACTTAGTGGGTACCCTTACCTTGTTTCTGCCTGTATTTGGGTTTGAGGTGTGTGTGTGTGTGTGTGTGTGTGTCTGTGTGTGTGTGTGTGTGTGTAAAATCAAGGTACAGTACTCATAAATTCCTATTTCAGTAAGTATTTGTCTGGAATAGATGTTGAATTTTGTTGAATGCCTTTTTAGCATGCTAGACATCATACATTTTCCCCCTTAAATATGGAGATTTATAGTAATGAACTTTTTACCATTGAACTGTCTTTGTGATCTTACAATAAACCCCGCTTAGTTAACATTTTTTAAAAAGATTTTTATTTTTTAAGTAATCTCTACACCCAATGTGGGGCTTGAACTCACAACCCCAAGATCAAGAGTTACATGCTTTACTGACTGAGCCAACCAGGTACCCCAGTTAACATATTTTGAAATGTGATGTTACATTCTGTTAATATTTTATGTAGGATTTTTGGATTGATACTTTTTACTGACACCAGTTCTTTTAGCGTTCCCAGACCCAAGTCCAGCATGAAGAGGGTCCCCAGGTACCAAGCAATTCTCAGACATCAGGAGGGTGTCCAAGAGTTTGTCTCAATTCTGATACTACCTACCAGTAGATACCATCAGATTCCACAGGTTAAGGGCTCAGCCTGCAAGACTGAGATCTACAAGCCCTCATTTCAGACACCAGTCAGAAGCCTCAGGCCGTCGCCTGTGCTTCTGACCTGCCAACTGCGATTGGAGGTTTCAATGACCTTTTCCTTAAGTTCTTTAAATTTGCTCACAGAACTCAGAGAAACACTTATGTTTACCAGCTTGTTAAAGGATATGAAACAGGATAAGAATCAACAGCTAGATGAAGAAATATGTGTGGTGAGGTCTGGAGAAAAAGGTGTGGAGCTTCCATGCCCTTTATTGGCACGCCACTCTTCCCAATCCCTACCTGTTCACCAATCCAGAGGCTCTCTAAACCCAGTCTTTGGGTTTTATGCAGGCTTTGTTGCAGTCCTAAGTCGTTGACCATTGGCTGGTCCAACCTCCATCCCCTACTTCCTCCCTGGAAGTCAGGGTTGGGGCTGAAAGTTCCAACCCTTTAATCATGTGGTTAGTCCTCCTGGCAACAAGTCCCAGCCCTTGGATGGAGTCCACAAGTCACCTTCATTAGTAACAGGACACCCATGTCACCTTTATGGCTCTGAAATGTTTCTCAGAAACTGGAGGAAGGCCAAATGTATCTGTGAAATAGATTTTAGAGCAAATATATATTTCTTACAAATCATTATATTCCATATTTTAGAGTGAGATGTGTTCTATAGTTTTCCTATCTTATCTTTAAGTATTGTAAGGTTTAGATATGAATACTATATAGTTACAATATGCTTAATGTATCCATCACTGAAAGTCAAATGTTATAATGTTTCAAATTTCCTATTACTTAATTTTATTTATCAAAAAAACATTTTTTAATGTTTATTTATTTTTGAGAGAGACAGAGACAGAATGTGAGTGGGTTAGGGGTAGAGAGAGAGGGAGACACAGAAAGCAAAGCGGGCTCCAGGCTCCAAGCTGTCAGCACAGGGCCCGACGCAGGGCTTGAACTCACAAGCTGTGAGATCATGACCTGAGCCGAAGTTGGACACTCAACCAACTGAGCCATCCAGGCACCCCTAAATTTCCTATTATTTTAAATGGGAAAATTATAATGTCCTATAAAAATTTTAATGTATTACAGTTGGTTGTACTCAAAATCCTCAGTAAATTTTTAAAAATATAACGAAAGCATAGTTAAACACTGAAAAGTATCAACTATCATATCAGGACATAAAATGCTTTCCCTCCCTGATCACCACAGTTAAAATAGCTGTTAACAAGCAATTGCTTTGGACACGTCCTTTATTGAAACTTATTGCATTTTTCAAAAACATTCACACATGATTCTAATAGTCAACCAGCTGAATTTGGAATCTTGCCTGAGAGTTTTTCCCTACATTTGTTGTTGTTGTTGTTGTTAAAAATGTTGTATTGAGAGGCACCTGGGTGTTTCAGTCAAGTGTCCCACTCTTGATATTGGCTCCAATCGTGATCTCGTGGTCATGAAATTAAGCCCTGTGTGGGGTCCTGTGCTGAGAGTGGAGCCTGCTTGCGATTCTCTCTCTCTCCCTCTCTTTCTGTCCCTCCCCCCACTCATGCTGTCTCTCTCGCAAAATAAATAAATAAACTTTTTAAAAATGTTCTGTTGAGTTTGGGGGAAGTATACATTTTTCCTACATAAACATCAGCCAAAAAAAAAACCCAACAACATTGTAATGAGAGATACCTATGTTTTCCTGAAGTGAGGGTATTATAAAACTAAGGAGAACTCTATGGGGAAAATTTACCCAAAGCGGTCTGTAGGACATAACCCTTACTGATTCATAAAAAGAAAGTTTTCTTCTTTTCCTTTTCTGGTATAGTTTAAGTAGCATAGGATTGCTTGGTCTGTAAAGATTTCGTAGAATTCACTTGTGAAATCATCTGGCTCAGGTTTCTTTTGGAAGGGTAATTCTTTAATAATTTCTCTATTTCTGTATGGATATTGTCTGTTTAAACTTCTTATCTCCTGAGATCTCTTTGGTAAATTACAATTTCCTTAGAACTGATCATTTGATCTAGACTTTCCAATTTATATATATACAGTTATGCAAAGAAGTGGCTTAAGTGTTTTAAAAGCACTTCCTCTGTTTCCCCCCTTGTCATTTTTTATCCTGTGTATTTTATTTATTTATTTAATGGTTTATTTTTTAGAATAGTCTTAGATTTGTAGACAAATTAGCAGAAAATACAGAGTTCTTATATAATCTCCCCAAACACAGTTTTCCCCTATTATTAACATTTTATTACAATTGATTAACCAATATTGAAATATTATTATTAACTAAAGTCCATAGTTTACATTAGGGTACCCTCTTTGTGTTGTACATTCTATGGGTTTTGACAAATTCAAAGTCATGTGTCTGCCGTTATTAGTATCATTATCCTGTGTACTTTGTTTCCCTCTTTTTTTCTTGATTGTATTAGTGATTTATATGTTTTGTAGGTTTTCATAAAAAGAACCAGCATTTTATTAGTTCTGTGATTTTGTTTTTTAAGTGTTTTTTAAATGTTACTTTTCAATTTTATCTTCATTATTTCCTTCTTGCCTTTTTGTTTTACTATGTTGTTACTTTTCTAGCTTCCTGAGTTAGAGACTTAGTTTACTTATTTTATTCTTTAATTTTTGTTATATGATTATTTAAGGCTATGAGTTTTCCTCTGATTACTAATTTAATTGTATCTTATAGATTCTGACATTTGGTGTCTTCATTTTCATCAGATTTTAAAGAAATTGTGTAATTTTGGTTTGTATTTAGTTTGTAGATACCTTGGGATTGTCTGCGTAATCAAGTCATCTGATAATGAACAGTTTTATGACACGTGTGCCTTTTATTTCTTTTTCTTCCCTCATTTTACTGTCAACTTCCACAAGTGTGTTGAACAGCAGTGGTGGAACTGACGTCCTTCTCTCATTCCTATCTTGTGGGAGGAGGGAACAGTCAGTCTTTCAACATGGAGTGTGACATTAGCTGTAGGATTTTTTTGGGAGGGTGTGTTGATATATGTTCTTTATCAAGTTGAGAAAATTCCCCTCTATTCCTTTTTTTTCTGAGAGTTTTTTTTATATTCAATTAGTGCTACATTTTGTCAAATGATTTTCTGCATCAATTGATGGGGTCATGTGATTTTTCTTCTGTAATATGGTAGTTTACATTGGTTGGTTTTCAAATATTAAGTCAGCCTTGCATCCCTGGGATAAACTCTACTGGTGATGGTGTATAATTATTTTTATATATTGCTGAAATCTGTTTCTTAATGTTTTGTTAAGGAGTTTTGACTCTGTATTCATGAGGGATATTGGTGCTTTGTTGTTCTTTGTGTGTGTGTGTGTGTGTGTGTGTGTGTGTGTGTGTGTGTGGTATGCATGCATGTGTGCATGCTGTCTTTGTCTGATTTTGGTATCACAGTAGTACTGAATTCATAGTATGAATTGGAAAGCGTTCCTTCTTCTGGTTTTTTTTGGAGGTGATTGTATAGAATTGGTGTTAATTGTTCTTTAACGTTTGGTAGAACTTGGAAATAAAGCATGTCTCTTTTGGAATTAAAAAAAATATTCTCAATAGTGATAAGGGCATGTTATCTATTTCACATTGGGTGAGTTGTAGTATGTGCTTTTGAAGGAATTGGTTATTTCATTTAATTTGTCAAATTTATGTATGTATAGTTGTTTGTAGTATTTCTTTATTATCCTCTTGATGTCTTTGTGATCTGTGGTGACAACCCCTGTCTTATTCCTGATATTGGTGATTTGTGTCTTCTCTCTTTTTTTTTTTTTCCTGTGAGTCTCACTAAAGTTTGTTAATCTCCCTGATCTTTTCAAGGAATTAGATTCTTATTTCCTAGATTTTCTCTGTTTTTCTGTTTACAATTGCATTTTATTTCTGCTTTATTATTTTCTTCTTTCTGTTTCTTTGGGTTTATTTTGTCCTTTTTTAGTTCTTGAGATGGGAGCTTAAGTTATTGATTTGAGGCCTTTCCTCTTTTTTAATGTAAACATTTAGTGCTATAAATTTTTTTTTTATTTTTAAAAAATGTTTATTTACTTTGAGAGGGAGAGAGAGAACATGAGTAAGGGGAAGGACAGGGAGAGAGGGAGAGAAAGAATCCCAAGCAGGCTCCACGCTGTCAGTGCAGAACTTGATGTGGGGCTTGATCTCATGAACCTTGAGATCATGACCTGAGCAGATATCAAGAGTTGGACACTGAACTGACTGAGCCACCCAGGCACCCCTAAATTTTCTTTTTAGTACTTGCTTTATCTGTATCCCACAGGTTTTGATATATTTTAATTTTCATTCAATTCCATTAAAAAATTTCCCTTGGGACTTCATCTTTGATTCATGGTTTGTTTAGAAATGTGTGGTTTAGTTTCCAAGGGTTTCGAGATTTTCCTATTGTCTCTCTCTTATTGACTTCTAGCTTGATGATTTTGTGGTCAGTGAACATACTGTGTATGATTTTAATTATTTTGAATTTATTAAGGCTTGTTTTATGGCTGGGGATATGGCATATCTTGGTATATGTTTTGTGGGTGCTTGAAAAGAGTATATGGTGTGGAGTTCTGTGTGCATGCTGATTTTCTGTCTAGATCTGTCAGTTGCTGGGAAAGGGGCGTTCAAGTGTCCAACTATAAACGTGGATTTGTCTGTGTCTTCTGTCATTTCTATCAGTTTTTGCTTCACATATTTTGCAGCACTGTTATTGAGTGCATACACATTTAGAATTGATGTCTTCTTGAAAGATTGACTCTTTTATCATTGTGTAATGTGTCTCTCTGTACCTGATAATTTTCTTTGCTCTGATGTCTACTTTATCTGATATGAATATACTGTTTCCTACTTTATTTTGATTAATATTTGCATGATGTATCTTTTTCACCTTTTTACTTTCAAGCTAGCTATATGGTTATATTTTAAGTTAGTTTCTTATAGATAGCATATTGATGGGTCATGTTTTTAATTTGGCATATTTGTCAGTTCTGTTTTTTATTTGGCATATTCAGACCATTTACATTTAATGTAATTGCATATGTTATAATAAGTCTGCTGTTTTATTTATTGTTTGTTCTTTTTGTTTTATATTTCTCTGGTTTCTTTCTTTGTTTTTTTTTCCTTCCTGTGGGTTACTTGTATGTATTTTAGAATTCCATTTTGATTTCTCTGTAGTATTGTTGAGTGTAAGTCTTTGTATTTTTTTTTTTTTAATGGTTGCTGTAGGTGTTACATTATATAAATAAATTATTCTAGTCTACTGGGGTTGTCATTTTACCAGTTTAAGTGAAATATACTTCTCTTTTTCCTTCCTGTGTATAAATGTCCTAATTATTTCCTCTGCATATATTTAGAACCACATCAGTGTATGTTGTAATTTTTGCTTCAACTGTCAAACATAATGTAGAAAACACAGGAGGAGAAGGAGGAAAGTGTGTTGTGTTTAACCATATTTTTACTTCTTCTATTGTTCTTTCTTCTTTCCTTATAATTCCAATATTTCTTCTTTCATAATTTACTTTCTGTTTAGAGGGGCTTTCCTTAGTGTTTCTTTTAGGGTAGTCCGCAGGTGACAAGTTCTCTAAGTTTCCTTCATCTGAGAGTATCTGGATATTCCCTTCATTCCTGAAGGATGTTTTCACTGGGTGTAAATTTTGGGTTGACAGTTCTTTTTTTTTCAGCACTTGAAAAAACGTGTGCCTCTTCCTTCTGACCTCCATGGTTTCTGATGAGAAATCCACTGTCATTCGAATTGTTTTCTTCCTATAGGTAAGCTGTTGTTTCTCTCTCGCTGCTTTCAAGATTTTTTTCTTTGTCTTTATATTTCAGAAGTTTGATTTTGATGTATTTTGGCGTGGGTTTATTTAGGTTTATTGTGTTTGGGATTTGCTCAGCTTCTTGAATTTGTAGGTTTGTGTCTTTTTGCCAAATTTGGAAATTTTTTCATCCATTCTGTCTTTGAATACTTCAGCCCTGCCCTCTTTCTCTTTTCTTACCAGGACTCTGTTGACATGAATGGTAGATCTTTTGTCCTAGTCCCAGAGGTCCCTGAAGCTCTGTTCACTTTTTTCAGTCTATTTTCTCTCTGTTGTTCAGAATGGGTAATTTCTATTGTTCTGTCTTCCCATTCACTGATTCTTTCCTCTGTGCCTTCCATTCTGCTGTTGAGCCCATCTATTGAGTTTTTAATTTCAGTTATTGTATTTTTTAGTTCTAAATTTATATTTAATTCTTTATATATCTTCTATTTCTTTGCTACAACTTTCTATTTCTTTGCTGAGATTTTCTAGTTTTTCATTTGTTTTAAGTGTGTTTTTAGTTGTCTGCTGAAGCATTTTTATGATGGGTGCTTTAAAATCATTTTCAGATAATTCTATCATCTGTATCATCTTGGTGTCTATTTGTCTTTTTTCGTTCAAATTGACATTTCCTGATTCTTAGTGTGACAAGTGATTTTTTAAATTGAAACCTAGACATTTTAATATTATGTTATAAACCTCCAAGTTTTATTTAAATCTTTTGTTTTAGCTGGTCTGCTGTGACACCCCTCCAGCAGGGGGAGGGTGAGTGAGCTGCCTCATTACTTACAGATGGGGGTGAAAGCACAGGTTTCTCATCCGACCTCAGTTGACCCCCAGTGGGAGCCAACTTCTTGTTCCTTCTGGGCCTCCACTGATGCCACCCTATCTGAGAGAGGTGGGAGTGCCTTGTTACTGCTTCTCATGTGACCTCCATTGACACAGCAGGGGTGGATTTCATTACCTCTGGGTGGTGGTAAAGTCCTGGCTTTCTACTAGGACTTATTCTGGCAAGTAAAAGGAAGGGGTGCGCTGTTACTTCTGGGTAGGAATTGTAGTCTGGGCTACCCATGTAATCTTTCCTGATATAACATGGGTTGGGGTATTGTTCCCACAGGGTGAGGATGACAGCCCCTACTCCCTACTCGGCTCTCTCTGATACCACCCTGGCAGGGGCTTTGGGGTACCTCATTATAGGCCAGTGAGGGTAGAAGTCTGTGCTCCCCTTGGTCTCTGCTCATATGAACCAAGATAGGACTGTAGTTTTTTTCTGGGGTGTTTGGCTGTAGTAGAGTGGTTATTGTCTAGAAGATTCCTGTCTGGCTAGTCTGCACCTTTCCTGGTCCTGTCATTAGGGAGAGCTGACTTTTTGGGGGCTTTTAAAATCTGTGCCTGTTGGCATTTCTGGGTTGCTGCCTCTCCTGCACCAAGGTTATATGAGGCATAGAAGAACACCTAGAAAAGAAAAACGTATTGCTGTGTTGCTCTTAAGACCCAAGGTCCCTAACCAATCTGGCTTCTCTCTGCCCTTTCAGAATCCTGCTATATTTGCCTTATATGTGACATCCAGGGTTTTCAGTTGTGTTAGTGGGATGGATGGGGGAAAGCACTTCTGTGCCATCTTTCCAAGAGTTGAAGTCTTGGGTTCATCTTTATATAGGGCATGAGTTGAAGGTAAAAGTTTCTTTTTATCCCCCCAAACCCGCAAGGATATGCATTTGTTCTGTTGCCATTTGTTGAAAAGGTTGTCCTTTTTCCATTGAATTATTTGGCACTTTTGTCAAAAATCAATCGATGGGTGTTATTTCATTTCAGGAAAACATTCTGGGATCACTGGTTAAATGTTAGTTCTTTTCCATTGTTTTACTTTTTTTTTTTCAGACATTCTAGTTATACAAATGTTGATCTACTTCGTCTTCTGTATCACTTTATCCCTGATCCTTTTGAAAACTCATTCCCTGTTTCACACTCTTTCTCTTGGCTTATTTGACCTCTATCTTTTTTTTTTTTGTTTTGTTTTGTTTTACTATAATTTCAGTCATGTCTCTTTTCTCTTCGACTTTTTGTGATTTCTGAGACTGTCTTGTCTTTCCCTTTCACTTCATTTCTCAGATGATTTCTTTTTCAGTTTCTCTCCTGAGTTTGGTCAGTTCTCATCTCTCATGTCAGGTTTTCCGTACATTTTTATTTTGAGCTTTTAATCTTATTTGTGATGATTTTTCTTGTTAGCAGTGGCTGGTTTAATTGTGTGTAATTCATGTTGTAAAGTTGTGTTGCAGTTTTCCCTGCTTTGCAGTTGATTTTTGTGGAGTATTTTATATTATCTGAAATGTTTCATCCTTACTTTCTGTTTTCCTGTGGTGGAAGCTTTGTATGGATGTTGGGTTCCATTTTCTGATAATGAGGAAGTGTGTGTGTGTTGACTTTTCCTGGACCAGTAATTACCAGTGATTTTGTGGAGAGGAGGGAGGGGCTTGGGTGGCTTACTTGCTTTCTGATTGAAAAGCACCCTCTTCTGTTAGGACGGTGAAATCCAGTCTCTGTACTCGGTGATGCCTTGTGGGGAATGCTGTGTAGTTCTGATTTGGTGGTAATACCCCACCTCTGGAGGACCCTGGGCCATAGCCACTTGTTTTTCTTTTCCTCCATCAGAAAGCCACTAAAGTGTGGCTCCCTTCTAAGTGATGTGGTTTGAAGTGTTGGGGTTTGGAGCCAACATCCAAGAAAGAATTCTTGAGATGTCTTTGGTGCAAAAAGGTGATTTTATTAAAGCACAGGCACAGGACCCATGGGCAGAAAGAGCTGCTGTGGGGTTGTGAAGAGTGACTGATGTATATACTTTGGAGTTGGGGAGGTGAAGATAAGGGGACTTTCCAAAAGGATTTTCATATGCTGAAGAGGACTCACTGGGATCCCGGGGGCCTGGCTATTAGCAAGCTAGGTTGTTTTCCCCTCTAGCAAATCATTAACATTAAGACAGTAAGGTGTTCCTGGAGGAAAGCTGTACTCTGTCTGCCTCAAGTATTTGTCACTGGGCTGCAGGTTATAAGGAAAATTAATTTTGTCTACATTTCCTTCTGCCTTTGTTTCCCACATCACAAGTGGGCCTTTTTCCACCAGAAGTAGTGTCTTCCTGAGTTCACTGCTGCCAGTCCTGTGTAGGTCCTGGGAGTCCCTAGGAGTAGGTCTCTGACCTCAGTATTCCTTTGGTTAGGGTGGGGCCCTGTCTTCCTTGGATGAACACTTGATGTGTCCATGTGTCCCACCATCACCTTGATCCTGCTGTTCTTTGCCTCTTCCACGCAATCCATGCTTGTAGGTTTCAGGGGTCATTTCCCCACTTACATGTAATTTTAAGCTTGTATTTTTCTTATTTCCCATATGCTTTAAGTATGGACTGTGGATTGTTTTATTACCTTTCCTTGTTGGCCCTGTAGTTAGTTTATAGAAGCTGTGGGGAAAACTTGAGTGTGGGTGACTGCCATTATCTATGGGAGCCAGCCTCTTCTTAGTTTCTGCTGGATTTGTAGTGTGGCCACTGTTACATTTCTAATTTCCTTCCTTCCTTCCTTCCTTCCTTCCTTCCTTCCTTCCTTTCTTCCTTCCTTCCTTCCTTCCTTCCTTTTCTCCTTCCTTGAAAAACTTTTTTTTCCCCCTGAAAGTTTGTCAAGTTAAATAGACTATCAAAGTCTCAATTTCTGGCTTTCTTGATCTTTTCCATTGTGTCTTTGTTTTGTGGATTTCTGTTCTTATTTTTTTTCTTCTGCTTTCTTCATCTTTACCACAATATTCTTCTTTTCAGTTATTAGTTGGATACTCAGTTCCTGACATTTAAGCTCCTCTGTTTTGCTAATGTGTTTATTAAGGCTTTAACCTTTGCTCTAAGCAGTGTTTTAGTTGTATCTCACAAGTTTTGAAACACCATAGTTTTCTTCTAAATCTTTTCCCAAGTTTCATTATAATTTCTTATTTGACCTATGAGTTACTTATAAGTGTAGCTTTGAATTTACAAATGGCAGAAGTTTCTTTATGTGTTTTTTGTTTGTTTTTTTTTACGTTTTTTGCTGTTCATTTCATTATACCTTCTCCTATTTCATCAATTTTTGTATTTTGGATCGTTCATTTGCCTTTTCCCCCCTTGTGCTTGAAGAACATCTATTCTCATTTCTTTTAGTGAGGTTGGATGGTGGTAAACTCTCTCAATGTGCTTGCAAAATCTTTATTTTAACATTGTGGAAAGTAGTTTTGCTTTGTATGGAATGTCAGTTCTCTCTGCATCGTGCCCCCTCCGTCTCCTGCAGAGACGCCCGCAGTGCCTCCAAATTGCTCTTTTGTGTGGCTCTGTCTTCTCTCCAGGCTGCTTACAGAAATTGTTTTTTGTAAGAAAATTGAAACTTTGAAAGTAGAGACACGGGTATAATGAACCCTCCTATTCTGTCACCCACCCCTAAGCAATTATCCACACTTTGATATTTTTGTTTCACTTTGTACTTCTCCTTTTTTTTCCCTGTGCTTTTTGTTTATTAGTTTAGGTATAACAGTATAAGCACCTCTAACAATTAAGGATTTAACCAACCCCAAAGCGTTAGTATGCCTAGCAATATTGGTAATAATTTCATAATATTGATAATAATTTCATAATATTATTTAATACCTATCCCAAGTTTAAATTTCCAGTTGTCTCAAAAATAACTTTTTACAACTGATTTTTTAGGATCAGGATCCAACTAAGGTTTACTCATCTGATTTTGCTTGGTCTGTGTATGTCTCTTTTATCCGATAACTATTTCTCCCCTCTTATTTTGTACATACCATTTATTTGTTGAGGAAACTATGTCATTTGCCCTGTAGAATTTCCCACATTCTGGATTTGATTGATTGCATCATGGTGTCATTTAGTACATTCCTCTGTCCTCAGTCTCTCCTGTTAACTGGAAATCAGATCTAAAACAATCTTCTGAACTGTGTTTTGGTGTTGGCGGCAGTCCTGTGTTTTCAGGATGTTCAGCAGCATCCCTGGTCTTCCAGATGCCAGTAGCACTGTGTGATTTTGACAACCAAAACATATCTCCAGACACGTTGCCAAATATCCCTAGGAGGTTAAGTTGCCCTTGTTTGTAAACTATAGATCTAGAGACTTGACTAAACTCTTTGGGGAAGCTTCATAGGTGGCCGTGAACACTTCCTATTGCATTACATCAGGAGAATACATAGTGTCTAGCGTCATCGTGTTTTCCTTCTGCTGATATTAAGATTCATCAGTGGGTTTGGCCTGATCCATCCACCGTAAGCTCTCCACCAGCCTTTTGCCCAAAGAGTTTAGTAGACACTGATGCCTGTCACCCAGGTCTGTGATTTCGTCAGGTGTCACAAAATGATGAATTTATAATTCTGTCATTCTTTTTTTTTTTTTTTTTTTTTTCAACGTTTTTTATTTATTTTTGGGACAGAGAGAGACAGAGCATGAACGGGGGAGGGGCAGAGAGAGAGGGAGACACAGAATCGGAAACAGGCTCCAGGCTCCGAGCCATCAGCCCAGAGCCCGACGCGGGGCTCGAACTCATGGACCGCGAGATCGTGACCTGAGCTGAAGTCGGACGCTTAACCGACTGCGCCACCCAGGCGCCCCAATTCTGTCATTCTTTATGAATTTATTATTTTGACCTTTTCCATGAGGAAAAACATCAATTATTTGGAATACAGTTTGTATTTGTATTAAGTAACATACATGCTTAATTCTGTTCCTTTATGTGCAGGTCTTTATTTATTTTATTTTACTTTTTTTTTTTTAAGTTTACTTATTTTTGAGACAGAGTGAGCATGAGTGGGGGAGGAGCAGAGGTGGGTGGTAGAGGGAGAATCCCAAGCAGGCTCCGCGTGGTCAGGGCACAGAGCCCAACATGGGGCCCATCCTCACAAAACTGTGATATCACGACCTGAGTTGAAATCAAGAGTGGTCGCTTAACTGATTGAGCTACCTGGGTGCCCCATGGGTCTTTACTTATTTTTTTCATTTATTTTTTTAGAGAGAGCATGAGAGTGTCAGCGGGGGAGGGGGCAGAGAGAGAGAGAGAGAGAATCTTAAGCTGAGCGTGGAGCCTGATACAGGACTTGACTTCACAACCTTGAGATCCTGACCTGAGCCAACATCAAGAGTCGCATGCTTAACCAACTGAGGTACCCAGGTGCCCATGTATGGGTCTTTGAAATAGTGAGTTGGTGCCCAGAAACTCTGAATATGAGCAACAAGGAATTTATGAGAATCATCATCATGAGGTGTTTTTTTTTATTTTTATGTGTTTGATGTGCTTTCATCCTTGAACTCACTGTTACTTTTTGATGCTCAGATTATATCAACTTTGGCTGTGGGGAGCCCCTTAAGGTTGAGTTTTTTGGACCTCACATGCCTGTAGTTGTCTTTGATAGCTTTCTGATTTCTATCTATGACAACATGTTCCAGGATTATTATGTACCTTTTCTGCCACAGACATGGATTCAGCCATCTGTACAAGACCACCTGTGCGGTGGACACTGGCTGTTCCTACACATTTCCTTCCTCTTTACCTTCAGCTCCTCTTGGAGGACTACCTGTGACCACTGGGGGGAGAGGACAGGAAGTGGACAAACAGGAGAGTTTACATCTCCCACGTGGCCAGAGCCATGAAGGAAGAGTGTAGAGAGTGTGAAAGCCCAGTCCTGTAGCCGCAGGTAGGGACAGCTCAGAGGTCTAACTTAGACTCCAGAGTCTCTGTGGGAGCCTCCTGACCCTGCTGTTCCAGGGTTTTACCTGAAACTGCACTCTTGCTTGGCTGTCTTCTCGTTCTTGTTCTGTTTTTCTCACTTTCTTCCAGTTTATTCTGGGAGTAATCTGTCACTTCACATGGACCCTCATCTCATGGTCGGCTTCTTTAGAACCTTTGATGAGAAATGGTATTTATTTAGCAATGTGGTTGTTGCTACCAGGTTTTCATTGCTTCCAGCTTTTACAGGATTTTTTTCCCTTCTAAAAATTTTAATTAATTAGTTATTTAAATTCCAGTATAAGTAACGTACAGTGTTATATTAGCTTCAGGTGCACAGTATAGTGATCCAACAATTCTGTACAGTGCAGTCTTAATCACCTTTACCTGTTTCACCTACCACCCCTCTGGTGAAAAATCCCCTCTGGGGAAAAATCCCCAGTTTTCTCTCTATAGTGGAGTGTCTGTTTTTTGGTTTGTTTCTTTTCTTTGCTCATTTGTTTTATTCCTTCAGTTCCACATGAGTGAAATCATGTGGGATTTGTTTTCCTCTAACTTACTTGACTTAGCATTATATCTGCTAGATCCATTTATGTTGTCACAAATGGCAAGATTTCATTGTTTTTATGGCTGAGTAATATTCCGTTGTATATTTTATCATTTATTTATTTTATTAATAATTTTATTTTTTATTATTTTAAATTGACATCCAAATTAGTTAGCATATAGTGCAACAATGGTTTCATGAGTAGATTCCTTAGTGCCCCTTACCCATTTATCCCATCCCCCCTCCCACAACCCCTCCTGTAACCCTCAGTTTGTTCTCCATATTTATGAGTCTCTTCTATTTTGTCCTCCTCCCTGTTTTTATATGATTTTTGTTTCCCTTCCCTTACATTCGTCTGTTTTGTCTCTTAAAGTCCTAATATGAGTGAAGTCATATGATTTTTGTCTTTCTCTGACTGACTAATTTCACTTAGCATAATACCCTCCAGTTCCATCCACTTAGTTGCAAATGGCAAGATTTCATTCTTTTTGATTGCTGAGTAATACTCCATTGTATATATATGCCACATCTTCTTTATCCATTCATCCATCGATAGACATTTGGGCTCTTTCCATACTTTGGCTGTTGTCGATAGTGCTGCCATAAACATGGGGGTGCATGTGTCCCTTTGAAACAGCATACCTGTGTCCCTTGGATAAATACCTAGTAGGGCAATTGCTGGGTCATAGGGTAGTTCTATTTTTAGTTTTTTGAGGAACCTCCATACTGTTTTCCAGAGTGGCTGCACCAGCTTGCATTCCTACCAACAATGCAAAAGAGATCATCTTTCTCCGCATTCTCGCCAACATCTGTTGTTGCCTGAGTTGTTAGTGTTAGCCATTCTGACAGGTATAAGGTGGTATCTCATTGTGGTTTTGATTTGTATTTCCCTGATGAGGAGTGATGTTGAGCATTTTGTCATGTGTTGGTCGGCCATCTGGATGTCTTCTTTGGAGAAGTGTCTATTCATGTCTTTTGCCCATTTCTTCACCGAATTGTTTATTTTTTGGGTGTTGAGTTTGATAAGTTCTCTATAGATTTTGAATACTAACCCTTTATCTGATATGTCATTTGCACATATCTTCGCCCATTCTGTCAGTTGCCTTTTAGTTTTGCTGATTGCTTCCTTTGCTGTGCAGAAGCTTTTTATTTTAATGAGGTCCCAGTAGTTCATTTTTGCTTTTGTTTTCCTTGTCTCTGGAGACGTATTGAGTAAGAACATCTTTTTTTTTAATGTTTATTTATTTTTGAGAGAGATTGAGAGAGAGCACATGCAAGTGGGGGAGGATCAGAGAGAGATGGAAACAGAGGATCTGAAGCAGGCTCTGCGCTGATAGCAGTGAGCCCAATGCAGGGCTTGAACTCATGAACCATGAGATCATGACTTGAGCCAAAGTCAGACACTTAACTGACTGAGCCCCCAGGTGCCCCAATAACACATCTTCTGTATCTGTTCATCTCTTGATGGACACTTGGGCTGCTTCCATATTTTGGCCCTTGTAAATAATGCTGCAATAAGCATAGGGGTGCATATATCTTTTTGAATTAGTGTTTTCACATTCTTTGGGTAAATACCCAGTAGTGGAATTACTGGGTCATGTGGTAATTCTATTTTTAACTTTTTGAGTAAACTCCATACTGTTTCCACAGTGATTGCACCACTTTGCATTTCCACCAACAGTGCATAAGGGTTCCTTTCTCTCTACATCCTCTCCAACACTTATTTCTTGTGTTTTTAATTTTTAGCCATTCTGGCAAGTGTGAGATGATACCTCATCATGGTTTTGAATTCCATTTCCCTGATGATTAGTGATGTTGAGCATCTTTTCATGTGTCTGTTAGCCATCTATGTGTCTTTGTTTTGGGAAAATCTTCATGTCTTTTCCCTGTTTTTTTTTTTTTTTTTTTTAATTGGATCATTTGGTGTTGAGCTATATAATAAGTTCTTTATATATTTTGGATACTAACCTGTATCGGATATGTGATTTGCAACTATCTCCTCCCATTCAGTAGGTTATCCTTTTGCTAATTGTTTTGCTAATTGTTTCCTTCACTGTTTAGAAGCTTTGTATTGTGATGTAGTCCCAATAGTTTAATTTTGCTATTGTTTCCTTTGCCTGAGGAGACATATCTAGGAAAATGTTGCTATAGTTTGTCACAGATATTATTGTCTGTGCTCTCTTCTAGGATTTTTATGGTTTCAGGCCTCACATTTAGGTCTTTAATCCATTTTGAGTTTATTTTTGTGTGTGGTGTAGGAAAGTGGTCCAGTGTCATTCTTTTGCTTGTAGCTGTCCAGTTTTCCCAGCTCCAGTTATTGAAGAGACTTTTTCCCTTTGCATTTCCTTGCTTGCATGTCATAGATCAATTGATCATATAAACATGGGTTTATTTGGGATATTCTGTTTTGTTCTATTGATCTGTGTGTCTGTTTTTGTGACAGGACCATACTATTGATTACTATAGCTTTGTAGTGTATCTTGAAATCTGGGATTGTGATACCTCCAGTTTTGTTCTTTTATAAAGATTGCTTTGGCTATTCAGGGTCTTATTTTGTTCCATACAAATTTTAGGATTATTTGTTCTAGTTCTGTGAAAAATGCCATTGGTATTTTGATAGAAATTGCATTGAATCTGTAGATTGCTTTGGGTAATATAGACCTTTTAACTGTATTTGTGTTTCCAATCCATGAGCATGGAATATCTCTCCATTTGTTTGTGTCATCTTCAATTTCTGTCATCAGTGTTTTATAATTTTCAGAGTATAGGTCTTTCACGTTCTCAGTTAAAGTTTATTCCCAGGTATCTTATTATTATTGATGCTATTATTAATTTTTTATGGTTTTACTTATTTGTTTATTTAACAAAATTTTTAAAATGTTTTTATTTATTTTTGAGACAGAGAGAGAGCATGAGCAGGGGAGGGGCAGAGAGAGAGGGAGACACAGAATCTGAGGCAGGCTCTAGGCTCTGAGCTGTCAGCACAGAGCCTGACGTGGGGCTCGAACTCACAAACTGTGAGATCATGACCTGAGTCAAAGTCAGACACTAACCGACTGAGCCACCCAGATGCCCCGCATTCGTGGCCTTTATTATAGTGAGGTATGTTCCCTCTAAGCCTACTTTGTTGAGGGTTTTTATCATGAATGGGTGTTGTACTTTTTTTTCTTTTTTAAAGAGAAGAATATATCATGTATTGTTTTGGCATTTATAACTCAAATTTTTTTCTTCTTTTCTTTCTTTTGGAAATATTAAATAATTGGTTCTTTTTTGCTTACATATCACATTTTTCCCTTTACTAGTTTAAAGCTATGAACTCTATTTCCATTTTGTTCAGTTGTGTTTTATTTTGTTTTTTAGTGACTAATCTAGTAATGCTATTGTGCACACATGACAAAGTCTCCAGGTGTTTTTACTCCAAGTTCCCGTTTGAGCAATGCTAAGACCCATTCCTTACCTACCTCCCCTTTGGCAACCACCAGTTTTTTCTCTGTATGTAAGAGTCTTTTTATAGTTGTTTGTCTCTTTTTATTTCGTTTGTTCGGATGTCTTCTTTTTCTTAATGTTTATTTTTGAGAGACAGAGTGTGAGCTGGGGAGGGGCAGAGAGAGAGGGAGACCCAGAGTCTGAAGCAGGCTCCAGGTTCTGAGCTGTCGGCACAGAGCTCCGACCTGGGGCTCGAACCAATGAACCGTGAGATCGTGACCTGAGCCGAAGTCGGACGCTTAAGCTACTGAGCCACCCAGGCGCCTCTCAAATGTTTTGTTTCTTAAATTCCACATATGAATGAAATCATTTGGTATTTGTCTTTCTCTGGCTGAATTATTTTGTTTAGCATGATACTGTGTAGATCCATTCATGCTGTTTCATTCTTTTTATTTTTTTTTTAAGTTTATTTATTTATTTTGAGATAAAAAGAGCACGAGTGTGGGAGGGGCAGAGGGAGAGAATCCCAAGCAGGCTCTGTTCTGTCAGCACAGAGCCTGAAGCAGGCCTCTATTTCACAAACCTGTGAGATCATGACTTGAACTGAAACCAAGAGTCGGACACTGAACCTACTGAGCCACCCAGGCACCCTGAATGCTGAGTAACGTTCCATTGTATATATTTGCCACATCTTGTATATCCATTTATCTATCGATGGACACTTGGGTTACTTCCATTTTTTGTCTATTATAAATAATGCTGCAATAACCATAGTGGTGCATATGTCTTTTTGATTGATATTTTCGTATTCTTTGGGTAAATGCCCAGTAGTAGAATCACAAGATTATGTGGTAATTCTGTTTTTATTTTTTGAGAAACCTCCATACTGTTTTCCACAGTGGTGATACCAGTTTGCATTCTCACCAACAGTGCACAAGGGTTTCTTTCTCTGTACATCCTTCCCAACATTTATTATTTCTTGTGTTTTTAATTAACATCATTTTCTGTCTTCCTTAACTCTAGACATTCTTGCTACAACATGATATATTCATTCCTGACAATGCCATGTACTGAAAATAATAGGCCTTAGAGAAAAGAGAAGGTAAAGGGCAATGATTCAAGATCTGTGCAACTCTGAGACTAGAACACTAACAAACAAGAACAATCCCAATAAAAAGTAACAGCAAAGTAAAATGTCTGTTGTCATTGACCCCCAATATCAAACCTTCAATCCTCCTCTCTCCTTTGAGCTTCCTTGAAAGCATTTGCTTCTAGTGGAGACCAGCCTCATTTTGCACATGTGCAACAGGGAAGGAAGGGTAATTAATTGGGGCTGGTGGAGTGACTCCCTTCTGCCCTGCACTTCACCCTGGGATTTTGCCCTTCATTCCCACTTTGTTAATCTGTAACTTCAGTCTTTTTCTGTTTCTCCCTTGTAAATGTTGCTTTACGCTTGGGTTTTATTTCCTTGCACTGCAAATAGGAACATGGCCTAAGGGGAAAAGCTTGGGGGAAAATGGGGTCACCTCTGTGCTTTCCTTCTCCCAAGGTGTGTAGCTTCTTGGCTTCTGTCCACATTGATTGGTTCCCAGTGCCTTTAAACAGTTACATTATGTATTTTGTTCTGCTTTTATAGTTGTTTTCAGTGGAAGGATGAGTCCATTTACATTTCTCTGTCACAGATCATGAAAATGCTGGATCAGTTTTATAGGCTTTCATGGTTTGTTCATTTAAGATTCATTTTATATTTCTTTACATATTTATATTTAGCTATTTTATATTTCTCATCTAAAATTTGTTTTCTAATTCTTGTATCTGGGACCACCTGGGTGGCTCAGTCAGTTAAGCATCTGACTTTGGCTGAGGTCATGATCTTGTGTTCATGAGTTTGAGCCCCGCATGGGGTGAGCACAAGCCCCGTGTCGGGTGATCTCAAGCCCTGCTTCGGGTGAGCCCCGCTTCTCTCTCTCTCTCCCTCTCTCATGGAATTCTCTCTCTCTCTCTCTCTCTCTCTCTCTCTCTCTCCCCCTCTGTGTCCCTCGCTCACTTGTGCCCTCTCTTTCTTTCTCAAAAATAAATAAATAAAAGTAAATAAATAAAATCTCTAAAAGTACTCTTGTATCTGTAGTCTATGGAGGGTTTGAATCTGTTGTTTCTGCTGTCTTTCATTTCATGGTGATCGTGCTTCCTTGTATGTTTGGTGGTTTGGTTTTTTTTAGGTTTATTTATTTATTTTGAGAGAGAGTGAGAGAGCACAAGTGGGGGAAGAACAGAGACAGAGAGAGGGAGAGAGTGAGTGAGCATGAATGGGGGAGAGGCAGAAGGAGAGGGAGACAGATAGTCCCAAACAGGCTCCACGCTGTCTGTCAACAAAGAGCCTGACAGGGGGCTTGAACTCACAAGCCGTGAGATCATAACCTGAGCTGAATCAACAGTTGGAAGCTTAACTAACTGAGCCACCCAGGCACCCCTCATTTGGTGGTATTTTTTATTTTGAGTTCATATGTGACTGACCTTCATCCACCATTTCTTGGCTGGGGTTTTGTGAGACAATGAAGCCCTCTAGAAAATGAATTGATTGACTACTTTTTCAGTTCTCCCAAGGGTGGTATGTAGCTGGTGCCATTCTGAATGTATAGAAGAGAAATTCTTTCCATAGCATGGGTGTCTGTAGGGTTTAAATTCTCTTCAAGTTGAGAAGGGTTGCCCAATCCACCGGGCCAGATGAGGGGTGCTTTTGTCATTACATTTGATTTCCCAGAAGCTCAGGGCACCACCAGTCTGGGCTCACTTTAGCCCTCTTCGAGGGGAGCGGTTCAGTATGAACCCTCATGTCCTTACCTTGTAGGGACCCAGGGCTCAGAGTTCTTACCCCAGCCTTGATAGGCCATGTCCCCACTAGGTAATGTCTCGGTTCATAATCTAGAAAATGGAGATGATAGGGGCGCCTGGATGGCTCAGTCAGTGAGGTGTGCAGCTCTTGGTTTTGGCTCAGGTCATGATCTCATTGTTGTGGGTTTGGGCCCTGCGTCGGGCTCTGTGCTGGCAGTGTGGAGTTTCCTTGGGATTTTCTTTCTCTCTCTGCCCCTCCCCTGCTCTCTCTCTCTCAAGGTAAAGAAATAAACATAAAAAAAAAACAAAGAAAGAAAATGGAGATGATGGTATATGCAGTGAGTGTGGTTAGGAGGCATAGAACACTTGGACAATGTCTGGCACATGGTTGTTTTTCACAGATTTCTCTCCCTTTCTTTATCCTTTGCTCTGTGTCTGGCCATTTTGCTTGATGAAGTGTCCTGTTTCATGATTAAATTTTTGTTACTGTCAAGTTTGTTGTTGTTGTTGTTTTTCATAACCTGCTTCTAACAATGAATTTACTTAGTCTTCAGCAGTTTCATTTTGATCCTCTCCTTTTTTTCCTGGTCTGCTTTGACTTAAGTGATGCCTTTTATTGTTGCTGTAAATCTGTTTCAGGAGGAATATTTCCATCCAGGGCCTGGCATCTTTGTTCTTCTTTTGAGCAGCAGAATTCTTCATTGAGTCCACATTGGTCCCGCCTTACTGTTAACCATGGAAGAGTCTGAAATGCTGCGGTTTTAAAATTGTATATGTTTTCTTAATTTAAAAGTAATCTATGCACATCATGGAAAAATTTTTTAATTGTTAAAAGTATAGTGAAGAGAATTAAAATTCCTATCACCATTCAGAGATCACCATTATTATTATTATTATTATTATTATTATTATTATTTTGGTGTTATTTCTCATTCCATATACATTATTTTTTTGGAGTTGAGTACATCTGGGATATACAAATATGTAGCCTTTTTTTTAAAATATGGAATTTATTGTCAAATTGGTTTCCATACAGCACCCAGTGCTCATCCCAACAGGTGGCCTCCTCAATACCCCTCACCCACCCTCCCCTCCCTCCCACCCCCCATCAACCCTCAGTTTGTTCTCAGTTTTTAAGAATCTCTTATGTTTTGGCTCTCTCCCTAACTTTTTTTTTTTTCTTTCCTTCCCCTCCCCCCATGGTCTTCTGTTAAGTTTCTCAGGATCCACATAGGAGTGAAAACATATGGTATCTGTCTGTCTCTGCCTGACTTACCTCACTTAGCATAACACTCTCCAGTTCCATCCATGTTGAGTAGCCTTTTTTTTTTTTTTTTTTTTAGCTTATGATATCCTAAGCTTCTTTTGTTATGGAAACTATTTGTAGACATTTTTAATATCTCTAGTGTAATGATTCAGATACTTAGTCTTTCTCCTCTGGCTGTACGTTTTATTATTTCTTTTGTTGTTGTAGAAGAACTTAACAACAGACACCTTTGTGAATACAGAACATGCTTGATTTCCTTGGAAGATAATGTCTTACAGATTAAATCAGTAAACAGAATTTGTTAGGACTGTATTGCCAAACTGCTTTCTGAGAAGATCATATAATTATGCCGTCAGCAGGGAGTTTGGTGGATGGACCGCTGCTGCCTGGGCTCTTCCACATCTGGCCCAGCTGTCCTCTGCAGGACTAGTCAGGCTCTGGGGATAACCACCCGTATTTTTGCTACCCTTTAACAACCTCTGCTTTTATGTGTCTCGTAAGAAGTAAAACTGAGGTACGCCAGTAGGCACTGGCTCCAGGTCACTGCACTGCCCTCCCCCTGGGGTCTCAGGAACTCTGTTACCCACGAGAACAGAGACATACTTCAGGATAGCTAACAGTTACTGTGAGAAATGTCACTGTGAGAAAAACACTGCACAGACAATAAAATCAACTTAACAAGAACAAGGTCATGGCCATTTTAACCCCGGGTAGTTTGATTAGTGGGGCTGAGAGACAGGGGTGTGAGAAGTGAGGAGCAGAGCCCATGCGAGATGTGGGCTGTGCTGAAGTCCTCCCTGGGTCACTGTCCTGGCTCTGTGGACATTTGCCGGGGTTCTGAAGGGGAGAATCCCTGGCAGGGTCTGGCTGGACCACCATGTTCAGGAGGGCATCCATGTCCAGGGCTCCTCCCTGTCCTGCTGGCCCAAGACCCCTGCAGAAGCAGTGGGGCATTCTCACCTTTCCTCACGGAGGCACTGAGCTCAGAACCAGGGAGGGGAGCCTACTGGCCCTGGTCTCTGGGGCCGGGATGGACTTTGGTGTTCGTAGAACATCTAGACCAATGGCCCCCAGTGGAGGCAGAGGTGTCCACAGCCAAGGGCACAGTGCTTGGTGCTGCTCCCGGTACCCATACAACTCCCTGCTACAGCTGAGAAGTGAGGTCTCCAGTGCTGTCTCAGTCCTCAGTCGTGATCTGACTGTGATCGGAGGGAGTCTCAGGTGAAGCTGTGTTCTTAGCCACATGCCCTTCCCTGGCTGGGTTCCTGAAGACCTGTGTGGTTGGTGATGGGACAGCATCTGTTGCCCGGGTGAGACCTCTGTGATGTGGGCTTCACACGTACCACACGTCTAACTTGGTGGCCCTGTGTCCTTGTAGGTGGTAATGTGGACCTGGAAAGCCAAGCTGAAGGGAAGAAGGAGGCAGAAGCCGATGACGTGATGAGGAGTGGCCCCCGACCTATCGTCCCGTACAGCTCCATGTTCTGCTTAAGCCCCACCAACCTGTGAGTCTCCTTCACCTGCCCATGCTGTGTGCCTGTCCCATGCCTGTGGCCATGATCCAAGTGCACAGTAGCAGGGTGTGCTGACATGACCTGGCAGGCACTGATTCTGTGCACTTTACATGTTCTAATGTTCTGAGCATCATGGCAATCCACAAGGACACACTTCTGTTACCTCACCCTACAGGGGAGAACAGGTAGCCACAGAAAAGGTCCATGGCTTGTCCACAGACACATGGCCAGTCAGCCCAAATGGTAGAGCTGGGGTTTGAACCCAGTCAGTCAGTCAGTCAGTCAGTCCCAGAGCCTTGCTGTTAAACCCCTGCTGCAGCGAGCGTTTGTTGCTGCGCACGTGCACCCAATTCTTGTCCATCGTGTACGTGCGCTTCCATTTGTCCACCTTTCCATCACGCCCACCGTCCACACATGCATGTGTGTGCACACCACATTCACTCACAGGTCTGCCTGTTTCTCGCCTCTCTGTTTATCACGAAGTCAGCAGCATTTCTCATCCACTCATCAGCCCAACTAGCTGCATTAGGTCAACCAGTACTTATGTACTAACAGCATTCTAGGTGCTGGGAATACATGGTAATGAGCAGAACAAACAAGGATCCCTGTCCTGAATCAGCTAAGTGAAGGTGGGAATGTCATGTTGGGTCTCACTGGGAGGTGAGAATGGTGAGGAGGGGGAGGGAGACCATCCCTGGCAGAGGCGACAGACAGAGTGAAAGTGGAAGCACTTGAAGGCCAGTGTGTTGGAGCAGGGAGGCCAGAAGGCAGCCAGATCTGGTTGAGTCGGGCTTTATCCTCTGTCCCCATCCCTCCAGCCTGCAGTCTCTCCATCCAGCCTCCATTGTCCATCCTTTCTTCCTCTCTCCATGCCTTCACTCAACACACATTTTCTGGGAGCTTCCTCTGCTCTGTTAGGGAGTGTGGACCTGCCTGTGAGCACTGCCGTGCGGTGCGGGAGGGAGCAGGCAACATCTGGGAGCAGCTGGGGAAGGTTGGGGAGCCTTCCTGGAGGAGGCAAGGGATCTCAGTTGAATCCTGAGGGTGGATGAGAGCTAAGGTGAAGAGAGATGAACAAACATTCCTTGTGGAGAGAAGAAAGATCACAGGGGTCCAGAAGTGAGGGTGTCAGGTGCAGAACAGCTGAAGACAGAACTGAGTGGAAAAGCACAGAGACCAGAGTCCTATGGAGAGGCCGTGATCTGCGCTCAGAGCACCGAGGAGCACGGAAAGGTTGTAGGCAGCTGGCGGTCAACAGCAACACAGGCAGCATGTCAGCAGAGTCCTTGGACGGCCCTTAGTAGGGTGGCCAGGGTTTTCAGGAAGAGACGGAGGAGATCTGATGTCATAAGGGGAGGTTTGGGAGTGAAATGCTTGGGGAGAAACTTTGGAGACAGAATCTATGGAACTTGATGATAAACTAGATGTGGAAAGGGAAGGAGATGGGAGGGATGACACCCAGAGTTTCTGCCTCATGGCTGGGGCCCCACCAAGCTGGGCAGGTGAGTGCAGACCCTGCAGAGCCGGGGCGGCCGGCGGACGTCTCAGGGCCAGGTGGGCTCAGGAGCAGACGCTAGGGATGGAGGTCAAGGTGGATACTCAGTCCTGAGATGCAGAAGGAAAGAGGCAGAGACGGAGTATCCTGGAGCTGGGAGGACAGGTGTGTCCGTACAGAAGGAGGCATGGACATGGGTAGGGCGGCTCTGGTGGGTGTGGGGGTGGAGTGTGGCAGTGGTCGTGGTGAGGAGGAGAAGAGCATAGTAGGGCCCTTCAAGGCAGAGAGAAGTGGGTGGGTGTGGCTGGAGAGAAGTGGGTGGGTGTGGGAGGTCCTCTCAGACCTCAGGCCCTGGGAATAGGGAAGTGGTGGCAGGAGGGAGGGGTAGGACCCAGAGGTGGGACACACGTCTGCCCCGTACAGTGGTTCTGTGACTTCTCCTCCTTGTCACCTTCACTGCCCTCTTAGAGGTCTTCCCAGACCTCCCGGGTCACCACCTGCTGCTGTGTTCTAGCACCTGTCAGCATCTGAGAGTCTCCCTTTAGGTTATGTCTACACTGTTCTGTGGTGCCCTTGTTCACCACCGCACTCTGCTGTCTGGCATGTGCCTCCACACAGCAGAATAGTGGTCAGTGATGCTGACTAGTGCTGAAGGTGGACAGGGGACTGAAGTACAGGTGTGCACATGCAGCTCTGGGGACTCAGACAAGCATGGACCAATATGGACCTAGAGGAGCTTCCTGGGCTCTCCAGAGAGGCCTACTCTCCACAGGAGTGCTGGTCCTCAGCCTCCTCTCTGAGCAGCCCCTCCACGCCATGTACACTAGGCCTGTAAATCTGTACAGGGCACGGCTGTCCACACATAGAGGTAAACGCGTAGGCGTGGCTGTGCTCTCATAGAACTTTATGGACACAAACGGGGCTTGTGAGCTGTAGTTGGCTGGCCCCTGCCTTCCTACCGCTCTTCCTGGGACACCCTCTCGAGAGTCTGAGTCACCATCAGTCACCTGGCTGCTGTCTCCCAACACAGAGATACTTAGTAGAGCTCGTTCTGGTGTAACACCTTCTTTCAGGGAGAGACCAAGTACGTGCTCTGGTGCGGGGGGCGGGGGGGGGGGTGGCCAGCCGGGCCCGTCTGTGGGCCTCTGGCGATTTGTGCTTTGCCCCACAGGCTCCGCCGCTTCTGCCATTACATCGTGACCATGCGGTACTTTGAGATGGTCATTCTTGTGGTCATCGCCCTGAGCAGCATTGCCCTGGCAGCCGAGGATCCTGTGCGGACAGACTCGCCCAGGAACAACGTGAGCACCTCATTCAGGCTGTGGAGGGGCTGGGAGGTGTCAGGGTCCTGTCTGCTCCCTCTAGGGGTGTGGGGTGAGGGTCTGGGGGCACCTCCTGGCCCAGCCCCAAGTTATAGACAGGAATAGTGAGGAAATGCCCAGGGCCAGTGCCGCTGCCAAAGGGGGCTCCACCCACGACAGTGGCCCGCAGGACCCCTGGGCAAGGAGTTGTCTGCTCAGAGGCCTGGAGGAAAAACGTGTTCCCACTGAAATAGTCTTGGCTCAAGCTTTCAGCCTGGCCTTTGACAGTAACCTTCCTGTTGGTTCCAGGCTCTGAAGTACATGGACTACATTTTCACAGGCGTCTTTACCTTCGAGATGGTGATAAAGGTGAGATATGTAGTTGCCCTGGTGGCCCCAGGGCTTTGCTCATCCTCCCTCATGACTGAGATGCCACAGGGCCCCTGCAGCTGCTGTTTGAGGGCTTGTGGTGGGTGTGCCCTGGGTGCGTGCTCAGTGAGAGAGTGCGTGCACAGGTGTGTGGTGATGGGTGTTGTGGAAGGCAGAGGCCAGTTCATGAAAGATTCACCACAGCGTTATCCCAGTTTGGGGAGAGCTCACCAGCATCATGCCTGTGTCTACCTCAATGCTAAGCAAGGGCTACAGGCTTCCGTGAATGTGCAGGTATGGGCTCAGCCCCACCCTCGGGGTTGTCTCATGATAGAGGAGGAGGGCCCATGACATCAGCCTGGGAAGAAGGGGAGCTTGGGGAGAGGGTGGAGGCCTGAACACCCAAACATCATGGTGAGTGGGTGCCGAAGACTTGTGTAAAAGAATTCCAGGGGCGTCTGGGTGGCTCAGCCCGTTAAGCATCCGACACATGATTCAGTTCAGGTCATGATCTCATGGTCATGAGATGGAGCCCCACGTCTCCATCCATAAGATTCTCTCTCCCTCTTCCTGTGCTCCTGCCCTGCTTGCCTGAGCATGCGCATGTTGTCTCTCAAAAAATAAACAAATGAATGAATGAAATAAAAGAGCTCAAGTGTTTGATGTTCGATTAAGGACTGACCATTTCATTGTGATTGCTTCTGTCTCTCAGTATTGGCAGGCACTGCTCCCTTTTCGGTGTCTGACAGGTGGTGGTGCATGTGTTTGCGCACACTGTGTTCAGCTGTGTTGCAGGCACACACACACGCGTGCAGTCTTTGACCACAGTGCAGCTTCGGGTGTGCCTGTGACTTGGGTACTTCTGTGTGTGTGCATCTGCATATCACGCCTGCTTCTTCATTTCCTCTTATAAACTCCTGGTGGGGGAGAAGCATTTTTTTTTGTCATCCCATTTTATAGACACGGAAGCTGAGGTTTAGAGATATTAAGGTGCTTGCTGGAAATCACAGCTTTAGGAGTGGCAGCACCAGGTCCGTGTGAACCCCCAAAGCCCTTTCTCCTGCTGCAGAGAGCTGACCCTCTGAGGGTCTGGGTTGGGGCATGAGCTCCCTGGGGCTGTGTATTCCTGCAGCCCAGTGATGGGGGAAGGCGTCTCATTTTTAGGCTCCAAGGGGATAGGGGGCCCAGGGAAGATCTCAGCCAGTCATTACCAATGAGGGATATTTGGGTCAATGGCACTGAGGTTGAAAGGCCCCCTGAGGGCCTCAGAGGGTGTGACCTGAGTAGCATCTTTTCCCCAAATCCATGACTCTGCGGCCTGGCCCTGGTTTTCTTCCTGAAAGATTGTACACCTAATACGTGTTTCTCCTCTGAAGATGATTGATTTGGGACTGCTGCTGCACCCTGGGGCCTACTTCCGGGACCTGTGGAATATTCTGGACTTCATCGTGGTCAGTGGGGCCTTGGTGGCATTTGCCTTCTCGTAAGTACTGTGTCTCCTCTGGGTCTGGCTGGGCTGCAGTCCCCAGAGCTGTAATGAGTATGGGAATAAGGGAAGGAGGGGCCCCATTGGCCTGCGCGGGCTGTCTGTAGCTCCTGTCTACTTGGGGCTGGGCTTGTGTGGGGTTAAGAAGATCTCAAGGCCCACTTGGACCTACCACAGCTTGTGGTTCTGAGATTGTGCAGGCAGTCCTCTGGGTTATTCGGTGCCTGCCTGTCGGGTCCTTCAGAGCAACTACCTGCCCTGACCTTAGCTGCACCACTTGTTCAGCCAGAGCTGGGCGGTGGTGCTGGTGGGTGTCTTCCCCCGTTGGAGCGTTAGACCATTTTCTCTGACTCCATAGCAGGCAACACTCAGCCCTGTTGTGGCTGGGCCTGGATTGGCTCAGATCCTGCATGGTGACGGGCATGGGATAGGTATGGGGGGCTTGGGTGGACCTGTGGAGGAGATCCAGAGATTAGGAAGACCCCCAGTGATGCAGACACCGAGGGATGGTGTCTTCATCTTCTCTGAGCCCTTGGGGAGGGCGAGGCCTCCTCACTGACTCTCTTCTCTTTGTCTCTTCTTGCTGGACTCTCGGTAGGAGCTTCATGGGGTAATGCCTTCCCTCTGCCCCGTACTGCCCCACATCATAGCACAGCATGGCCCCTGGTGGGCCGGTTCACCACCATGCCTCACCTCTGCTCATCCTCCTCCACCGTCCAGGATGCATGCTGCCAGGAGCCATGTCCCCATGCCACATGTTCCTGCCTCACCTCCAGGGGCTGGGCTGGAAGCTGGGGCTGGGGCTGGGACTGGGGCTTGGCATGGCCAGTCCTTGGTGGGGAGGTGCCCCAAGTGAGTGCTGGAGGGTGGGGACATGGGCCCTGAGGGCAGTGAGGGCTCAGGGGGGAGCCGCTGCAACCATGGCTGCCAGGATGTCGGGCATCCTGAAATCCCTTCCCACATCTCTTCTCCAGAAACAGGGCTTTCTTTCCTCTCTGTTCTCCACAACTGCCTCTGTGGGGGTCTTAGCCGGCTTTCTTTGTATATAAAGTGTCAGTGAGGGGCTTGGGAGTGACACAGGGGAAGGGGTACAATCCAGCTTGGTGGCCTCAGCAAGACAAAGGCTCTGAGCGGGCAGGAGAGAAACAGAACACAGAACACCCGAGGGCCGCCCCTGCAGAGAGCCCTCCCCCCAGAAAACCAAAGCAGGTGTCCCTCCCTTCTGCCTCCCTCAGGTGTCCACCCACCCACCCTGCCTCTTGTTCTCTCTGTGCTGGTCTTAGCAGGGCTGCTGGAGGAACCTCGTTTGGGATTGGGTGTCAGGAACGCTAGGGTATAGAAACACCCGACGTGGTGGTCTGGAGGCTGGGTTTTTCCCATCTGGAAGCTTGGTGTTTCAGAGAGAGTTTGATCTGGTTCTGGACTGTAGGCCCTAGCTGGGTCTTGAGAGATATAGGGGGCTGGGGCTCTCCAGCTCTCCTCAACCCACAGATCCTGCCTGGGCCTCGTAGTTCACTTCCCCTAGAGCTTGGCTGGAGTCCAGAGAAGACCACTGGTGGCCCTGCCCCCTCTCTTCATGTGCAGGCGCCTTGGGAGCTTGGAGAGAAGTGGCCTCTGAACAGGATGGAATAGGGCCCCCGGCCCTGAGTCCTCAACCACTGCTGAGCATGGAGTGTGGCCTTGCTTCTAAGAATCGCTTCCTTAGGAAGTCTGTGAAGGCCACTTGGGACGCTACCCCCACCCTGCCCACCAGCCCTGGCTTTCGATTGGTAGGAGGGCCAGCCCCCGGAGTCTGACATTTCCTGGGGCCCTGGCAGCCTGAGAGAGCCACCTGGGTCTGCTCTGGCTTCCTGTGAGGGCTTCCTGATCAGGACTCACAGGTTCTGTCTGCTGCTCTCTTTCTCTCTGTGGCTTTTTCTCCCTCCCTCCCTCTCTGTTTCTTTCTCTTCCCTTTAGTATTTCTTTCTTTCTTTGTCCACCCCTTGCATTGCATTGTCCCTTGTATCACCTTTGTATTCATCTAACGTTTTCTTTTTCTTACTTTACTCCCCTCCTCCCCTCCCAGCACGCCTGTCCTCCCTCCCCTCTCCCCTTTCTGTCAGTTTTACCTCATCTGGAGGAGTGTGGGGGCAGCTGAGCGAGTACAGTCAGGGAGATCCAGACATGTTCCTCCCTACCTCCCTATACCAGGGCTGGAGAGCAAGAGAAACCAGCTCTTCCAGAAGGCTCTCGCACTAATGGCTTGTAGGTTTCCATGGGCTGGCCCAGGCTAGGTCTGCAGTCCTGGGGCCAGCCCCCTTCTGTCCTCTTTATTTCCATTGCCGGTCTTAGCATGGTGGCCAGAGGAAGCTGGTTTAGGGGAGTGCTGGGGTAGAAGTGGCCGACGTGGTATGGGAGAACGGCTTCTTTCCTGCTGGAAACCCAGCATTCCCTTACACCAGGTACTGCTGACCCAGCCCTGGCCCTCATCTGCTCAGATGAGGGCTTTGCCATGCAACCTGTAGGAGGAGATGCAGAGGCCTCGCTGTTCCTGAGTGTTTGCCCTGGGGCCTAAGGCAAAATGCTCAGGAGAGCCTAACCCAGACCCCAGTAGGCTTTGTGGAATCTGAGCATGAGTGTGCATCCTGCCTGTCTGCATGTGTGGCTTCTCCCTTCTAGAGGATCCAAAGGGAAAGACATCAACACCATCAAGTCCCTGAGAGTCCTGCGTGTCCTGCGGCCCCTCAAGACCATAAAACGGCTGCCTAAGCTTAAGGTGAGAGTGTGGGTTTGGGGCTTGAGGAGTGTGCAGAGCTGTGTATACACGTGTGTGTGGATGTGCACGTACATGTGAGTGTAGGTCTAGACGTACGTGTGTGGGTATTGTGCACATATGTACATATAGTTACGCTTGTGAGTGTGTGCACGTGGGTGCATAGATGTGAGTGCATGTGTGTGTTGTGTGTACAAGGTTGCACTGCATGTGGGTATGCACACGCATGTGTGTGGTGTGCACATGAATGTGTGAGTGCACGTGTGCATGTAGAAGTAACCCTGTCTGGCTGCAGCTTCCACCTGGGGTGGGATGAGAGCGCTGAGGGAGGGCCCCTACTTGTGTTCTCAGATGGTGCGTTGTGTGAGCGGGTCAGGCTCTCTCAGTTCCGCGACTCGCCCGCAAGGAACGCTTAGTGTCAGTAGTGTTCTGTAAGGCTCTTCTTCCTCAAGCCGGCAGCAGACACAGTACAGGGAAGAAGGGGCTGCTGAGAGAAGCGGAGGGTCCCGGGGGACATGCAGGGAGGTAGGGGCTCTTGAGAACTGGTTACTGGGCTTGGCCTGAGGATGGGTGTGGCTGAGGTTCCGGATAAAGGAAAGAGTATGGACCCGAACATCTGGGGAGTTGTGTTAAAGTATGATAGTCACTGAGCTTCTTCCTCACTGTGAAGAATGCTTTGGATGCTTAAACTCATTTAATGCCACAAAACTGTGTAGTACAGTGTTGTAAGCAGCGTGCGGATGTAACCCTTGCAGGCCTGAAGCAGTGTGGGGGTTGCGGAAGGCAGTTTGCTTGTGAAGGGGTGGACTGGGGCGGGGGGTGGCTTGAAGGCGGCCAAAGGCCCTCTGTGTCAAGCAGGGACCTGGACCCGGCCTGGGGGGTCAGGGGTGTCATGGACACCATGGAAGTGGGCAGTGGCTGCATTTGCTGAGGCAGCTGCTGGTGTCTGGACTGTGCCAGGCAGTGTCTTGAGGGATGGTTGTGGGTCTGCCTTTTTGCACAGCTGGAGCAGGATGGGGGGAGTCTCCTCAGCTCTGAGAAATAGGGAGCAGGGCCAGGGTCAGCAGTACTGGGCATTCAGGGAAAGCCGAGCTTCTGGGTGGGGAAGAATCTGAGAAAAAGCTCTGGCGGTGGCAGTAACAGATGACAGAGTCACCTCTGGGCCATACCAAAACACGCCAGAAGTCTCTGTCTTGGAGCTGGCCACAGCGTTGTTGCCTCTCTGCCCCATTTTGGCTCCCACCCGTGGGCAAAGTATGACCCACTGGCAGGCCGGGGTGCAGGAGCAGGGTCTGGCCGTATCCCCGTCCACACTCCTTTCCCTCCCTGTCAGCCACCCCTGGCACACGCTGGCCTGGGCTCCAGGTTGTCCTCATTTACGTAGCCTGACCCAGGCTTCCACCACCAGCTTCCCGTCAGGGTCCAGCCCGTCTGCCCAGGCCACCTCCTCTAGCACCTCCTGCCCGCCCATCCCGTCCTGGGAGAGGCGGTGGCAGGCAGCTTCCTGTGTTAAGTCAGTGGGCAGCAGTTCCCTCCATGATTATGGCCTCGACGGTCCTCGGGGACGGGGAGGCCCGGAGGTTCTGAGTTGAGCTCTCTTCCCCTCCAGGCCGTGTTTGACTGTGTGGTGAACTCCCTGAAGAACGTCCTTAACATCCTGGTTGTCTATATGCTCTTCATGTTCATATTTGCTGTCATTGCGGTGCAGCTCTTCAAAGGGAAGTTTTTCTACTGCACGGATGAGTCCAAGGGGCTGGAGAGGGACTGCCGGTAAGTCAGGCAGGGCTGGGAGTGGGGAGCCCAGTGAGGGCTCTGGGAGGAGCCTGCTTGTGGTCCACCAGAGAGCTGGGGGTGTGCCTCTGTCCCCAGGGTCACACTGGGACTTCTGGCTCATTTTCCTCAGCAGAGCTGGGGACCAGGCACTTCTGAGGGACATGCTCTTCCTGCCCATAGACATCAGGGAGCACATGGTGGGGGGGGCTTACTGGGGTGTTGCTTGAGGGCTCTGCAAATCTTGGAGCCCTGGGCTAGACTCTAGGATCAGAGGGGCTGCCCTATGCCTGGAGCTGCTTTCACCATCACTGCGAGGCCTCAGGCCTCTCTGGACCCGGCCCCACTCCAGAGCAAACAGGAGAGATGCCCTCAGGGAGGAACTAGGGGAAATGGAGGCGGGTGCTGGTGCAGGTGCTGAGCAAGGTGGTGTGGGTGGCTGCTTCTCCAGCCACAGGCAATGGCCCCAGCTGCCTCTGTTCATGTAATATTCTCTCGTGTAAATACACCACCACGAATTTACCCACTCTGTGACTGATGGGCATGGGGGGTGTTTCCAGTCTGAGGCTCTTGTGAGCAGTGCTGTTGTGATTGTCCCAGTATGTGTCTGCTGGGAAGCACACACATGCAGTTCTAGGAGGTGTGCACACCTGGGAGTGAGATTGCAGGGTCGTGCACTGTGCTTGTGTTCAGCTTCTGCCGGTGCTGCCAGATAGGTGTGTAAAATCGCACTCCTGCCACATGGCTGAGAGCTCCAGTACTGTGCACCAGGGGGTTCTTGGTGTGTTGCATGTTTGGATCTGTAGCCTTTCTCATGTTGGGCTGGTGGCATTTCTCTGTGGTTTAATTTCGGCTGGGTGCCTCACCAGGTGATTGACCACTCCAGTATCCTTGGAAAGGGTCTATGCAAGCCCTTGCCTGTTTTCCCGTATGGATGTCTTTCACTTTCTGATTGATTTGTAGGAATTTTGTGAAGTCCTGGATAGGCATCCATTGCCAGATCTATGGATTATGTCCTCAAGGTCTTAGGGACGCCTGGGTGGCTCAGTTAGTTAAGTGTCCGATTTGATTTCGGCTCAGGTCATGATCTCACGGTTCGTGGGGTCGCGCCCTGCTGTATGCTGTACAGCCCTCAGGCTGTACGCTGACAGTGCAGAGCCTGCCTGGGATTCTCTCTCCCTCTCTCTCTGCCCCTGCCCCACTCACACATGTGTGTGCATGCACGCGTGCTCTCTCTCTCAAAAGAAATAAACATTTGAAAATTAAAAAGTAAAATAAAAATAAAAACTAACACAACGTCTTGATTGTAATATAGTCCAATTTATCTCTCTTATGTTTGGTACTCTTTGTATCCTTTTCAGAAAATCTATACAAAGGTCAGGGAAATGTCCTGTTATGTTTTCCTCTAAAAGTTTTAGTTTCGTGTTTGACATGGAGATCTGTGATCTATCTGGAGTTGACTTTGTGTGTTAGGTGAGGTATGGATAAAAATAAATTTTTCTGTAGATGGATATCCAGTTGACCCAGCACCATTTACCTGAAAAGACCATCCTTTCCGCATTCAGTGATATCCTTTGTTTTTACTGAGATCACAATTCTTACAAATCATCCATTGAAAGTGAACAACTCAGTGACTTTTAGTATATTCACAGATGTTTGCAACCACCACCATAGTCAATTTTAGAACACTTTCATAGGTTAAAAAAAAAAACAACAACACAAAAAACCCCGTACCCTTTACTACCCACTAGCTCCCCATCTCCAACCCTAAGCAACCATGGATCTATTTTTTTCCTCTTTAGTTTTCCGTGTTCTGGATGTTTCATGTAAATGGAATCATAAATATGTGGTCTTTGGTGTCTCATCTCTTTCCTTTACCATCATGTTTTTGAGGTCACCCGTGCTGTAGTGTGTGTCAGAACTTCACTCCCTCTTGTGGTTGGATCTGATTCCGCTCTGCAGATAGATATGCCGCATTTTATTTATTCATTCATCTGTTGATGGACATTTGGGTGTTTCCATCTTTTGGCTATTGTCATTAATGCTTCTGTGAACATGTGTACAAAGTTTTTGTGTGGACAGATGTTTTATTTATTTATCTTTTAACGTTTATTTATTTTTGAGAGAGAGACACACACACACAGCGTGAGCAGGGGAGGAGCAGAGAGAGAGGGAGACACAGAATCCAAAGCAGGCTCCAGGCTCTGAGCTGTCAGCGTAGAGCCCGATGCGGGGCTCGAACCCACAAACCATGAGATCATGACCTGAGACGACGTCTGCCACTCAACTGACTGAGCCACCCAGGCGCCTCTCATTTCTTTTGAGTGTATACTTAGCAGTGGAATTGATAGGTCATGTGGTAAATCTGTTTACCAGTTTCAGGGACTGACAGACTTCCAGTATGACTGACCCATTTTATATTCCTACCAGCAGTGTGGGAGAGTTCTGATTTCTCCATATCCTTGCCAACACTTGTTATTTTCCTTTTTAAAAATTTAATTATAGCCATCCTAGTGGGTATAAAGTGATATCTCAATTCAGTTTTCATTTGCATTTCCCTGATGACTCATCATGTTGAACATCTTTTCATGTGCTTATTGGCCATTTGTATATCTCCTTCGGAGAAATGTCTATTCAGATCTTTATCCATTTTTTAATTGGGTTATTTGTCTTTTTTTGTAATTGATTATAATAGTTCTTTATATATTCTAGATTCAGGTCCTGTCAGAGAGAGGATTTTCAAATATTTGGTCCCATTCTGTGTGTTGATGATGTCTTTCAAGCACAAAAGCTTTACATTTTGATGAGGTCCAATTTATCTACTTTTTTCTTTTATTGCTCCTAATTTTGGTATCATATCTAGCAATCCCTTCCCAAATCTTACAACCCCTTGTGTTTTCTTCTAACAGTTTTCTAGCGTTAGCTCTTACCTTTAGGTCTTTGATCCTTTTTGAGTTGGATTTTGGACATGGAGTGAGGTAGGGGTCCAACTTCCTTCTTTTGCAAGTGGATACCCAGTTGTCCCAGCACCATCTGTTGATGGTGTTTCCCTCCATTGGGTGGGCAACCCTTTCAAAAATCAGTTGGCCATAGACAAAAGGGTTTATTTGGATCCTTTGTCTTTATCCTCTAACCTCCTCTGCATTCTCATCTCCAGGGGTCAGTATTTGGATTATGAGAAGGAGGAAGTGGAAGCTCAACCACGGCAGTGGAAGAAATACGATTTTCACTATGACAACGTGCTCTGGGCTCTGCTGACACTGTTCACAGTGTCCACGGGAGAAGGGTGGCCCATGTGAGTGTTCATATGATTCATTGTGTTTGATCAGGCTAGAGTAGAGGGGCGACTCGGACAGGGAGTCCCATACTCTGCATCTGTTTGTGTTTTAGTCACTCAGTGAATACCCCATAGGCTCTTGTATCTACCAGGTAAGACATAGCTCTGCCTTCCAGGAGTGGGGTGGCCTGGGAAGAGGAGGAGATTAAACCAAAGCACACAGCATAGTGATTTCCTGAAAGTCCTTTTTGAGTAGCTGAAGGTCAGAAGTGAATGGGCTATTCAGCATCTCCCTGTGCTACTCCTCTGGCCTCAGTTAAGGGTAGACAGAAGGATGTATGTGTTCAGTTGCCACACTGGATAACAGGGAGGACCACCACTCAGAAGGTGGGATCAATGCTCTGACAGGTGGCCCAGGGCTTTCCAAAGGCAGGTGAGGCTGGGTATGAGCTGGTGAGCTGGGCATGAGCAGGCGTGAGCCGGGAGTGAGCAGGGCAGGGCACAACTCCTGGGCCTCCACCTCTCCTGGGGTTAGGACATTAGGCACTGGAGACCTCCCCTTGGTGGCTCTCCAACAGTCCTGAGTACAAACCCCATCAGTAAGGTAGCCCACCTCCAGGAGGTTGCAGTCCTGGGGGGTGGGGTGGGACAGGCTTTGGCCTGCCATGTTGAGCCTCCTTTTCTCTTGCCATGTCTGGGCTCAGGTATGGAAGCCTCACCTGTGATACAGGTCTTGACTTCCCCATGGGTCTGTACTCAGGGGTCCCCCTGACTCTTGGTGTTTGCTCTTGACACAGGGTCCTGAAACACTCTGTGGATGCCACCTACGAGGAGCAGGGCCCAAGCCCCGGGTACCGCATGGAGCTATCCATCTTCTATGTGGTCTACTTTGTGGTCTTCCCCTTCTTCTTCGTCAATATCTTTGTGGCCTTGATTATCATCACCTTCCAGGAGCAGGGGGACAAGGTGATGTCTGAGTGCAGCCTGGAGAAGAACGAGGTGGGTGGCTCCCTCTTCTGTCCCCTGTGCATATGTACAGTGGACACTCTGCTGGGCTCGCTTGATGGGCAGCATGGGCAGGACCATTGGAAGCCAGTACAGCACAGAGAGAGACTGAGTGTGGGTGGTCAGGGCTGCCTGTGAGGATGAAGGAGACAGGCGTGGGTGCAGTGGGTGTTACAGTGTGGGGTTCTCCCCAGACAAGTTCTCAGTGCTCCTTTCTTTCCACACAGAGGGCTTGCATTGACTTTGCCATCAGCGCCAAGCCCCTGACACGGTACATGCCCCAGGACAAGCAGTCGTTCCAGTACAAGACGTGGACGTTTGTCGTGTCTCCGCCCTTTGAGTACTTCATCATGGCCATGATTGCCCTCAACACGGTGGTGCTGATGATGAAGGTGTGCGGGCCCAGTACGGGGGCAGTGGGTGGCAGCTGGGTGTGAGAGAACTGTAGTTACATTTGACCATGTCCTGGTCAGCATGGGATGCCTATGGAAGCCAGCGCCATAGGTTGCGCATGGGCTGAGTTGGTGAGAATGTCCTAGGAGGAGACAGGGGGAGAGCAGGATGGGGTGTCCGTGTGCTGGGCAGGCATGCGGTTCTCTCTGCATGCAGTGCTCTGGCAGAAGGTCAGGGTGATCCCTGGTGGGGTGTCTTGGGGCAGTGGAACCTATGGCCAATGGCACTCATTCCCCGTGCAGTTCTACAATGCACCCTATGAATACGAGCTGATGTTGAAATGCCTGAACATTGTGTTCACATCCATGTTCTCCATGGAATGCGTGCTGAAGATCATCGCCTTTGGGGTGCTGGTAGGTGCCTTGACTCCCTCTTGGCCTCTTGGTGGTCTGCATTGTGGCTCCCCATCTGTAGGGAGACCTGCAGAGACTTACAGTATGGAGCTGGGAATCCCCCAAGCCCCCAGAGGAAATGTGACCTTGTAGGGGCGCTGAGGAAGGGGCTGCTCTAATGCTCTCAGCTGCCTGAGCTCTGCCCCCGGCTCAGTTCCTGGAGACAGATGGAGCCAGATTCCTCCTCCCCGGACTCACAGCTCTCAGTCTGCACCTGCCCAGGCCCACAGGTGTTTACTTACCCAGCTGTGGTGTCCCACCTGGGGTGGCCCATCTGTCCCTTTGACCCTTTCTTGATTAGGAGCCATGTCTTGCAACTCCTTGCCTGGCAGAAACCCTCACCAGCCACTAGCAGTAACTGCTCTTTTTTCTCTCTAGAACTATTTCAGAGATGCCTGGAATGTCTTTGACTTTGTCACTGTGTTGGGAAGTATTACTGATATTTTAGTAACAGAGATTGCGGTAAGTAGCATTTCCTGTCCCTCCTCGAGGGCCCCAGCGTGATTTCCTTCTAGGTGGTGCTCCCTCAGTGTGCCTCCAGGTCCTAAGTGTTAGCTCCTCTTCTCTTGCTAGAGTTCCCCAGGAGCCCCTGGAAAGAAGGAGTCTCCTCTCCAGAGGTGGAGTTGGGGACTGAGGACTGATTGAAAAAAATGCTTTTTCTTGGATAAGAAAGTGGTTCCCAAAAGGTCTTCCAGTTTGGTGGCCTGAGAGCCACCTGGGAGCTCCATGGTAACAACTGACCAGGAAGACAAGAGTCTTTTAAATCTGTGTGTGTCTAACAAATCTAACAATTTGGCACCAAAATTACATAAACTAAAATCAACAAGAATATAGGATATTTTAAAATACCAGGTTTGTTTTACATGTTTGTACGTGTGTGTATAAATAAAACTAGACAATCTCATTCATGTTAAACATGCATGGATTATATGTAAAAACTGACCAAGTGCTAGAATATAAACTTGTCTCAACAAATTTCAAAGAATCTGAATCATAAAGCAATATTCTTTGAGTACAGTGCTTTCTCTTAGAATTAAATGGCAAAAAAATCTCATCTCTGTCTTATGTTGAATTCTCTAGGAGCATCACCTGAGATGGGGTGCTTGTACGAATCATTTCTTAGGAAGTAGTCCCAGGCAAAACCATTAGAGAGTGGATTGGGGAACTGATGGGTAAGAGAAGGAGGACCAGAAATGTATCTGGAGCCAAGTTGGGGGTGAATTGGGCTCATCCCTCACTGGGGGTGGTCGCACTTCAGAGCTGCAAACCTCTTCCTCTGTACCTGTTAGTGCTCGGCTAAGGGCTACAGCTGGAGGTGTTAATGGTCAGACACCTCCGGCCCTTCTGAGTATACCCCGTGTGCAGGCAAAGCAGGCTCTGGCACCTGCCGGGGGTGCAGGAATGTCAGATTCCATGGTAACAGGGCCACACGGTACCTGTTCAGTGGTAACAAGTGTCTGCTGTGCCACCCTGGCTCTGCTCAACTCTTGTACACACCTCACACTGGGTTTACTTCACTCATTCTTCAGGATGGTGCTGGTCACCATCTCTGGAAGAAGAGGGTTGGTAACCAGCTGGAGTTGATCTGAGTTAAGTTGATGTTCATTAACTCATTCTTCCTCTGACCCTTTTGAGGTCCCCTGAATGGTGGCCATCTGCTGCTCTGGTTGCGGCCCTGGTAGGTGGCCCACACTGTCATCCACTGTAACCTAAGTCCCTGCTTGCCATACTTGTGCTCCAGCTGCTGTGGTAGTCCAGTCATAGTTAAGACTGGTCATAGAAACACCTAGAAAGGCCCCAGTGAACCTCCTGATGTCCAGATAGACTTCTTCCTGCCCCTATGTACTGGTAGCTCTGCCCTTCTCAATAACCAGCATATGGGGCACCTGGGCAGCTCAGTCAGGTAAGTGTCTAACTCTTGATTTCTGCTCAGGTGATGATCTCACAGTTGTGAGATCAGTCCCTGAGTTGGGCTCAGTGCGGTGTGTGGAGCCTGCTTGGGATTCTCTCTCTCTCTCTCTCTCTCTCTCTCTCTCTGTCTCTGTCTCTCTCTCTCTCTCTCTCCCCCCTCCCCCTTCCCTGTTCTCTCTGTCTCAAAAAGTAAACAAGCAAACATAAAACAAAGAATAACCAGCATCAAATACCCTGGCCAGTATGGAAACTATGCTCTGCCTGTTGTTCTTAAGGCATGTTCCACAGTGGAAGCTTTCCCTACTCCTTGAGCCAGGACCTCTAGATTTGCCATACCTAAACTTGGGGAGAGGGAGCACAAAGTCTGCCTTCAGTAGCTGGAGTGATACTGAGAGGGGCTACCCCGACTTCTACCCCTTGCTTCCTGGGTCTGGGCATTTTACCAGTTGGGCACCCAGTACCATCTCTTGGCCATCAGTTCATCTTAAAGGACAACATCCCAACCCCATGAGGTATATAGCACCAAGCCAGCATTTAATCTGTGCCTTTAAGAGTCTGTTTCAACATTTTATCAGGTTAGCATCTCCTGAATGATGTTGAATATGATATGGATCCTGAGTCATGTGTCCTTTGTAGCTCCTGTGCTTATGCTGAGCTGATGTTATGTGGAATCCCATGTTGATGAATCTCTGATACTAGCGTAGGCCAAGGTATTCCGTCAGCAAAGACGAACCCACACCCAGGATATGAGTGATCCCACTTGAGATAAATCACTGCCGTTTCCAGGTGAAAGGATTCCCATGTAAGCAACTTAGTACCAAGGGACTGATTGACAGCCTGAAGTGTGGTACACTGTAAAGGCCTAGCTGACTTCTGCTCATAGCAGGCTGGATGTTCAGCCAGCGGCCATGGCTGGATCAGCTTTGTTGAGAGGTAGCCCAGCTGGGTGGCTCAGGCACAGCCTTCATCTCAGCCACCACAGTCACTTCATTCATGGATCTACTGTATAAACACTGGGGCTGGTGAGGATGGAGGCTGGCTGTTACTGGTTGGACAAACCATCTCAGGAGCTGGTTCTTAGTGCCCCTACAGCCGTGGATGCTCTGGTGGACCTGGTTGTGTATTACAAGGACCTGCACGTCACGTACATTCCCCAGGCCCATCCAGCCTTTTCCCAAACTTTGTTCTTTCTGGAGTCCTGACAAGGCTTTAGCTCTTGCCAGAGGTCCTGTAGTCCATACCACAGGCAACTTCTTTCTCCATAGACACCATGGCTGATGAGGTACCCAGGGCACCACCCAGAGCTCTGCTTCACCACTGCCTTTAAGGTTGTCTCTGTGTGGGACTCTACTGAGGCTGCACCAATTTATTGAGCGAACTGCTCCATAAATCAGGTTGGCTATAGTGATCATCCCATGATTCACTGGGGTCAGGGTGAGCTCAGGAAGACAGAGTTGCAGCAAAGGTGAGATGTCTGAGGCACTGGGCCACCTGTCATATGACTGTGCCCTCTAGACGTGCTTGGGTTCGGCCCTGGATGCAGCACTTCTGTCATATGCAGGATTGATGGCGGGCCTGCTACATACACTCATAAGGAGAAGCTTTGGTACCATAGGCACTGTTGTTTCATGGTCAGATGCAGTCTCCACCCAGGGCCCAGTATCCAGGAGTAGCCCTCTCATTGGTGATGTCTGTAGCAGATGACATGGCCTTGTTCCAGAATCCTAGGTCTTTGCATTGGCTTTTCTATGTAGGCTTTCCAGGGACTCCACACAGTGTCTTTATCTACCACAGATACCCCAGCACTGTGGAATCTGTTGCATTTTATGGCCCAAGGTATAGTGCTCCTGGTACTGCAGCATGGATCTGCTAGAGACCCCTCTCTTGCTCTGAAATCTCTCAAAGCCGGCAGCTTTGTGTCACCTGATAAATAGGTCACAGCAGTATTTCCTTTGTGGTAAATGCCATCTCTGAAACCCAAGGAAGCCTATGAGAAGTAGGAAGTGTGAGGTGTGATAACTGATTTGTCTTTTACCTTGGGATCCATGTCCTGACATGGCTCATACCACTGATTATAGTAGTCTTATGTGTTAGGTTTCCACCTAAAATATAAGGAAAGATTATTCCAATCCTAAACAAATTCTTCCAGTGAATAGAAAAAGAGTGAACATTCCCTATTTGTATGAGACTAGTACAATCTTGATACGAAAACTTTTTAATTGAGTATAATATAGGAAGATCATAATCCACACTCATTAATGTGGATACAGACACATCAGAAAGTCTAATTTACATTAACAGATCAAAGGACACTGTTAATGTGATTCTGTCTTGGCTCCAGAGAAGATGTACGGTAAAACTCAAATTGTATTCATAATAGAAATTATTGGTAATCTAGGAATTACTGACTTGATGAAGAGAATTTACCAAAAAATCCTATGCAAACATCATATAATGGTTAAATTTGGAAACAATTCCCTTTAAAATCAGAGAAGGGCAATGATATCTGTAAGCACTACTTCTTTTCAACATTGAACTTCAGGTCCTGGTCAGTTAAATAAATTGAATGTTAGCTCCACGAAGACAGAGGTTTTTGCCTGTTTGGTTCACTGCCATATTCCAGGACTTAGAATTCCAGGACTTGTTGAATGAATAAGACAAGAAAAATAAATAAAATGTCTAAGTATTAGAACAGGAATAGGCAAAGCTGTCATTATTCCCAGATAACATTATTAGCTATTGATGAAATCTGGAAAAATGTAACACTGATAAAGAGTGTTTAGGATGGTTGCTGAGTAGATTACCTGAGTGAGTAGTTGACTGCATGCCATTACAGCATTAGCAGTCCTGACAGTAAACCTAACAGCATACATACGCAAGGTCTATGTATGGAAAAGTGCTAAACCTCAGTGAAAGATAGTAAAGAAGACTTAAGTAGATGGTGTTCTATTGCACAGTAAATAATTAGTGTCAATCTCAGAGATAATTTTGTCCAGATTGATGTGTAGGTTCAATGTAATTTCAATAAAAATACCACTGATTTTTTTTGTTTGTTTGTTTTGGAAATTGACAACTTGCTTATAAAACTCATCAGAGAGAACAAAGGCACCCAAATACTCAGATATGTAAGAAGCAGAAGGTGCTGCTGCAGCTGTGGGGTGGGGGTACAGTTCCCATCAATGATAAGACTTATTATAAAGCGAGAACATTAAGAATATGGGGCTGACACAGGGATAGTAAATACGCCAATGGACAGAATCAAGAGTTTAGAATCAAAATCACTCATGTATGAAAACTTGATGTATGACCCTGTTACTTAATGGGGAGACAGTTCAATAATTGATGTGGGTATAATGACTATCCATATCAGGAAAACCAGAAATTGAATCTTCACACCATTTACAAAAAAAAAAAAATCTATTTCAAATGGATGAAAATACTTAAATATAACAGGGAAAACTTTAAAACTCTTAGAAGAAAATACAGGAGATTATCTTTAAGACCTTGGGATAGGGACTGTTTGCATAAGCAAAATATACGAAGCACCAGCCATAACTGAAAAAAATTTTCTATAAAATAAAAAGTTTCTGTTTATCAAAAGAAGAAAGGACAGTCCATTAACAGGGAGGGGTTGTTTGCATCACATTCCTTCATTTATCCGTTATAAATATTTATGCACTGCCTGTCATGTGCTAAGAAGTATTCTAAATGCAGGGACAAAAGATGAAAATCTCTGCTCTTCTGGAATTTCGTTCCATTGAGAAAGACATGGGTTTTAGACCACAATAGGCCCTGGGAGAAGGCACAGCAGAGAAGGGGTATGAGACATGGCAGGGGTGGGGGTGGTTCCAGGCTTTGATGGCTATGTGTCCAGACAAGATGTCACTGAGATGATGACTTCCAAGCAGAGATGTCTGGGTTTGTGAGGAAGCTGAGCAGGGGACGTCGGGGAGCAACACCAAGCCCTGCACCCACCCTGTGCCTGCACTCACAAGGGAGGACGTGGGCACACTGCCACAGCAGCAGCGTGGACAGAGGAGATGGGGGGCAGGGAAGACCTTGCAGCTGGAGTAAATTTTGGTTTATGTTGTGAGTGAGTAGGAGGATTTGGAGGGTTTTGTGAAGAGGAGTGACATGATTTGGCTTTTTAGACCAGACCTCTGGCTGCTCTGTTGAGGACACAGTGCAGGGCACAAGCAGAAGCAGCTAGACAACTTAGGGCTGTCTTCGTTTGGGCTATCCCAGGTGGACCCCAAGACAGGTGATCCCCAGGAATTCCAGGGGAGTGATGGAGTGGGCCAGGGAAGGGAGGCATCCAATACAAGGTGCTATGAAGTCAGTTAGCATTGTGGGTCCTAATGGGGAGCTCTAAGCCTTAGTTACCCCAGCAAGTGACTGGGGTATTTTTCACCAAGTGCTGTCTGCCACTGGTTGAAGGCTGGTGGCAGGAGGGGGAGAATTCTCAGGAAAAATAGATGTAGATGCTGACAACTGAGTATCAGCCCTGTGGGGATGAGTGCCATGAGCATCACTGCAGAGAGCCCAGCAGAGGGACTGGGTGTTTGGGCTAAGGCGAGAGACTGTCATTCTGGATGTATTTTCCGGGAGAGCTGTAGATGGACCAAATGTGGGTGTGACAGTTGAGGCAAGAATGACATCAAAGTCTGAGCACTTGGAAAATGGGTTGTCATTAATGAGAATGGAAAAGAATGTGGGTGGAACAGGTTTGTTGTGGACAGTCAGGATGCAATTTGTGCATGTTAGATTTGAGTTGCCTGGTGGCCTTCTCAAAGGAATTGTCCAAAAGGTAGTTGGACAGATGGGCCTGGAGTTTGGAGGAGAGATTCATGCCAGTGGCGTAAGATTGGGAATCATGAGCATATAAGATGGTATCGGATCCATGAGACTGAATGAGGTCAGTAAAGGAGAGAAAAGAATGAGCTATTGAGGTCTGCGATGTGCCAACACGTAGTGACAAAGGCATAGCTGGAGGACAGAGAAGTTTTCCAAACCACTAGCAAAGGTTAGTGTCCAGACTCTGCAAGGCTTTTCTGTGATCAGTAAGAAAAACAAAAGTGACCAAATTAAAAAATGAGCTGAAGGTATTTTAATAAGAAACAGAAATGACCAGGGGTACCTGGGTGGCTCAGTAAGTTAAGCGTCCAACTTTAGCTCATGTCACAATCTCGTGGTCTGAGAGTTCAAGCCCTGCGTTGGGCTGTGCCGACAGCTCAGAGCCTGGAGCCTGCTTTAGGTTCTGTGTCTCCCTCTCTCTCTCTGCCCCTCTCCTGCTCAAGCTCTGTCTCTCCTCTCTCTCTCTCTCAAAAATAAATAAACATAAAAAATCTTTAAGAAAAAAGAAACAGAAATGGCCAATAAACACAGGAAAAGATGCTCAAGCTTACTTGTGATCAAAGAAATGTAAAGTGAAATGATATTGAGATATCATTTCATACCCTCTGGTTTGTCAGACAGGAATTCTGACCATGCCAACTGGTTAGCAAGGAAGTGGGACATCCAGAACCTGCACAGTACTGCAGGGGTGTCTGTTGGGCAACCTCTTTGGAAAGGTGTGGTAGTCCCTAGAAAGTTGAACATATGCATGCAGCTCAGCACCTTCTCTCTTAGGGACATATGCCAGAGCGCATCTGGACTGGTGACCTGGGGCCACTGTCACACACGTTTGTGGCAGTGTTGTTTTCAGTAGCAGCAGAATGCGCCAATTGTCACGATACAATAACATAGGGAAGCCCACGCACACTGTGAGTATGAGGGTGACCTCCATGTCCAGAGAGGTGCTTCTCACAAACAGGGTTGGCTCACCATGGCTTAAAAGTTTGTCCAAGTCCAAAAAGGCTGCGCACAGTATCGTCCCGTTTTACAAAGGTTAAGAACAGTCAAGTAAAATGCATTTTAAGAGTTTGTGGTAAGACAGTAAAGAGAAGCACTTATTAACACGAATTAAGGGTAGCTACTATGCCCAGGCAGGAGAAAGGGAGACAGGATGGGCTTCAAAGGTAATGGTGACATTCTTGTTTTTTTAAGCTGGGTGAAGGATATATGGTCTTTTTATTTTTTATTATTTTTCTTTAAAATGCGTCTACACACATTTATACATATTCTTTTGTTTATGTGGCATGCTTCACGGTTTTCAAAAATTAATAATCCAAATAATCTGGGCAAAAGTCCAAGGGTTCTCATTTAACACAAAAACGGAGGTTCTTATGTGCCACCAACTGTTGGTGTTGAGACATTGCCCAAGTGTTTCTCATCCAGAAATAGTTTGTACTATTGTGGTGTCTGGGAGGAGCAAGCTGGCTGCTGATCCCTGCAGGCCTCCTCCTTGGACACACGTATCTTTGTTTCCCGGATAAAGGGATCCAAACATTGAGCTCCCAGGACACAGCTCTGGGGGTTTCTTCATGTGTATGCGTCCTTTCCAGAGAGGGCAGACTGATGAGAGGGCATCAAGGGTGGGGCGTGCCAGTCGTGCAGCGAGCACAATGCCTTCTAGGGGAGCCTCCCCCTCAGAAGAGGCCCACACACAAGGCAGAGGCCTTCTGCAGTGCAGGTGACCGGAGTGGCCCAGTGTCTTACTTCAAGTAAGCCCACCATGGCCGCTCCCAGCAGCCTCTGATGCCCAGCAGGGCTGGGGGTAGGGCTGAGAAGCCACTTGGCTTGGAAGCTCCACTGTGCCCTGACCACTAGCACTCTCAGAGCTCAGTCCATCACCCTGTCCTGCCTAGAGGAGAAAAGATGAAAGGAAGCCGTCGTGTGGATTAGTGGTGTCTTTATTTATTTATTTTTTCATCTGTAGTCACTTCATATGTTACTTTGTGAATGTACTTTTTTTTCCTTAGGCAAAAATATGAGTGTCAGTTCCCACCACCAACTTAACAATCAAAACAGAGCAATAGTCTTAACCAGGGTTATGTAGAGAGTGTTCCCAAGCAAGCATAAAACTGACATTGATTTCTTTGCCTGGAAATAAAAAAAATAAGTGTCTGTGAGTCATCTTTGGATTTGCATTACAAACAGGAATGCAAATGAATGCCACCCTGTCTGCATAACCTACAGATTTCAAAAATATGTTTTGATTTGATGCATTTTAAGCAGAATATGCAAAGTTTACTAAAATCCTAAAATTTTCCAGTTAAGTATTCAAAGTTTAAGTTTTTGCTTGTGTTGATGACTCATTTTCTCTTTTGTTTTCTGTTTTTGTTCTTGATTTACCTTAACCTACCTGCTGACTCACGCCATCCAACCAACATACAATGCGAAAACCATGTCTCCGTCTGTATGTTGCGCACCTGCTGCTCAAACATCCCAATTTGTAAATAATACGCAAATATCCATCCATGAAAACATCACATATAGGAAACGGTTGGTTTCGTGACTTTAAACGTTCTTAAAATCCTTGCTTTGCTTGCTGTGCTCCTGCTCTTTCTTCCATTTCCTGTGACCCCTAGCCACTGCCTTCCTGAGGTGTGTGGTCAGAGTCTGGCGGTACCCATTCCCTCTGGCCTCTTCTCCTCAGTTCTGGGGGTCCAACAGGGGCTTCTGAAGACCCTCCCGGGAGCCATTTGATTTCAGGAACTGGCTTTGGGTCTAGAGAGGAGGTAGGGTCTTCTTGAGTGAGGCGGGTAAGTGGCCAGTCAGTTTTTCCTGTTGGGATTCGCTCAAAATTGGAGGGGTTTAGTAGGACATGAGTTTGGACCTGATCCTGTAGAGTCCATGGTTTCTCTTGCAACATCTCCCTTCTATCTGTCCCCATCATGCGAACAGACAAGGTCAGTTCTCCCCAGTGGCCTCTGATGATGTCTCCTAGAACGTTCTTCCCAGACCTGCCCTTTTATAGGGAATCCTCCCTGGGGCTCAGGGCTGGCGGGGATTTGAGATTCTGTCTACATGATTCAGCAGGGGTTGTATAAGGCCTGACCGAGTAGGAAGAGGGGGTCTGCCCCAGGAGACAGTGGAACACAGGGCTTGTGCATGCAGGCATCACTGATCCTTGTCAGTGTGTGCCCTTGGTCAGGGAGCTTGTGTGGCGTGCAGGCGGCGTGAACTGGGGCTTTCTCCCAGGCCTTTAGGGATGTTTGAGAGGAGAGCGGTTACCAGGAACAGAGGCTGTGACTGGAAATTCACATAAAATAGCAAATAGTTGAGATTCCTATTACAGAAAATCAGTGTTGGTGATAAAGTATTTCACAATTGGAGCAGAAAAGCTTGAGTTTTGAGAAAATGCCATTAGCCGCCACAGAAATCCCAAGCAGTGTGTTCTGCATGGGCTTCGACCCACTCAGGCCTGTTCACAGCCCTGCCCTGTCTGTGCGGGAAGAGCACCCCCTTTGTGCTCCCCCTCTTCGTTCGGAGTGCACGCCTCACCTGACATGCTGGATACGCAGGGCTTTCCTTTCTTTTCTTCATCATCGTCACGTGAGAAGCAAGGAGGGGAGCAGTTTGTTCCACACTAGCTGGGCCTCAGCGCCAGCGTGGAGTGTGGCCCCCAGCTCACATGCACAGGTCACCCTGCTGTGACCCTGACTCGAGGCTTGATGGTGGGTGCAGGGGATGCCAGTCTGGGCCTGGGGCCAGTTAATAACCCTTTGTGGGGGGCATGTTTCACAATGCCTGGCGCACTTTTAAATCCCTTTCCTCAGTGATTCCTCACTGTCTGGGCACGATGTCCTAATGTCTCTGTCTTGTGAATGAGGAAGCAGGGACTCCAAGGAGCTAGGAACCCTCAAGATGATCAGCTACCACGTGAAGGGATGTGGTGATGCATCTTTGGGGTGCTCTAGACCCTTTGTGATGTAGAGGCAGAGTAAGGAAACAGTAGGTAAAGTAGTAGGTTGTCCCTGGTGTGACAGAAACCATGGACTCTGGTAGGACAAGGCAGGCTGTGTCCACCTCCAAAGGGTTGGCTGGGGCCAGAGGTGACTATGCACAGCCACGGGGAGGCTGCCGTGTGCTTGCTGCCCCGCCCTCCTGCATGCAGTCCGCATGGTGGTTCCTGGCAGCTCCCACCCCGGGTGCAGCCACAGTGTGCTCAGCCTGCCACGCTGCGCTTGGAGTGTCTGTGGCTGCTGTCACCATCCGTCCTCATGGCTCTCAGGGCTGTCTGTCTGTTGCCATCCCCACCCCTCTCCTGGGTGCCCACTGGAGCCCTGAGAAAAGGAGTCTGGGAGGGGGTGGGGTGGGAACTTGAGTCTCAACAAAATATAGTCAGTGACTTGTTGAATGTTGCATTTGTGCATTAAGTAATTTGGGTGAATTAATGCCTTTCCCTGCCTTGTTTGTCTTCCAACCCTTCTTTCTCACCCAGAAGCCTATATTTTTCCCAGTATCTTCAGGAAATCTTCTGGTCTATGCCCGTGGCCTGAGTAGAGTGCTTTGGGCCGGGAAGATGCTGACTGGGTTATAAGTCTTGGCCTCTCCAGACCCAACTGAGCAGATGGTTTCAAAGTAGAGACCTTAGGAGAGGCCAGGCACTTGGAAGCCCCCTCCCCTTCCTCTGATTTATTGTCTTGTACAAAGGATTTCCTGGCACTGTAGACAGAGTCCCCCTCCCATCCTTGTGCCCGTCCTCCTGAGGTGCTGGCTCATTTGAGAGTCCTGGGGCCCATGGAGTGAGTGTGGGTGCTTCTCAGCCATCGTGTACCACTGAAATTCTCTCTCCCCAGCACAGCAGGTGAGGGAGCTGTAGGCAAAAAACTTGTGTACACTCCAGGGTCACACCCAGCCGTCCCCTTCTGCCTTCTTGCTAATCTGGACCACAGTTGGCACCTCCTGCGACTGCCAGACCTCCCACCCCATGACTCCCATGTCCAGCCCTCCAGCAGAGGCAGTCCAGAGTCTCCAGCCGCCCTGGTGGAAACCAAAGGAGCAGACAAGGGCTGGGTTGGGGCCGCCGTTCACAGAAGTAAGAGAGAGACTGGTCCCTCCACTGAATGCCTCATCCCAGCCAAGACCAGATGGGCAGTCCTGGAGGGAGGGCACCCAGCTCTCCCCAGGCTCCCAATGCCTCCTGCACGTGCTCCTCTGCTGCTGCTCTCATTCAACATGCTGTGTTCTCTTTTCTCTTCATTTGACCACTGAATCTGGTGATACGATGTGTCTAAGCCTGAGCTGCTTGCATATGTTAGAACCCTCAAGTGGCAGGAAGCTGCTCTCAGGCTGTGGGTGGGCACCTGTTTTCTAAGCAGACAGAGGGTGGGAAGCGGCCTGGGTCTACAAGCACCCCCATCTCGTGGATACCACCCAGAGCCGTGCTCCCTGAAAGGGAGGTGCCAGTAATTCGAGGTGCCCCTGGGCCAGGGCGGAAGCCTCACTCCCAGGTAATCTGTGGAGTCCAGAGATAATTGTTTCTTTTTGCGCTTGATTTTGAACCCCTTGGATGAGGGAGCAGTGCTAGTTACCCTGGGATCTCTGGAGCTGAGACCATTTGTGGATTTTGTAAGTGGCTTCCATGGTGTGAGCAGAGTCACCGACACTTAAGCCTCCTGTGGTGACTTGTCTGTAGGCGCCCAGAGCAGCCCCAGGGGGAGTGCTTGCCCCTCTGCCAGGTCCCGGGGCTTCACTGACTGTGTGGAGAAGGGAAGGGCCCTGCCACCAAGCCTGGGGTGGGGCCCTTCAGAGGCTCTCAGCGGAGAAGCAGTTCCGCCCAGCGCTCAGACGGCTCGGCTGTGTCCTGCAAGAGGTGGTCGGTGTTAGAGGCCCAGCCACAGTTGGTCTCCTGGTTCCATCTGGCAGCAAGGAGCTACTTCTGAGAACTTTTCTCTCTGTCCCTCCTTGTTGGGTCCAGGGGAGCCTAGAGTGGTGGGGTTTCTTTGATTTGCTGCATGAGAAGTGATTTGCAACGACAAGCTTTACTTCTGGAAGGTTTTCCGGTGGCCAATTGCTGCTTATACTGTAGAGCAGTGACTTTTTGTTCAGCCTCTCTCTGTATCCACTTTTCTTCAGACCACAGCAAGTCAGGGAGAGGTGGGTGGGGACCAACGTGCCTGCGCTTGCAGGAAGCTGGTTTCCGCAGGTTAGAGAACAGCCTCTCTTCCCTGCAGAACAACTTCATCAACCTCAGCTTCCTACGCCTCTTCCGTGCTGCCCGGCTCATCAAGCTGCTCCGCCAAGGCTACACCATCCGCATCCTGCTGTGGACCTTCGTCCAGTCCTTCAAGGTGAAGCCCAGGCACGGCCAAGTGCCCTGACCCTTCCCTTTGTCATGCACAGTGGTGTGGCCACCCCCTCTCTTGCCACCAGAGCAGCCCCCCTCTTGGAGCCTCCTTGTCGGCACCTATTTTCCTATGGTAGTTTATAAATACACTTTAAGTTATCCAGAGAGTATCTTGATAATGCTCACTGACTCTGAGATAAGCTTTATGGCCGATTATAGATGAAGAAACTGAGGTGGTCGCCTGGTAGAGGGGCTTCATGGTCAATGGGGGTGGATCTGTGGTAGCTGAGGTCTGAGTGGCTCCAGAGACCCGGCCACCATCCACTCCGCAGACGAGGCCCAAGCAAGGTGGCCGTTGGGCCCTCCCTGGAGCTGCTCCGTTTCCTGCGTGTCTCCACAGGCCCTGCCTTACGTGTGTCTGCTCATCGCCATGCTTTTCTTCATCTATGCCATCATTGGCATGCAGGTGGGTGTGCCTGCCAGGATGGGGTGCATGAGGGGTTCCTGTGCCCTGGAGCAGAAGGGCACTCATCACAGTCATCAAATGATAACAATGACAAATTGATACTTAGTGATGATTTCTGCGAGCCAGGTATTAGTCTAAGCACTTCATGAACTTAATTCTCAGAAGGGCTGTTCTATCCATAAAGGACACAGAGGTTGGGCACCAAGAGGTTGGATCTGTTGCCCAGAGTGGGGATAGTAGCTGTGGGAAGTTGCACTGCTGTGCTCCTGAGTGGAACCCCACTGAGCCATTGATGGGCAGGTTTGATTGGGTGCTGGACCCCCGTGGTAGTGGAGCATTGGCACATCTTCCTGGTGCTGAGTGGCCTGCAGAGCAGCAGCTGGCCATGTGGATAGTCCAGAGAGTTGCCCTGATCCTTTAGAGGAAATTGTATATTACAGAAGAAAAAAGTCAGCAGGATCACATCAGATCGCTATACTGTCCAATTCAGCGTGGATCATTTAGATTGCTTTTATTTTGCCAGAGAACCCTTTGTCAGCTATTTGGAAAAACATTTAAAAGCCACAAAGCAGTGTTCCAGTTTTAAGCCTTTTGACATCTGGCCTCTTTCCAACAGTAGGGTGGGAGACGGGCCCAAATGTTCACGTGTAGTGGGAGAAGCCACTGTCTTAAAGGCTAGCTGAAAACTGATTTGTAAACTCTGTTTCAAGGATTAAAAAGTTCTCCTATTTTAAAATGTGCTGAGATCTGATGCTATTTAAAACAAATCTATATCTTTTCCTGCTTTGGTCTGTGGATGTACAAACCATAAATGTCATTGAGCTTTGTTTTTGGTGAATATGTGATAGTTCATAAATTTTTCAGCCAGATTCCAGATTTTAAGCCAAGTACAATTACTGACCTGTTTTCATTTCTAACCCTGAAACGATATCAATTAAAATGCATAAAAAGCCCATTGTGATATTTGCATAGAAATTTAAAAATAAACTTTCAAGTAATCTCATAGCTATTGCCAATATAATTACTGCTTCAGAATCATTGACGAGAGAGTCAACTTTCAAATGCTTACAGCCCATGTCAACTCAGCTCCAGGTTCCACTTTTACTAGGCATGCACACTTGCATCTGTGGACTTGCTGAGCTGTGGGACATTGACATATTTGGCCTTGGAGAGGGTTCCTCTGCCCTGGAAATGCACAGACACTATCAGAGCTGGAAGCCCTGTTTCCTGCAGCCCCTGCAGTAGTGGTGGTAGCTAAGGGCAGTGTCCTGTGCCTTATGGGTCTTCTGCCTGGCCACAGCTCCTGATGACCCAACAGTATCAGCCTGTGGCCTTCTTTTTTGTTTCAGGTATTTGGAAATATTGCCCTGGATGATGACACCAGCATCAACCGGCACAACAACTTTCGAACATTTTTACAAGCCTTGATGCTGTTGTTCAGGTGTGTTGTTTGGGAAGTCAGCCCACGCTCAGAGGCCTCTCCACCCAGGATGCACAGGGTGTGTGCTGACCCACGGGGCTACCCAGCTTGTGCTGGCCTCCCCTCAATGGACCTTTCCAGCTTCTCCCCTCTTTTCGTTGTCCTTTCCTAAGGGTTCCTGGGCTTCAGTCAGCCTGAGCCCCGTGTTAGTCTGACCTCCACCACCTCGTCTCTGATCCCTGACAGCGACCAAAACGCCTCTAGCAAGGCTGCAGCTGAGAGTCTGGGAGGACAGAAGGTGCCCAGCTAGGCCTTTTTTTGGTGTGCTGGCCATAAGCTTTCCGTCTGTTGGCCTTGTTGATTATGGTGATCTGTGGGATCAGGGGGAAGCAGAGCAGTGGGAACCCCTCTTGATACAGAATGTGCTACTCAGTGACCCAAGGAACTCAGCTGGCCAGAACTGCTGGTCTGAGTGCACCTCCACCTGCCCCCATGGCTCACAGGACTGCAATTCTCTAGGCCCCAAGTCAAGTGCCAGGGTGGACTCTTGAGGGCACAGAGCTTGTTTTTGGCCAGAGCTCCCCCCCCCCCCCCCCCCCCCCGCTGCAAAGGTGTGCTTGGGAGCGCTTGGTGCCAGCTGCTGTTCTTAGGCACAGCACACCCTCTGTGGATTGGAGGCTGTTGACCATGCTGGTTTGAGGGCTGAGGGGAGAGGACTGAATGTGTCTCCTTGCCTCCAGAGTCTCTTCCATTTAATCAAGCCCACCACTGTGACCCTGGGAGCGAAGGAAGGAGCTCTTTTTAGTGGCTTGTGGAGGAGGGGTGCTGACATCATTCCCTGCCTGGTGCCCCTTCATAAGGTGTCCACACTGGTGTTTATGTATGTAAATGCATCAGGCTGCTGCAAGGCCTGTGCTGGGGGATGCCCAGCACCGCTAACCCCGTGCAGTGCACTCTGGGGCATGGGGAAGTTCTTGTCTGGAGGGAGATCAGAGCCAGGTCTGCTTTGCTGAGCTGCCTGGAGGGAGTGGTCTGACTCTTGTTTTTTATATCAGACGGACAAGTGTCCTTAGGCCTACGCTTTCCCCAAATAGAATCATTTCTCTGGATTTTAGCTATTATGTTAATTTTATCTCTTCATTTATTAATGTCCTGCCTTTGCTGCAAGAGTTGAGGCAGGCCTGTGAAACCAGCCTTAGTTTTAAGTTTTTGTTCTCTGAGATCTCTTTTCCTCCCTGATCTCTATGTCACACGTGTACACCAGTGTCAGCCAGGCCTGGCACAGGGCAACTGCTCTGCAGGAAAAGGCCCCTACCCCTAGCCATTGTCAATGAGGAGTGGGATCTACTTGTGCCCACAACTGGCCATAGAAGCACACCAAATTAGGGAGACTCAGGCCTCTGGTCTGCCTGTAAGTCTCGTGCACATCCTGCCCTTGTGCTGGCTGCATATCCAGGGACAAAGGTCCAGGAAGAAGGGTTCTCCAGGGTGGCCACTGAGGTTGGGGGTTGTTCTTGGTGTGTTCAGGAAACAGCAGAGGCTGATGTGGCTGGAGTGGACTGAACAGGGACCACTGGGAAAGAACAGGCAGCAGGTGACACAGAGCTGTGGGAAGTTGAGTGTGAATTTTGGCTTTTGCAGTGAGACAGAGGTTGGTTGAGAGAAGTGACCTGATCTCACCTGTGTTTAGTGGGCCCACTGGGCTGTTGTGTGGGGAGGATCAGTTAGGAAGCTGTTGCAGCAGATCAAGGGAGGTGATTGTTGCTTAGCCCAGGGTGGTGAGAAGTGGTAAGATTCTGGCTGTTTTTTCATAGTAGATGAGGTGATGAATAGAGTGTGGTGAGCAAGAGAGGAGGCAAGGATGGCTGAGGCATTTTTGTCTTAAGAAACTGGAGGGATGGAGTCACCATTTTTTGAATCAAGGAAAGCTGGGTGGAGGGGTGGGGGAGAGACCAGGAAGGCTGGTGGGCTCTGTTGGCTTTGAGGTGGCAGAGATCCATGAAGGGGCGCTCACCATGGTGCTGAATTTTGGCGCAGTGCCTTATTTTCAGTAAATAGTTCTTTCTGAGTTAATGATCAGTCCTAATGCCAGAGGATTCTTTTCAAGAAGCATGCATCTCTTGGGGCGCCTGGGTGGCTCAGTCATTTAAGAGTCCCACTTTGGCTCAGGTCATGATCTCGCGGCTCGTGGGTTCAAGCTCTGTGTTGACAGCTCAGAGCCTGGAGCCTGTTTGGATTCTATGTCTCCCTCTCTCTCTGCCCCTCCCCTGCTCATGCTCTGTCTCTGTCTCAAAAATAAATAAACATTAAAAAAAAGCAGGTGTTTTTTACCCATACCTTACACGTGAGCAGGTTCTCTGCGGGAGGGAACCCAGAGAGGGTGTGCACTTGAACCAGCTCTTCTGAGATCCCTTCCCAGGCTGGTACAGGCCTTCCTTTATGGGCCTCATAGCTCTGCCATTCTTCTCAGGAGTGCCACTGGGGAGGCCTGGCATGAGATCATGCTGTCTTGTCTCAGCAACCAGGCCTGTGATGAGCACGCCAATGCCAATGAGTGTGGGAGTGACTTTGCCTACTTTTACTTCGTCTCCTTCATCTTCCTTTGCTCCTTTCTGGTAAGTCCTGGTCACTGTGCCCATGTGTCCACCTGTCTCAGTCCATCCTGGGTCCCCCTACATCTGTGACTGATCCCTGATACTGATTCATGTCACATTACAGTCTGATTCCATGTTGATGGTCCTGTATCCCCTGAACTGATGACCTCATTAACCCTAAAAGGACCCACCCTGTGATGAGCTCCTGTGGGCCTTGCCTTTCCTTCTTAGAAAGGGTTTAGATTTTCCATGGGACAGTTGTCCCTTAGTCTTTAGCCTCTGCCATGGTGCTGGGATACAAAGAAGCATCACTCCAGCCGTTGTGCCTGGGGCTGATGAGCCTCAGGAAACTGGTGGTTGGAGAGGTCAGTGGACTAGGTCCTAGGAGTGTGGATTTTATTCCAAGTCATCAGACACCGCTGGGAAACTTTGAGCTGGGGCATGACACGATCTGCGTGATGTTTTAAAATCTTGCTCTGGCTCTGGCTTCTGGTCAGGAGAGGCTGAAGAGTGGTCAGGGAGATTATTGGAGGTAATAGCGCCTAGAGAAGTGTGGGGATGAAGGGAGTTGAGGTGCATTTTAAAGGTAGAGCCAACATGACTGATGATTAAACACAGGCGTGAGAGAAGAAAAGAGAGAAAGTGTTGCCTGTGGTTTGCTGGGGTGGTGGAAAAACAAGCCCTGTGTGCTGCCAGCGGGGATGTGAGGTGGTGCAGCTGCTGTGGAGAACAGTAGGGTGGTTCTTCAGTAAAGTGAAAATAGAAACACAGTATGATCCAGCAGTTCTGCTTCCGGGTGTATGCCAGAATTGAAGGCAGGAACTTGAATAAATATTTGTACGCATACGTTCATAGCAGCATTATTCACAACAGCAAGAAGGTAAAAGCAATCAAAGTGTCCAGCAGCAAATGATTGGTAAACAACATGTGACGTGAACGTACAAGGAATATCATTTAACCTTCTAAAGAGAGGCCGTTCTGACATAAGGTACAATATGAATGAACTGTGAAGTCATTATGCTAAGTGAAATAAACCAGTGAGAAAAGAAAAACACTGTATGGTTTCACCTTTGAGGTCCCCCGAGCAGTGAAGTTTTAGAGACGAGGACAGGATGGTGGGTGCCAGGGGCTAGAGGAGGGGATGGGAGTTAGGGTTTAATCAGGACAGAGTTTCGGTTGGGGAAGATATAAGAGTTCTGGGGCTGGACAGTGGGAATGGTTGCACAACAGTGTGAATGTGCTTGATGCCATTGAACTGCACACTTACGGGTGTTTAAATTGATAAGCTTTTTGTTATGCATATTTTATCACAATTTTTTAAAATGATATTAAGAAAGACTTAACCTAAATCCTATTCAAACTCTTTGAAAAAATAGAAGAGGAAACACTTCCTAACACATCCTGTGATGTTGGCATTACCCTGATACCAAAGCAGGGAAAGATGCCCCAACAAAAGAAAACTACAGACCAATATCCCTGATAAATAGACAGTAAGAATCTTGAATAAACTAATTCCAACAACACGTTAAAAGGATTATATACCATGATCAAATGGATTTATTCCAGGAATGCAAGGATGCATTTTCAACAAATGAAAATCAACCTATGTGATGAGGAAAAGACCCACCTGATTATCTCAATAGATGCAAAAAAAAAAAGCATGTGACAAAACTCAATATCCTTTCATGATAGAAACACTTATAACATGATGAAGAACATTTATGCAAAACGTATAGCTAAGATGTATTCAGTGGTGAAAGACTGAAAACTTTTCCCCAAATACCAGGAATAAGACAAGGATGCCCAATTTTATCGCTTCTATTCAATTCAACATTGTGCTGGAAGGCCTAGCTAGAGCAGTTGGGCCAGAAAAAGCAACAAAAGGCGTTCAGATTGGAAAGGAAGAGGTAGAGCTATCTCTAGTTAAAGATGATGTTATTGTATATATAGGATATCCCAAAGAATACACACACGTGCACGTGCGCGTGTGCACGCACCACACACACACACACACACACGCGCACACACAGTACTAAAACTAATAATTGAGTTAAAGTGTCAGGGTACAAAATCAACACACAAAAATCAGTTATGTTTCTATGCAACAGCAATAAACAACCTGAAAATGGGGCACCCAGTTGGTGAGCATCCGACTTGGGCTCAGGTCACGATCTCGCAGTTTGTGGGTTTGAGCCCCGTGTTGGGTTCCCTGCTGTCAGCACAGAGCCCACTTCAGATCTTCTCTCTCTCTCTCTCTCTGCCCCTCCTGTGTTTGTGTGCGCATGCTCTCTCTCTCTCAAAAATAAGTAAACATTAAAAAAAAAAAAACACAACAACCTGAAAAGGAAACTAAAGAAATAATTCCATTTCCAGTAGCATCCAAAGGGACAAAATATCTGGGAATCAATAAATACCCATGGAAATGAAACACTTGTACATTGTGAACTGCAAAATATTACTAAAATAAGTTAAAGATGACCTAATTCAATGAAAGGACATGCATGCCCATGGATCAGAAGACTCAATGTTAGTAAGGTGGCAGTATCCCCACAAAGTGAGCTCCACATTCAGTGTGATCCTTGTCAGAGCTCTAATGGCCTTTCTGCAGAAATGGAAAAGCTTATCCTCAAACTCCTTTGGAATGGCAGGCAACTCCAATTAACAAAAAAGATCTTGAAAATTAAAGACCAAGTAAGAGGACTCATATTTCCCTATTTCATAACTTACTACTATAAAGCTATCATAAATCAAAACAATGTGGCTGAAAACACTTTTCCAAAGAAGACATACAGATGGCCTACAGGTACATGAAAAGGTGCTCGACATCACTCATCATCAGGAAAATGCAAATCAAAACCACAGTGACCTATCACGTCACACCTTTAGAATGGCTTATCATGAAAAAGACAAGAGATAGCAAGCATTGGGAACGATGTGGAGAAAAAAGAACCCCTGTCTAGTATTGGTAGGAATGTAAACTGGTGTAGCCACTATGGAAAACAGTATAGAGGTTCCTCAAAAAATCGAAAATAGAACTAAAATATGGCCCAGCAATCCCATTTCTGGGTATATATCCAAAGGAAATGAAGACGGGATATTGAAGAGAAATATGCACGTCCGTGTTCATTGAAGCATTACTAACAGTAGGCAAGATACGGAAACAACCTAAGCGTTCATCAGCAGATGAATGGATAAAGAAGATATGATACACCACACACACACACGCACACACACACACACGCACACACACACACACATACACTGGAGTATTATTCAGCCATTGAAAAGAAGGAAATCTTATCATTTGTGACAACATGGATGGATCTTGAGGGCATTATGCTAGTTGAAATAAGCCAGACAGAAAAAAGACAAATACTGCATGGTGTCACTTGTATGTGGAATTTTTTTTTTGTTAAGTCAAATCCATAGAAACAGTAGAAAAGTTGTTGCCAGGGACTAGGGGGTTGGGGAAATAGGGAGAGGTTGGTAAAAGAGTACAAACTTTCATGTATAATATGAATAAAACCTGATGACGTAATATCAAACATGGTGACTAGAGTGGATAACACTGTATTGTATAATTGAAATTTTCTAAGAGGGTAGAACTTAAATGTTCTACCAAAAAAAAATGTGATCTATATGTTAATTAACTAGACGGTAAGAATGCTATATATATCAGATTGACCCAAAGTACACTTTAAATATCTTATAATTATGTCAGTTATATATATCTCAATAAAGTTGGTGGTGGGAGGGGGACACTGTGGTATTGGTATAGCCCAGTGAGGTGGGATTGAGATTTCTGAAGTAAGTCCAAATATGTATGGACAATTGATTTTTGACAAGGATGCCAAGACTGTTCAGTATGGAAAGAATAGTTTTTTTAAGAAATGGTGAAGGAGGTGTCTGAATGGCTAAGTCAGTTAAGCCTCCGCTCTTAATTTCATCTCAGGTTATGTTCTCAGGGTTGTGAGATCAAGCCCTGTGTTGGGCTCCACACTGGGTGTGGAGTCTGCTTAAGATCTCTTTGTCTACTTCTACTTCTTTCACTCTCTCTGTCCTAAAAAAAATGATGAGGAGACAACTGGGTATCCACATGCAAAAAAGTAAAGATGAACCTCTATCTCACCACATACATATAACTGAACTCAGGATTGAGGAAAGACTTAAATGTAAGAACTAAAACTATAAAATTCTTAAAAGAAAGCATAGAGGGCAGATCCTCATGATCTCTGATTTGGCAAAGGATTCCTAGATTTGACCCCAAAATCACAAGTAACAAAAGGAAAAATAAATTGGACTGTGCAAAATTAAAAACTTTTGTGCATCAAGAGGGATTATAAAAAATGTGAAACTACACTCTAAAGAATGGGAGAAAATATTTACAAATCACATATTTTATAAGGGGATAATATTGAAAACACATAAAGAACTCTTAGTACTCAACTAAAAAAGGCAACCATACAAAAAATGGACAAAGAATCAGAATAGACATTTTTGCAAAGAAGATATATAAAATGGCCAAGAAGCACATGAAGATATTCATCTTTGGTCATTACGGAAACTCATATCAAAACCACACACTCCCTTGACGCTCATCAGAATGGCTATAATAATAATTTTTTAATGGAAAATAACAAACATTGGCAAGGACTTGGAGAAATAGTAACGTTGTACATTGTGATAGGAATGTAAAATGCAGCATCTTCTGTGGAAAACAGTTTGGCCAAAAGGTGGAAAGAATCCAGATGTCCGCTGGTAGATGAATGGGTAAACAAATTGTGGCATATACCTACTATGGAATATTATTCAGCCTTAAAAAGCAGTGAAGTTCTGACACATGTTAAAATATGAATGAACTTCACAAAGTCATGCTAAGTGAAAGAAGCCAGGCACAAAATATCCTATGTTGTATGATTCCTTTTATATGAAATATCCCAAATAGACAAGCCTCTAGATACAGAACAGAGATTGGTGATTGCTGGGGAAGGGGAGGAGGAAGGAATAAGGGAGTGATTACTTAAGGTACAAGGTATTTTTCTGGGGTGATAGAGAAATTTTAAAACTAGAGAGGTGGTTGTTACATAATATTGTAAATACATTAAATGACACTGAATTGTATACTTCAAAATGATTAATTGTATGTTATGTGAATTTCAACTCAATTTAAAAAAAAAAAAAAAGCTGAGCTTTCAGCCTCTAGAGTCCAAAGTACTGACTCCGAAGTCACTGCTGTCCTTGAAGGCTAGCTAAGAGGAGAAGAAGATGGGGATGGGAATTTGTGGATGTGAATTAGGGTTGGAAAGCAGAAGCAGAGAGCAGGAGAGGTTAGGGTGAGCCTGTGGGATCTAGGACCTTGGGGGAGCGGGCCACCGCCTGTGGGTGGTGGTGGCAGTGGTGGTGTGGCAGAGGCCTAGGGGCTGGCTGGGTTAGAGTGGCTTCTGCTGCTGTGATGACTTCACATACAGAATTTGGCCAGAGGGTAAGGGCTAGGATAGAGGGCAGGCTGAGGTCTCTTTATGTCACCCCTTTTCTCCTTCCTGTCCTACAGATGTTGAACCTCTTTGTGGCCGTGATCATGGACAATTTTGAGTACCTTACACGGGACTCTTCCATCTTAGGGCCTCACCATCTGGACGAGTTCATCCGGGTCTGGGCTGAGTACGACCCGGCCGCGTGGTGAGTGGCCCCCATGCTCTGTGGTCCTCAGGGCGGTCCATGCCACGGATCTTAGGACAGGGCTGGGTGGCTTCAGATCTGTGTCATGTGAGCGTCCCCCTCAGGTTTTGGTTGGGCCCACATGGTGGGGGGGTGCCGGGTCTCCTGTAGGTGGCACTCTCCTTCTCACTGCAACAGTGCTTTTACACCACTCCCTGGGCTGAGAAATGCTGTCTGAGACCCTCAGCCTAGCCCTTAGGAGGTTCCAGGGGGTCTGTGAGTCTCAGGGCTCTTGCTGAATGGGAGTGTACTGTTTCCACACAGGTCTGTTACATGAGGGTCGTAGAGGGCTCAAGGGAGAGGGTGTGGACACAGCAGGAGGGCTGTCTGTTGGGGCCTCACCATCCTCATGAAGCTTGGGGGACTTCATGGCAGAAATAACATTCTCCCCGATTGGCTCAGGCTTCTCCCTCTCTGCCATCTCCTTTGGGAGCAGGAGCCAACATGCATCTCTGTGTCCCCAGCCCAGGCTAAAAATAGTGGGTGCTTGGTGAACTTTTACTGAAATTAAAGGAGCTCTACCAGGAGGGGTCTAGTATGTGTAAGACCCTTTGGTCATGTTGGGAAAGGTTTACCGTATTGCATAAGTGAGGGGTGATTCGTTTCTAGACAGAGCAAGTGTGTCATGAGGGGACTGGCTTGGGTTAGAAGATTGTTCCATGATTCATGGGAGGGTCCTGCACACCCAGGACATACTTTTCATCCTTGGGGCTAGCAAAGCAGCATGGACTCACCATCTGCCCATTTGTCTGTTCCTTCATCACTTGCTCATTCACTTGCTTATTCATTCTTTTCACTCTCCCAAGTGGATACTTGAGTAGTTATTCAGGGCATGCTCTCTGCAAGGCCGAACACAGGACATGGAGGGGCCAAGAGATCTGGCTGCTGCTGGGTAAGGCGCAGGCCTGCTCATTGCCTTCCTTGCTCGTGGTGAGCACTCAGCAGACATGAATGTGAATGAATAATGCATCAGTAACTGGGCGGGTGTCCATCCCTTCCCATGCTCTAAGGGAGCAAGAAGACTTTGAAGGTGGGGTGTAGCCTCTTCCTGCCTCCTCTCTCTAAGGCCCCCCAGCCTGCCCATGTCCCTCTCACACAGCTGTGTTTGGTCACCCCTTGTGTGGAAGAGGCCTGGAGAAGATGGTCAGTGTCCTCATGGCGAGGACTTCCTGCTCGCAGAGTGCCTGAGGTTCTACCTGTTTTTCTCTCAACTGAAGCTCAGCATGAGGAGTGCTCCAGAGCTCTCTGCCCCTTAAGCTCCTGAAGGCCTGGGAGCTTGGCTGGGGTCCCCATCCCCCCTCTCATCCAGCCTTCCTGGACCCCCTACCCTTTCATGTGAGGATCCAGAAAGGTGCTGCGTGAGACCCTTCCCAAGATGGGCAAACCCTGGAGCCACTGGCTACACCAGCAACCTTAGGGCACTTCCAGGCCTATAGTGTCTCTGGGTGTTTTTCACCATAGTGAAAAACTTACAATTTTCACACAGTGCAGAACAAGTGTGGCTCTTATTTATGTTTCATGATGTAGGTGACCATTTTTGTGGTTGGAGAGTCCTGTCATTTTGCTGATGCACCAGCACAATGGCCCTGCAATACTCAGTATCATTCTGGCATCCATAGGCTCAGAGGCTAGGCATGGGTTCTCTAGTCAGGAGAGCCCAGTGAAGTCAGAGGGCTGAAGAGACTCCAAGTAAGGCAGGCTTGAGGCTCATTCTAGGAGGTTCATCTGGGCTGTGGTCTAAAGGCATGCTACTGTTTCTGGGCACGCTGCTTGTAGAGATGGTGTGGCAGAGAAACAGAGATGCTGTATGGGATGTGACTTGGACGAAGGGACAAAGGCAGGTCAGTGCGGGCCTGTGAGAGGGGAGGACTTCCCCCAAATATTTATGAACTATAGACCTAGGACTTCCCCTCCTCCAGCCACAGGTGGAGCAGAATTAGGACATACAGGAAATGGACTTGGGCCAGACCGTGGCTTTGCAGTGGTGCACTGGGGGCTCGGACTGTTTTCCAAATCCAGAGTTCTTGAAAGTAGGGCCTCTGGAAGGGAGATTGGGAACATAGTAAAGAAAGTGCTTATGGAAGAGTAGACAGCAGATACAAGCTCACCCCAGGGGTGGCATCTGGGAAGTAGCACACAAGACCACGGTCCACAAGTAGCACAGATGTGAGTCACAACTAACACTCAGACTTGTTGCTCCCACCTGTGGCCTGGGCTGAAAACAACTTGCCTCCAGATGGCAGGGGACAGGGGAAGGCCCAGCAGAGGCAGCTGAGTGGATGGAGTCTGAACCTACATTCTTGGTAGGACAGAGGGTGGTTTGAAACTTTCACTAGCCTCCCTGGCAGATGCAAGGATGTGGTCATCTTTGTATCCCAGGTGGCCACTCTGGAGAGACTTAGAAATAACACAACTTTGTGAAATTTCCCAAGCTTTTATATGGTGTGTATGTGTGTGTTTGCACCTGTGTGGCTATGTGAGTGTGTGCACAAGTGTATACATGTGTGCATGGGTGTGTTTGTGTGTATGTGCACAGGTCTGTGCACACATGTAGCACGTGTGTATGCATGTATGCAGCAGACATACATGTGTGCTCGCGTGCACATGGTTTGTGTGTATGTGTGCAAGCATGCACATGTGTGATTGTGTGCAAGTGTGTGAACGCAGCGCATGGTTGTGCGTACGTGTGTGTGGACACATGTGTGCATGGGTGCACATGGGAATATATGTTTGTGTGTGTGCATGTGTATGAATGCACGTGTGCGTGGGCATATACATGCACATGTGTGTGTGCACACATGCTGTGGAGAGATGAAGAAGGCATGGGGTTGTTGCTTTCTGATGCCGCCTTCTCAAACCATTCTCTTTGTTGCTTCTGCCTTGCTTGGTGGTGAAGTGTAGAGACTCAAAAGGGGAATCACAGTCACACGTTCTGTGAGCAGTCTGTCACTTCATCTCGATGTTCGTCCATCTGCCCAGTCAACATTCCTGAGCATCCGCCGTGTGCTGGGGACCGGGGGCCTGTAGGTGGAGCAAGTGTGTGCTCTCAGGACATTGAGCCCAGTGGGACTGTGGGAAAACAGAGGAGTCATAGTGTGAGGCCGGGGGGGGGGTGGTATTTGAGGAGGGAGAGACTCCGTGTGACTGGTGACTCAGAGGAGGTAGCATCTGAGCCAAACTTAAGAGGGCAGAAAGGATTGAGCTCTAGAGATGGGGGTAGGGGTAGGGGTGAAAGGAAGGGGGTCTGTGTCTGACAGAGAAGAGAGCGCATTGCAAAGGGGCTGGAAGTGGGGCTTGGACAAGTTGAGAAGGCCTTGAAATTTGAGATACACAAGTAGCTTTGACTTTGTTTTGTAGGCAGTGAGGACAGTTTTTGAGTTGGAGTGACAGTATTATGCCCCTGCTTTACATCTGGTGTCATCTGAGGGGTTCGATGGCGGAAGAGAGAAGATGAGCCAAAGAACAGGCTGTGAATTGGGTTGGGTGATTATTGGGGCTGGGGGCTTTGCTGTGCTTCCAGCCCCTTTGTGGCTGGTCCTTTGGGTCCAGTGGAATTAGAAGCACCTTGGGTGAGGCCAGAGTGGGGCTTCTTCCTTCTTTCCAGAAGTCATTTGGAGCTGATTGGACTGAGGAGGTTCACAGTACAGGAAAGAGAAACATTGGTGTTGGCCGGGGTGCCCACCCTGGGACAAGGGAGTCTTTAGCTGGACCACCAGATTCCCGGAGATTCAGGAGGCAGGGACAGTCAGGAGAGCCAGGCACGGGGTTGCAGGCACTCAGGGAGCAAGAGGAGGGGCTGCCAGAGCGGGTGGGTGAACAAGGCCCCGCGAGAGATGGACCAGCGGTTTTGGTGTGTGCACGGTGGGGGCTTGGGACAGGGGCCGGCACTTGTTCTGTATGGTGTGTCTCCTGCCTGCATCAGGCTCTGGAAATTGTGTTGGGATTGCCAAGCCTCCCAGGCTCTCCAAGCCCCAGGATTCCCTTCAGGGAGCTGCCTGTCCAGCCGCCTGGCTCCTCCTCCACGACTGTGCAAGGACACATCTTCCTGTCGCAGGCTGGGCGGGCGGGCGGGACGGGCTCATCGTGCCTCGGTTGCCATAACCTGTGACATTTCCTTTCCAGTTGCCGGATTCATTATAAGGATATGTACAGTTTGTTGCGTTGTATTGCGCCACCCGTTGGCTTAGGGAAGAACTGCCCTCGTAGGTTGGCCTACAAGGTTTGCAACTTCAGAGCCTCCATCCGACATACTCTTCCCTGCCCGAAATGCAAACACAGCACACACTCCCTGCCTGGTTTGGGAATGACGACACCTCACCTCTCTTTCCTCCTGTCCTGCCCTGCCCCGCACTCCAACCTCCTGGACGCTTTGGTCCCTCATCTAATCTCCCGACCCCTCCAGCTGGCTGGGGAGAGGCAGCCTTCTGAGGCAGCGCACACAAAGCTTTCTGGCTGGGCCTTGAGGGCAGGGGTCGGCTACTGGGTGGGAGCCGGGGGCCAGGCCCTGCCTGTGCCAAGGAAGCAGCTGTCTTACCCGGCTCTGCCTCCAGGCTCTCAAGTGGGTGCTAATGGTCAGACACGCCCGAGGCCAAGGGCCCCAGAGGAGGGGAGCAGGGGTACCAGCAGACCAGGAGCAGCTGCCCCTCCCAGTCTGAAGAGCCCAACAGCCCAGGGATTTCTGGTCCCTGGGGGAGGAGAGGACAGAGGCAGAGGAGGCCCAAAGGCAGGCCCTCCTGCTTCACCTCTGGATTGATTCACTCAGCCAAGGCTGGGAACCCTGGGAGGAGGGCCAGGCCCTGGGGCAGACACGCCTGCCAGGAAAAGTGGCCCCTTTTCTCTCTTGGGTGACCTGAACCTGACTGCGTCTCTGGGACCCCAAGCAGGTCCCACAGGCGGGTATCCCCAGGGTTGATGGGGACAGGCCTGGTGGCCTGTTTACCTTGGGAAGGCATAGTCAGCCCCCAGACACCTCCCTGGATCTGGAGACTTATCCCATTAGTTGGCCCCAGCCCTGTTCCTGGCATGCTGTCAGGAGGGTGCAAGAGTGGCCCCAAGCCACATCCCACCCCAGCTGCCCACCACGCCCCTGCCCCCTACCCCCACCCTCACCCCCCCGCAATCTCCCATTTCCTGCCCAGCCCTGACTCCCAGCAGCAGCCCTGCCCTGGGCGGCCTCGGGCGTCTCTGGGCTTGGAGCAGGACTCACCCTTCAAGTTTGTCTCTAGAGCCTCGGGACTCCTTGCAGAACAGCGTGGCTCTCGCTCTAGTTTTCTGGCTTGTTTTAGATTTTTCTCCACTTTTTTAGCCTCTAGGCTAACTTTGAAGCAAATTGAGCATTAAGGAAAGCTGATATTTCTGCCGTGGTTCTTAGGCCGGCCTCATCGGTCATGTAATTCTGTCTACCAGCTCTCCCGGCATGGTGAAACAGCTCTTTTCTGATTTGGCATTATCTGTGGTTTCTAAAAGTGTAAAATCAGAAGTTGACAACCCAAAGCCGCCCCGATGCAGCCCTTCCTCATCCCTCCATGTTCATTAGCTCAGATGTCACCCCTGCCCGCTGCCCTGCGTGGGGCTGGAGTGTGGAGGTGAGGCTGGGGGGGGCAAGGAGGGGATCGAGTCAAGCAGAAAAGTCCCTCATTTTACGTATTTTGACTTTGGCATTTAATCTGACGCTGGTTAACTGGATCTGTTTTCTTGTCTGCTTCCTCCCCCCGCCCCCTCTTGCCGCACCCCTCCTGTGGACCCCACTCTGCCTCTGCCTCTCTGGGCTGGGTCTCCAGTGGGCGCATCAGTTACAATGACATGTTTGAGATGCTGAAACACATGTCCCCGCCCCTGGGGCTGGGGAAGAAATGCCCTGCTCGAGTTGCATACAAGGTAGACCCCGACCCTGCACCCTGGAGGCTGGCTGTGCTGGGGCTGGTCTCCCGTCTCCTCTCGGGCTTGTCCGTCTGTCTGCTGCTCTGCTGTCTCACTGTTTCTTCCTTTTCTCTGCTCCAACCATCTCCTCTACCCTCCTGGACAGAGGGACGCAGATATCATGATGGTACACCCGGCCCTTGTCCGTACAGGTCTGCCCCCTCTGAGAGCCCCCCAAAAGGCTCAGGAACCAGAGCCCTCCACCTGCCTTTTTCCCTTTCCTTCTCTTTCCTGGGAATTAGGAGACAGACCAGCTTTCTGACAGAAGCTGTTTTTGCTCTGGGCTCAGGACCGCACTCCACTCCAGTGGAATTAACCAGCCCTCAGGGTCTGACCCTGGGGGAATAGGGGCGTGAAGGGCCTCTGGGACACCTGAGGAACCCACTCCCAGCTCAGCGCATGCAGAATTTCCCCAGGCCTGGGCTGTTGTCAGCCTGGGGAGGAAGCATCTCCAGGGGTTTGTAGGTTTCACAGTGGGAAGGAGGCACTGTGGTATTAGGAAGGAAAGGGTGCCAGGGAGAGACGTCCTTCTGTCATTTCTGGGGCTTCAGAGGGCTGCAGCAGAGTAAGGACAGTTTCAGGGGCCCAGGTAGTCCCATGCCCCTCTCCCAGGAGGCTGAGTTGCAAAGAAGGGGTAAGCTGAGGGACACCTCCAGGCTTCCCTCCTGGGGGGCAAGCAAGTCACACGGCCCAGCCCCAAGCCTGCTCCCACTTGCTCATGTGCCCTCAGTCACCCCCCACCCTTGGTGTAAGCACCTTCCATCCCTCCAGCACCCCCACCCCCACCCCTCCTGCTGTCCCTAGTGCTCCCAGAAAACAGAGCCGGCCCCAGGTTCTACTGCTCCACCAGCATGTGTCCAGAGCCTCCCTGTCACCACCCTCTCTCTGAGCAAGCTTCCCACCAGAACTTTCATCTCTCTGGTTCTGTCCATGTTGTCTGTCTCTGTGCTCTGAATCTGGGCATGCATCTGTCACCTGGCTCAGCACAGTCTTTGGAAGCTAAGTGGCTCCTTCACGCCACAGACAGATGCCTCTGATGTCTTCCTTGCCCTCCCCTGCCTGGCATGCATGTTGTACCTGCCTGCAAGGCTCTAGCTTTGTCCCCAAGAAGGAGAGTTCTGTCCACACTGATACCTGGGGCCAAGTTGGGCATGCAGGGCCCTGATGGGCTGGCCTTTAGGGCCCTTCCCCAGCTGTGCTGGCCAGCTCCGAGGTTCTGGTCATGAATAGACCAGGGGAGGCCTGGGGTGGGTAGGAATGGATGGGCTTGGGGAGGTGGCGAGAGTCCAGGAGATGCACAGAGTGCTGTGACCACGAGGGTCTAGGCCCAGTGTGGAGATGCCTGTCTGTTTGCCTTGGCCTTGCCCTTCTAGGGCCTAGGCAGGCAGAGGAGAGCCTCTGGTGAAGGTGCCCTGGACAGAGCTCTCTTCTCTTGGAAATCACCTACTTGCTTCTCCTTCATGCTGGAACCTAACTCCTTGACTCCCCTAGAGAGGAGTCCCTCTGCCTCTTCTAATGCTATCAGTGCTGGTCTGCAGGGACACTGTGCTCTGGAAAGCCGATTTTCCTGGTGTGCATCACACGGGTGATGTGTGAGGTCCTGGGACCACGATTGGATGTGCCAGGTGGGGCTTTGCCAGCATTCGGGGTCTGTGTGTGGGGCGGGGGGGGGGAAGAGTCTGGGCTATTGTCTCTAGCCACCCACTCTCTCTGTTAGACTGAAGATTGGATTTGGGACCAAGACACTGGGGGCAGGGCGGGGGGCCCAACCCAGAGGGAAAGAGAGGCTGTGTGTCACAGGATACAGGCTTGGCAGAGGGCAGGCAGACCCCAGAGAGGGGCCCTGTGCCTCTGTCTCTAGTTCTGTCATGTGGTAGAGGACAAGAAGCTGCTGGGAGAAGACAGGAGGGTCACAGTGTCCCTAGGGCTCCGCCTGGCCAGCTAGGTGACCTCCCATGCTGAGGACATTCCAGACACACGAGGGATACTTTTGCTCCTGGAGATCACAAAAGTTCTCAGAGCCTCAGGTTCTGGGCAGCTGCTGGCTATATCCAGAGGTCTGTGGTATAGACACATGTCTGTCTCCAGCTGTTCTGTCCTTGAAAAATGAGGAGAGGAAAGAGGAGACAGGTAACAAAGAAGCAGTCTGGTCCAGAGTACCAGTGCGATGGCCCTGAGCTGCTCCCTGCCAGCCTTCACACTGGCCTTGTGCAGTCCCATCTGTTCTGGGTCCTTCTGACTGCAAGGTGCTAGCTGCTTTGGGCGAGTGGCAGCAGACGTCTCTTCCAGGCCCCCTGGCTGGGTGGTGAGGGACAGAAGTCTTCCTGGGGTGGAGGGATGCCTCACTGGGAGGTGGAGCTCAGAGCCGTGCTCTTGGCCATCCCACCCCTTGTCCAGTGCTCTAGGCTGTGGGTGGAGGAGATGACATTGGGCAGAGCCGTAAGGGCAGGGATCCTCCCTCCTGTCTGTGGGCTCTCCCAGGGCCCAGCCTCAGTTCTGCAGCCCAGACTCCTCCCTCTTCATCCCAGGCCATATGCCTTGGGCAGGGGTCCTTCTGGCTAAGCATGTACCTGTTCTTTCAGAGGGATCCAGGCTTCTGGCTTGGCCCCATGCTACAATCCTTATCCGTACTTCTACTTTTCTGCAGCTAGGAGAATCTTCAGCTCAGATGAGGGTGGGGATACAAGGGTGAGTGTGAATGCTGGCAAAACTCCCAGCCACCCAACCTTGCTTGGCCCTAGGCACCTGCAGAAGCTACTTCCAGGAGGCCAAGCCCAGCCTCTAGGGGCTTTGAGCACCTTGTAGTCCTGTAGCGGAGGGACCCCCGTAGGCCTGGCCCTGACCTGCTCCCCTTGTCCCTAGCGCCTGGTTCGCATGAACATGCCCATCTCCAATGAGGACATGACTGTCCACTTCACGTCCACGCTGATGGCCCTCATTCGGACCGCACTGGAGATCAAGCTGGCTCCAGGTGAGCAAGGCAGCATCTGGGGAGGGCACCAAGCCAGGGCTGGGCAATGCACTTCAGAGCCACCCGCAGGTGGGCATGCAGGGAGGGGGGTGAGGGGGCTTGTCTGGAGGGGACTGAAGACAGCTGCCCATGGCACCTCGGTCAGACACTGACTTTATCCCCTGATAACCATTCTGCATGTGAGCATTTTAATGATCCCATTTTCCTTTGAGGGATCTGAGGTGCCGTGAGATTAAATGACTTGTCCGGGTTGCCCAGAGCTAGAGTGTGTTAGAACCAGAACATAACCTGGCCCAGGTTTACATGAGCCGGTACCCTTCCAGGGTGAAGAGTCTGTGTGCCTTCTGCCCACTCACCGTAGTGAGCCCAGTCCCTGTCAGGTCCTCTCCTGAGCTAACCGACAGGACCACATAGTCTGTGCCAAATCTAGGGGAGAACAAACTCTAGTGTGTCCTCTCCACCTTCACCTTCGTGTGATGACTGCTTTATCTTCACAGAGAAAATTAGAGCCACCAGAGGGGATCTGCACCATCCCTACCCCACACTGCCCTCATGGCTGCACCTGTGCCCTTGAGCTCAGCCGCTTTGTTTGTAATGGATGAGTCAGGGCCAGTCCCTACCTTCTCATCATCTCCCCGAAGATGTCAAGCCAGAAATTCTGTACCCTGCTTCTTGTCTCGTCCATTTTTTCTCTATATTAGATTATTTGTATCGACATCTCTCCCATCTTTAAAAGGTTTTCTTCCCCCTCCATTAGCTTCCCTATTTGTATTTTTTCCTTTATCACAACCAGCTCCTTGAGAGACTGGTCTGTATTGCCTCTCTGATGTCTCTTTTTCAGGCTGCAGTCGGGCTTTCACTGCAATAGTGAACTGCTCATGTTAAGCTCTCCAGTGACTTCCATGTGCTCAGCCCTTATCTTACTTATCAGCGGCCTTTCCTCTGCTGTCACTTACTTCTTTTTGAACCCCTTTGATGTTTCTTGTTCTGTTTTCTCTTGTCTCCCACTGTCTGAATGTCACTGTGCACCTCAGACTGTTCTCTTTGCCACCGTTGTCATTCTGTCTACTCTCACGGCTCTAAATATTGTGAATTCCAACATTTGGGTTTTTAGTCCCAACTCCAGACGTGTGTTGTCATGCGAGGAGTTACGTGAGGGAAGTTATTTACTGTCTCCACTTGGAGGCCCAGTAAACACTACAAAGTCCCCGTGGCCAATCTTGAGCGCCACATATTCCCCTGGTCTTTCCCACCTCCGTCGGTGGCAACTCTGTTCTTCCTGTTAGTCACTCAAGCCAAAACCTTTATAGTGATTCTTACCTCCTCTTCCCTGCCCCCCCCTTACTCCAGTTCTGATCCATATCTGATCTCTTGTCATATCTTCTGACTCTACCTTCAAAATACACCAGAACATGATCACTTTTTTGCCCTCTCCCACTGCCAGCTCCTGGTTCAAGCCACGTTCTCTTGGGTCTTGACTAGATTGTGGCAGTAGCTGCCCACTGGTCTGCTTCTGCCCTTGTCTGCCTTCAACATAACACTCGATAACTTCAGCAACTTAAATGAAATGGAAAAATTTGTTGACACAAACTATCAAGCTCATTCAAGAATAGATAACCTGAGTGGGTTAAAAAAAGGAAGAGAGAATCTGAGTAGCACTATATTTATTAAAGAAATTAAATTCTAGTTAAAAGCCTTCCAACCAAAAAAATCCCAGGCCCAGTTAGGTCCATAGGTGAAGCCTACCAAACTTTTAAGGAAGAAATAATACCAATTCTCTATAAACTCTTCCAGAAAATAGAAAAAGAGAAAATATTTCTCAACTTACTGTATGCTGCTGACATGACTCTGATACCAAGACTAGACAAAGATATTATAAGAAAAGAAAATTTCAGATCAACATCCCTCATGACTATAGGCACAAAAATATTCAACACGATTTTAGCAAATTGAATGTAGCTATGTGTGTGTGTGTGTGTGTGTGTGTGTGTGTGTGTGTGTGTATTTGTGTGATGACAAAGTAGAGTTTATCCCAGGAATGCAAGTTGAGTTCAAGTTTAAAAATCAATCCATGTAATTTAACATGTCAAAGAAGTAAAACTATATAACCATCTCAATAGATACAGAAAAAGCATTTCATAAAATTAAATATCTATTCATGATTGTGAAAATTCTGCATAGACTAGAAATGAAAGGAAACACCCTCAATCTGATCAAGGATATTTATGAAAAACTTTCAGTGATTGACACACTTAACAAAGACTGACTCTGTTCCCCCTAAGATCAAGAACAAAGGAAGGATGTCTACTGTTACCATTCTCGTTCAACATCATACTTTAGGTTCTTGCCATTGTAATTAGTTAAGAAAAAGAAATAGGAGGCATACCAATTGGAAGGGAAGAAATAAAACTGCCTCTGTTCACAATTGATGCGATCATCAATGGAGAAAATGTGAAAGACTCTAATAAAAAGTTAATAAAACAGAAGCATCTGCAAGCCAAGGAATGTCAAGGATGGCTGGGAACCACCAACATCTAGAAACAGGCAAGGAAGGATTCTTCATCAGGGCATTTGGGGGAGTGGGCACAGTGATGTGGATACCTTGCTTTTGAGCTTCTAGCCTCCAGAACTGAAATAATAAATCCCTATTGTTTCAAGCCAGTAAACAAAAGTTTCTAAAACTAATAACACAAGTATAGCAAAGTCACAGGATACAAGATCAATACATAAAAAGTAAATGTGTTTCTATATATTAGCAATTAGGAATTGAAATGGAAAAAATTTCCATTAAATTTGCACCAAAAACATGAGATACTTCTGTGTTGCTGTATAACTCTAAAAAGTATATATGTGAGATTTGTATGTGGCAGATTTCAGAACATTGACTGAAAGAATCAAAGAAGACCTAAATAAATCAAGCACTGCCTCATCTTCATGCGTTGGAAGACTCCATATTTTCATGATGTCAGTTCTTCCCATATTGAACAATAGAATAAATGTTAACCCAGTCAAAATCCTTGCAGCCTTTTTAGGTAGAAATGTACAAATTGACTCTGAAATGTGTATAGAAAAGCAAAAGACCTTGAGTAGCAAACAATTTTGAAAGAAGAACAAAGTTGGAAAATTCACTGTACCTGAATCAAATACTTTGTATGAAGCATGTTAATCAAAGTGTGTAGTGTTAGTGACAGGACAGAGACATAAGTCATTGCAACACAATAGAGACTCACCCTCACATTTCAATGGGTTTTTGGTAAGTTGTAGAGGCGATTAATGGAGAAAAGATAATTATTTCAACAAATGGTACTGGAAAAATATAGACAACTATATGCTAAAAAAAGGAGAGACATCTTGACATTTAGTATCTTAGTCTGCTTGCATTGCCCTAACAAAATACTATAACTCAGTGGCTTAAACACAGAAATTTATGTCTCACCGTCTGGAGGCTGAACATCCAAATCAAGGTGCTGGAAGATAGGTTTCATTGTGGGGCCTGGTCACCGTCTCACCGTGTGCTCATGTGGTCTTTCCTTGAGTGCGTGCAGAGAGTGAGCGAATTTTCTGGTGTCTCTTCTTATAAGGACACTAAATATGGGTCAGGGCCCCACCCTTATGACTTCATTTCACCTTAATTATCTCTTCTAGGCCTTATCTCCAAATACAGTCACAATGAGGGCATACATACAAAAAAACCCTACACCTACATAAAAACATATAAGCAAATGTTTACAGCTTTATTTCATAATCACCTCAAAATGTAAGCAACTCAAATGTCCACAATTGGTGAATGGATAAACAAACTGTGGACTATCTGTACAATGAGGTAGTACTCAGCATTCAAAAGAAACAGACTTCTGATACATTCAGCAACATGGGTGGATCTATATGCATCATGCTGAGTAGAAAAAGTCCTACTCAAAAGCCAATACACCACTGATGATGTCGTTTGTGTGACATTCTGGAGAAGGCAAAACAACCAAGACCGAAAACACATCAGTGATGGGATGGATGGGAAGAGGATAAGGGGTCAGCTACAAAGGGATCAAACAGAGGAACTTTGGCAGTGGTGCGTGTACCATGTCTCTATTGTGGATACATGGTTTTAGGCATCTACCAAAATTCACAGAATGGGATGACTAAAAAGGGTGAATTTCATTGTATGTATGTTATACCATAATAAACCTGATTGTTTAAAAAAAAAAAAAAAGATAAACCCGAGTATTCTATCCCTCTGTTCAGCCCCTTCTGCTGCATCCCATCTCAACATCCACTCCCTTGCATTCCCTGCCCCCCCACGCCCACCCCACCATGAGCCTTGCTGTCCTGGCTCATTGTGTAAAACACTAAGGCCTTTGCACTGCCTCATGCCTTCCTGCCTACAGGGTCTTACATACATGCCACCTTCTCATGAGACCTTTCCTGACTACTATGTCCAAAATCCCTCCCTCCTTGGCTTTTTCTGCACCCAACATAACTGGATTTTAACTTACTGCCACTTTATTGTTAATAAAAGCCACATCTTGCCACAAGGGAAGCTCCTTTGTTTTTGTTCCATCACCTAGAACAGTACCTGGCATGTGGTGGGTGTTCCCTCAGTAGTTCTGAATGGGTGGACGCATGGGTGGATGAATGGCTGGACTGCCACCGAATTCCGAATTCCGTCTCGGCTCCCAGGGCCTACACACACACGTGCCTCTGTCTGTAGGCAGGTTTCCGGCAGGAGGAGTTCTGACAGCCGCCATGATGGTGTTTCTTCCCGCTTGGCCTTTCTCCTAGCATTGTGTTTGCCCCACATCCCTCCCCACACCACACCTCTCCCCGCCTGCCCCAGCTTGGCCTGCTTCCCCAAGGGGGCTGTGGGATAGCTCCTTATATATTTCTTCTCCTCCACACCCTTGTCCCATCCTAGCTGGCACAAAGCAGCATCAGTGTGATGCAGAGTTGAGGAAGGAGATTTCCTCCGTGTGGGCCAATCTGCCCCAGAAGACCCTGGATTTACTGGTGCCACCTCATAAACGTAAGTGAAGGCAGGAAATTCCCCATCCTCATGCCCCTTTCGTGTCCCACCCAGAGGCAGAGCTGGGAGGCCTGGGCCAGGGCAGCCTTGTAGATAGTCTAGACTTTGTTTCCACCTGCAGGGAAAATGGTCTTACAAGTGAGTGCACAGGCTGTGGGAGGGGGTGACCTGGGATTCATTCTGTGGCCACAGCCACCCACACTCCTGGTGGGGTGTATATGTCAAAAAGCCCAGGGAAAACCAGGGAGACTCCTACAGTCAGAGATACCAAAAGGGACCATGTGCTTAAAGATTAAACTCCACATCCACTCTTTTGGGAGGAGATTGAGGGCCCTGTGGAGATAGTCAGTGCAGCTCCAGGGGTTATGTGTTGTGTCAGGAAGCACCATGTGGGGACTGTGCAGCTTTGGCCAAGCCCTGTGCTTCTGTCTGAGTGTGTCCAGAAGTCCTCGTGGCGGGAGCTGTTTCCTCAGCGCACTCCACCCTGCTTTCCTCCTTTAGATTCCATCCTCTATTTTCTCTCCTTCCAGCTGACGAGATGACAGTGGGGAAAGTCTATGCAGCTCTGATGATATTTGACTTCTACAAACAGAACAAGACCACCAGAGACCAGATTCACCAGGCCACTGGAGGCCTATCCCAGGTATCAGGTTCCAAGATTTCCAAGAAGTAAATCTGAGGCTCTGGTACCCTTCAGTTGTTTGACAGCGAGGGAACCCACACCCTTCTTGGAAATTGCACAGCGGGAAAAGGAAGATGAGAGGTTTCTGCAGCCGCCTCCGCTCTCTGGCCCCAAAGTCAGAAGCTCCATACAGCCTGTATTCTTCCCAACGGCTGGTCTCTTGCTGGTACTGGGGATCCCCTGACTTGAGAGCTAGTGTTCAGGAACAGAAAAGGGGCTGAGAACAGAATTCCCTGGAGATACCACTTTTTTAAGTGGTAGAGGAAAGAAGTTTGAAGAATGCTTGAGGAGGAGGTTTGAGGAAGTCCCTACACACAGGCAGGGACCAGAGAGATTTAAACTGATGGGTCCTGGGTCATGATTTCTTCCACTCATGACTCTGAGCTGGTTTGGGGGCCCATCTTCCCAATGTCATCCATCAAAGATAACAACTTTCCCACACAGCCAAAATATCAGTGACCACATGTAGACTCTCTGTCTAGAAAGTGTCCATCTGGTGTCCAGAGCTTATAGGGACATTCACCCACCTTGGGAATGGGAATCTGGGGCTCATGCAGCCTCTGTCAATCCACTTTGATGATGAGATGAGGTCTTTTTACCATTTGTAATTGGATGTAGTCTCCAGATTTTGTAGGTAGGGAAGTAGAGGCTCCAAGAAGTGAAATTACTTTTCTGAAGTCACTCACAGTCCGGGTTTGGAGTAAGCCTGCCTCATATGGCAGCCCTCATAGGGCTGGGGGTAGGGCAGAAGGAGCCACAACCCATGTGGGCTCAGGGCAGCTTTCTGAGGCACCTGCCTCTGCCCTAGAGCTCTTCCTCTTCTTTGTGTCCCTTGTGCAGATGGGCCCTGTGTCCCTCTTCCACCCTCTGAAGGCCACCCTGGAGCAGACACAGCCGGCCGTGCTCCGAGGAGCCCGGGTGTTCCTTCGGCAGAAGAGCTCTGCGTCCCTCAGCAACGGTGGGGCAGTGTGAGTACCAGGCCCCAGGGTGTGCGGTGCAGGGAGGAAGGTCCTCCACCTCTCAGAGGGGCTCCTTGTAGGCAGTGCTTCAGGACAGGGAGCCCTTGTCCCATCGCCCCTGTTGGGGGATCAGCTCTACCATCCGCCCTGCACCCACCTCCCACCAGATGGTGCTGCCTGAGAGCTTGTCCTGCTCTGCTGCTGGAGCGGTCTGTGTGGTGGACTCCAAAGCTCATTCCTGAAGTGTTAAGCGGGTGCCTCTGACAGCACTGAGGTCCAAGGATTTAGACAGCTGATGATTCCCAGTCACCTCCCGCTGTTCGTGCCCATTTGTCTTTCCAGTGAGGAGCCTTTGCTTCCTCCCTGGCCTTTGGTGCCTGCCGACCACTGCGAAATTTTTTGTTTCCTCCTCAGTCCTCACCCCTGTCTGTTGATGGCCTATTTGTGTTCTCAACTTCTGAACTCCTCTGAGACATTTTCCCTCTCATATCTCCATTCTGGTAGTGATTTCTGAAACAACTATATTTTGTAGGCAAATTGTTAATATCCTTTTCACCTATCCCCTAACTCTTGCTGTAGTAATTCTTGGTATTGAACCACCCAAAACCAAGTGTTATAACAGTCACCTTTCTTGCACCGTGGATCGCTGAAAGGTGGTACCTGGCAGGCAGGTTGGGCCTGGCCATCTCATTGGCCAAAGCAAATCAGTGGCCGAGTGCACAGTGGGACATGAGCTCTGTGTCACTGAGCAAGGGCTGAGGTGCGGGGCCTATACCAGCCCGTGCACAGCATGCATGGTGAGAGCTCCCAATATCTTCCTCTCTTGGACATGTTTTGGGCCTTCTTTTCTGAAGCCTGGTTGTGGGTCATGGAGTGTTAATCAGGTAGGTTTTGCTGAGGAATAAACTGCTATAACTTAGTGGTGTGTTACTTCTCACATTCAGGGGCCAGCTTGGCAGCTCTTGGGTCCTGGGCCCGGGCTAGCTCGCCTGGGCCCGGTGGACCCATGAGATGTCTTTCTGGATCGTTCTAAGCCAGATTTCAGTTCAGGAAAAATGAATGTTACTTATTTTCATGGTTCTAATTTTTATAGAATCAGCTACCACTCCCTTTTATTGCAAGTGAGCCAGTACCCAGTCAGCCTGGACCAGGCAGTTGGGGCATTTACTGTGCCGTCTGATGCTGGTATGCGTGCAGCTGGCTTCCGCACGGAGTGACCTCAGGGGTCACAAGGCCTGGAGGGCCAGCTTCCATTCTCCTGACTGGGCCTCCTGACAGGGGCAGCCATCCCTAAGGCAGCAGCAGCTCCAAATAGCACACCACAGGGTAGATGCCTGTTATCAGTGTGGCCAGCTGAGGCCAGCAGACTCCATCTCAGAGCTCAGAGTGTGATTGATGCCATGCGACCTGTGTGAGTGAGAGTGTTTCCATTGCTTCACTGGACATGGGAACAAGCAGTAATCCAGGCCAATGCTGGCCAGTTTCGATGCCATGTGGGAGATGTACACCGATAGAGTGAGGTGAAGTACATGGACTGGGGAAGGCCTCCTCCAAAATGTGACACTAGATCTGAAGGGCAGAAAGGCCTCCATGGCTGGAGGTTGGGGAAGCAGGGAGGTGGCAGTGAATTTGGAGGTGAGGAACAGGAGGAACCCTCAGGAGGGAGCCGAGGGCCAGCAGAGGCAGGATGTCCTTACTGCGATACATCACGTACACATGTGGCCTTGTCCTGGCCAAATGCCATTCATGCTCCCACTACACATGTGAGGCCCTGTCTAGGGCTGAGGAACCTGCTGCTTGTCCACAGGCCAGGAAGTTGTGGGCCCAGACTTCCCTCTCTTCCTGCCTGTTCTAAGCCCTGGACCTGGGTCCACATCCCTTGTTTTGCAGCCACTGGAGAGTGCCTGCACTTGAGGGGCTTTATGGCTCTGGGATTCCTCTAGCCCAGAGCAGAAAGGGCCAGTGTAGGCTCCTGGCGGGTCAGAGCCAGGTCCTTGGTGGGCATATGGTGCCCCATAGACTTCTTAGCCAACAGGACAGTCCTCTCTTCACAGACAAACCCAAGAGAGTGGCATCAAGGAGTCTGTTTCCTGGGGCACTCAGAGGACCCAGGAGGTACCCTATGAGGCAAGGACACCCCTGGAGCGTGGCCACTCTACAGAGATCCCGGCGGTGCATCCAGGAAAACCGGTGAGGGCTCCCAGGGCTGGGTATTGAGGCTGGGGATGGGGGGTGAGACAGGGATGGTGGTAGATGGCAGGAATGGTGTGGGGGAGAAGGTGAGAGTGGAGGGGAGGTGGGTGTGACTGTGGGCTGCTGTATGCCCAGGCTGTTGATGTCCAGATGCAGAGCATGGCCCTGAGAGGTCCTGACGGGGAGCCCCAACCTGGGCTGGAGAGTCAGGGACGAGCGGCCTCCATGCCCCGCCTGGCTGCAGAGACCCAGGTGGGTAGTCTTGGAGGGTCAGGGTCGTGGGAGGGTTGGGGACTGGGGCATGAGGAGACCTGGCATAGGGAGGGCTTGTGTCCCATGCGAAGCCTCCCCACCTGTGCTACAGCGTGGGCACTGTCAGCCCTGTTGGGTCCTCCCAGAACGCCGTGATGGTCTCAAGACGTTCAGCCAGATTCCATTGAGGCCAAGAGTCCCACCGCTCACTTGTGTTCAGCCTCCCGTCAGGGCACTGGGGCCTCCACCCTCCAGCCTTGTGTCCCTGACCCAGCCTTTACCTCTCTCTAGGACATACCTCTCCCACCCCAGCCCGCACCTTCCCCCCAAAATGCACACAGTACCTCACACCTTGGTCCTCCCTATTTCCCCTCGAGGCTCCAAGGGTGACCTGCCCTGCTTTTTCTCTAGACACTGGAGGTGGCACCGCCTCCCTCCCCTGCTCCTTCTGGGATGCTTTGACTATGGAGCAGGAAGCTCCAGGGCAGGGGGGCTGTGGGCCCTTTCACAAGGTCTCAGAGAGGGGTCTGCAGACCTGAGGCTGTGTCAAGGGGCTCTTCTTTCACTTGCTGGGAGGGTGAGGGCCTCTGAAGGGACATGACCTTTGGTGTTTCCCTGGGGCTGGCTCTATTCCTGCCTCCTTTTGTGGTTCCTGGTTCTACACATCTAAATTGACTTTCGTTCTCGAAACTTGTCTTTGCCTCCCACTGGTGGTGGCTCCTGTCCTTTTCCCCTTCCTGATCCTGGCCAGCTGGGCGTCCATCCAACTTGAGGACACCCAGCAGGGGCTGTGGATCAGCTCTACTTGGAGGGCGCATTTCCGCAGGTCCTGATTTCAGCCCGGGGCAAGCAGCCTCATGGCCCTGGGCCAGCTGAGCCCTCACACTCAGCCGGTCCTCAGGGTTCTTCCAGCCAGGCCCACAGCCTCCCTCTTCCTGGCATCCTCCCTGTCCGCCAGGGATGCTGAGGCCAACAGGCTGCCTGGGCCCTGCCCGGCCTGGCAGACACAGAGAGCACCTTGTGCAGTGTGCTCTGAGAGAAAGGGTGGGATTCGGTGGGGAAGAACTTTCCCGAGAGAGGGAGTGCCATGGCTGCTGCCAGCCACCCTGGAGCCTGCCCCAGGTCCCCCTCGCAGGCTGTGTGCCAACCCATGTCCTGCCCGCCCGCAGCCGGCCCCTGACGCCAGCCCCATGAAGCGCTCCATCTCCACGCTGGCGCCCCAGCGCCCCCATGTGGCTCATCTCTGCAACGCTGCCCTGGACCGCGCCCCAGCCAGCCAGGCTGTGCCCCACCACCACCACCGCTGCCACCGCCGCAGGGACAGGAAGCAGAAGTCCCTGGAGAAGGGGCCCAGCCTGTCCGCAGACGCAGATGGCGGTGCGTGAGAGGGGTCCCCTGAGTGGCCATGGCCTGAGGCAGGGGTCTGAGACCGTGTTCCTTTTTTTGCCTCACGTACAAGCAACCCCGAGTAGGGGGCGGTGAGTCCTAGGTCTGGGGACCAGGCAGGACCACCCACCCACCTCAGCTCTTCCCTGGGTCCCCCTGCTGGCCCTGGGGACCAGGTCTGGGGTGGGGGGGAGTCTGTCTCCCAACCTGGCTCTCTGTGCTGATTTCTCCTCTTCCTGGCCAGCACCCAGCAGTGCTGCAGGGCCGGGGCCACCCCCGGGAGAGGGGCCCACAGGCTGCCGGCGGGAGCGTAGGCAGGAGCGTGGCCGGTCCCAAGAGCGGAGGCAGCCCTCTTCCTCCTCCTCGGAGAAGCAGCGCTTCTACTCCTGTGACCGCTTTGGGGGCCGTGAGCCCCCGCAGCCCAAGCCCTCCCTCAGCAGCCACCCCACATCACCGACAGCCGGGCAGGATCCAGGACCCCCGAGACAGGTAAGACATGACCCTCCCCTCCCCCCTCCACTCACTGCCCCTCCTCACAACTCTCCTGGGCCTATGCTCTGAATCCCCCTTCATGTCCTGGTGCCCAGGCCCAAGTCTGCACCCCCTCCCCTTTCTCACCCCATTCCTCCCCCACCAGCCCAATCCTCCCCTCCCAACTGCCTTGGACTGGCCTCTGGTCTCTCTCTCCTCTCCCTGGACTTGCCTGTCCCCCTTTGTCACCTATCATTCCCTGACTGCCACCCCAGGCCTAGCCAGCACTATGTGTCTTCCCCCCACCGCATGCCCTACCCGTCCCCCTCCCAGGGCGCCTGCCCCTCTCCAGGCCTCTCACCACCACCTTCGTGGTTCTCACTTGCACTGGCCTCTGTCCATTTGGTCTGGTCCTTTGATTTTTATTTGCTCTATTCTGTTTTCTTGTAGGGTGGTGGTTCAGTGAATGGGAGTCCCTTGTTGTCAACATCCGGTGCTAGCACCCCTGGCCGTGGTGGGCGGAGGCAGCTCCCCCAGACTCCGCTGACCCCCCGTCCCAGTGTCACCTACAAGACGGCCAACTCTTCCCCTGTCCACTTCGCTGGGGCGCAGACCAGCCTCCCCACCTTCTCCCCTGGCCGGCTTAGCCGTGGCCTTTCTGAACACAACGCCCTGCTCCAGAGAGACCCCCTCAGCCAGCCTCTGGCTGCTGGCTCTCGGATCGGCTCCGACCCTTACCTGGGGCAGCGTCTGGACAGTGAGGACACTGTCCGCGCCCAGCCTGAGGACACGCTCACCTTCGAGGAGGCTGTGGCCACCAACTCGGGGCGCTCCTCCCGGACTTCCTATGTGTCCTCTCTGACCTCCCAGTCCCACCCCCTCCGTCGCGTGCCCAATGGCTACCACTGCACTCTGGGACTCAGCTCGGGCGGCCGGGTTCGGCACAGCTACCACCACCCCGACCAAGACCACTGGTGCTAGCTCGCTGCACCGCCTCCACCACACACCTGCTCAGCGGGCGCGTTCCAGTCGATGAGTTTTATCATCCACGCTGGGCTCCCAGGGACGCTCAGGGGCACCAATGCGGGGGCATCAGCTCCTGGGAGGAGGGGCCTCGCCTTTGGGGCCAGCTGGGGGGAGGCCCCGCTGCTCCCCCCCTCCTCTTTGACGCTGGACCAATTCCTAAAGCCCTTTTGGAGAGGGACGTGGCTCTCTCTATCCCCTTGTATGCTGCCTGCCTGGGTCTCATACCACAGACCCTACACGGGAAGTGGCTGCATGTGCTGAGTAGGACCCTGCCAGTCTGAATCCTGTGTGATGGATCCCAGCATCTGGGGTGTGTGCCTAGAGCCATTTTTAGGAGGTCTGAATCTTGTGGAGACCATCCTTTATTCAAGTGTGTGGTACAGAGGAGCCCAGCGTGCTTAAGAGCCTGGCAAGACAACACAGTTGACAGTCAACAGCAGCAGCCTTGGGAGTCTGCTTTTGGCTCCATGCAAGTCTTGTCCGCGCCCACAAACACACACATGTGTGGCATTGCCCTTTGTACCTGGGACAGCAAATGGACACTAGAAGTACACTCACACACTCTCTGTCCTCTCCCAGATGCTGTCATCCCTGACAGGGACCAAATCTGGAAACCATTCTTGCTGTTGGTTTTGGTTTTTAATCATGACACCCTTCCCTCTTTTGTCAGTTCCATATACTTGACCTAGAAAAAAAAGAAAACCAGAAAAATGGGGAAGGAAATAGTAATATAACTTAAAGAAAAAAATCCAACCTGTAGGAAGCTCTCAGCTCTTCAGTGTGTGTGTGTGTGTGTGTGTGTGTGTGTGTGTGTGTGTGTCTTGTGCGAGGCAATGCTCTTGTTTCCAGCCCGGGTGGTCCCCCAGTGACCCCTGGCTCCTGCTGCTCTCGACCAAGTGCCTGACTTCCGAGCCCTCTCGTGCCAGGCTCCTGGGGGCGGTGACGTGAGGCCTGTGTGGTGGGTTTTGTGGAAACAGTTCCAAATATCAACCAAGTAGAAAGCTGCTGTCAATGGAGAACACTCATAACATCCAGGAGGAGGTTGTAGGTGGAAATGAAGTGACCATTTCCCCGTTTTCCTCCCACCAGCATGAGAGTTTCCTGGGAAGCCACAGAGCAGGGTAGAGCGTGTCCTTGTATGGGGGGTTTTCAGTCTGTTCTACATCTGAATCTCAGGGATGGGATGCCTGCCAAAGGGGGCATGATGTCTGTTGTCGTGAAAGTTTCTTTTCAGATAAGGCCAGAGGGAGGGAGAGGTGGTGGGAAGAGGGAGAGGTGGGAGCAGTGGAGTTGGAGCTGTCGGGGCAGGAGTGAGGGCCTGTGTTTGAGCAGATGCGGGCACTTGGGATGTCCTGACTGAAGTGAGGCCCAAACTCGGAGGAAGCGATTGGTGAAGGAGAACCTTGGCTACTGCGGCTCAGATGGGAGTTTCTGAAGCCCAGCACTGTGTGTGGCACGAGACATGGGAAAGCGGGAAACAAAAGAGAAATCCAACCTCATGGCCATTCTCAAAAGGGAAAGACCATAGTTAGGAGGCTGTGCATAAAACACTGGGACACCTTTTGTTTTGTGAACAAAGGGAACATTTAGATGATGTGATTCTGGTGCATCCTCCCTGTTTGGAAATGTCAGATGATCTCTTTGCTGGATCATTTGAGTGTTCCCATTGGCTTTTACCCCATGACTCACCTTGAAGAAACTTGGCCTGTGATGTGTGTGTGTGTGTCTGTGTGTGGAGGTGTGTCCTAGTGAGTGGATGTCGTTAACCCATAGGGCTATGCAACAAAAGACACACATTTAATAGAAATAAATCACATAAGACCGCCACCTGTTCTAGGGTTTCAGCATGATTGTGACCAAACCATTTTATAGAATTTCCTTACTGGAAGGCACAACACTCTGAAACTTTAAGATTACAGAGTATTTTACTGCAATAGGAAATAATAAACTGGAATGGAATCTCAGACTGTGCATGAGATCGCTGTGCTCCTGTTGCAAAGCAGAAGGACCTGTATTTTGATACTGATGTTTCATCTCTGGCCCATGTTATTTTGAATGTATCCATTCTGTGCAGAACCACAGCTACTTTCCTGGCCATGTTGGGTGGAGAATCACTGGTCTAGCCCCACACAGCCTCACCACTTTGTCTGGATTCTTCTAGACACTGGAATTGGTGAAAACTACAGGGAGTGGGGGAGGAGATACTGTGTCTTGTTTTCCTGAATTTGGGTTTTGTTTCTGTATCGTCTCTTTTCAGCTATCCTGTGTTTCCACTGAGATCTCATAGTGAGTTGCCAAATTTGAAATGCATTAACCAGTTGTCTGCATCTGGACCAGTCAAGCAGTGGCTGTAGTTTGAATAAGTTATGTGTGCATGTAAAATATATACATATATACATATATACAAGTATGTGCATGAAAATGTATATCTTCGTACTTTTTGATACAATGTATTCATTTGTTAATTTTTAATTATATTTGATATAAATCAAAGGTTTGTTGCAAAACTTTATATTTAAGAACAGTGTTAAAAAAATACCCAAAAAGAAGTCCCAACCATGCAACACAACTGGGGCCTGCTTTAAACCAATCCTGTGATTGATGAGTTTGCTGCCTGAGTAATATTGATCACCCAGACTTTGGATTCTGCTATTGTTTCTACAATGACATTTTGTATGAATCAAAGTCCTTGGATTAAAATAAAACTTAGCAAAAAATCAAAAATAAACCCCATTCTGCTGGGTGATGTATGTAAGGGCTGTGGGAATCAACAATCAGTGAGTCCACGAGAGGCAAGGCCACCTCCATGGGCATGTGGGCAGGATTGCACAGTTGAGGAGGTCTCAGGAGAAAATGAGAATCCCCTAAAACTTGTTTGGTTCTGTTCACAATGCAAGTGTGGATCAGCCTGAGAATCTGGGTGGGGTTAGGGTTAGGGTCATGGGTTGGGGTCAAGGCCAGGCTTGAGATGGGGGTCAGGGTCTGGATCAGGGGCAGGGTTTAGGTTAGGGTTAAGCATAACTGGCTCTTTCCCCTCCTCCATCTCTGTGGGCCTCTGCAGGATAGACAGGCCTCATCCAGGGTCACACATGCATCAGAGGTTGAGCTGGAGCATTGGTTTTCTGCCCCTCAGTCCTAGGCTCTAACAGAAGAAAAGCAAAATGTCCACCTGGTTGCTGTTTCAGACCCAACTCCACCCCAGCCAAGGGTTATGGAGGGCCTCAGAGGTCATACAGGGTTCTTCCACCCTCCCACCTGGGAAGGGTGCTGCTGGCCCCACTCTGCCTGGGGTGCCCCAGGTTCTAGCACAGCTGCGGCCCACAGGGCACTCAGTAGACATGTGTGGCTTGATACAGAACTGGCTGCAGTGGCCTACCACCCGCCACGTGCGCCTTCTTGAAGGCCTGTGTGGCCCTACCCACGCCGGCTGGACCCTTCATCCTATCCGAGTGATCAGCAGTGAATAGCAGGCAGGACAGACCTTGGCCTCTGACCATCCAGGCAGGCATCTGTGGTCCTCCAGCTCAGGCCAGGCAGGGTCTTGACACCCCCCATGGCCAATTACTTAGCTGTGCTGCTATGCAGTATAATAGGTCCGTGGGCAGTATAGGCAGCCCTGAGGGATGTTTCTGTTCCCAATGTCTGTGTGGTTGAGACAAGTGCCTCCTCTCTCTCAGTCTCTTAGCTTGCCAAGGGAAGCAATGACCCTCCAAATGTGAATGTGGCCCTGGCCACAGCAGGCATACAGCATACTGGCCCTGCAGTTCTTTGGCCTCCCGATTTGACATGCGTACTTGTTAAGAATCAAGGGCATGGGAGCAACTGTGTCTCCAGTGGGCAGTTTCTCACTGAGGCTGTGTGGTCTCAGAGAACCATGTGCATGACCCATGGACCGTAGCCTCCAGAAAGCCTGCCAAGTGTGGATTTATGGTGTAGAATAATCCTTGAACCTCCCACTGCTTCACTGAGAAATAATTTCCTTACCATCCTCACATTTGATCCCTGCTCTTTGTTTTCTTTTGTTTTTATTATTAAAATTTAAAAAAAAATTTTGGAGAGTGAGAGAACATGTATGACAGGGGGCAGAGGGAGAGAGAGAGATAAAGAGAGAGAATCTTAAGCAGGCTCCACGCTCAGCACAGAGCCCAATGTGGGGCTTGATCCCATGGCCCTGGGATCATGATCTGAGCCAAAATCAAGAGTTGGACGCTCAACCACCTGAGCCACCCAGGCGCTCCTGATCTCTGCTCTTTATAAAGGAAGGAGATAAGACTGGAAAACAGGCCAGTTTGTTCTTTGGGAGCGGGTGATTGATGTGGTCGAGGGGGGGCAGGTTTGAATCCTGGGCTTCCTCCTCCCAGGGACATGAGTGAAGTCTGTGTGCCTTCCAGTTTCTGAGATTTGAGCACCTGATGCCCAAGGCAGGAACCTTGAGTTTAGTACAAACAGTGCTAAACATTTTTCCAGAAAGTGGAAGAGTGTTTTGCCTTCGTGGGAGTCCAACAAGAGCACTAGATGGGCGGCTGCAGTCCCTGACCCCAAGAGAACCCCTTCCATCCCTGGACTTCGGATTCCACAGCTGCGTTGTCAGCCATTGGTGATGCGGAATCTGGTACCTTCCCAACCCAGCATCCGTTGTCATGCCCAAGTCCAGCACTTATCTTTCCTTTCGGAACTATGTCTCACCTGCCTCCCATCCAAACAGTTCCAGAGGGCAGCCCCCACATTCCACCCACCTTGAAGATGGGCATATGGTCCAAGTCTAGCCAACCCCATGCTCCATCCTCCGGGTGCTCTGATGGATTCAAGGATGAGAATGTGACCCAAGCCAGGCCAAAGACACTTAAAGCCATGACTTTTTGTGGAACCCAAGAGAAAGAGAAACCCTTCCTAAGAGAATGGACAGTGAGTGGGTGTCAGCTTGGAGTTGCTGGAGGCCCCAGATGCAGTGAGGCAGACCACGCATAAGGCACGTAGCAGGATGGAGGGTTGGAGAGGGTCCAGGTAACATTGTGAGAGTGTGAGCCCCTGGGCCTGCCAGATTCAAACACTCTTAATTTGCCACTTGCAAGTATTGATTTATTTCTATGATTAAAAAATATTAATTCATTTGACTTCAGTAAGTGTGTCCAGTTCCTTGCCACCCAAAAATGTGCTAGCTGACACATCACAACCAACGATCCCTGAGATTCCCTGTGCACACTTCTTCACTGGGTGGGCCATGGCTGGGGGAGATGAAGAGAGTGGGTGGAGTCAGGTCTCAGGAGAGCTCCAGAACAGCTCTGTCCCTGTTCCTTCTCCGTCCTGGGAGAGGAAAACCCCAGAACAGTGAGAGGAGAACAGGAGAAAGAGGCCCCTGGATGACTAATTGCTCTGTTTGTATTTTCCATATTTTAGGGTCCGTCTTGTTAATGTGTATTTTTAGCAGGAAACCACTCATCTCCTCTAGGTTTCTGCTCTGATGCAATAGGTTTCTCTTATTTGACCTTTAATTTCTACTCTTCTATTTTTCTACAGAATGGCAGGAATATACTATGCAGAGCCCATACTGTAGGAGAAGGGAGTTAGCTCCACCTCCTTGATGGATGGCTGTCTAAATCTGTTATGTGGAATTTGATAGGAAAGGTCTATTCAACACATTTGTAAAAAAAAAAAAACAAACAAAACAACAAAACACATATGCAATCTGTTAATAAAAATGCAGCCAAGTAATTTAAAGGATCCCATTGGCTTCACTGAACAATTAATGAAGCAGGCAGCATCCCATCTAGCAAATAGAAAGGAGCTCCTTTGAGTTACAGGGAAGGAAATGTTTTTAAAGGCAGAGAAAGAATTGAAAAAAAGAAAATCATCAGCAAAGGATGCATTGTTTTCGGCAAGGCCACCATTCCAAGGGGGCCTGAGGGGGCCATTCAGTACATTTTCCAGGTTGACTGGTTGAAGGTTACCTGGGGCGTGTGTGTATGAAACTGCAGTTAGATTAGGTAGTAAGTCTTGGTTTGCTGAGTCTCTGAACATAGTGACTACACTTTTGGGCCCATGGTTTTCTAACTTTTTCTTTCTTTCTTTCTTTCTTTCTTTCTTTCTTTCTTTCTTTCTTTCTTTCTTTCTTTCTTTCTTTCCAGTGTGGACACCCGGTAGTCATATTCCAGCACTACGGTGTTTGGCTGCTGATTCATTCCTGCTTGGCCACTGAGAGCACTTTCTACTGGCTCCTCCTGTTTTCCTTTGACATATTTCCATCTTTGTGTGGGTTTTCTTGGTAATTCCTTACTTTCTGATATTCAATATTATCCTGGATCCTATATTTACTGTCTCAGTCTCGGTGCCAGCAATGTCTTCAAGGAGCCCTGGTTCCTTTCATTAGAGAATGGTATTAAAAATGTGGGAGCTAAATGTGTTCATTGGACAATTCAAGGAAATATATGTACGTATTCCAAACTATGTATACACACCTAATTGTAAAGTTTTCTATGTGGAAATGTCTGTATCTATATTAAGCTAAAGATGAGTTTACACTGATGTCTCCAACCTGGTCCACCATCACACAGACATTGTGATCTTCTCCCTTTGCTGGTCTGTAACTTCCCACTCCAGTAGTGAGAAACCTGACTCCCACCACCTGCCATTTAAGTAATTCATTGCTCTGTTCCAGATCACAGCTGTAGAGTTTTCAGAACTGTTGGCTACCACCCTGATGGGAAATAACTTTATGAAATAGAGTCCACTATTTATGTACAGTACATTTTTCCTTTTGTTCATAGATTCCATTCACTTCCAAAGTTACTTAGGTCAGCACCTTTTGCCACACAATTTACAGTGAGATCCGCCCCCCACCAATACATCCTAATATGGTTAGATTATTTGTCACAGTCTGTATCTCCCTGAAGGGGAGGAAGAAAATATCCTTGGTCCTTCCAAGGTTCTTCCAACCGGACAAAAAAATGAAATTGACCTGAGACAGAGCCTGGATGCAGGGCTTGAACTCACAGTTCGCAACATCATGATCTGAGCCGAGGTCGTGAGTTTCTGAGCAAGGTTTTTCACAAAGTAGAAGTTTTAATTTTAGGAAGTTCATGTTACCAATTTTTTCTTTTGTGTAATGGCTTTTGGTGTTGTGTGTTAACACTCCTCACTGAACCCAAGGTCATGGAGATTTTCATGTCTTCTTTTTGTTATTTTGATAGTTTTTAATTTCATTTTGTTAAAAAATTTTAAAATGTTTACTTGAGAGAGAGAGGGCGCACAAGCAGGGGAGGGGGCAGAGAGAGAGAGAGACAAATATCCGAAGCGGACTCCAGGCTCTGAGCTGTCAGCATAGAGCCCAGTGTGGGGCTCCAACCCACCAACCGGGAGATCATGACCTGAGCCAAAGTTGGACGCTTAACCGGCTGAGCCACCCAGGCGCCCAGATAGTTTTGCATTTTAAATTTATCTACAATTTTGAATGTATTTTGGTGTAAGTTGTAAAGTATATGTCTGCATTTCATTTAATTCCATATGGTTTCCAATTAATTGTTTCTATTTCTGGGGACGTTGGGGGATACTGGGCTCCATTTCAGTTAGAACTTCCAAAACGGGACGGATTCAGCGGGCCCAGGGGAGGGGTCGGTGCCTCCACAGAACTGAGGGCACCTGCACTATTGCCACCGCCTGCAGGGGGCGCCCGAGCCCCACTTCCTGACGCCGGCGCGCGCAAGCGCGTTCAGCCCGCCTCCTGCCTGACAGGAGCTCCTCTTCCTCAGGACCCGCTGCGGGGGATTCTGGCGGACGTGGGTCCGCGTCCTGGTTGACAAGAACCCGGTCTCCTCAGGACCCGCCGCGGAAGGAGCAGGTGAGGAGAAAGCCAGGCCGGGGGGAGGAGGAGCTTTCGGAGCGGGGACGCTGAGGTGGGCGGTGTTCAGGGGACCCGGCGGGGAAGGGCCCGGCGCGGCATCGTGCACGGTGACACTCTATCCCCCGCAGGGCTGTGCGCGCGGCCCTCGGGTCTTCCCGCTCCGGGCTCCGGGGCCGCGGGGCCGCGCGTCCGTCTTCCT